>NC_090925.1:1078919849-1079521238 GCF_040938575.1 Ambystoma mexicanum
TGGCAGTTGAAGCCCACGTTCCTAGCCACCTGATTGGATGGCTCCCCTAGCGAGGGTGCTAATGCAGATTCACATGCCATTGCATGATAGGTATACCTCTACTCAGCAAACCACTAGGTCTTACTATGCGTCGCATTCACATTTGCTGCAGTAACACTAATCATATGGTAAGGGTGTGAGTGGCAAGCCTCTGGTTGTTGGGCCTTGTGGTTGTCTTTGTTCCCTGTAGTATAGGAGTCTACAGATGTTTGGATTCCGTTAGTCGCTTTGCACTGATGGCATTGTAGGTAGACAGCTGATGCTTCGGGATGCAGTTGTCTGCATTATCGGTTCCGTGACTGTGGTTGGTGCATGAGATGAAATATTGCGCCATAGACTCCTATTGATTGCAAGATTGGGGAAATCCTATTTCTTGTGCCACTAGCAAATGAAAAACTATGTAAAAAAAGCATGTCCTTCCTGAAATGTTGGTAACTCTATTGTAACTACAGTAAATGTTCTTGATTGTCCCAAAGTGAGACTCCTATTACACCAAGTGCTCTTCCCACGCGTTATTTTTCTCCCCTTTTTGGGTCTGCAAGTTTGACCACATACGCCCAGAGTCGTCGAACTGTATGGTTGCCACTACAGGCATACAATGCTTTCATGTGCAAACACGGCCACTTGTATGCCCCCACCTACTTCACTGGCAAGATCACCATCCATGGTGTAAAACACTCTTGAAGAAGCCAGGATCTGGCCAAATCAGAGCTGAAAAATGCCAACAACAAAAGCCCAGGAAAAAGGCATTCTCAATCTACACCCTCAAGCTGTGGAACCTCATACAGTAGCACCTTAGACTTTCACCCATCCTTGCGCCATTCAGAAAGGAACTCAATGCCCTCCCTCCTCAAGGAGCACCTTCTTCATCCACCCTAGACACTACCAATCCAGATGATCCACCACAGCCCCAATGACTGCTTCTGTTATTCACTGGTAATGTGACACAGCCCTCTAGTCACTTGGGCCCCTTTACCTGGATTCCTATTATTCATTCGACTGATGAAGAACACTCCACTACCTCCTGAACCTACGTCCACGCTCAATAAACACCTAAATAAAATATAATATAATGCCCAAAGTTCAGGCTGCAAATGCGCATATGCTGTGCATGTTCATACGAAACTATAGCAGAGGATCTTTCCAGTGGGATTAGGATTGTCGGGTAGACCCATTTTTCTTTCCCCCCGCCTGGTGATCTGAGGAACTTAAGACGGTCTTCGGGGATCCTCCATTTCCATTTCTGTTTTCTTCCTTATTATTTAGCTTCCATCTCCTTTCCTTAGTTACACATTTTTTTCTGAAGGTCTAGTGATTGCCCATTAGCAATGTTAGTCACCCTATAAATTGGCCAGTTGTTCAACTCTTAGGGTCATTCCTAGCAGCACGTTTTTTGGGCCTTTTCACACTGTGAGGGTGTCATGCCTCTCGGTGACCTCTCCTTGGTTCTGCAAGTCGCCACTGGAGTGACCTCCTTGGGCATGAGCCCTTTTGCACACTCCAATGTTTTTTGGCTTCAGAATGAATATTTAATTTGAACTTTTATGCTCTGCTTTGCCAAAGAACACTTTTTCTGTCTCCTTCGATGTCCAGAATTTGAAGTATTCACAATTGCGAAATACAGTTATCGTCTTAAGGGTCGCGAGATAGAGCACTTGGGCTGCCTTTGGCAATAAATATGCATCCGAGCCACAAAGCAGGTACCCACAGTGTATTCAGGAAACATCTCGTTAGCTGAACTTGGAATCTGTGGGCGCGCTCAATCATTAGCTGATTGATTGATTTGGTGGTTCACTTTGCACATCATTGTAATGCAGCAATCTCTCCACAGAGCGGGGGAGGGGAGGGAGGCAGGAACTCCAGGGCTGCCTTCCTAGGGATAGCTACCAGCATCTAGCAAATAGAGAAGGGGGACTAGAACCACAAGAGAGCGCTGAAGGTCTTATTCTGGAATGTGGAGAGGAGAGCAGGGGAGGTGGACATCGGGGGGATCCAATTCTCAGCTGGAGTATTTGCGTTGCAAGCTCTGAGGGCTTTCTCAATGATGACTGCTGTTCTGTGATCACCAAGAAGTAAGAGCAGTGACACAGAAAAGGGACAAGGTAATAAGGTTGTCATTACGTATTGGTAGTCTCCAATACACCTGCTCATCTCTGACTTTATGACCATCCAGTCTTCTCTACTGCATGTTCTGTCTTCACCTTCTATCTGGATTTCATTCTAGAGCAGTCAGCCCAGGGCTGAGATGAAGATGCAGGCTCTTTATTGGGGTCACGTTCTTCTTATAGGCTTCAAGCAATATCATTTCGAATAACAACAAAAACAATAATTATAATAATATTAATATTAATATCGAGTCTTTGAATAGGGCGTCATTCTGGATTCCTTCCACTTCAAAGCTCTGTAATAACACCTGGCCTTATCACACAATGAATAGCCCTCAGATTATCGAAGGGTGAAGAGCAGAATAGGCGCTGCCCAGATGCAAGCTTTTGAGATTTAGGACTTGCTTGCACCATGTAAGAGGCTAGTGCTTACCCATGAGCTTCCTTCTGGAGTAATGAAAAAAAAAAGCATACCTCCTCAAATCAGACAGCATTGTCCTACGCAATCTTGCACAAACACAGACACAGAACCCTAGGTAGTGGTGGTACTATTTACACGACAATCTGGAGAGGAGGGGGTTTGTTAAAAAAAAATAATTGTACAGTGAGTAGTGTAAAGCCAGCTGGATGCCTGTCTTTAGGGTGCATAATTACCTCAAGAAGGAAGGCCTGTGGTCAATAAAAGTAGGACTAGAGTAAGGAAGATGAACAATAAGTAGTCTAATGCTGTGGAATCGAGCATCGCCCATGTACAAAGACAGAGGGGGAGGGGAGGTCTGAGTGAATCTGTCAGTAAGAATCGGTGAGTGGGACATAGATCATCTTGGATAACAGTGAGCAACTCCACCTTATCCACACTAACATATGGCAGCCACTGAAGTTACTCACTGTGACACACTTGCTCATTTCTGTAACCATGGCTCATTACTTGGCACCTCCCACTCTTTCTAAGATCCTAACCCAAGTTCTTGATGCTGTACTATTTTGAATAGGATACCATTTAAAGATCTGAAAGGACTGCTGCATCATCCAAGACATCAAGGGAAGATTCTACTGAATTGTATAGGAAAGCCAGCTTCCCCAATGTCATATGTGCACAGGATTGCACCTTTGTTTTAAAAGTCCCAAAAAAGGCCAGAGACCAGTTTTTCCCAAACCATAGAGACCATAGAATGCTCCACCATCACAACATCCACGTGCTAAGTAATGCAGATCTGTTTCACAATTGTCTATGCCCACTTTCATGGACCAACTTATATAACTCAGTGGTCATAAGAAACATCTGCCTATGAACCCTTATGGAGAATCATGTGTCATGCAGACTTGGCACCTCTAATAAAAGTTCAAGTTAACACTGTAGTCATAGATGCCGGTTTGTATCAGGAGTGTCAGAAGCAGCCTCAGCTCAACTAGTGGAGGTGTGACTTGACACATTGACGAGTAACAAAGTAGGGTCCCTTCCTCTAGGGCTTCTTCCTCCCTGCGGTGCACAGAGACAGCAAATATGCACTGTAGAGCAGTGCACTGAAGGTGATTTTGGTGCATGGTGGTGGTAAACGGGGGCGAGCACACTGCAGAACTAAAGAGCTGTGTGCAAGCACTAGCCACCAGGCAGGCCGAATTGGTGAGCTGGCGGGGTTGTGCTCGTGGTGAGGGATCGTGGGCGAGGGAGCAGGGAGGGGGGACTTATTGTGAGTTTGTGTCTTTGCTTGGTGCCACCTGTCCCTTCCCTCCTTGCTCCTTTGCGGGCTATGCCCTCACCGGCTCTGCCCTGAGGCCTCTGAATCCTTGGGTCCCTGTTTGCTTGCCTGGAGTGTCACTGTTTTACTTGCATTGGCAGGCATATCAAGTGTGCTGCCCTGTAGTGCCGCCGTTTGGCAACTTCAACACTTCACAGTGAAATAGGTGAGTCTTGACTCCAAATAGTTCTCTTTTACTGGGATGTCATCCCTAACATTCATGTAGTCTGCTAACTCTTGACCATCTGCATTTCAGAGTAAAACTAACTGCCATTGTAAAAGAAATCGGAGTTCTGCCTCCGCCGGTTCCACATCTGTTGATGTTGGCCCATTTCCAAAGAAGGATAAAATCAACACTATTACTGTGGAACAGTCTAAGATCACTGGATTATTTTCAACTAAGGCAGTGTCAGAATCGGGGTGGACTTGGCCCCACTGGCACCAATGCCTGCCCTGACCCTGAGGTAATTACATTCTCATCCACGGTTGATGATAATAACTCATTGCTCAATCTGTGCCTCCATTTACAGAGGAAATCTATGGGTATGCCGACTACATCCGATGTGCCGCTAACTCAAATGTGTATGATAACATCATTGGATCCAACATTTGTATTTGTATTTATTATGTTTATATAGCACTTTACGCCAAAGCGCTTTACATTATAACAACAGAATACATAGACGATAATAACAGTAGAAGCAAATTACAACACATGAATCAAACCAATAAAACAGTATGTAGAACAATTTGCCTATGAAGATAAACAAGAAAAGGAGGGGGTGAAGAAGGGCAAGGAGGAGGGAGACAGGATGGGAATAGAATGAAGATGCAAGAGTAGGGGAGGAAGCGTAACGTAAAAAAGGAGCAGGTAGGGAGAGGTAAGTAGGGGAAGACATGAGGGGATAGAGAGAGAGAGAGAGAGAGAGAGAGAGGTGAAACATGTCAGCCTTGCCTGACTTACAAAGGATTGCAGCAGACTTGGAGGATGCAGTCAGTGATACAGGCTCCACCGTTAACTGTAGGAAATCCTCAACCCCTATAGAAGACTTTGCTCCTAGTCTGAATGCAGTTGCAATAACAGTGAGCGCTCTCTTTGGTCTTTGTTCGAATATTGCTGAAGAACTGTTTGAACTTGAAACCATTCTTGCCAAAGTTGTGGATATCATACGTGTTAATAGTGGTGGGGAAACAAGTGATACATTAAATTCATGGTCCTGAGACTGTTTTCCTACACCTTCCACAGGTCCACAGCAATCCTCCCAAGTTTCCTTGTGGTTATGAGGCAATCCACAATCCTGGAAGTTTCCAGGCTTGAGACAACAGAGTGCTTGTCCATGACCTCTCGTTAGTAGGAGCCTAAGAGGATTGGCATGAAGATATCACCTGTGGTGAGCGCAAAAGAAGGCGCTGAAAACGCAATAAAAAAAGGAGCCTAAAACAGATAGATGAGAAGGGGATCAGTGGTCAGGGCATGCCTGACAGAAATAAAAAGAAGACTGCAGAGGTTCTAGCTGAAACCAATAAAGTGGGCATCCGTTGCGTAAACATTAAGAATTGGTTTGCTTTACTAAAAGTAGGTCCTCCAAGAATCAACGCCAATGGTGAGTTTAATCAAGTGCATACTCCGGTTGGCCCCATTGACAAGTGGCTCCAGGTGCCTGAAAAGGGAGTGGTCAAATCCAAGGACCTTGCGGCTCTGGAGCACAGTCCCAAGATCCGCCTTGAAGGAGACGCTCCTCGGCCATTTCAATCATCTGTTTTTTTTTACTATGGATTCCCTTTCTCTCGCTGTGTCTACAAAAAGGTAAAGCACTGCTCCAAGAGGGCACCCAAAAACCTGCCACCAATTGGTGTACAGAATTTCACAGCCTAAATAACTTTAGCGCGAGCCATCATAAGCCTCCTTCATAGGGGCTGCCTTTGGGCAAGTTGGTAAAAATTGTTAAGTTGTTTCTGACAGCGTAGAGCCTTTTTCTTAATCATGGTCGCCTACTACAACTTCTTCACCATGTACCATCTTTTAGATCTATAGCAATGATGGACATAGAAAATGTGGAACTTCCTGACATTGATTGTTCACAAATATGGGCTTTGGGGAAATTTGTCTCGACTATTATTGTGGATCTTATATGTATTCACTTTACCCCTTTGTTAAGTCAAGGCTTTGACCTTGTTATTTATCGTACATTTCTTCAAGTAAACCTGTCCACTGAAATCATTCAACCAAGACATTCTCGCTCCCCAGAAGTCCCCACTGGACGGGGTCATGTCTCGGAGAGACTTAGCCTGCTCCTTCTGCAACCCTCTCATTATCTGGTGGCAAGCCACATGGGCGAGGAGGAATTATGGATCCTGGAATTCATGAGCGAACGTAAACTCTTATGTGTCACTACGGTGTCGATGTATCACATTCTTTCATGGAATACTAGAGGTTTTCGTTCCTTCCTATGTCACCCTACTGGTCGATCTTCTTTGGCTGCCTGTGACATATTTTTACTTCAGAAGACATGGTTACGGGATGGGTTCTTTGCTGATGGGTATAATATCATATGGTGAGCGACCGCCATACATAACAAAGTGTGCCCCATGGGAGGGCTTTGTATTGTAGCTAAATCTCATAAGAGAGCACCCGGATGGAAGACCCTCTCGTTACGTTTAATGTGCCGAGGGTGAGGGCTTACCTCCTCCATTAGACAAGCTTTTGCTCTTTAACCTCAATGATCCTCCCAGAGGTACTCAGACCTCCGTGATTCAAACTTACATAAAGGGAATTATTATGGGATGGCTTGTTAAATTCCCCCTGCTCAAAAATCGTAATAGCTGGTGATTTTAACACCTATTGCGTCTCACCGTCGGTGGCTGCTTCTCTGCATAGTGATACAGCTGCTCTTTGTGTAGGTGTTAAACAAGCTATGGGGGCACATAAAAAGAAATTGACTTAGACTGGTTGTTCTTGGGTAGAATTTCTTCATGGGCTTAATTTAGGGTATTTGAAGATGTGTGATGGACTTGGTAATGATGAAGTAAAAACACCTGGACAAATGGCAAGGTGTCATCCTGACTTGAATACTTTTTTGTTGGTCCGGATATTAAAAGGGCACTTAAATCACTCGCTGTTAAATTTACGTCCATTAGTGGCCATGATACGCAGGTCTTAGTCTTAGATATTTCTAAGAAAAAAAAAGAATTTAGTCTATCCAAGGATTACCACTAATTGTCAGGGGAATCGAGTCATCTGGTCCAAAGCAAATGTTGGGAAATTTAATCAGATCTTGACTAGGTGTGGGGGCTCCGTGGACTCCCTGTCAGCATGTCACCAGTGGGACATCCGCACTATGATGAAAGATATATAGTTTAAGCTGCGTATGGACAGAGTGGTTTTGTTTAATAATACATCCACAGTATTTTTGACATTGTTAAACACAAAAAAAATTCTTTGAGGGCTGCCTTGCGACATATTTCAAGGGCAAGCACTATCAGTTGGGAGGCTAAGTGGAGGCACGCTTCCCTCTTGGGCACTTGTTATACAAACTGTCTCCGGAATTATACGCCTGATTTGAATAATGCCAATTGGAGGTTTCTTCTTGGCTTACTCAAATCACATGACAAAAAAATTATTCTGCCATCTTTATTGTATGTTTATAGTGAAGGAGTCCTCTAAGGAAATTAACCCCATTCCAGAACACTCTTGGGTTGAACATATTAGTAACGTATACAATGAAGATAGCCAAATGTCTCTAGAGACCACGCAAAAGTACACAACCCTTAATGTTCATGATCGGATTGAGATGTGATAAGCATTATTAGGAAACTAAAGGCCTCCCAGGATCGCGGCCCTGATGGGCCCGCAAATATTGTGATCAAAAGGAACCCCCATTTCTGGGCTCAGACATTACATAAAATGTTCACTCAGTATCCTTCATGTCATTCCACACAGTTGGCTTGAATCTGTATTGATTCCGGTCTTTATAAATGGATCTAGGCTTTTCCCCCGGAATTACAAATTACTCACCATGATTGACTCCAGTTGCAACATATTTTACGTCTCTATTGCAGAGAAAATGGACCCACTGTGTTGACAATCAGAATCTGATAAAAAATCTTCAAACTGGTTTGTTGCGTGGGTGTAGCACCGTTCATAATATCTGGATGCTTCCGTAGCTAATGGCGGATGTCTACTACCAGCCCGATAGCAAGTTTTATTTGTGCTATGTGGAATACACAAGCACGTTTGATTTTGTTTCTCGCAATCTGCTATTGGGGGAAATTAGTGCATGGGGTATTGACCCCCATGTATTATATTTTCTTAAACAAATGTACTCTAACACCACTGTGGTTGTACGGTTGGAGTATCTTGTCAGACCTCCAGACCTATTAACACCAATCAAGGCCAGAAGCAGGGGTGTGTATCGGCACCCCTGTTATTTAATCTGCATGTGGCAGACATGGATGCATCTAAAAGAGCTAGCAAAAACGTTACCCCGAAAATCGGATCCGAATTTATACCATGGATTTCATACGCCAACAATACAGTGATAATAAATCGTGCCCCCATCGGACTTCAGCATTCTATGGAAGCCCTTCACTCCTACGCTTATGCCAATAATATGAAAATAAACTTGAAAAAGACCAAAATAATGGTCATAGGCAGAAGGGTATGTGCTAATGGGTATTTTAAATGTAAGCTGGATGTTTACAGCTATATTTACTTGGCCATTCCTATTAAAAGCCTTACTTCTTTGCCCTTTTATGGGAGCTCGCTGCTCGCTGCAGTTATTAATACTTTGAAACCTACATACAGGTAATTTCCATAATTGTCATAAATAAATTCAATGATTCATTTGTGTTAAAAGAAACAATTTTTTCTTTTTATTTGTTTCTTAGTTGGCCCAACGCGTTTCGTGTTAAATACACTCTTCATCAGGGGCAGCATATTCAACAAATTTTATCTACAAAAAAGAAAATAAATTCAAATCATCATTCAGATTTACTTTTTACGTGACAAACAAAGAGTATTCAAATTACAAAAACGTAATCATTGGCAAAAGATCACAGAAACTTAATGACATCCTGTCACATGTATACATCAGAACCAAATTAAACTCAAGATTGGTAAAGCTCAAACTAATTAGGACAAGTTAGAATGATGAATTGAATTTTCTTTTTTGTAGATCAAATTTGTTTAATATGCTGCTGATGAAGAGTGTATCTAACTCGAAACGCGTTGGGCCAACTAAGAGAAAATGGTTTCTTTTAACACAAATGAATCATTGAATTTATTTATGACAATTATGGAAATTACCTGTATCTAGGTTTCAAAGTTTTAATCACTTTTGCATATTTTTACTTAATTACCTTTACCCCCATTAGGCTCATTTGGCCTTTTAGAAAGTGTGCAGGGGACGCAGTTATCCATACTTTGGATTCCTTTTGTTCTTTGCATATATCCAGCCTAGATACCAAGGCTGTGTCTTTCTCTCCCGCACCTAAAACATTTTTGATAGCAATTCTAATCTTTTTCTCATCTTTCAACTAAATTATATCTACCTTGGTGTGCAAGTGTGTTCACCCGTGTTAGTTATGTGGTGTTCACTACCCAGCGCTTCACCCCGGATGCCCCATGCAGATATTTTTTTGAAATATTGTGCCCCCGACCTTAGATGCCTCATATTGTATTTGTGCCTCAACCTACTCTCCAATTTTGAATACCTCAGAGCTTGGCAAAGTATTCCTTTGCAGGCAAGGCTCTGTTGACTACGTGATAGTGAAATTGAAACTAGTCGTCAAATTCTTACAGCTTGCCCCTGTTTATTGGATAATTATTGCTGAGGTTATGGCCATCATGTTTGCTTTATCGAGAGTAGACTCCAATCAATTTTGGTTATGTATTTATTCGGCAGAATGTTTGATCTTTACTGACGCCTCATTACATTTCGAAAGAAATGCTATCCCTGCTTAACCATTTGTTCATGTAAAGCACAACTGGCTTATATATATACCTACTGCTTATGACCACCAAGGTTTTACTGTGAATTATTAATAGCATTCTATTCTAGGTGCACATTTACTCTTTCTATGCATTGTTGTGCTTTTGTTTCATTAGTGAAAAAGTTTTTATTGTTTAAGCAAATGCACTTGAAAGAAAATAATGTAAAAACTACTCATGTACATTTAGGACTGATGTGTGGCTGGCTGCGGCTTTGCTGTTCCCCCCTTCTTGCAATCATGGAAAATATTTAATTTTGTAGCTTTCATTTCTAAAAGGGTTCAGAGACAGCATTCCTGCCCACATGTGTTTCAACCAATGGCTTTCTTGGGGATGCTCGTGAGCTACTGGTTGGTTGTATTTTATAACATTTTCTGGGGGTAAAGGAAATGGGGAGTATGGAGGAAAAAGACCATAATGTAGAATAATTGTAAGATTCAACCAAAAAGGGAAAAGCAACAAGAACCTAAGGTAGAGGTGAGGGTGGCTCAGGGGCAACGCACTTGAACACAGGTTCGATCCCCGGGTCCACGCTCAGAAACCTCTGGCTATTAAGCGCGTTATAAATAACCAATTATAATGATATAATTAGAGTTGCTCTAAGCAGCAAGGAGTAATACTAATGTTTGGTTTGCGGTTATGCTAATGATATGACTTGCTCAGTTGCGCTGCTTGCTGCGAATATAGATGGCAGTGTATCTGTTGTGTGTAAGATAGGGGCTGCACCTGGCCTGGTAGAATATATTACCCATGGCTGGTAGTATGGCTGACTAAGCACATGGAGCAAAGTATCTGTACTGCGTCCCGGTGACTTTTGGGATACACAGCTGAATTGACAAGAAGGGAGAACTGAATCCATCCATTGAGCAGAGTCCACGGTTGTTGCTCATTATAGGAAGCTTATGGACAGGAATTAGGCTTGTGGTTTGATTTCGCGAGCCGAGTTGCCTTGCAGACGAGGCCTGTCATCTCTGTATATTGATGTATTTATTTAGTGTATGCATTTATTTCAGTGCACAAGGCTCAGAGGCATCTAGGCGCTAGTTAAAGTAAGTGCATGCTACCATGTGGAGTGATACGCAATTAGGTTACAGGCAAACATGGGTGTAACTGGGAAAACTTCACCACAAGGTGCAGGAGGCTACATCAGTAAGGCCGGCGGACAAGATAGGTTGCAGGAGCAGCAAGGCGCTGCAAAAGCAGGCGAAGGTGGACAAAAACTATAGCCAAATACTGCATAGACCAGTCGTGCAACTGCATGGGCAAAATCAGGTGAATCGGTCATGATAGGTTTCATGCAACTACGTGGGTAAAATTGGTTAAAAGCAGTCAGGATGGGTTTCATGCAACTACGTGGGTAAAATTGGTTAAAAGCTGTCACGATAGGTTTCAAATATTGTACAGGGCGGACGGTGCCAACTAGTTCCATCGGGCCTGGCGTTGGCAGAGGAGCTAGATAAAATAGCCACACATGGGTGCTGAGCTACACACGGTCATGCCTGTCGAGCCTCAAGTGCACGGACCCTGACGAGGACCTACTTTGACAGAACGAGAGCACCCACCACTCCGCTGTTATCTTGAACCAATAACGCTCTGTTTTCAAGATATGTTCACGTCACTACAGCACGCCATCCGCCCACATGACGCTCCATTTCATGAGCACCTTTATCCATTCTTCATGCAGCCGCCATTACAAGCAGCCGCTTCCCGAGGCCCCAGGTCAATATGCAAAGAAAGCCATTACCATACTCAAGAGTATCACACCCGCTCGTGCTCAGAGTTTAAAGCAGACAGAACTATGCATGACATAGCAGCACAAAAAGGATATTGGCTGCTTGGAGCTCACACCCGAACAAACCTGAATAGCAATTGTGAGCTGCAGTGTTTTTTTATTCCAACAAACCTGAATAGCAATTGTGAGCTGCGGTGTTTTTTTGTTCCAACAAACCCGAATAGCAATTGTGAGCTGCAGTGTTTTTTTGTTCCAACAGTGTTTTTTTGTTCCAACAAACCGAATAGCAATTGTGAGCTGCGGTGTTTTTTTGTTCCAACAAACCCGAATAGCAATTGTGAGCTGCAGTATTTTTTTGTTCCAACAAACCCGAATAGCAATTGTGAGCTGCAGTGTTTTTTTGTTCCAACAAAGTTGATTCTTCAATCTGAACCCTGGCCTTGCACACCACATCAGTGATAGGACACACGATCACCACCAAATGGAATACTGTGCCCAATGGCACAGAATGAGGATGCCCCAGAGGCAAACGACGGGGATGACAGACCACTATTCGGCTCCCCCTCTAGCCCCGCCCCGGGTTGGTGGCCTCTGATGGCATCATGGCTAAAGCTGGAACAAAGCGAACCTTCTTCATAAATGGAGACCAAGCTAATGGTAACGGTGTGTGGTATAAGACATCTTAACATTACATGGCATTAACATGTGAAGGACTGGTTTGCAGCAGCATGGTTAGTCTGGGAAGTTGGAAGCTTGCGTGCAGGCCAGGGATGTGTCCTTGTGTTCTTGCTGCTGTGTGGCACTTGCCGCTGCATGGGCTGCAGCAGCATCATTAAGAGCCTGCATGCATGCAGCTACCGCCTCAGCATGCACTGCAGCAGCTGCAGCCTGGCTAGCACTGGCCGCCATCTTTGCCTGAACCGACTCCATTCTGTGCACACAGAGCTCCAGCAATGTCTTCTTAAATGTCTGCTGCGCTGCCTGAAAGATTGGCTGAAGGACCCACACAAAGAGTGCTGAGACCACAGCAGGACCCTCCCTTGATGTGCCACCTATTTGTGGCCCCATGAAATCCTGGAAATTAAGCTGTTGATGGCCTTAATCATAGGCCATGTGGTGGGAGTGGCAACATGGCTACTGCGATGCCCAGTCATTGGCAAAGTCTGGCAGGAATGATGGTGCGGGCCAGTTACCCTCTGGCGTTTTTAGGCTGGATTGCAGGTCGGGATTAGGGTGTTATTTGGATCTGCAGTTCATCCCTCAGGCTCAGGTGCTTATTAAGGTGTAAGAGGTAGCCTGGGAGTCAGACATTGACATGAATAATGTTGTGACATTACATTGACAGCTATTCCTTCGGCCCCAAGTCTGGCGCCGAAGCATATTGCACTTACCTTTCCCATCCATCTAAGGGCCTCCAGCTTTCTCCAGGTCACTCACCAAGGCCTATGATGGTCATGGACATTTCCTCCTCGGCTTGCGTCTCCATCCCTGGTTCTGAGCCACCATTTATGGTAAGAATCTTGTGTAAAGGCCCAGTCACCACCATAGTGGTCTGGTAGCACCGAGGCTTGCCTGAAGCGTGGCCTAATGCAAGGGACTCCCACGACGTTCAGAAACCTTAGCAATGCTGAAACTCCTTTGGGTATTATAATAATATTATAAATATAGTAGGTTATTCATGACGCGTTTAATACCCACAGGTTTCTACGCGCAGACCCAGGGACTGAACCTGTGTTGCTCCACGTCGTCTTGTTTCCAAGTTGAATACGTTTCCCCTAAGCTATCCTCACTTCTCCATCGGGTCCTCTACGCTGTGGGCTACAGGTGACACTGAACACTTACCTGCCAACATCCTCAGGAGCTTGGACTTCGTGCTTGTTAGAGTTTTGGTCACCAAGGACCTGGGCCGGCTTTAGGGGCAGCAGCACCCTGGGCGAATTTGCACCCCTACGCCTCCCCGAACAGCCCTTGTCAGGGGACAGGCGATGTAGTGGCAGGGCCAGGATGTGCCATTTTTTTTACCAGGCAGTAATGATGTGAATAGGGTACATCAGCAACCTATTGTTATAAAATGCGCTCCGCCACAGAGGGCGCATTTAATAACAAAGGGGAGCCTACCGTGTCTTCTGCCACTACACCAGCTCGAGGGAGCCCTTAAAAGACTCCCCGACCTGGCGTGGTGGGGGGATGATGGCGCCCTTTTGTTATTAAATGCTCCTGCGGGGGCGAGTGCATTTAATAGCAAGAGTCCGACTGCCGCGCCTTCTCCCACAACGCCAGCTCGGAGGAGCCCGTGAAAGACTCCCTGAGCTGGCGTGGCGGGGGCTAATGGCGCCATGGGGGGGGGTGACACCCCGGACCCACCCCTCCTAAGACCGGCTCTGCCAAGGACCCCAAGATGTCGCTGCATGTCTTGTTTGATTCCACGCTCTTTATGGCTGCACAACCGAACACAATTGTGAGTTTTTCAAGTCACCAACTTATGTTGCGGAGACAAAGATGGCCCTTTTGGACTGAAGCTAACTGTGCCAGCATCGCTCGCCCTGCTATTGGCACACACTTGACTATCGCAGAATTCCTTTTCCAGGAGCAAATGAGATGATCATTACGTGCCTTCAGGTTTCACACAATACTGCTGCCAGAATCCTTGCAAATACATCAAGGCAGGCTCACATATCCCCTGTCCTACAAACCCCAGAGACTGATAAGGTCTAGCCATAATGGCCTGGCATTATACCGCGCTACAAAAAGGACAGAGTTTTGGGTCACTCCTTTCAAGTGCAAGCACCACGGAAGTTCGCAGGAAAAACCATGTGACGGCCTTTACAAAGGCCTGAAAACGTTTCTAATGCACGTTATCATGTTGTTCCCTCCTTGCAGGCGTTGTTCTGTAATACAGGACCATGAGACTCGGCGGGTCGTTATATGGATTTTAAAACAAACAAAAAATAGAAATGAAAGGAAAGCGATAGGCTTTACGTCATCAGTATCATCCAGCCAGAGCTTTCGCTCCCTGTTGGAAAGTTTAAGTTTGCAGACTTCCCTGGTGTACCTGATATTCTGGGGTTGTGTAAGGTGGCAGGGGGTGCTACAGGTAGACGCAGGTAGTGATGGGAGAGGGCAGGACGCTGCGCAGAACTCAGTGGGTACGAGGGCATACCACAAAAGTCCTGCGTGCTGTGGGCAGTGCAGTAAGATGTTCTGAAGGCAACAACAGATGGGCATACCGAGAAGTGCAGGAAGACCCAGCTCCAGGTCTCCAGTATAAATAGACCATTCAGGAGGCTAAAGAGTTCTCTGTGGTGTTGCTGGCAGTGTGGGGGCGCTCTTCCTCTTTCTCTGTTGCTTTCTGGCACTGCGGATGCTCTCTGCCCAAGAGGCAGTCTCTGGAGGCCCGCCAACTGGAAGTCCAAGCAAGATCGGCCACTCTTGCCTAGCTGCGGTGTCCGTGCCATGTCTTGGAGCATTTAGATTTCAGTCATGCACGTGACCATGTGCGTAACATGCACACGCCTTGGGGTGCAGATTTCTGTGAGCACGTGGACAGACAGTTTCACCCCACCCTGCTGTCGCATTTTCCGCAGAAAGGACCCAAAAATCCCCACCATGCCAAATCCAGGTGCCGACAGCCTGTTTCCCGCCGTTATTTCAGTCTTATTGGAAAAAGGCCAAGAATGTGCTGGGGTACTTACCTGCAGTCAACAACTATGCATTTATGTATTTGATCTGGACTGTTAGAAACATATGTTTTCCAACCTTGATTGGTAGAGCCACGATCTAAATTCCACCTCATCTTTCAAGAAAGAAAATTGATCAATGCAGCACATTGTGTTTGCCGGACCTTAAAATTATGCAGCTGTGCATAAAGATTCGGGGACAACACCATTGGCAGAACTGAGTGCTGCAAGCCACGCACTTCACAAGCAAGAGTATTGCGGCCCTACGCTGCTAACGCCGAGCTACGATATCAAGCGCTCACATCGCGAACTAGTCTGTCCAAGCAATGCTCTCATGAACTAACAGCTGAAATTAGCTTATGGAAATGTCTCTGCTGTTCTTTGCAGCGGGCATATAATTGGTTCTCATTGCAGGAATGATTGAATTATTATAAATACGCCTTCTCGAAAGGAGTGCGTGCGGGGATCTTAAATCGACTCTAATTGAAGCCGAAAACCAGTAGAGTGGAAAGTGTCCTGCCTCTGCCAGATATGTCAAGGCATAACAGGCAAGACACCTGGGCTTTAGGCCACTGTGACAGCAGCACAGTGACCTTCCTGGGGATTTCATCTACAAATGGCCACTTGCAGGGATCGGCTAATAGGCTCAGCTCCATGTCAGGGACTTCTTCCCGGGCTTCGGTAAAGCGGGGGCCGATGATGGTCTGAAGATTAAATGTGACTAATAAAGTGCCTCATTCAGATTTCAAGGCGTGGGCTATTTGTTTGGGGGAGAGGGGATATTGAAAACAGCTTGATATTGGGAAGCCCTACCTTAATTGAGCAGTGGCGTGTTTTAGAATGAACTTTTGTGTGATAACAAAATTACGTAATATTGTTTTAGAACAGTTAAGATCGGATATGAGAAAGGTTTTTACTTACAGGTGGCGACTACATTTCCTTTGAAGCACAGAAGAAACATTGGCTGTCAAACACATTTTGATTTTTGCCAAAATACAATTACATTGAACCTTCAGGTGGGTCGGGAACAACTGGCTTTTAAGATCAGGAATCAGTGTATCCAGGATAATGAGTCTTCCAGCAGACCCTTTTCAATCTAAAGTGCTGATTAGCAAAAAACAACGGGCGCCACCGGAATGCCCTAAGCTCCGGAAACCCTGTTGCAAGTTATTCGCAGACGAAGTGAAGGGGGGAGACGCTCCAATCTTGCAATTCTGCCAAACCCCGCCATTCGCTTGGCTAATCGATTTATTCAAATCGTTTGAGCCTCAGGAAAAGCCTTGCCTTGGCCGTGCCATCTGCAGAGTGGGCCACGGGATTAGTCTCGGGCCAGGGGCATCGTTGAAATTGCGTTTGCAGCGATGTGCTCTCCCCGCTTCCCAGGTGACACGGGCCAATTATGCGTTCTTCATCTTTTCCTGTTCCCAAGGAGGGCTAAAACGTGATCCGAATGTCACGCGTCCTGAACTGGGCAAGGTCAAGCGATGCACCAGAAAGGAGCATGAAAGGTCAGGTGTCTGTAGATGTTCAAGTCTCCTGCACACCTGGAGTGCCCTTTATCTATAATCAGCTGTTTAATATCGCAGATCAGAATTACGTATGTCCCCCTTATAGCTTTTAGACAGCTTTGAGACATTTGTACATCCCTGACTCATCATTGAAATATCAGAGAGTGGCAATGTGCAGACATCAAATTAAGTGCTGCCCCAACATCTGTGGCCAGTAGGAGCTGTAATAGGAGACATGTTTAGTGACCGGCTACCCCCTTAGCCTAACAACGCTGAACTCTTTGCCCATCTCTGAAGACAGACAATACGCATTTGGAAGCTGACTGTCTTTCGTTTATTTATTTATTTTATTTGTTGGTAGCGCCCAGACCCAAAGGTAAAAAATGAGGACTCGATGGAAACAGTATGGTAATTACATTTCAACATAATAAGTGAGTCATACAGGATGTGGTAGTTGCATTACATCGTATGTCGTGAGTCAGGTTCAGAATGGGTAGGGCAGTACAAATTATTTACAGGTACTTGTTGAACAATGAGGTTTTTACTTTATTACGGAAAAAAGTGCATAGGCAGGTCCGTCTTGGATCTGCTGAGGGAGGGCGTTCCCGCGTCTGAGCGCGATGGTACTGAAGCAAGAGCCCCCAGCTCTTTTTCTAGCAAATCTGGGTCTGTTCAAGGCTGATGTGACGGAAGAGCGGAGATTGCACCCGTTGTGTTTCTTACTGATACGGTTGGTGAGGTAAAGGAGGGAAGTGTTGTGTAAGTAAATAATTATGATATCTCAGTGGGTAAATGCACATCTTGCAGATAACTGCATGCAATCAGTATTGCATGGAGGCAGGTCCCTGTGCACTAAGTTGCTCAGTCCTCTGAAGTCACATAAAATGACTACTCTTCAGATGAAAAGGAGTAACACTATTAATAGGGTCGAGAAAGAATGCAGTTTTAGAGTGATCTTTACAAATGCCTGCTATTATCTCTCAGCCCTTGTGTCCTGCAAAGCTGCTTTTGGCGCTAATCGGCTATTTCTCCAATTTCCCTGCGCCATCCGACACTGCCAGCTCTCATGAGCAATCGTGTATTTCCGGTTTTCAGGAGGAATGGAACATTGGATAAAAACACGTGACCGGATAGGATGTCGGATGCCAGCGTAGTTCTGTTCCACTGAGCTCCTGGTTCCATTATATCAGTCTCCAGTCTGGCCTCCTCTTTCAGCCAATCATTGCAAAGTACCCATGCTCACTAAGAGCACCGCTGGGTGCTCACCAAGGGATCTGAGCACAGCATTCGTGAAAACATGGCCACACAATTACATTCTGGGAACTAGTGCTCGTCAGACTTGCCCTTGCTGGATTTAGCACCCAGAATGGTGCCAGTGCCCCTCCCCTTGGGAGCTCTGAATGGGCCCTGGATAGGTTGAGGTGCCACAGTCCCATTTATTGAAAACTCAGAAGGAAGAGGAGTGGAGTTTATGGTTTTCAAGGTAGGATGGCTGGGGTAATTTCTTTGCCATCGATTTGGGTCGGGGAATGATATCATATGATAGTTTATTTATATAGCGCCTATACACAATGTGTTTCAAAGCGCGTCATGGCAAGGGAGGGAGCAAGGCAAAATACAATGACATTCTTACAGGCAATGAACAGTAAGGATGTGAAAATAACTATCGTACTCGGCCTGACGACATTTCAGATTGTGCAAGAGCTAAGACATAGATAAGAAAGGGAGGGCGAGAGTGGGAAGGAAATGGAAACAGACAGGCGACTACCGTACTAGGCCTGACGAAATTTCTGGTAGAGCCGGAGAAAAATAAAAGGTGAGGGAGTGGGGTGCAGAAAGGGAGGGGAGGAACAAAACAAGCGACTATCATACTAGGCCTGACGACATTTCAGATAGTGCTGGAGGGGGGTGGGTAGGAAAAAAAACAGTAATGGGAGGGTGGAGGAAACAGACGAGGTTGCTATCATATTAGGTCCAGGGACAATTCTGATAGAGTAAATGCATAGAAGAAAGTAAGGGGAGGAGAGAGAAAATGGGAGAAGGGAAAGGAGGAGAGAACAGAGAGTAAGCAGTCAAAAATAGAAGCAAGAGTGGAGAGCGAATACATTTGCAGAAGTCAGTAGTAACACATAATGTTGCAAGTCAGGATACAAGATGAAGATGGGAACAGCATGATTCAGGGCCATCATGAGTACAAGATGCAAAGGAATTCCAGCATGAGAGTTGAGAAAGAGGGATGCACTGTGAATGAATGAAGTCAATAAAAGTCAAATCCAGCATTGGCCACAAGACGGTGATGGTGAAACCAGAATGTATCAGGACAGACTCCTGCAGAAGTGGGCTGGAGGAGGTTGAGGGGGAGCAGGGTAGAAGAATCAAGCAAAACAGGCAACACCTGTGTGCGAGAAGGGGGCGGGGGGCACAAGTGAACATCACGGGTGGACCAGAGGGGGTGGGGATGGCCTGTGGGGACAGAGGGGGTAACACATGTTGGTGCATGCTTACCTGCTGTCTAAGCAGGGGGTCGGGCCCTGGGTCCTCCTGGTCCGAGCAGGTCCAAACAGTAATTGCCCTTTTCTTTGTCTGCCCTTTGCTTCAGACGCCCAGGCGAGAGATGCCCTTGATCTAATAGTTAGATTCATGGCCACGGTTCCACCATGCGGCGTGGATTGGGCCCTCGCGATTGGAAGGGCTTGCATTCCAAGCCTCGCTTTGGGTCCGCCGGCGCCCGGCAACAAGACGGCTTGCGTCTCAAGCCTCGCGGGTGCCGGCGACCCATAAAAAGGAGCTGTGATCGGGAGCAATTCGTGTCTCAATGCGGTTTGTTCCGGATCGTGTTGCCCGCTTGCTCGGCTCCCGAGTTCTTCCTGTTTTGCTCCTGTCTGCAGCTCTGGCCCCTAGTTTCTCCTTCCCATTCCTGTTCTCCCTCTCCAGTGGGTCCTTGGGGCCACTAGCT
The DNA here is from genome assembly GCF_040938575.1 of Ambystoma mexicanum. Classification (NCBI taxonomy): domain Eukaryota; kingdom Metazoa; phylum Chordata; class Amphibia; order Caudata; family Ambystomatidae; genus Ambystoma; species Ambystoma mexicanum. The sequence continues at coordinate 1,078,939,595 of NC_090925.1, forward strand.
CGTCCAGACCTAGCTTGGCTTCCCTTTTCCTGTTCCTGGGCTCCCTTTGGGTTCCCTTCCCTGTCTGCAGGCTCTCTCCCTGGTTCTTGGGTGTCCCAATTCTTGGATCAGTTTCCCTTCCTCTTGCCTGAGTCCTCTCCAGTTTCTGTCCTGGACTTTTTGGACAATCAGTTGTTTCATCGGTCTGGCCTGTCCTTTCATAATCTGTTTCCAATTGCCTGCAAGATCCTCGCATTCCTGTGGACAGATTTGAGTCAGCCTCTGTCTTCTCCTCGTTGATCATCTCTGGCCAGCATTGGACTTGGGTCGGCCTCAGCATCTGCTTCATCTCTTCTGGGACTGGCTCTTCTAGATTTCACCCTTTGGCAAGAATCTTCAGACTAAAGGACTTTGAACTTCCGCGTCTCCTGCCAGTGCTTGCACTGTCCCTACGTCACGCTAATCAGGAGCGAGCATCCCGTGACGTTGGGAGTCGGTCCATCTTCCATCCAGTATCAATCTTGGGTGGTGGAGAGGCCGGTTCCTCGTGTCACTCGCTCATCAAGCGACTGTTGTCAGTCTGGCTGCCACGTCAAGATCAGCAACCAAGCAGACAGGTACGCAACATTCACGTGATACTCACCTTAACAGATTGAGACGCCTGCCTTCAGATTTGGAGATGGAAGACTCTCAAGACATGCGGAATGAGTTACAAGCTCTCAGAGCTGAGATGACCTTGCTACACCAGGAGAATCAAGCATTACGCCAAATGATAACACAAGGGGCAATGAGTGCCTCACAGGCTAAAGGTTCTCTGGCGCACACAACTCCAATCAAGTTTGATGGAGATCCGTGACGAGTGGCGGAATTCTGTAATCACTGGCGAATTCATTTTCTTTTCAGGTCTACTCATTTCAATAACGATAAGGCCAAGATTGGATACATCTTGGGTAATTTAACTGGGAATGCTCTCGCCTGGGCAACACCTTTTGTGGCTACTAACAGTCCTATATTAAATGATTTTGTAGCCTTTGAGAAGGCTTTCCTGGAGGTTTTTCAAATGCTTAACCTGGCCTCAGCTGCGCAGAACCAACTGATGGACATAAAACAGGGAAACGCCGACATAATAACATATATAAATTGTTTCCGCCAACTGGCAACCGAATCTCAATGGCCAGGAATCACACAGAAGACCCTGTTTCGCCGAGGGCTGAGAGAGGAGTACAAGGATGAGCTACTCCATATTCCTGAGCCAGAGACCCTCCAATGCCTAATCGATCAGTTGCCCCGGATGGATCAAAGACTAGCTGAATGAAAGGCAGAGAGACGTCGGTTTGAGAGAATTAATCCCAGAATGACCAGTTTACCTGCCGGATCATTTGGTTCTAAGGAGTCTGGCACAGAGCCTACGCAATTGGGAGCCATGAGGGGTCCTTTATCGGAGGAAGAGAGGAGACGAAGAAGGACATTACGCCTGTGTCTTTATTGCGGGTCCGCTGGGCATTACTTGGGTACCTGTCCTTTATGCCCTCAGAAGAAGAAAGCGGAAAACTAGAGGACCTGTTGTGTATTGGAAGGGCAACTGCAGGTCTCATCCCTTTTTCAGACCTTTCCACGTCTTGTTCAGTGCTCCACCCCATGCAACCAGCTGTCTTACTGATCTTGAAGATTCAAATACAATTGCCAGCCAATACCCTGGAAGTTTCAGGGTTGTTGGATAATGGGGCCTCAGGCAATTACATCGATGAAACATTTGCTACCATCAACAAGATTCAGCTCCTGTCCAGACACACAGTTCTACCCGCGGAAGTCATCAATGGTACCCCTTTGTCTTCTGGACCCGTCTGACTGCACACAGTGGGTCTGACTCTTCGGATTGCCGACCCCCTGGAAAATCTCGCTTTGGATGTGATTAAGTCTCCTACCTACAAATTGGTCTTGGGGTTACCTTGGCTGCAACATCATAATCCAATTATTAATTGGAGAACTCACACCCTGTCCTTTTCCTCCGCCTTTTGCGCCCAGAAGTGCAGTTTTCCAGCTCAAACTCAGGTCTCCTCAACTCCCTTGGAATCTCTTGGCAAGGGGGCTAGTCTTTGTTCCATTTCCCAGATTCCACAAGTATATGCCGAGTTTGAACATGTATTTCCTGAGCCAGGAGATATACCCTTGCCACCTCATCGTTCTTTTGATTGTGCCATAGATTTGTTGCCAGGCTTTGAGATTCCCCATGGGAAACTGTATGCTTTAACTCAGGACGAGAGACAAGTGTTACAGGACTATTTGGCAGATTGTTTAAGAAAAGGATACATAACGCCGTCCAAGTCGCCTGCAGGATTCCCCTTGTTTTTTGTGAAAAAGAAGGAAGGCACTTTGAGACACTGGGCCTCATTACACGGACGGCGGTAAGGGTTAACGGTCACCGTTAATGGCAACGGTGACCGCTAACCCTTACCGCCGTACTACGAGGTCCCTTTGCGGGTTGGAGGATTTAACGCCTGCTTCTTGTAGGCGTTAAAATCCAACCCGCTAAGGGACCTCGGAGCTAATTACGGCACCGCAAAATTGTGGTGGCATAATTAGCGCCTTCCCCATTTCCATAGAGCCCTATGGGGCAGAAATGGGAATGGGGAAGGGCAATGGCGGAAAGGGGATTTACCGCCCCTTCAACCTTGGAATGGGGCGGTAAATCCCCTTTCCGCCAAGGCGGTGCCGGTATTTTACCGGCATGAGCCATGGCGCTAAAAGCGCCATGGCTCACCACCTACCGTGTAATGAGGCCCACTGTGTTGATTACCGGCAATTGAACGATATAACTACAAAGGATCGTTATTCCTTACCTTTGATTCGCAGTATCCTGGAAACCCTCCACACGGCCTGGATTTTCACAAAGCTCGACTTACGAGGAGCCTATCATCTGGTTCGTATCAAGAACGGGGACGAATGGAAAACTGCATTTAAGACTCCTTTTGGGCACTATGAATACAGGGTTATGCCCTTTGGTCTGTGCAATGCCCCAGCTATTTTCCAACGATTCATGGATAACATCTACGGTGATCTGATCGGCATTTCGGTCTGGATATATTTGGACGACATTTTGGTCTTCTCCAAATCTTTTGAAGAACACGTAGGGCATGTATGTGAGGTCCTTCATCGCTTATCTCCCAATCATTTGTTCGCCAAAGCAGAGAAATGCTTCTTTCATCAACCTAGAATAGAGTTCCTGGGATTTGTGATCAATCATACTGGCATAGAAATGGATCCCAAGAAAGTTCAAGCTATACAAGAGTGGAAACAACCCCATGATGTAAAGTCTTTACAACGCTTCTTGGGATTTGCTAATTTTTACAGGCGTTTTATCCCACATTTTTCTCAAATCACAGTGCCTCTCACCAGGTTGACCAGCAGAAAGATTACGTATAAGTGGGATTCTCTTGCTACACGGGCATTCAACACCCTGAAGTCAGCTTTCATGACCGCTCCTATTCTGCGTCACCCTCAGGATGAATTACCCAACATTGTGGAGGCAGACGCTTCAGACTTCGCCGTAGGGGCTGTCCTCCTGCAGAAGGATCCTGTGACGTCTGTTGAACATCCAGTGGTTACAATACAAACACCATCTAGAGACATGGAGCCAATTTAAAGACGTGATGGCCAGGCTACTAAATGCAAATTCGGGACAATCCTAACACCAAGGGTCAAACCACTTCACCCTGTTGCTCCCTCTTATATTATCCAAGTCAGTCAACACCTAAGTGCTTTTAACAAATAGGCACTCAGTCCAAATTAACATTTATAAATCACATCTTTTAATTTCATAAACATCACACAAATCAACTCAACTTCATAAAACATCATTGATTAAAATTTGTAAAAATACATAAAAACCTTTTTACAAAAATTCTACTAAACAATTCCCATATGCAAATCACCTCTGTCGTGTTCACCCCTGTATCACCTGCCTATAAAAAACTTAATCATGTACAACAATAGGGTAACACTTAATCAAAAAAAAGGAGACCAAATGGTTGGTAGCTCATTAGTTCCTTGTTAATAACGGATACTACTCTGCAAGTCATCTATCATTTGAATGTGCTCCTAAACCCATGTATGATACCTTGGGGAGGATAGGTATCCAAAACATTGGAATACTGTTTATATTGTAACTCAACCACAATATACTTCATTGCCCAACATGTTTTGTTCAAAACCATTCAGTTTGACAAAGTGTTAAAGAACTTCATCAGGGGGACCATCTGTGCCCTTAAACAATATCTCTTCGCATGAGGTAGATCCAATCTTAGAAGAACCTTTAGCTGTGCACCACTACCTCTGTGCCACACAATTCATGACCGTATCATCCTTTGTTATAATTAGTTCAACAACGGTTTTGGTAGGGGAGTATCCAAACAAATATGTCTGACAGCTCAAATCCTGAACTTCTGCTTACATCTCACGCAAGCTGAACCCCAGTGAGAGGAATTATGCGGTTATTGAGAAAGAACTGTTGGCCATAAAAACTGCATTTGAAGAATGGAGACATCATCTACTTGGGGGTCGCTTTTCTGTGGAGGTCCGTACTGATCATCGCAATCTGCAGTACTTACGTTCCTTACAATGTCGAATGCCTCGCAAAGCCAGGTGGGCCTTGTTTTTCTCCCCATTTGTGTTTCATGTCACTTACGTCCCCGGTACTTCAAACCTGAAGGCGGATGCCTTGTCCCGATCCCTGGAGAAGGAGGAAGGGATTTCCAGCCTGGATCAGCCGCTGATTTCTCCTCATCATTTCTTGTTGACGTTGTCTCCTCATCTACAGTCTATATCAGATGCCACCCGAACAGATCCCGAAAGGCCGGCTCTGCTTCGACGAACATCAGTATCTGAACAAGATGACCTCCTGTTTTTCCAGAAAAGGCTGTACATTCCCAAGGGGGCGATTTGTGATGGCATATTGCATGGCTTTCATGATTCACTAATTGGAGGTCATCGAGGAGTTAGAGCAACGCAAGAACTGGTATCCCAACAGTTTTGGTGGCCTGGATGGGCTGGTAAGGTCCAGAAGTATGTGGAAAGTTGCTCTGTTTGTGCCCAATCCAAGGTTCCCAGGAGACGGCCTCTGGCATTATTTTTACTGACGGATTTAGCACCATATCCATGGCACACCATCGCCACTGATTTTATTGTGGATCTGCCTCCCTCTGACGGGTATACTTGCATAATGGTCGTGGTGGACTGTTTCACTAAATATGCTCATTTCATCCCTTTCAACAAGATACCTACGGCTACCCAAATGGCTTCTGCCTTCCTACATGAAGTGTATCGGTTACATGGCCTTCCTGAAAAGATCATTTCGGATCGAGGATCTCAATTCCTCTCTTCTTTCTGGAGCAAGGTGTGTGGCCATCTTGGCATCCACAGAGCTTTGAGCTCTGGTTATCACCCACAAACCAATGGCCTCACAGAAAGAACTAATCAGACTCTGGAAGAGTACCTCCATTGTTTTGCTAATGCTACTCAGTCCAACTGTAAGGCGTGTCTAGATCTTGCTGAGGTGTCCTACAACAATTATGTTAATTCCTCTACTGGATTCAGTCCGTTCTACTGTTCGACAGGCCAGCATCCGAAATTGATGCCTTTCCATCCCGTGCCTTCCAGTGCAGTCCCTTCTGCTGATGCCCTGATATCAACCATTCAACAGCAACATAAAATGGCACACAAGACTTTGAAGGAGGCAAAAGACTGTATGAAATCTCAGGCTGACAGGAGGAGGAGTGAGGAACCTGATTTTCAAGTTGGGGATAGGGTTTGGTTGTCCTCTAAAAACCTGGCGCTTCGCAATTTGCCTGTAAAGCTGGCTCCCGGGATTTTGACCCATTTAAGATTACCAGGCGTCTGTCCTCTGTGGCCTTCCGCCTTCAGTTGCATCATTCTTGGCATGTACACCCTGTTTTTCATGTCTCCCTTTTGAAGCCCTATGTCGACGACACCTATGGTCGTTCTTGTCCTCGCCCAGCTTCTGTCCTAGAGCAAGGTGTCCCCGAATTTGAGGTTCAGGAGATTTGCCATGCCCGCTATCATAGGGGGGTGATCCACTTTTTGGTGGATTGGAAGGGGTACCCGGCTTGTGATCACACTTGGGAACCGCACCAGCATGTGCACGCTCCCCGCCTTGTGCGTGAGTTCTATGGTCGGTTTCCTTGGAAACCTGGGGCCCCAGGCCTTCCTGGGAGGGGGCACAGTGTCACGCCACTTACCTGGAGACCAGGATTCTCTGCACCAGCTTTCCCCTCCTTCTCTTTGCGTATCTTCCCACGCTTTCGCGAATGGGGATCCGCCACGGGGAGAGCGTCGGGGGTCCGCGCTGGAATTCCTCTGCGCATGCGCAGGAAACCGCGGTTATGGTTCCGCGCATGCGCCGTGGATTGGGCCCTTGCGATTGGAAGGGCTTGCATTCCAAGCCTCGCTTTGGGTCCTCCGGCGCCCGGCAAAGAGTTGGTTTGCGTCTCAAGCTTCGCGGGTGCCGGCGACCCATAAAAAGGAGCTGTGATCGGGAGCAAGTAGCGTCTCAACGCGGTTTGTTCTGGATCGTGTTGCCCGCTCGCTCGGCTCCCGAGTTCTTCCTGTTTTGCTCCTGTCTGCAGCTCTGGCCCCTGGTTTCTCCTTCCCATTCCTGTTCTCCCTCTCCAGTGGGTCCTTGGGGCCACTACCTTTGTCCAGACCTAGCTTGGCTCTGGGTTCCCTTTTCCTGTTCCTGGGCTCCCTTTGGGTTCCCTTCCCTGTCTGCAGGCTCTCTCCCTGGTTCTTGGGTGTCCCAATTCTTGGATCAGTTTCCCTTCCTCTTGTCTGAGTCCTCTCCAGTTTCTGTCCCAGACTTTTTGGACAATCAGTTGTTGCATCTGTCTGGCCTGTCCTATCATAATCTGTTTCCAATTGCCTGCAAGATCCTCGCATTCCTGTGGACATATTTGAGTCAGCCTCTGTCTTCTCCTCGTTGATCATCTCCGGCCAGCATTGGACTTGGGTTGGCCTCAGCATCTGCTTCATCTCTTCTGGGACTGGCTCTTCTGGATTTCACCCTTTGGCAAGAATCTTCACACTAAAGGACTTTGAACTTCCGCATCTTCTGCCAGTGCTTGCACTGTCCCTACATCACGCTAATCAGGAGAGAGCATCCCGTGACGTTGGGAGTCGGTCCATCTTGCATCCAGTATCAATCTTGGGTGGTGGAGAGGCCGGTTCCTCGTGTCACTCGCTCATCAAGCAACTGTTGTCAGTCTGGCTGCCACGTCAAGATCACCAACCAAGCAGACAGGTACGCAACATTCATGTGATACTCACCTTAACATAGGGGCAAGTTAATCTATCCAAACTGGGGGACCTCAATCAGGCCCACTTGGGAGTAATTGAGCTCACCCTCATAAAACCATCAGATGCTGTGACATCCTTCAAAGCTATGTTTGCCCTTAAAAACAATACTGTCCTGGGCATGTGCGACATGCACAGCCCCCACAATTTGAATCCCAGCAGGATGAAGGTGGACATCTGGTTTACCACAAACCTCTGCCAGATCAAACTGACAGCCCGAGATCATCAAAATCAATGGACCGCAAGGCCAGCGCCCGGTGTCCATCCATCGCCTCATCCATTTCAGTGAAAGTCCCAACAATCCAACACACTCCAATGAAAAGCCACGTCAATGCAGGGTCATCTCACTGAAAAGGCACACGTTGAGCGACATGTACAACTGACTGCAGTGTGGACAACAAGTGCATCTTAAAATTCAAAATAAAGTGCCAATGTTTCACAAATAAACTATACGAGGGAACATAGCACAGGAAATAGGAAAACATGAAGGAATACAAAAAAGACTTTAAAGAAGACTGAAGTAAAAGGAAGAGGTGTCAACACGAGGAAGACACGCATTAGAAAAGGGGGAACGGTAACAACGAATCATACAATTCGGTGAGATGACCTGGGGTGAAATGTCCCAAACCAAAACATTTAATTGAGCTGGCGTGCCTTGAAATGGCTGACTGGATTTGGGCTTGCAATAAGATAGCACTCTTTGGGATGTCATAGGTCCATATGCCCAGTGCGTGCCCTGCCACGGTTCTAAGGCTTCCTGTCTCAGGGCTGAGAAATTCCATTGCCAGACCCCTGCCATGGATGCTGGTAATTTTAGTAGCTCTTCCTAATTTATATGGAACTGGTTGCCCCAAAAGCAGTACATCACTCTTCTGCCCTTAATCTCTGCGAGCTGCTAATGACTCTGTTCTCGGTGACCATCAGTGAGTTGAGATGTTCTAGTGAGTTATTCTGGCAAATGCCCCAATGTGTGCTTGGGCCAGTGCACGAAAAAGGTGCCTGAAAGATATTGGCTTTAGAGGCATGGTCCGCACATGGTCTGCGTCTCTTCGAAACCACCACCATCAGGTAAAGCTGGACTCCACATTCGTCAGGCCTTCACTCATCACATCTAAAGCTATTCAAAGATTAGTCTAGTAGGTAATGTTTCATCATCCACTTAAGAGCTGCGGCCTACGTGATCAAAGCCCACAACATCAGTTAGTACATATTTGTTATGTTATGTTGTCTTATACTACGCACTACTACCACCACTGGGGTGGTCTCCAGGCACTCATGTGGCTCTGCAAGAAAGAGGATGGGGTGGGTTCCCTGGGCACATAATGTCTCTCATACCTTTTGATGTGGTCGTGGGGTGACACCAGGTGTCATACACAGTGTTCTCTTGCTCTTCTTCCAGTATGACAGAGGTGTAGGGGTGGACTCTGTAAATGATGTTGACACCTGCTTCTCTACAAAGGCACTTTAGAAATAAAAGGTGTTGTTTTGGAATATGTGTGTGTTTGTGTCATAGGTGGGTGTTTGACCAGAAAGATAAGTAGAAGAGATGTATGTACTTCTTCTACAAGGGGGAACAAGCAGCTGGCAATAGGCCATTAGGGTTTTGGGTAGGTATACACGCATTTCACCGCAGTATTTCGAAAAAAAATCGTTTTTTTTGGGGGGGGGTTAAAAAATTAAATATATGGTTGTGGGTGTAAGGGAATAAAAAAAAATTAAAAAGGGGAGCTTGAGGGGGTAAGCCCCCCAAAAAAAAAACTAAAAAAAAAGATGAGTTTTTTAAAAAAAATACGGCGATGAAAAAACCTGCGATGAAAAATACTGCGGCGAAATAACATAGAGCCCTTGGGTGTTAGGGGTCTTCCTCATGGGAAAGTGGGAGATACTATGTCTTGTCCAATGAACTTATGGCATTTCTCTGGTAGTTATCTCCTCGATTGTGATCCTCCACCATAAAGCCGCCCCAGGGTCAGGATCAGGTAGCGGCTGCCATCCCCCGGCCACAAAGGGAGGAGGTCACCACCGGGGAATCTGTGATGACTCCATTGGATTAATCGCACCTCCCAACTCCCACATTGCTTAATGCCCATTCCATTCCCATCTCAACTCCTTCTCCTTCTGAGGCCAGCACCTGTCACCACCCACTCACCTCTGTCTCGTGCCCACATAGCTTCACCTACCCCGCCACATCCTTCTCCGGATCCCACCACAGACCACCTCCAAGCACTTATCATCCTTACTATTGCCCTGCCTCTGCGGTGTACGACACTGGCCACCACTGTTGTGCTCCAAAGGGATGGTCCCTAATGAGGCATTCACCCCTGATGCCGAGACGCGCAATTTGAGTCTGATGAAAAGATACGATAACAGTATTAATTATTGCCCGAACAATGTCCAAGGTCTAAACAAGCCCACTTAGGAGAGCGGCTCAGCACTTAGGTGGAGCAGTGAGGTGTGCACGTCTTTTTTGTGGAGTAGGTCCATCAATGGACAAGTTACGTTAAACATGTCGGCAGAGAAAAAGCAGGGCATTGGATATGACAACACTTGAAGCACCCCACAATTCTACAAGCAAGACAATATTAAAGAGCACTCTAAATTTTAAAAAGTCATATTTAGACCAAATTGTAATTCGTAGAAGAAGTTGGTTTAAGGCAAAGGCAAGCAAGCAAAGGACCAGAAAAATATCTTATTGCTAGAAATTACATTTCTGCTCTAGCTACGGAAAGTAAAAATATACATTGTGAGTATTATTATTATTTGTGACAGTGTTTGGACAAAACCTTTCCAATCTCGAATAAGAAATACGATACACACAATACAGATACGTAGATACAAGGTACCGAATACATAACACAAAAAAGGACAAAAATTCATCATACAAGATACAAACACAAAAATATCCTTTGAAAATGACACCGCATTCCTAACTGGTGCAAATGAGTGTTGGCGATATTCCAGTCCCTCTTCCATATTTCCTTGGACTCCTTGCAGGAGGCAGATGCCAAGCTGTGGCAGTGTGGCTACTAGCAGTGGCATCTGGCTTGCGGGCACGTCGCGCTGCCTGGGAGCGCGCACGGGGCACTTGAGTGCCAGCTGCCAATGCAGCGGCGAAGGGAAGGGACATATTCATGAAATTGGCGAGGCATGTACAGGTTGAAAAGATACAGCTATTTGGTTCTGCTCCCGAGAGCTTGAGCAAAGCTTTTTCTAATTATTTCTGTAGCCAAATGTGCAGTAATATTAGTCAACACTGACTGTTTATGCAGTACACTTTAATCAAAAGGGACCATGGCCATTGGTTCTAGGATGGTTGTATAACTAGCTTCATAAGTGGGGTAATGCAGGATCTTGCTTTTGTCTCCAGTACATTATGGTGAATAAAACAGCAACATCGCAATTAGTCTTCTGCATCTTTAAAGTTGGAATCAGATTATTTTTAAAATATTGAAAAAGCGACTTTTAATTCAGAGTGTGGGCCTGGATGCCTCTGCTACTCTCTATCAAAGCCCTCAAGTGTTTTTTTCTTTCCGCCGTCTACCCTTGATCCCATTTGAAAATGAGATTTTTAATCAGTATAATTAAAACCGTAACTTACTTTTGCTTCCACTGTTTCTTTTATACCCAGTAAATGATTGCACTGTGAACATAATAGCTTCGTTTTTGTGCAGAAAAGGCGCCCCTCACATAACTGCTTCGCCTGTGACAAATGAGAGGCAATTAATGCTGAATGATATATGAGTGAGTGCGCACACTTCACAGACCAAGCCATAGATGTTTTTCAAAACATGTTTAAAGTAAGTCTATTAGATGAAACATCTGTGCAATTTATTCTGCAGTATATTTATAACCCCCAACCCCTGCAAGGACTTTTATCACACCCTTATACACCAGCCTGGATGGGCTCGCTGCTTTATTTCTGTTGGAAGGTTTCATCCAGCATGCAGTTTGGAACAAAGCACGCACGCTTACCCCCTAGCACATTAGGCAGGGCTGGGAAAACAGCTGGGTGTGTTGTTTTTGGGTTCTTTGCGTGATTACTTTACTTTGCCATCAGTGTAACTTCAGTTTTAATCATTTCCTTTTATTACTCGCTATGTGAATTCGGCGGCTGACTGGACGCCTCAGTTTTAATTTTGAATAACGTTATGCTCACAAATTCTATACAACTCTCCTTGTAGCTGGGCTTGCCAGCAGGAAGGTGCCTGGCTTCCTCTCCCTTCCTGCCAGGGTCTCGTGCCTGGAGGTGGGAGGTTTTTACTTTCTTTCATCCACACATTTGGTCATCAGGAGTCTCTCTTCACTGTCTTTGCAGTGGGAGGGACCTAGCTACTGTGATACCATGTGTTTAAATGCAACATTGTCCCAGAAGCTCATTGGACGAGCGCAGCGTGAACGAGCCTTACGCGCCGAAGTCAAGCCCGTCTGTGCTCGTCCGTGCCCAGTACGGGCCATGGGCCACCACTCCCAGCCTATCTACCACCTTAAACATAACCTGGTCCCGAGAGGACCTGCTACGCCTAGCACCCCACAATAAAGTTCTACCGTCCTCTATGCCTGTTCCTCGCCCAGTCAAAATAAGTAAGGAAGGTCTGTATACATTACTACTGGCCTTGTCTGCATCACAGAGACCTGGCTAACAGACTCTTCTGGACTTACAGTGATTCAAACTCTTCCAGACACATATGATATACTCTGTGCAGACCGCATGGCAGCCCACCCGGGCGCGGGAATTGACATTATCTACAAAGCTGCCTTAATAGCCACCCATCTTCCTTTAAGTCACAGCATTAAATGGAAAGTTCTTTAGGCCCCCACTGTGGCTTCTCCATACCTGACTATTCATATCTTAACGGTTTACTGCCCCCCACCAGGACGGACTCCTTCTGTTATCAATTCCTTGGTCTCGTCGCCACCTTATATGTGATACTCCCCAATCTTCTGATTGAGATCACTGTTGGCAGCCCGATTTTTGTAATCTATGGTGGACTTTGGTCCGGAGCAGCTGGTCCAAAGTCCTACACACTCACTATGTAACACCTTGCATCTGGTCTTTGCGCTAAAATCCTTGGTTTCTGTTTCTTTGCCATTTCCTAGCCTATCGTCGGACCACCTTGTGGTCCCATTCCTAGTTTTCAGGCCCACTCCTCGAGAGATGCCCCGCTCGCGATAGGTTCTAAAGCGCAGCTGGCACAGGGTATCCAACGAGGACATTATATCAAACATCCAAGCTAAATGTAATGCTACCCATCCAGTGGACCTGTCTTTTATAGCACAGACTTTCACTGCAGTCACAGATGCCTTGGCTCCACTAAAGTTGCAGAGGGCTGCATGTCACCCCTCCAAGACCTGGTTCAGCGAGGAGTTGAAATTACTTCACCAAAAACAGCATCAACTTGAACGTAAGTGGCGCTCCTCTTATTCCTTGAAAGACAAACTATTATTTAGAGGCTGCTCCAATGCTTACCACCAGACGATTCGCCTAACAAAATCTACAAAATCTACACTCACAAGCTAGAGTGTGCCGTGAACAAACCCGTGGATCTCTTCTCATTAGTATGCTCCCTCTCGACTAATACTGATTCATTAGCCGGCATCATCCCTTCACAAACACTCTGTGACTCTCCAGCTGATTTTTTTTGTTACTAAGGTCAGCGACATACGAGTGCAAATCACAGCAACAGGGTTACCCACAACCATCCAGGGCCTATCCGCTCCTTCCGTGACAGATGCAGAGTTGTGGTCAACATTCCCTCTGTTCTCACCGATATCATAAGTGGAACCAAGCACCTTAAAACTATTTTCCCTGCAGATGCCAATCCCCTATGCACTCTTCATGAAATCATACCTCATATCGCCCCTTGGGTTTGCCAGGCAGTCAATCGGTCCTGTGCAGCAGGCTGAATTCCAGCAGAACTAAAGGAATCTCGCATCATCCCTCTTGATCCCACGGTCCTTGCTTATTTCGGTCCTATCTCTCGTCTCTTATTTTCTATGAAACTTCTGGAATCTCTGATTCCCTTCCTCATATCTTTTCTTGAGCACTCTAAATTTCTTGATCCTTTCCAGTTGGGGTTTCGCCCCGGCTGAGGCACAGAAAGTGTGCTTGTCTTGGAGCTGGATAGCCTGACTCGACTGGTCGACAGGGGGGACTGGTGCACTGATTCTGTTAGATCTATCGACAACATTCGATACAGTAGATCATCCCACATTGCTATATCGCCTCTCACTGGCCAGCCTCTCTGACTTCTCCTGGTTCTTGTCCTTGCTGACAGAGAGGACACAGATTCTCTCTCTCTCCTCTTTTCTTTCTCAATCCAGCACACTTCCTTGTGGTGTCCTCCAAGGTTCCATTCTGTCCCCCGCATTATTTAACATCTATATTCACCCCCTTTTGCTGCTCATCCGCTCCCACGGGTTTCGTTGCTACACCTATGCTGATGACACCTAAATCATCATCCGGCTTGATCTTGCTCAGCCAGACACACCGGGCCTCATTCCGAGTCTGGAGGTAGCCATGGCGCTATTTGCTCCATGGCTGCCTCCAAACCCGGGTCCGGGTCCTGTCTGGGTGAATGGGGACTTACCGGGACATTCCAACCTGTGCGGACCCGGTAAATCCCCATTCAACCAACCATTCCCCATTCCCATTTGAGCCCCCATAGGGCTCAATGGGAATGGGGAAGGCGCTAATGACGGGCCTGCTAATAGCAGGCCCGTCATTAGTGCCCTGGTTCTTTAGTGGGACCCGTAAAGAACGTGTGGTCAGACCACACGTCCTTTGCGGCTCCCGCTAAGGGACCTCGGAATTGGACGGTATAGGTTTAACGGCACCGGTCTCCTTACCGGTGACCGTTATCCCTTACCGCCCAAGTCGGAATGAGGCCCACCGTCTCAGCTTAGGGGTTGTTTGGTGGCAGTGGATAGCAAATAGCTTAAGCTGAATGGGGACCAGTTGGAGGTACTGGTGGTGGGTTCCCCTCCCTGCACTCCTCCAGGTTCCCCACGCTCCTCTTCACCCTGTTCAGCCGTTTGGTGGCCCCCAAAGCTGGGCCCCTGTCCTGCACCTGTCTCTGGGGTGAGGAACCTAGGATTCATGTTTTGTGAACCCCTGTCAGCTGCAGTCCAGGTTAGTTCCATCTGCAAAACGTGCTACTTCCAGTTAACGTTTTGCCTTTCCTTCCAACTAATCTGCGTCCTCTTCTGGATTCTTCTCTCATTTTGAGCCGCCTAGATTACTGCAACTCTCTATTCCTGGCTCAACTGGGCTACATTCTACATCACCTAAAGTTATTGCAAAATCTTGTGGCCTGTATCACCACAGTTACTCCATACAGTGCCCACATCTCTCCTGTTCTATGCTCACTCCTTTGGCTGTCAGCCCATAAAAAGCTTATTTTAAAATCTCTTTGCTTTGTCCACTGGGCCTACTACGGCATGGGGGCAGAATAGTCACAGGAGAATTTTCAGTGTTTTCAACTTCGCTGTGCCATCATGTGATGTCCGGCTTCTTGTCATCCCAAGTCTTTGACAGGTCGGGATGGGTGGCAGTTCGTTCTCTGTGGCAGTGGCCAAGGTGTGGAATGCTCTTCCTCTGCTAGATGACCTCAGCTTTCATTCACTCCTAAACCCTCTATTTTAGGCTTCCCCATTCCTGGTGTTATCCCCCGCCTCCAGCACCATGATGCCTCTGGCGAACGTGCACTTTATTACAATTATTAACATAACAGCCACGACCTCTATGTGCGTCCAGATGTACTGTTTGGACAATTCTGTGCACAATCTGCAAGCCCACCTATTTAAATGCCCTACAACCTTACATCAGAATTATTTTTCCATCCTCAAAATCATTTCCGTGGTCTGTAACCTGTAGCTCACCTGAAGTTAGTGACTACATCACCCATGATCCCTCACCATTGACAATGCTGACTAGGGCACATAGACGCTGTAGTCCAAAACCTCTGGAGTGCCAATGGCTGCCAGTCTCTAGTTTCGTCAATCTAAGGGGCGGATTGTTGGAGAAAAGTGTAAGCATATCACATAGGCCGGTAGATCTGCGATGTACAATTGGCTTTGCCCCTCTTCTTGTGCACCTATGTCGGAAGCCTGCAGGCAAACGCCGGCCCCCTCCCAAGGCCCACACTAGGTCCCTGCCTGTGCCTGTCTGCGGCCACAGAGGGCTTACAATGCTCCCTCAACCTATTCCTCTGCAGCCAGCATACAGCCAGCTCCCCCACAAGCGTGTGCTCTGCAACACTGTTCCACCACCATGAACACCTGTGAGTCTTGTCCTGAACATTGTTTTTCCTTTCACTAACTAACACAGCCGTTCGAACCTGGGAGTGCTTTGCCATTCTGGCTTTAATCTTAATTGGATCCCTTATCCTTAATGTATTTCTGTGCTTGTGTTCACCCCCCTTTTCTTTGGGTGGGTTTTTGGTAATTCGAATTCTGGTGTGCATTTAACATCACTTCACCCCATTTTGCATTGTTTTGCTGTGCTTTTGGTAATTTGAATTCTGGTGTGTTCTAACTACACTTCACCACATTTCTGGTACTAAAGTGTTTCCATTGTATCTGTTTTCTTGCTTCTTTTGGCTACTAGGCCACCTGGTGAGTCGTGCTCATGCTGTGCTTTGTAGCCCCTCTGCTGTCCTCCATTCTGTACTCCACTGCCCCCCGTGGCATTCACCAATCTATTCTAACTGATATACTATCACCTATCCTTCCTCTCTCACGAAGAAGAAAAACAAGTTTTAAAAAGGCATCCTGACCACTAACCCTGGCCTACCCATTGCAGACACCTATGTCAGTGCAACTTCCAGACAGATTTTCACTGATATCCTCTTTTCTGTTCCCTCTCCAGATCTTTGGACACCTCATATTATCTCTACTCTCTCTCTCTCTCTCTCTCTCTCTCTCTCTCTCTCTCTCTCTCTCTCCTCTCTCATCTTCACCCATTAATTGTGGCACTAAATGGGAAGTACTCTTGATGGGCTTCTCATCATCCAGATGTATCATGAATGTCTACCGTAATGCCACTATCATGGTTCAGGGTCCTCAACCCAACCTCCTCCTCCTCTTTGACCAGCGCTTGCCGTCCCTCATCAACTTCCTTCCCACACCTGGTACTCCTTTTTCCTCTCTTTCTGTCCCCCCTCCTCAGACTGGTGTACCACACCTCTGTACCCCTCCTCGGAAAACCTTCAAAGGCAGTGACCTCTTATATCTAGCCATGCTTATTGCTCGCTCTGCTATCAAACACTCTGCCAAGATCGGCCTTCTTCTTTTAGACCTTGACCTCAATATCCTCGCACTTACTGAGACGTGGTTCAACGCCAGCTCAGTCACTGCTTTTGACTCCCTCCGCCCTGATGGCTATTAGATAATGTTCAAGCCTCACCCTAACAGTGCTGGTTTTGGGGTTTCCCTGTTCTTCGCTGAGTGGCTTGCTTCTTCCTTCATACCCACCCGGCCTTACTCTTCCTTCGAGAGCCTGGTCTACAAGCTGGTCATCTCTCCCACATCCTCCCTGACCATTACCACTATCTGCAGGCCTCCAGTCTCTACTACCCTGTTCCTCTCTGAATGGGCCAATATCTCCTCTTCTCTCCTCATATCCACCTCTAAATCCTTCTCCTGGGTGACTTCAGCCTACATCTTGACTCCTCAATCATGGAATCCACTCTCTTCTGTGACTTATGCACCTCGCTCTCTCCCTTTATTCTCCCCTCTGGTCCTACCAACTCGGCTGGACAAGCTCTCAATGCCATCATCCACACTGATCTCTTGCTCTCCTCCCCACTCACCATCCAAATCTCCTGGTCAGACCATTCCCTCCTCTCCTCTAACCTGGGACATCTCTGCTATCTGACCGCACCTCCCCAGCCATGCCAACCTCATTCACGACCATCTGTCTGATGAAACAAGTGTTAAATACTGCCTTTCCATCTGCCTTCATTCCCCAATGCTCCCACTGCAGACTCTACCTCTGACTCCACTCTAAGCAACCTCCATCCTGCAATCCCTAATACTCTTGACATTCTTGCCACAGTCATGAGGATCCACTTGAAACATGCCGCCAAGCGTAACACCTGGTACGATTCTGAACTTGCAGCCCTGAAACGCAAGTGCAGGGCTGGGGAACAGAAGTCACAAACCCCAGGCTCACCCTCTGACAAACTGGCCTGTCGCCTTCTCCAAAGGCAATACCGACTCTCCATTCGCTCCAAGAAAAGGTCACACATCCAGCCACGCGTCTCTAGTGCCTCCAACATCATGGCTGAAATCTGTAAGGAACTAGCCTACCTTTCTGCAGTCTTCACCACACCTCTTCCCTCCCAGGCCCTCTGCAATGCACCGGCCACACACTTCACTAAAAGAACTCAGGACATCCTGAGCACCCTTGCTTCCCTTTTCCCCTGCCCTCCCCCCACCCACCCGCGCCTCCTATGGCCTCTCATCAGCCCTCTGCTTTCCTCTCCTTTTCTCTCCTCCTCCTCTCCTATCACACCTGATGAGATCACTAGAGTTGTCCACTCTATGAAGGTCTCCTCCAAACAGGTCTCTCCCTGTTCTTCCAGAACCATTAAGGACAATATTGTCTCTCTTGCCCCTGCACTTGCTTATTTCTGCAATCACTCTTTTGCTGCTGGATCTTCCCCTTTTCCGTCAAGCACTCTCTTATGTGACCCCTCCTGAAAAAACCTTCTGCAGACCCGTCTTGTCCGACTAACTACCGCCCCATCTTTATCACCCCCATCCTTGGGAAACTCTTGAAGAAGCTGGACAGTCCCTAACTGACCCAGCACACTGAGCTTGTTGGTTGCCTACACGACCATCAATCTGGATTGTGAGCATCCAGAGGCACATAAACTGTTCTTCTGAACATCTGTGAAGAACTGTTTGCATCTCTTGAATCTAACTATCCAGCTGTTCTCATACTACTTGATCTCTCTTCTGCATTTGACATGGTCAATGACTCCATCCTCATAAAACGGCTCCACAATACCGCGGGTATCTAAGAGCGGGTACTGGACTGGCTGACCTCCTTCCTCAATTACCCTTCCTCCCAGGTTATCCTGGGCTCTTTCTCCTCTCCTACCTCTATCTCCACCTGTGGCATCCCTCAGGGGTCCAAGATTTCTCCCAGGCTCTTTAACATCTATCTTGCTTCGTTTGCACACCTAATTTCCAACTTCTCCCTTTACTTCCAGTGCTATGCCGATGACACACAGCGCTTCTTCAAATGTCCCTCTGACCTTACCTCCTCCATCATTCCTGACTGCCTATCTGCCATCCAGTCCAGGGGTGCCTCCAATGATCTCTGCTTCAACGCCAGCAAGACTGAGATTCTTCCCATTGGGACTCCTGCTCCACCTTTCTTCCCCTTACTCTGGCCCTGGCCTCCCACCCCCAATCGCCTTCATCCTCTGCATGCCCCAACTCTTGCCTTGGGACACACTGGCCTCTGCTATCACAGGCCTGCACTTATTTATTGGCAGTTTACCACTCTCAGCAATTGATCTCTGCCAGTCACTTAACAGCTGGTTGCAACTTACTCCCTAGCTTTTGCCTCCATGATACTCCTAGCACTTACCCTCTCCTCCCCCATCCCTTCTCTCTCTCTGCACGTGCACGTTATGAATGCTCAGAACATTCTAGTAGGACCGCCTCTCTCTTTCATCATCATATTTGCCTTTCATTCCCATGTCCCCTCCCCGTTGCCATGTGCGTGCTTTGAAACACAATTTACTTGACGTATAAGTGCCTTACAAATGCACGAAGAAAAAAATTAAAAAAATAGGATGAAAAGGTTGAACTCCTTTACTGCGAACCCAAACATGAAGGGGTTTTTGGTCGAATGTTTGCAATTTTTCGCACAAATGTAGATGTAAGTGGGGTATGGGTTTTAATCAGGAATGTGGGATGTGGGGGGTCTCCCTCACATTTATTTGTTCAAAAAAGTGCAAAAACAGACAAAAAGCTGGAATTTTTGGGATTCGCAGTAGAGGATTCGATATTTTCACATGATCCGGAATAACAGAGAGAAGCAAAAAGGAAGAAAGGGGAAAGAGCAAAGAAGGGGAAGGGGGAAAGAGACAATAAAAGGGAAAGAAGTATAACATGAAAAGGAATTCTCAAGCATCCAGAACCCTAAAGAAATCGTGGGTAGCAATCCATGTAACCATCAAATGTCCTGCCATGTATATAGTCAGATCTCTGCTTCCTGTATTGTATTTTCTCAAAAGAGGTCAGTAGAACCACATCTTTCACACAGTCCTCAATATGTGGTTACACACTGCTCTACCACCACTTCAAAACTGACTTTTAACAAGGCAAAAGTTAACTCAGATGAAAGTATCTTTCCCTCAGTGCAAGCTTCCCATTTTACCATCCAGACCTAGGAAACCTAGCCCTGAGATTCACTCACCTGGTCACTAAGCATAAGGCTGACCCTCACAAAACTTAATTCCAAAACATTTGCAACCTCGGGCAATCACACAACTTGTGTGCAAGAGTGGATCTGGTAGAGTTACCAAACCAGCCCCTATCATCAGGTGACAAACCCAGACTGGACCTTTTTTGCTGGGGTCCAATATGGTCTCAGCGCAATCCATTGTCAAATATGCCACCAACTAGTGTGTACCCTTGACCCGAACCCCAGGCTCAACATGGCAGACCAGACCGGCAGCAGAATATCCTTTCCACACTTAACTGAACAAACCCCTCCACAAAGAAGTAAGAATCAATTACATTAGGCATCAGGTTGAATGTAAATCCCTAATCGATTGGATTACATTTTGGAAAGAGAACTGGCACCCACCCATAAGCCAAAATGATGAAAGAAACCATTAGTCACCCCGGACCCTGAGAATCCCATCTGCTCTGAACAGGGAGGGCAAATCTGGTGATTTTATATTATAGAGAGTGGTTCACAAGCCCATTGCGCATTCCAGATTCAGCAATCATGTACCTGAAAACAGTGTCCATGGAAAACCGAGTAGAGGAAAGCTGGGTGAGATCCCTTACAATGTGTTCTGGGAAAAAGTGTACGGCCTTGGCTCTGGTGTACAGGTCACAATATATGTGTATCTAATTCCTAATAGAATTGATTGGAGTATGATAACATGACTAAGACCCAATAATCTACCCATTTTGCCTACGATGGCAATTTAGGGTAAATCAAGAAATGTTGATATGCATTGGTCCTGTGATAAAGATATGGGGGAAGACCGTGTCTGCGTTCTTCTTCTGCTCTATAAGTCTTACACCCAGTAAGAAAAACATTGTTGTTGCCAATATTTAAGATGAATTATTCTCACACATACCTTGATGCAGTCCCGCCCCCCCACCTCCCGTTTATTGGAAACATGAGATTGTGCCGTGTCTAACACCCGCCATAATACTAATACCGCAGTGAGTGTTTGAAAGAAGATATCCATTGAGACAACCGTACCAAATGTACCCTCGACGTGATGATAACCTGCAGGAGGAAAAACCTGAAGGAGTATGAAAAGAAGCTAACCATTGCATTGATGACATCATAAAGACGTGTGCACAACATCTCAAGGTACTGGCTAAAGATGATGGTTAAATCCTGAAGAAACTAATAATGAAGTGAAGAATCGTGTGAGCTTTCCAATATAAAAAAGGAAGATGACACGTGCCTGAAGTGCTGCAGAATAACAACCGTTCAATAAATGTACAGCTGCAGAAACGCAAGATTGATGAAGTCATCATAGTGTGAAAACAAAGTTAAAATATCGAGGCTGAGTACCCCAAAAGGAAATACACCGAACACAGCAAGATCTTCAATTTATACTGAACAGTTACAAAGGACAAACCAATCAGATAGCTATCGCCCCTCAGTACAACACAGCGAACTCCAGCATGGTTTGGTGTGCTCAGTGAGTGGGGCTGTACATTAGAATTTGTCGCACTTTTGTACCATTTGCGAACATTATGTCCAACCCTACTGCGGGTTAATATTCCTCTAATACATTACTAATCTAGGGTTCATGCCGAGTTCACACATATATATGCTTAGGGTTTGCCTTTAATGCATTCACCAACAAGTCTACACAGTAACAGTGTATTTTAGGATTTCTCATAAAGTATTCTCAAACATTAATACAATGTAGTTAAACAAGTGTTCTCAGTTCAGTATTTGGTTACATTGTTCTTAACATATTCTCGCAGATTAGTTTAATTGGCACGAGTAATCCTTTACACACAGGTCAACGAAGGACAAGGTCTCAGTTCAAGACCCCAACAAGTGGCCTGCAGGCAAGTTACATATTAGTTGTACACAGAGGTCAAGACGGCCATGTTGTATTTCGGAATGACATCGTCCCACATTTTGACTCACAGGGTGACTTTACAGAGAGAACCTAAAATGGCAGATTGACCTAAAATGGCGGCTTACATTGATTCTAAGGTCAGGGCCTTGCAACACGGATTTCTTCACAAGTGGCTTTACAAGCAGCTTGGCCTAGGCCAATATACATATATTCATTGCAATAGGAGGCACGATATAATTTTCCGTTTGACGATAGAAGCTGGCTATGAGTAATGAATGGAATGCAGGCGAAGCCACCATTGTATAGAAACTGGACATTGGTATCATGAATTTAGTAGGCCAGAACCCAAGAAGCTGGAATAGAAAACTGTGTTGCAGCAAGAATAATAGGCTTGTGGAGCTGCATGACAAGGCTGCCTGGCCTGGAGTCAAGATTCAAGAAGAAAGGTCAGCTATCTATTCTGAAGAACGAGTATGCAGAGGATGAACCTTCTAGCATTAAGGTGCAAGATAGAACCCAAAGGATGCCAAACTTTAATTCATTTAGAGCATTTAAAATCTGCAAAATGCACCAAATCGTGGTCTGCCGTCATGTGAGCCAAGGATAGGAATAGAGCTTGAACTTGAAGTCCAAGACACGATAGCGAGTGCCCTCACTCCCGTACATTCCCAAAGACAAAGATATTCTGCAAGGCCAAGTACAAAGACAATTTCATGGCAATAGGCATGGGCAATGAGAGATGCTGGGTTAATTGGGTGGTGAAATAGCTTCATGTTCTTTCTCCCTGCACCTGGGTATTGGCTTACGTGCTGCTAGATGAACCAAATGTTCCAGATATGGCACAAGCGTGACAACCAATGATATCAGTCCATATTAGAAATTCAAATTTCAACAACATATCCGCTCATACAAAAAGGAAATACAAAAAGCAAAAAGGAAATACTACAACAGAATCTTCAAAGCACCAAATACCCCAAAATAACTCTTTAAAATCATAAACAAAATAAAAAACCCACCTTGCTGCAACAATACTCCAATACCATCGGAGAAACTATGCAATGATCTTGCAGAACATTTCAAAAACAAAATCACGACCATTGAACAGACCTTACAAAGCAGACCATGCAACAATAATATGCAACCCATCCTTCCCCACGAGGAATGCCCGAACAAACTCTGAAGCTTCCCCCAAACACCAGTGGAGACTTTTGTCAAACTGGCAAACAAAAGCAACAAACTTCGAAGCTTCCCCCAAATATCAGTGTAGACATTCGTTAATCTGGTAAACAAAAGCGACAAAACGAGTTCCCCACAGACATATACAAACCAATTCTCTCACAAGGAACACCCATGGAATACTACAGAAACATCTTCAGCAAATCAATCTCAAAAGGGAAAGTGCCACAATCCTTCAAATCAGCATACATCAAACTGCTACTCAAAGACACAGCAGGAAACATGGGGGACCTCTCCAATTGTAGACCTATCTCCAACATACCCTACCCGTCTGGAAACATACATATATAAAACTAACCAAGAATTCATAGAAGAGCACTGCCTACTGGACTAGGCACAAGTAGGCTTTAAACCAATGAGAGGAACGGTAACAGCACTTCTCTCACTTTGGGATGATCTAAAGACAAACTCAGACTCAGACAAGAGTACTGCACTGATAATCCTGGACCGCTCTGCAGCATTCGACACAGTTAACCACAACATCCTCATCATGAGTTTGGAAGAAATTGGAATCAACGATCGTGCCTTACTATAGATCAAATTCTTCCTAACAAACAGAACAGAAACCATATGAATCAAACCTTTCAAATACAGCCCAAGAGAGTCCTCGTGCAGAGTACCATAAGGATATTCCTTTTCCCCACTATTATTCAACATCTACCTGTCTCAACTAATCAGGATCATTAAAAGACACAGCCTCACCTGTTACAACTACGCAGATGACAAATAGTTTACAAAATACAAAACAAGCAAGAAGGAAACACAGCATTGGAGAACTGTAAAATCTACAACTGGATGAACTCGAACTGCCTCAAACTCAACCCAGGCAACACAGAAACAGGAATTATGATCTTCACAAGAATCAGAGAAGCCAACCACTACATCTCCTGACCAACAGAACTTGGCCCAACACCAGCTCCATTGTCGATTGTAAAAAACCTGGGTGTCTTGATGGACAACAAACTCACCCTAAAGCAACAAGTAAACGCTCTAATCAAGAAATGCTTCTTTCTCCTGCGAGCAGTAAAAAGGATCCTAACATTCCTGTCATTCGCTAACAAAACACTGACCGTCATCGCTCTCGTCATGTCGAGAGTAGACTACTCCAATAGCCTACATCTGGGCATGCCAGAACAACTCCTAAAAAAACTCCAATGCATACAAAATGCGGCAGCTAGACTGCTCCTCAGAGAGAACACATCACACCAGCACTGAAAACGCTACATTGGCTATCATTAAAACAGCGAATCAAGTTCAAATGAATGCGCATAACGCACAGAGCAATCCACGGCCAAGGCGCAGAGTTCCTAAGAGAAAAATTAAACATGCACCGCCCAACAAGGCCACTTAGATACAGCAGTGACATCCGTTTGGAACCAAAACCTTACAACAAAAGAACATTCGGAGGATCCACCTTTTGCCACCTCGCCCCAAAAACCTGGAACGATCTACCAAAGAACATATCTAACACAAGAGATCACCTCCTATTCAGAAAACTTCTCAAATCTTGGCTCTTTAGCCCGTAATTAGGAAGAATGCCTAGGGGGCACTTACACAGCTAAACAAAGCCGAGAGAGGATACCACCATAGCTCAAACCTCTTCATACTCATCACACCCAAAAACCAATAATATCTTGGCCACAAAGTAAACACAGGCAACTGAAAGATAGAAAGCTAGAATCATGCCACAAAGGGAGCAGGGAGAGTTTGGGATGGAAGGGGGGAATGATGTGTCAATGATATTGTGGCCTGCGGGGTGAACACGGGCAGTAATTGATCACCGACATGGAATGGATAGCAAGGGAACGAGGATTTGTAAATAACCCACCAACACAAAACCTCAAACTTCTGCATAATTATCTCACCAAAACAATCCACACAACCACCCTCTCACACAGCAAACCGCACGCAATTCACCACATCGGAACAACAAACAATCAATACATAAGCCACACCAACAGTACACAAGGTCTCATATCGATCCCATATTCGCACCCAAGCTCGGCGCACGATGAAAACCAAACTGAAGTTGCCAACAGGACATCACCCTCACTTTCCTACTCCCTCTACACCCGACTAACCACCCCCCACCTTCTTGTTTGCAGATCCGCCTGAGCGCCTGGGTACCAATTCCATTGTTGACGGTGTGCGGTACAAATACCTTTAACATTAACATAACGAAGGACCTTATAGTTTGAAGACCAATGAGAAACTGTGTATCTAATGTTTCTGAAATGACATGGTTTTGGAGGTAGGCATAAGTTGTCCACCTGATAACGGGCAGCCAATAACAATCCTAGCTCCCATAGAAATGTATACTTAGCTGTTTCCCTTAACCAATTCGACCCTTGATAGGTTATTCGGGATTGCCACGTAGTATGAGGTCATTCTGACGCATTATCTAGTAATAAGGACTGTATTTTGTGTGAAGATCATTGAGAGACTGAGCGTACATCCGTTGATGTTTGTTGTAACCTCTGTGTTTTAGATAATTGTTAATAAAACAGTACTCTGACATCTTCCTGAGTTGGTTCCGTTATTTGGACACTTCAAGTGATATAGTTACAGTGCAATCAGTGGACATGTAGGGTACTTTATGAGGGTTCCCTCGTGACCATGGAGATCTGTTATGCTGATGTGTCAAGCTGCTAACTGCTGGGAGACAGGTTCGAATCGAGTTGCTTTTATAACCTAAGGGCCTGATTCAAATCACAGAAGTGTTTTATAATGGCACAATCCCATTGAAAAACACTCAGGGAAGCAGGCCTTAAGGGCCCAATTCATGGATTTTTTTTGCACGGTTCAAAGTGACTTTGCACTGCTGAAAAGTGACTTTGCAAGGCCGACAGAAATCCTGATTCATGGAACTATGCAAAGTGTATTTTTGCAGAGCTAAGTCATTTTTCGCAGTACAAAATGAACTTTGCACTGAGTCTGCACTGCAAATATACACTTTGCACAGTTCCATGAAACAGGGTTTGTGTCGGCAGTGCAAAGTCACTTTGAACCGTGCAAAAAAATCCATGAATCGAGCCCTATGTCTTCAACCATTTCCGGAGAAGTGTGAGAAGGAGGGAGAATGTTAGGGGGGATGTTGCAACTTATTGTCCAAACAAAATGAGACAATGTGGGCCCAAAGATCAGGGATACAGGTGGGGCATAGCTTACGGGGGTTGGAGTAGTCTTAGAAAGCTGTTTGAGGAATTCCCATCAATTGCAACATAACGTTTAATACAAATGGCACAGCTGCTTGTCTACACAATTCAGTGCTACTGTTTGGTTGCACAACTCGTTGTGGTAATGCATTATAAAAGCTAGTTTTATAGTTGGTGTAATGTATGTATTGGATCAATTCTGCAATGCACTGAAGGAAACCTGTCTTTAGCGGTGTCCGGACATTTCATCGAAAACAATTGGTCGACAGGACATTTGGTCTATGTAATTTTGTCGAAAACCAAATGGTTAATTTTTTTTTTTAATTTTTATGTATATTTTTAAGGTTGTAGTTTAGGAAAAAAAGGGTTTTTTAGAAAAAAAAGGGGATTGGGGGCGGACCCCCCCCAAAAAAAGGGGGTAAAAATCAAAAAAAAAAAATTCGACCATTTGGTTTTCGACGAAATTGGTTCGACCATTTGTCCAGTCGACCAATTTTTTTCGGTGAAATGTCGGGTAACCGTCTTTAGCTGATGAATTCTCATATATTCAGTGACTGCAATGTTTGGTGGAAACATAAACAGTTGTTGATATTGTATATATGCACCCGGGGGTCATCCTATCTTTCTAAGTTAGTAGTGTGCACTATAGGAGTAGACTCCTCACACAGTTATACCTGCCCTGGAGGAAATGGAGTTCATAAACTTGAACCAAATGAACATAGAAAATCCTGTTTTGCATCAATCAAAATTGCTTTGTTGATATGCCCCCAGGCACCTTCTCCTTCCAGGGTGAACATCAATCATTCACCCAAAGCCAAAGTGATTAACAAATTAGATGTCCGTCATTATTTTTTTAAGGAAAGACAAGAACATTTGTTTATTTACGCCCAGTATAATTAATATACACCTAAGCTCTTTCGCAAATTTGTTGACCTTATTTTAAGACGTATATTATAATAACAAATTATGGACCTATTGATTAAGAATACATACATAAAATATGTACATATGGATGATCTGCACTTTTCGTAACAGTTATTAAAGGGAAATCATTGAGGCACATCTTTTAAGTTGTGGCTCTCAGGTGGTGTTTTAGTGCAACCTATATGCCAAAACTATTGCACTGGACGACAGATATGGGGGAGATGGGATGCAGGGAGAGACACAGAGCCTTTGGACATTGTTTAGAGATTCACCCTACCATTGACCACCCATTGACTGCCCTTGTGATTTATAAGGCTTGCCAGTGTTATTTTTAAGTCGTTTTCTGAGAGTTAAAGGCTTAATGGAAGCTGTAAATGGTGCTGAGTGTTCTTTTAGCTGCCTGATTTATAAGCACCATATGTACCCTCACATATGTTCCTTGCACAGAAGTCCTGTTAAAACAAGCATAGTCAAAGCCAACAGTTTTAGTTTGCATGTAGACATCAGATAGGCATTTTCTAGGCACTAACATTATATTCCCAGGCACTCGCATGTCCACGTCTCATTTAAGTGCAAGTGCCTTTTGTAAAGGGTAGAGATACCCAGACCTGTAATTAACCCATTCAGCTCTTCCACAACGCCAAACTTTACCCATAAGTGATATGTCTTCAACAGAATTGGTAATGTCTCTTGGAGGCACCTTTAATAGAGATTTCCAATATGGATCAGGACCTCCATCACGTGTCTAGGAATCAGCCTCCTCTTCCATTTATCACACAAAAGCTTTTATCTTACTTCCTGGCCATCTTCATGTCTCTGACCCACCTTGCACCACCCTCCCCATGGTTTTCTAAGGCGGCTCATTTGGATGAACCTGTAAGCCGGCAGAGAGGACTGCTTATGAGTCCTCTAACTAGGGTGACCAGACGTCCCGGTTTTGCCAGGACTGTCCTGGTATTTGGTGCTCTGCCCCCCTTTCTCAAGATTATGTTTCCATTGGAAACTGCATGGTCCCGGTTTTTGGTAGTCGGTCTTTATAGCTGACAGGCATGAATGCACAATCTGACAGAAGAAATTCTGCATTTTACAACTTAAGATAGTGTTAGTTTGTGAAAAATTAATGATGGTATGTGTTTATTTGAACAGTATCACTTAAACCACCCTTCTCCTCCAACTGCTACTGAAGTGGAGTGCTTTGACAGCCACTTTCAAGAGTTAGTCCTACTTTTATGTCAGTTGCCCTGTCCCGGTTCTTTACTTTTTAAATCTGGTCATCTGGTCATGGGGCTGGGCATACCCGTGCAAAATGATCTTCTTTTCCTCACCTCCCGCACATATGTCCCTTGACTCAATGCGTGCGGCAGGCCCCCTCCACACTGAGGGCATAACGTGGCGCCCATATCTCTCCGTGGCCACTCCACTTTTCTTGCTGGCTTACTTCCTTGCCATTTGCCCACGACAGACACCTCTTCCAATTTCACCCGTTGCATGGGGGCTTCGAACTTGAGCTGCTGTCCATGGCTGAGGCACGCACCTCCGCCAGCTCCTGGGCATGGCCCAGTGCTATGATTTGGTCCAGACCCAGCCCTGGCTCCCTGAGGACCTGCTTCTGCAGCTTGGCAAGGCTACAGCCATGAATTAGCTGAGCCCTGACCTCGTCATCCTCAAAGTTGCCCAGAGCGCAGGACAACACGATGCTCCGAAGCTTGCCATGAAACGCCTCTAGGCTCTCCCCTTTCTCTTGTCTCACGCATCTCATCCTGAACTGTTCATAATCCCGGTTGATCATGAGCATAAAGTACTTGTTCAGTGTGGCAATGGTGGTGGCATACGAATGGTCCCTGAGACACAAAGTCTTAAATAGTTTCTGCACTGCTGGGCCCGCTGAATATAGCAGAGTTGGCCGTTTCACCCTTTCATTAATCTCAACTGCCTCGAAATGCAGCTCGAGGGTCCCCACCCAGGCCGTCCACCGGGGTCCTAGACTGGCAGGTTCTCCTACCACATCAAAGACATACAGTGGCGCAAGCTGTCCATTCTGCCGATACACCACTTGGGCTTCATCCTCCTCATGATGGGTGCCTGACGTTGCACCGAGTCCAGCCACACAGGCGCATGAGCACTCACTGTGTGCCGCTACACTATGGCATCCACTCACTTGGGCAGCCTTCAGGATCCCTGGGCTTGATCACTTGACGCAGATGACTCTGCTACTTGATCCTGCAGAGTGTAGTCCTCCCCATGCCTCGGCACCACGCTCAGGCATGTATTTGCCCCTCTGGCTGCACCCGCCCACACCTGCAAGAGAAATGTTCACCCTCCCTCTCAGGTCAGGGGCAGGAGGGGCGGGGGTTCTTTTCCCTCAGGCTTTGCACCACTACCAGGGCCCAGTGTACTCACTGCCATGCAGCCCGGGTAAATGATTGGATGTAGTGTCCTTTTCTTTAGAACTATTGGCTCACTGTCTCAGCACACGGTAGCCACACGCTGGATTCAGTGTCCTTTGGTCTCGCCGCCGCCCTGCCCGGAAATGGGCCTAAGTGAGACACGTAGCTCCTCTCCGTTGATTTTCTTTCTTTCCCTGCATCGGGGATTGCTGGCTTCACTGCTCCCCACGAAGCAGCCACACCTTTTCCACCGCCACTCGCCCGGTGTGGTGACTGCCCGCGCACACATGTGGCGCCTCCTTGTGCCTGTGCCAGGAAAACTCGGTCCACTTGTTGGGGGATGGGCACACACGGCCCCTCCTTTATCCCGCTGGGCAGAGAAAATGTCGGTGGCCAACTTCCTTGTGGCAGAGCTCCACTCTCCCTCACCGCCGGTGGACAGAGGACCTTCTTTGATGACACTGATCCTCCTTTTCCTTCTGGGGAACACCACGCTGACTCCTCGCAGGGCCAGCACTAGACGCCGGACAGCCACCTCCTTCTCTACAAGCGGCATAGGCTGCGTTCACTACAGGGCACGTGGCCCGACCATCCTCATCGCCAATGCGGCGTTCCGCTAACGGGACACCGGAGCGGGATGCACAGGATACCAGGATAACCCGGTTATTCAATATGGCTGCGATCACGCAGCATGTCCACACACCAGACCACACATCAGTGCTCTGGACACCCAGCAGACATCGCCTTGGCGATGTAGGCACACAGGCCGGGCCTTGAACACAGGCCATGGCCACATTGCGGACACAATGCGGGCACCGAGTTGCCACTTCCTGGGTTTCTGTTGCAGTGCCCTGCACGTGCATGCAGAGCCCCTTTTATTGGCACGAGTCATGACGAAGTCATGACTCGTATTCTTAAAGGGGCAACACTCCCCATTTAAAGGGGCGATGCACAACACCTACCTCTAACACGCCCGCAGTTCCCGCTTATTATGCAGCCATTACCAAGGCGAATCATAAACGCCTCCTACCGTGGCAGTGCATGGCAGAGGGTATCTCTGGCTTCTGCTTGCTTTCTGCAGGTGCAACAAACTTCCGGAGGGACCAAAGCACACCAGAGCCTCCGCATTCGCCTCAAATTCAGATGCGGGCAGAGATGCATGCGCAATTGTGCGTCAGAGCGGATGGGGTGACGGAATCGTTAATATCGATCCGTGCTCCCCGCTCTGCCTCATAAATAAAACCCATATTACACCGTGAGCAAAAAACAAGCAAAACAAATGCATGAAGTGTTTTTACACAGGGTTGTTACTAACAATGGGATTTTAACGCCGGGGGAAAAATTAGTCCTTTAGTATCAAAAATACTTCCCAACCAAAGTACTGAAATCTTAGGCTACAAATGATTTATTTAACCGTATTCTCACCTCTGATAGTGAATTCAAAATCAAGCTCGAGCACTAGGACACATAGTCAAGCTCCATAAGACAGCCTATCCTTGTGTGTTTCAGAATTGTGTTGTCCTGGTGGAGTGATACATTTGTTTGTTTGCTTGATAATTGTCTTCCAGGCACGCCAAGGCCCTCATTTATCTCGTGTCCACTAGACCTACCCGAGATCGTTGGTGATTACAGACTACTCCGGGTATGAAAAATAACAGTGCCAGCCCGAACCATCTGCTCTGGGGATTTACTTTCGCTGGAGTCAACTGGAAGTCTCCAAAGTCAATTTGGAACCTGTGTTCACATTCTGTGAACTGCAAATGCGCAGTAAATCACCCGGTGTGCTAAACTGTTCATTTAGCATGTACACAATTAACCAGCGTGCGCAACAACGTCGTTAAGATTGTTACATATGAGCAAGGTGTTTTCTGACAGGCATGTATGCATTTAGGATTTTGAGAAAATAATTGTGATTAAGGGGAAACAAAAATATAATTAATTTCAGCCCTGGGCAGTTGAGCGTCGTGCCGTAGAATGTCTGTAATAATTCCGATTAAGCCACCAGACCTTCATAGGTTGAGCAATTTGTCATTGCGCTCAACCCTCAAATCCTTTCCTTTTACAACGTGACTTCTTGTCGTCATGATTCTCCAACCAATCAGCAAATGTCCCCCCTTGCAGTGCATGGATTCAAAATTCAATTGACATTGCCAGACTACTCCCATATTTAAAAACAAGCCCAAGGCCATATGTTGGGGAAGAGTCATTATCCCAAGCAATAATGGCCTCTGCCAAGGTCTACATGGCAATATGCAAATAGTTTGAATGGCAGTGCAGGCTGTGGAGTTGCGTTAGAGAAGTAATAAATGCTCGATTGACAGTGAATAAAGTAAATGAGAAAAACTCGTTAGTAAATGAAATGTGTTTTTATTTTGCCGAATTTAACAAAGTTGTATTTATAAGGTAAGCATTTTAGTTGTAAGCTTAGATGGACTGTAACGGTTTTTACATAAGCAGCCATTGGGTGTAATGTTAAAGTAAATGGTTTCGCTATACAAAAGTAAAAGCATTTTTCTATGTTTGAGTTCTCCAGTTTGGAGCGTTAAATTGGAGATTGCCTGTCACGTTGTAGATGCAGTGGAAAAAAAATTGGAGCGAGCGAGCGTCCTGTTGAAAGAAATCTTGCCAGGAAATTGCATTCCTGTTTGTTGAATGCATAGAAATGCTTTCTTGCTTCCCTGTCTGCTTCTGAAATGAGAATGATCAGAAAGCAGGCACTAGCAGTAGTTATTGACTTCATCTGGAACATTATGAATTGCTCAGAGGCCAATAATTACTTCCCTGTGCTAGCCACATTTTCCACTTTTTGGTAACATTACCAACTACTAGTCAATTTTTAGAAAAGGCAGCGACTGAAATAATTGTAATTATTATTTTATAACGTGCTAAATACCAGAGACTGGTTTTTAAGCGAGGCTCAGGACTGAAACCTGTGTTCGGGTGGGTTGTCTTGCTTCCAAGACAAACGTGTTGCCCCTGAGCTATCCCCCTCACCAATAGGAAGTGATACAGTTTTACAAAGGAAAAGTAGTACCAACCCTCACCTACGGAATGGGTGCAAGTCTGAACGTGCCAACCGCAATATGGCGGAAACTAGAAGGATACCTATGGAAAACTGCACTGCGTCTGCCAAATTCGGTTTCGATGGTGATCATCAGGCGAGATTTAGGTCTGCTATCACTGGAAGCAACAGTGCGTGCTGCAAAGTGCAAGGCAATTGTTCAGGAACACTCTACTACCTGATACTAAAGGATAAGCTGTCGGAGATTGCGTGGACAGAAGAGGACCTGAAAACAAACCCTGTAAGAGTCAAATCTAAAATGGAAGCCCAAGACTGGATTGATACCCTTGATAAAGCACAGGGGAACAAACGTACAAAGCATCTCCCTCCCAACTTCAATAGACTGAAAGTGCCACTGGCCTACTGCATCAAATTCCAGAATAAACAGCTCAGGAAAACGACATGAGAGCACGCCTAAATGTACTCCCGACTCACGAAATCCAGGCAATGAGGTTACAAACAAAGAGCAAAGAATGTAGATTATGCGGTCAGCCGAATCAACCTGAAACCCTAAGGCATCTCCTGCTACAATGCTCAAAGCTAAGGGACGTAAGAGCTACTTACCTGAACCGCATGTGCACAGACTTTGTGGGGAAGGAAGAAGAAGAAGAATCCACATGGTGGAATAGGCTGATGTCGGGGGAAAAAACGAAATGGACAATAGCCACGGTAAAAATTCTAGAAAGTGCCTTTCAAAAGATCAACGCACAGACGGACAGAGTGAACTGTTGTCCAGCCAGAGTTCCAGCCAAATGACTGCACTTGGACGGAAATGAGCCTCAAGTGAGGGTTTCTTCTCTCTTGTTTTAGCACAACCAGCATCGTTCTTGTAAAAATTGCAAATGCGATTAAACACAAGTAAATAAAAAACAAAAAACAAAAAACAAATAGGAAGTATTAAGTCAGGATGTGGGAAACAAATTCCTAACAGTTATAAATCTTCTTAGATGTTGTTAATATCTATGAAAAGAAGACAACAGAAACTATACAAGTATGGGTGTAGGTTATCAACAGCATGTTTAATGTGCTTGGTGCAGCACTCCTAGAAACATGCACACGTTCTACTACTTCAGACCTTCAACAATAAATGGTCCTGCTGTATGATTACCTGCATTTCTGCACTTTGAGTCCTTAACAAGACCCACTTTCCTGCATCCCTAAAATAGTGCTCTTCCTCGTGCAATCTAAACTCCCTAAATTCTCACTACTTCTGAGCCCCTGCACATCAGATGCCAGTCACAGAGCTGCGACTGGGAGATAAGCCACGGCTCCCTACTGTTCCCCCATGTGTCTATAACAATTCAATTAGGGTGAGAAAGTAGGGAGGCCTAAGGGGCTCTCTGAGGCCTCAAAGGGAACAAAAAATAACACTGATGGGAGAAACTGTCTTCAGGTGACTGGCATATTCTATCTTACACTAATTAGCTAAAATTCTATATTTAATTAATTTATGTCATGGTGCTTATATATAACTACTAATCTCTGAAAAAAAGGATCCAGAGGATACAATTTGAAAACAAGGGAATCAAGGAATTTAATTAGACCTGATCCATTATTTAAATATCAGAATTTTAATCATGATTTAATCATAGCACTCATAACAATTTGACATCGCAGGAAAGAATTTAAGAACACATGATTTTACATACAATTCATCTCATTCATACACAAGCGTCCATTAGCCATTCATACATACACAACAATGACAAATATAAGCTAAAACTTTATCCTAAAAATGTCATAACAATCAATTACTTATTGTCTTCATTAAAAAGAAAAGAAATATATAATCAATATATAAGAGACCACAACAAATTGCCCAGGTGGTCATGGGTTGGGATGGGTCACTTTGGTGTCCAAAATCGACCTCATCTCTGGTTTCTCATACGGTTTCGACGTATTTAACTTTAATTGAGTTACGTCTTCATCAGGAGATAAACAATTACACTCTGAAAAGACAGGGAAACATACATGCATGAGACCCCATCATAGAGCCACCAAGCGGGGAGAACCCCCAATTGTCAACCAATTGATATTTAATAAAAATAATTTAAAACAATAACAAGAAAAACAGCCTGCCCCCAACCTTGTGCCGTGACTACAAGGGGGGTCTTTGCATGCTTAAAAAAGTTCTACCATTATAATTGGTGCCCCAAAGTGAAAGAGAGAACCCACCAATCATAGTCAACGTGAAGGCCTATTTAGTTTAAAGTGCCAGTGCATTAAGGTCCCGTAAACAAGGTGGAAGACATAACCTATGTCTTTGAACCAGGAGGGATTGGTCCGGGTTAGAGCAGTATGTATATAAAGTGAGCAAACCGTGGTCCTAATTTAGATCACTAACCTTCGAAGCGAAGAAAAACAGCTGGAAGTTCCTGATATAAGTAACAGGAAGAACTGCTGCACCAATATGCAGTGTCCCGAAAAATCTGGGCTGCATGGCTGTCAGCCAAATTATGGTGATTGTCCAATCTGTAACAATTGAAAGAAATTTATTAGAGTATTTTGATCTCTATCGCATGTAGGTCCTGATTTATCCTAAATTGCCTAAAGAACCCAATCAATCTTACCCTACAGTGACTGATTCGCTGCAGAATAGAGAGAATTTTTGAAGGAAGATGTCAGTCTTCCGATGGTTCTGTTCATTAACACGATGGTCTTTTGGGAGTCGAAAAAACAACCACAGCTCTCACGTTCTCTATGTAAATAAAAGAGAGGGGGGAAAAAAATCACAAAGATGGCCTTGTAAGGCAATCTTGAGTCACACGAGTTGCAGTGATAATTAGAAAGGCAACCCGGACAAGCGGGACCTAAGTTCAGACAATTGATCACGGGAAAGGCACCCGCCATGATAAGACTATTGGCGGCCAAGAAATTCAACAATTCATAAAGGCACAGGAGCCCGACTATACACAAATAGAGAAACAACAAGTTGTACTAAGGGCAGCTCACAAATGAGAAGGTACTCAAAGTGGCTTACAAATGAGAAAGTGCTGCGTTCTAAGCTTAGAATCAGCGTGTTATGAGAAATCTACTCACTATTCTAGAAGAAGCCGTCCTGCTCGGGTACAGCCACTCGCGGGAAAACCTGAGTCCGCTAGACATCAGGAACGCTCGGGCGACATGAAAACCGTATCTGCGCCAT
Organism: Ambystoma mexicanum; assembly: GCF_040938575.1. Classification (NCBI taxonomy): domain Eukaryota; kingdom Metazoa; phylum Chordata; class Amphibia; order Caudata; family Ambystomatidae; genus Ambystoma; species Ambystoma mexicanum. The sequence goes on from NC_090925.1 coordinate 1,078,975,150, forward strand.
GTTAAATAACGGGCCAATGTAGTCAGGTGACCGCGATGGGAAGACACATGACCGGGAAACCGATCACGTGACTATTGCTTGTCCATCAAGCTAGAGAAAGGACTACAGATTTCATGACGGCATTCTCTCAATTGTTAGCAACTGCTCGACATAATAAACTGACTGCACATTAAAGCCCATATGCACCAAGGCAATCCGGTACCTGATACTAATCGAAATAATCAGAAAACACCATATCTGTTGAAAAGAGACAGAATCTTTATACAGTTAGCTCGGATGGTCAACAGCAGTGACTCAAATGGAGATAAGGCAAAGTATGGTAACACTTATGCCAACCAATTATAAAGGCACCTTAGGAGTATGAATACCCTGGTTCTAATGTATTGAGACCATTAGTTAATGTTTTCAAATTGAAGATCCATAATTGTTCTTTGTAAGTCCATTTTTTTGTCATTTGGACCATATTAGGAGCTGTGACTTTTTCTATGCAGAACCACTCAATTCGTTCTGCAGTGTGGCCCATTTCTACAAAATGCTTATATATCACTTATGTATGTATGAATGGTTATTTATACAGCATAAACTTTGGTTATGAACCATTCGGGGCTGATCATGTTGTTGGGTATCTAACAGATGTTAGGAGGACATAGGGTGGGCATGTATACCCTCACTAAGGCACGTATATTAAAGAAGCAATGAGGGAGGTGTCATGGGCACAGTTATTTTGGGGTGGGGTCTTGGAGTGACAAAGGTTGTTCTAATTATATGTTGACTGGGTACTATTTGGAGCACAGTATTTTAATTTATTTTCCAGAATTAAAGGCGAGGGGATGCTTTTCTGTTGTGGTTCGGAAAATCTGTCTCCTGTTTGTTTTTTCTTTGATGCTTTTTTAGTTAAAAGTCTGACAGTAGTGTGGCTCCTTCAAGGGTGTGATCAACGTGATCTGTTGAGTTTGGCATTGAATTGGGCAAGTATTCCGCTTGTGAGGGTTTTGTAGGTTATGTAGGTTGTACTGAAAATGATCTGGTCTGGGAAGGTGAGCCAATGGTGTTCCCTGAGGATCAGGGTGTTATCATCACATTATTTTCGTCCTGTAGTTGGTGAGACAGTAGTGTGGCTCCCTATGGGGTGTGATCCACGTGATCTCTTGAGTTTGGCAGTGAGGTGGGCAAATATTCTGGTTGTGAGGGTTTTGTAGGTGATGTAGGTTGTACTGAAAATGATCTGGTCTGGGAAGGTGAGCCAATGGTGTTCCCTGAGGATCAGGGTGTTATCATCACATTGTTTTCGTCCTGTAGTTGGTGAGACAGTAGTGTGGCTCCCTATGGGGTGTGATCCACGTGATCTCTTGAGTGTGGCAGTGAGGTGGGCAAATATTCTGGTTGTGAGGGTTTTGTAGGTGATGTAGGTTGTACTGAAAATGATCTGGTCTGGGAAGGTGAGCCAATGGTGTTCCCTAAGGATCAGGGTGTCATCATCACATTGTTTTCATTCTGTAGTTTGTGAGACAGCAGTGTGGCGGCCTTCCCTGATTGGTGACGGTTGAGAAGGTGAAACTCATGTGAGGTTCACGTTTCCTCCATCAATGTGTGAAATGACGAGGGCTTGGTGGGTAATTCTGAAGTCAGCTTGAGGGGAAATGGTTGATTTTCTACAGATCATCGCAGGTGCCAACGCAGTTTGGGCTTTCTTGAGAATGTGTTGCTGAACATATGACGTGTTGTCCACACTGAATCCAAGGCATGTGGCCCCGGGGTGAATCCTTCCAGACTCGGGTTAGCTACCTTAGAATCACTTCATGCTGGAATGTGCTCCTCAGTAGCATACTTTTGGTTGTCATTGGGTTGACATTTAGCCACGTCCTTGTCATGCCACCAAGTAAAATGCTGGGGAGGGTTTGAAAGAAAGAACTAAAGAAGTGCACTTTATGACAGTGTTGTTTGATTATTCAGTCATTTTCTGTAATGGCACACATATGATTGAAACACTAGTAGAGTTGAATGCTGCACATAGGAATTTCTGGTGTCTATGAAGAGTAGATTACAGGATGCCCACCCATATCTTGTTAGTCTCCAAGAAAATAATAACATTGTTTGCACTTAGTCTCAATTCCAGTAGCGTAGCCTGCTTAAAATGGCAGTATATTCAGCCAGCAGCATGGTTGCTGCTCTCATAGTGTAAGCTGCTTTCCTTAATCTCAACAGTATTGGATTTCCACGGGGGAAGATCACTGGATTTACCACTTCTTCACTAGACTGAAGCCTGATGCACAATACCCTAAAAGAAAAAGGGGTTTTGAATCCGGTAGTTTGTATTGTGTCTTTTCTCTAAGGCTAACCACCACTTCTGTGGCTCAATTTAGACAAACTGTTCTGACAGGATCCAGAGGAGCGGTGACTGGGGGATGTTGGTACAGCAGGCCTATAATTCTCACAACGAAATATGATAGTGCAGATGGATTTCAAAATGTGTGCTACCGCTCTGTATCAAAGAAAGGGAAGTGGGCCTGTTGGCTGGTAGAGACGGACTAAAAGAAACGGCAATATGTGTAGTTGACTCTCAAAATCGTCAGTGAATGAACCCAAACCCAGAGAGTCACTCAGAGAATTCTAAACCTACCAAAGTCCACCAAAGTCCCCTTCCGTATTCCTTTCCCCCACTAAATCCCACCATAGCCACTGTGTCCCTGTCCTACAAATGCAACAGTCTACCGAAAAGTAATTTTCTTTTTTTAATTTTCTTTTTTTATTGCGAGTTAGTTTAATACAACACTTTTTACACATTAAAATCAGTTGTGTCCTTTTTACAAAGCCCACCTGGGGCTGTACTGCCTTCATTACACCATTATTATTATTATTATTATTATTATTATTATTATTATTATTGTCTTCACAGGGTTCTCCATTAACAGCTTTGACACTCGACATGGCTATTTCGAGACTCTCCGAATTTTGGTCTAACCATCCAAAATGTCGATGTCGATTGTTCCATCAAGATCCTTCATTATTTTATCTAGGAAATTGACACCTTTTTAACAGATCAGTTAAAAAATGTTCTTGGGGGGGGAAATCCCAATTCGCCCAACATTTCTGAGGGCTCACTTGCTATGCTTGCTCGCTTGCACTAATTTGTGGAAGACGTTCATTCTGCTACACTGAAGATGTTCGGCTGACCTTGAATCATTTAGAATGCCAGTGCCCTCTGACACCAAAAGCTGCCTCTGCTACTGCCATGCACATCATAATGCTACTGACAGTGATGGCTGCCACATTTCAGTGTCAGTGGTCAGCACTGCCCCCTTGTTTCTAAGCTGGGGGTTCAATCTTTCACCTGGTACTGGCCGTAGCAGGCTGCTGCGGCAGACCCTCATAATCATTAGGCATGAGTGGTGGCCCAGGCCGGTCTGGGAATGTGTGGCATAAAGGACGCTTCTTCTAGATCAGTGGTCTCCAAACTGGGGGGGGGGTGGTCCCTCTAAGGGGACCCAAAGGATATCCGGGAGTGGGGGGCGCAGATTCTTTAAAAAGGGATTAAGAAGACTGTTTTTAATATGAAATATAAGCAGATTTTCTACTGCTTATATTTTCTATTAGAAGAGTCTGAGGCCCCGCTGGGCATCCTTTGGGTCCCCTAAGGGGGCCATCACTAGGCGTTGGGGCCCAGAAGCAATATGCTTATTCAAGTGGTGCTCAATATAATGTGTACGGAGAGCTCCGTTATTTTGTGTTACACCACTGGTAGGACCTCCTCCTCATGCAGAGAGTGCACATAGTTTCCCTTGGTTAGAGGGTACCAGTGTGCTTACCCTTTGGCTAACATTACCCATCAACACCATGCAGGTGCCAACAATGTTATGAGTGTGCTGTACTTCTCTGACTCCTAGTTTATCGAAGGAATTATGGTCACTGACACCAGGGACAAATCAGGATAATATGTAGATGAGGAGCAATTGGAGATTTCAGCAAAGGAATGTCCAGTGGTATTCTTTAACGCCAAAACATATAGCAGGAGGTGCTATACCAATGCAAGATAACATAACATAATTTAACATATTCCGGCCACGTCCAAACTGTCAGCGAAAAGTATAGCCCCATAATTTCAAGTTTCAAAAGGACATGACGGGGAGGAGCAGTGAAACCGAAAGCTGGAAGGTGAACTCGGAAATGTCCATCTGCTTTTCTCCCTGTGAAGGCGACCGAGGCTACGGCCTGATCACACTGAGAGTATTTTTATTTTTTATTTTTTATTAAGCATTTAGTAAAAATTAATACAACACTTTTTGCTTTAAACATTAATTTATTCCCTCTCCCACCTAGCCAAACCATTCGTTTTGTCCATAAATCCTTTCATCTGTAGTAACCCTTACTTAATTTCAATTTTAGTTCTCTCATTTAGGGTTTTAGATATGTAGAGTAGGTTTGGCTAGGAGCTATCATTTCTTGACTGGGATCAGACTCTGAGGGCAGTTTATCTTCTAGTCCTGTTAGCTTTTTTAGCATTGTTTCCAGGAAAATGCCAAGTCCTCTTATTGTTCGTTTGTTAAGTTCAACATACAAAGCTTGACACCATGAGTCAGAATCCTGTCCACACATTGGAGACCGAATATTTTGTAGAAGCCTATCTCTTTCTCGTTTTAGTTTTCTTGCAGAACATTAGTAAGTGTTGCAGCGATTCTTCATCTTGGTTACATAGTCGGCATTTTGACACCATTTGCTAAGCCGTATTTCTTTAGATTTTGTTTTGTTCTTAAAACATTTAGTCTAAAGCGTAGGAGCAGGTCTCTATGTTTGGGATTTGCGCTCTTCCTTAAATAATTTGGTAAAGTTATTTGATATTGTATGTGACTTAGAGCTTGCACAAACAGCTTCTGTTTGAGCCCAATATACAGATAAGAGCAAAAATTCTTCTCCAAAACCTGGCTTCAAGTTTGTCCCATGATTCCCATGGCATTCTCAGACAGGTGTCTCCAGTGTAGGTTTTTGACGGTGTTACTTTTAAGTTGTAAAAATCAACCAAATCTCTTGTTCATTATTAGGGTGTGCGCTGTTAATTGGTCCATTTTAAATTCCAGATTAGCAATCCATGGTTTTTCTCCCCAGTCTGAGCTGATGATGGCTCCTAGTTATTTCGTATCAGATGATACCTTGATTGGAATGTTTTGGAGGCACCACTTGAAAGGTTTTTTATTTGTGTTTTTGTTTTTTTGATTATTAGGATTTCTGACTTTCTCGCGTGAATTTTTTGTTGTTGTTTTCTTCTACATAGTACTGTAGGGCATCAAGCTTTCGTTGCATGCCTATCACGGCCATGTCTAGCAAAATGAGGTCGTCTGCAAAAAGCAGGTGCCCCGTAACAGTCCCGCCTATAAGTGGTGAGCATGCGCTAGGTGCCTCTAACCGGTCTTTAATGTATAGGATGTCAAAATTATACAGGACGGACGCCAGGGCACACTCTTGTTTCAAGCCTCTTGTGGTGTTTATTGGCTGGCTAAGGGTCCCTTTTTGGTCTAATCTGATTTGTAGACTGGTGTCAGAATGCAGGGCAATAATGGCTGCTAAAAGGCCTTTGGGACAGCCCTGTTGCCTCAGGTTGTTCCACAGTATTCCTCGGGCCACTCTGTCAGCGGCCATGTTAATACATGCTAGATATAACTTTTGGTTCTCGCTTATTATTTTCATTTTCAGTAAATTGAGTAACAGGAGGTTTAATCCGCAGTCCACTCTTTCTACTGAGAGTATTTTTGAGCCCTGCTAGGCAACGGGGGTTTCTTCATGGAGAGATGAAGCTCTGAAGAAGTCGACAGATGTCTACCCACCCGGTGACTGCACTGCATGCCAAGCTTAGGTGTGACTTAATTTCCTTGCCTTTTTAGGGTGTTACATAACAACTGCTGCTCTACGTTATTGCCTGCCTGTGCTTTCGTCAGGCCAGGCACTTTGTTTCTGAGCTAGGAGGGTGTGGTTGCTAAGCTGCTTTTGTGTTTTAATGGTGCTTATATGTTATCTTCTCTGTGATCTCCATTGCATGCATACTATCGACGGTGCCCCCCCTCCCTCTCATGCTGAATTCAGGGCCTCATATTCGAGCTTCCAGATTTAGACACTGACACAGCTAGCTCGAGGACCCCCACGACACCAGTGTAATGCCTCAGAAGAACGTGGGATTTAAAAGGGATGCAGTCCGTGATGCTACACAACACAAAGGCAACACTATGGATAGGTTTGCCAGGCACCTTAAGGCAAAGTGGGAACACCATGATTTCCACAGATATTCCAGTCATGAGGTGGATGAAGCCACAAGTCATAGCAGGCTTTGAGTCATCATATGTTTGATGGAAACTACTGCAAAAACAAAAGGGCGTTGGTGATTTCCAGTTGGTGGCATGAGCAACTCTCACACTGGTTTCCAAGCTGAGGTACCAACCTGATCAAGACCTGCTTTGGCACTCCAGGGCAACAATGCAAGATTGTGGACCACCCGAAGTGCCTCAGGCAGAAAAGACTACCAATGTGGCCAAGCCTCCTGCCGCGAGAGAGTCAGTGGCCCCCATGGGGCAATCCTGCTGAGTTTGAGGGGATAGTGAGCTTTTTCAAGTTGCCTGTCAGGCTATATAAATGCAAAGGTGGTGGAGGAGGGAGCAGAAGGGAAGAGGTTCATTCAGAGGAGACCTTCATTATTCCCAGTGAGGGGGTTCTAGAACAAGGCACGTATATGGCAGCTATGGAGTTGCAAGGCCACTCAAATGCTTCTATCTTCTCCTTCAGTGATGGGTGTTCATCCGTGTTCACCCCACATAGCAGCAGAACGTCTTCAGATGTCTTCATCAAGTTGCTCAAAACAGATGCCCATCCATTTGGATTTCTAATTGGCTCTGTGGCTAGAGTTAATGTTGTGTGCGAGGACAAATAGGCTTACCCAATCACCCACACGCTTGCCCCTCCTGAAAATATACCAATACAGGTCAGACTACCACCTCCTAGGGATAGGAGTATTCAAGGCATCCATGCACTAGAAATAACACACAGGTTCAGTGAATGGGCATGTGATTGACGTGGAAACTGGCTGTGGTTGTCATGTCAGCTTCAGGTCTGCAGTACACATCAGCTCTCTTCATGTCACCTTCAGACTAATTAGTGGAAACGGTGGTACTGGTTCTGCACTTGTGGAAAAGACATTTCTGGTATTATTCCTCAGCCTATGGAGCCTTAAAGATTACCTCGTAGTACTGGGCGTTGATGAGCCAGTCTGTAGCCTAACACTGCCAAGGGCATCCTACAATGTCCAAGAGCACGGGAAAGCTGAGGTTCAGTTCCTCATGGCGTAGGACATTATCAAACCAGTTAATGGGCCAACATCTTGGGTTTCACCAACTGGTCTGGTGCTACAGGAACATGTGGCAGCAAAGGTGTGCATCTGTGTAGACATTCCCCCTCCTCTGACTTCCCTACCCATTTCAGCTCCTCTGCCACCCCCACTCCATAGCTGGATCCTGCTGGGTACACCCCCCATGCAGAGTGCTTTGTTGCTTTCCAGCTAGGTATGCTTTATGAATCCCTCCCATCCATCCACTAACCACGTACTTCCATTCAACAGGAAAGACATTTGGCATAACAAACGAACATCAAGATTGACCTTTTTTAACTGTGCCACCATTCATTCAGGCTTCCATCAGATGGGGATAGTCCCTGCATCTGGGTTTATCGCCATCTTAGCCACGCATCTGGGTTTCTGCTGCTGCAAATGATTACACTTTCAAAATGTTACAAGGCACATTCCCCACTGTATAATTAAACTGATAACATTTTGTTATTTGGAGTTAATCAAGGCACACACAAAGAAGCTCAGAGTGTTTGCATGGCTCTGAAAGAAGTTAGCCAAATGCTGAACAAAGAACATGTAAATTCCACAAATCAACTCTGAAACCATGGGCACAGACAGGGTGCCACCTTACCCTAGTACAGTGAGCCTATTTACATTTTCACTTTATGAGGAATTTGACCATCCGCACGGGGAGAGAGCGCTCTCCCCGTGGCTTTTTGATTTTTTGATAAATGATAATGAATGATGGGAGATCAACCTGTGAGGACTGTGTGAGGCCATTCCGCACAAAGTCCATCTGCTTCCTGCACAAAACGCATAGTGACATGTACTCTGGTAAGACACAGCCTACAGGCGCCGTCTTCCCTTGTCATATTCAGCTGGAATGTGACAGCCCTGGCTACATCAAAGCATCTCAAGGAGGGGAAGGCACACCTTCCTCCAGCATGGGCAGCCTAATTTAAATATGAAAGGCCCCATGGATCTGCTTTCCTTTGTCCTCTGGCTGGTGGCAGTGCATATTAATGAGAGATAATTGAGGGAAGCTTGCTGAGTGGGTTTGCTTGCCAAAGAGACAATAGGAAGGTGGGACTAACACCTCTTTGGTATGCAATGTGTCAACTTGAAGATAGTTCCAACTCTCTGTATGAAAGGCAGTGAATGGCCTGTCTGGGTCCAGCAGTTACCGCAGGTGTCCCTGCAGATCAGACCCCTTTCAGAGGAGAGAAGTATGTGGTTTGAGGAGACAGGAAGTCTGCTCCTAGCTCAAACATCAAGGGAACCCTGCACTTATCAAGGGGGCACAGAGGGCTCAGTTAACCAGAGAGACACTTTGATCTACAACAGAGAGATGGGTGGGACTTAGGTATATGTTGTCACTCCCTTGTCTGTCCTGTTGCAGAGCACTCTGGTCCTGACCTCATGCATAACAGAAGATTGTTGGTGGGGAACCAGGATTGCTTAATTAAGGTGGGCTTAGCCTGCACCAATCACTGTGGCAATTTGGCTTTAAAAGAGGGTTGAACGCCTCACTTATCAGATCATCTGAACACTTTGAAAGGAGTAAGAAGAAGGACTCATTTGGACCTGAGCTGAAGGTACAGTCTACCTTACATCTTCTGCCAGTGAAGGAAGGCCAGGAGTTCCAAGAGGGAAGCAAGATCCCTCCCCTAAACATCTTCCAGAGAGGGGGATACTGGACTAGGGGACCCATCCAGCAGCTCTAGAACCGTTACCCAGCCAGCACAGAGCATGCCCTGATAAGTTCTGACAGCAAGATTCCTGGGTGGGAAGTGCTGGAGAGTCTCTGGACAAAGGACAAGGCCATTGCCTGCAAACACTCTCCCGAGCTTTCGGCCATCCGCCTTGAAAGGACATGAGCCCTGAGAAGAAGCTACGAGGGGTGCTACACAAGCATCATCCAGCGTCCATCTTTTAAGGACATTTTTGAGACAGTCGAGTCCTCGAACCGCATCCGGCTGCACCACTGACTGTTGTCACGCCGCAGTCACAAGAGCCGTCCAAGCCACCTCGACCAGCATTCCAGCTCCACCAACCAGCACAGAGACAACGATTCTTGGCCCTAAGACACCGCGCCGGACAGCCTGCAGACATCCATCCAGCCTCGCTTGCCAAACTGCCTGCCGCCTGGTACTCGCAGCTGTCTCCTGCCACTAACTCTGTCTCAAGGGCTGGGAAGTGCCCTGGAACCGCCTTGACGCTGTCGAGCACTAAGAACTTCTTTAGAACCAGGTACATTGTGGTTCTGTCCCCACCTTCTCCGAAGACCCCAACAGACAGTTACAACCCTTTGCCGCCTTGGTGCTGAAACCAAATAACATTGAACTGTAAGACTGATTACTTTACCAACTACCCTCTTATCAGTATCCAGAGTGCATCCCTTCTCCTTCATGAACTGTCTGTCCTCTATGTTCCTTTACGTGGTGGCCATATTTGTAGTATGCTAGAACTGTCTGTTGTAGTAATAATAAAGTATATATTTTTATACAACCTTGACTGGACAGACCCTTTTATCGTTGGGTAATAATTATATTTTTTGCTGTGTTGCAACTAACCAATGATCCACGACCATGCAGAGATAAGCCTGCTGTTCCGTCCACATTACCAAAAATTGGACAAGGAGGTCTTATAATTCACTTGTATTCCAATCTGTTTGGATCCCTTCTGGTGTACTAGAGGTTTGGGGTTGATTGATGGTTTAGAAACCGATATTCATCCCTGGAACACTGGTGCTCCAGAAGTTGATTTATCACACTCCTCCTCCCAGATTGTTGTCACACTTGCGGTATTTCCTGAGTATGGCCAGGCACTGAGCATGTTCCAACCCTGGCTTCCTCATTCCATTGCCCTACTCGGCCAACTGTGACATCAGGGCTACGAATTTGCCCGGATGGATTCAATGCTATATTTCTATCCTACTTTGTGCACTGAACTGATCGGCAACACCAGCCTGGTACATTTGGATGGCATTTTAGCTCAGAGGATGCCAGGTTGACACACTCCATTACAGATAGCAGCATACATCAGTAGACAAATACTGAGAGGACACACTCTCAGATTGGAGAGGATAGCCTTGCAGTTCTGAAGGCCTTTCAGCTCCACAACCTGCTCCTATATGCAAAGAATCACTGCAGTGATAGGCCATCATGCTCTCTTGACAAGTCATGGAAATCCAAACTCAAAAATGCCTCCACAAATCGTGAGGTGGTAGGAGAACTATACATTTAAGACCATTCATCATCCTGGCAACAGAACAGAACATTGTTGAATTTATCGCCAGGCAGCCCTTACTTCAGCTAAGTCATAAGATATCAATTGCTGATGAATCTATCAATGATGTAGTTTGTTAATACACCGAGCTAGAACATTGAAAGACTGAGTTCCAACTTCCCAACCAGATGCAATGTGATATTGGTGACTTGCAGTCTCAACGATAGAGATGTGCAAGTGAATTATCACAAAACAGGCTTGCCATGGCAGGAGGAAGGCCCTTGCCCTTTCTGAGTGGCATCGTGGACTCCACCGGTCAGATCCCAACTAAATATGACAGAGAGGACTGTGCCTGTAGGCTGTGTCCACCCATAGTACACGGGTCTATGTGTATGTCATGCAGTGAGCATAGGCATATGTGTGTGGATTAGCCCCACACATTTTCCACAGGTTGTTCTACCATCATTCAATTTCATATAAAAATTTTAAAAAAAAGTCCAGGTGAACCCACACCCACTGTGCGGAAGGTCAAATTCCTCACAGGTGTTATGGTTTCTTTTACCACTGGGGACATCACTTGAGTTATTGTTCATGATGTCTTTTGGATTATGATTGTCCTGCACCTGGTTTACAAAGGCTGGTTACACTGTTAATTAATCTGGGAGTATTTGTCTTGCGTCTTTGAATCGTTATCTTGAGCTTTCTCTCTGCAGTTCCTATGCTCTCGTGTTCATGGTAACCTGGGCTTGGGCTGCTAACTACTGTCTGAGCTCTGCATGCATCTGCATTTTCGTATTTCAGCATTTTGAGATCTCATGAAGTTTTGAGGCCTTTTGTTTACTTAGAAGCGTATTGTGGCTTACATTTTGAAAAAGATGGCTGCCCATTATGGTTCCATTTCTATGTAAGTGAGCTATATTTGAGTGTTGTTCATCTTGCATTCAGCTTATATATTGCTTATGTTAGTATTCTTCATTTCTTATGGACGCTAGGTTAATGTCTTTCATGTATAAATGCATGTGTTACCTATTGTCTGCGTTCTTCATCTTGAATGCCAATTTGCTTCATGTCTAATGCATGCACATGCATTGTCACATTGTTGGTTCGGATTTACTCGTGCCTTCTTCAGCTTAGATTGTGTCCATCTCTTGCTGTACCTGCCTGGGATAAGGGTGGTACGGTTATCTTAGTGAGTAAAGTTTCTCACCTGTGCAATATTGAACTGGGGGAGAAGCAGAAGCTTTGGATGATGTATTTATCCATTTCTTAACAAATTGCTAATGGGTCTCAAGGGGAAAGGCCCTGTGAAGGATAAGGGAACACCCCACACTGGGGGTGATGTGGAGCATTTGGCAGCCAGGCCTGGGAATGCGGCGGGCGGGGTCACTGCGTGGCCCTCGACACTGAGTCACCTGTGGGACCCGCTGATTAGGGATGACATCCCGAAAGATTGGAAGGCTGGTTGTAAGCCAGCTTGGAACATGTGGGCCAGTTATGGGTAGAAGGGAAGTTCATCACCATCCAGGAACTGAAAGAGGCATGGCAAATTGGGAAATGCACGGTGTTCCCATTCCTTCAGTTAAAGGGGGTTTGACAGCAGAGAAATGTAAGGGGTTGGTTCAGACGGAGTTTACACGGACGGAACAGTTTTTGAATATGCAACGGCTTATGAAACGGCTCATTTCCTTGATTTATGCGTCCTTGGTAGAGGCCACTGTGGGTGTCACAGACAGGCTTTTGGCCAAATGGGAAAGGGACCTGGGGCATAAGGTGAATGAACAGCTATGGCAGAGGATGCGCAGGAGAGCATTCAAGACCTCTATAGCCTGCCAATATAAATTGCATGGGGTGAAACTGCTCCATCGCTAGCAATATGATCCACTTTGACTTTCCAGAATGTTCTTGGGGGTGAACCCTCTACACTGGTATGGTTGTGGGGAACGGGCCATGTATTGGCACATGTGGTGGTCTTGCAGCAAGGTATATTGGTCAGAGGTGTTGGGGTGGGTAAAACACATAGGTGGGATAGAAAGGTGCCCCCACCCTGTGTTGGTGCTCTTTGGTCTGGAAGCAGAAGATGGGAGTTGGGAAGCTATGTTGAACATGGTGCACTTACTCCAAGGGGTGGCGCAAGCGTGTCTTGAAACACATTGAAAGAGAGAGAAACTGCCAGAAATTACAGAATGCCATGCCAAAGTTGAGGAGATTTACGTCATGGGAAATACGACGGTTGCTCTTCGTGGCAGGGTTACGGTCTTTGAAGGGAAATGGCCGGGGTTCCTGAATTGGTTCCCAGAGTCATGAGGTTGTGGGGTGGGGACAGGAGGCCTTTGATAGCAGACACCTAGTGTGTTGGGGTGAGTATTTTTCACAGCCCCCTTTGCCCCTGGTGAAAGAGGACACTTAGGTGTATCTAATAGTGCTCCCATTTTACAGACATTTGATGTGTTATTTGATGTAATTTCCATTTTTTTTAAATTGGTGATATTATGGGCGTAGTTCCTCCGTGCGGGGGGGGGGGCTTTAAAGGGGGAAGAGGGGAACAATTGTTGGGGAGGATGAGGAATAGTGTGTTGGTCTTCGAGTATAATGTGCCCTATTCTTCTTTGCTGTGACATAAATCAATACAAATTGAATTAATAAATAATAATGTTCCACATTAGGCAAAACAATGAATGAATGATTGATTTCGAAGGTTTAAAGTTGCTGTTGCAAGATCTAACCGAGTTCAGATGTGGACCCTAACAAATGCAGAGATGAAGTATAAAATAGAGGAGAATATATACATGTAAACGTGTTTTGTATACACAGGTGTAAAGCAACTAGATGCATTCTAATATTAACACAAAATCATAATCTAAGTCACGCAGTGTTTGCATGCCTAAACAACATTTTATTGTGACAAAAGTCACCATGCAACATCCTATTAAAAAGATGAATCCACAGTCTCAAACAATACAAGTGATAATGCTACATGCTTAGGACCTATTTTCTTTTGGAAAGGATGTGGGTCACTCTCATTCAGCCACTTCCTTTTAATGCGGGAAGCCTTTACAATGTGTGATAGCGAGTGGTTCATTTATTGTTATTGTTGTTATTGTTATTTTGCACTTATATAGCGCCTTATATACCATTGGTATGGTCTGAAGGCGCTGGTAGGTTGAACGCCCTTGGGAACCGAAGTTCATATCAGTAGAGAGAGTAGAGAGAGTCAAAAAGGTGCGTGTGAGCACCGGGTATGTGTACAGCTCGTGCGGTATCGGTGTAATAGCTGCTTTCTAGCGGTAGGTGTGGTGGTTGAGAGGTCAGGAGTATGTGTTCGTTCTGGCAGGATTCATCCAGATCGGATGTGGCTGCGTTAGGCCTGAGGAGAACGCCTCGCTGGGGGGTGCGTAACCAGCAGTGATTACTTAGAGTGATGTGGGGTGAGCAGCAAATGTTGATATGAGAACAGCTATACCGAATGGTGTCATAGTATCTCTGTGTTCTATTTGAGTGGTGATGTAAGGAGAGAGTAAGCGTGTTGGTGAGATATGATGGGTTACATGCCCTTTCAGAGACTTCTAAATTCACAGAGAGGTTATTGGGTACACTTCTATATTCAACTTTCCACGGGAGGCTATTGGGCGTACTTCTAAATTCACAGAGAGGCTACAGGGCACACTTCTAAATTCAGGGGGGCTGTTGGGCACATTTCTAGAATCACAGAGAGGCTATTGGACATGCTAACTTTCACAATTCCATCTAAGGGTGGATAGATTGTACTACCAGTCACCAGCATATGAGGAATAAGAATCGTGAATCACAGGTGTTGCACAGTGTACTTATTTAATGCTAATAAACAATGTATCTGGAAAAGTAACACAGATATGTTGAATACCTAATATACAATGAGACAGTTAAGATGATGAAAACACTATCTCATGCTTAACACTTGTCAGCCGCGCAGGTGCACCTTTCTCTGGAGACTCTCTTGTAATACAGTATAATGTCCATGGTGGCATAGGTAGTCGTCACTACCCAAGATATAATAAGCCTCACTGCCCCTCTTTATCTTACAGACCCACTAGTACAGCATATTTCCTAGTTGCGCTGCACTGCTCTTCTGCCTTGGCACTTTTTAACACAACACTTGCCAGAATACTGAAGAAGGACATTGCCTCTTTTTTATGAAGTAAAGTATGGCATGCTTTTGTTCAGGAGATTGCCTTGGAACTCACCAGTAAAATTCAAAAAGTAGTCAAAAAGGAATGTATGCCAGGCAATAAGTACCCTTCTGTTATATATTCAACTATTATATTTTTTGTCTCTTTTTTTTCAGCCATTTGGTTTAATTTCACATAATTATCGACATTTTTCCCTTCGTCCACTCACTGGATTGTGGAATTTTCTCCTTGGAATACACCATTAGATTTGATGAGGGCTAGGTGCATTAGGCATCCTGCTTCCTCATAAGACACACCGTGAAGCAGGAAGAGCTTGGGTGCCCCTATTACGTGTGGGGTGAGAGAGCAGACATGCCATTTGCGATTTCTCTTCCCACACGCAACATTTCATCTTCCCAGACATTTCCAGAAGTTAAACCTTGCCCTTTTGCAGTGCCATGATGAAAACCCACTTCATCAATTAGATTCCCTTTTCCTCTAGTCACATTGTCATTTAACTCTGTACCGCTTTCTTCTTTCAAAACCAAATAAAACCAAATAAAACAAGAATATTAATCCTATATGAACGCATGTTAATATCGTTCCTCTCCAAAAAATGAAAAAGTTTTGCATCAACTCATAATGACATTAGGACTCATTACGAAAGGTCAGCGGTAATCCGCCAGTGCTACCAGTGGGTTGCTGCCAACCTCAAAACATTAAATCTGCCGCCTACCTTCCCGGTGCCACTGAGACATTACAAGTCGTGGCAGAGCGGGAAGTCAGGCAGGCGATTCAGTACGACCCCATTCCTGTGGAATCCGATAGGACTCCATGGAAATGGAGACTCAGTAGCACCGGCACTGTTCCTAACGGTGCCAGTGCTTCCATGAAAAGTCGGCCTGCAGGGGCTATTGCGCCCGGCAGGTCTGACCCTGCCAGTTGCAACGGTCCCTGCAGGCAGACTCATAGTGTGGCGGTATCAGAAACAAGGGTGCTGGTGGGTTTACTGGCACCCTCGTTTCCGGACCACCACACTCGGAATGAGGTCAATAGTCTTTAAAAATGCTCTCTTCCCTCCATTTCTGGTCTTTTATAAAGTCTTATTGCTGAAAATAAAGTTAATGAACGTTTGCAAATACTTCTGAAAATAATGTGCTCTGCTCCTCTTCCCAATAGGAGGCGGTGCTCGTGTCTTTACGCATGTCGTTGATGTGAACCCATCCTCAGCAGCCCTCAATTTTCATAGCTGTTGGCGTTGCATAAGTCACTTTATGAGGACCTGTGACACGCTGCTCCTTCCACTTCCTGACATGGTTTTTTAGGTACACACTGTCCCCTGGATAGAGAAGTGCAGCTTCTGGAAACTGTCCTCCTTGATCACTTGTTTGCTCTGTTGGAGCGCTAAGCCTTGTCTTCAAGGATATATTTTTAAGCAAATTTGTAAGTTATGTGAGATATGTATGGAACTCTGCCCCCAGAATGTTAGAAGCGGAATTAGCATCAAAGATTGTACATGATGGAGGTATAGGCGCATGCACTCTCTGACCTGTAACAATCTCATGTGTAGTGAGATGATTATCTCCTCCAGGCGCATTGCACAAAACAAAAAGAGCAAGAGGTAACCAATGCAACCAAGATTTTCCAAGAGTTTGTGTAAGCTTTGCTAAGTGCTGTAATAAGCCATTCATCTTGACAACTAAACTGTTGGCTTGTGGATGATAAACTGTGCACAATGTGTTCTTAATCTCCAGGAGGGCAGTCACTTCTTTAATCAAATAATTTGCAAAATGCTACCATTGTCAAAGCAATTTTTTTCTGGGACTCCCCCACCTCAGGAACACTTCCCTCACCAAGAATTCTGCAGCTGAACAGCGTTATTATGGGCACAGGGATCAGCCTCAAGCCAATGTGAAAACCGACACACCACAACAAGCATATAAGTAAGAGGTACATCTATCTTGCATAGCGACATAGTCGATATGGAAGTCCCGGAACAGCTCCTCCGGTCACGGCAATGTTCCCTGCACTACTCGTAAAGTGTGATCTGGTAGGAATTTCTGGCAAATCATACAGTTGCTCCCATATTCAGAGACATTCTCGTATAAGTTTGGCATAAACCAGTCTTCACTTATCCCCGGAGCCACATGCTCTTTCCATATGTGGGCAGGGTAGTGGAGCTGTTCTAATGCTACTCTCAACAACCTTTTTGGCATTACCACCTTGCCTGTGCTATCATGCCACCAAATTAGATCTGTTGGGGACAAAGAACATCCGCTTTTCTTACACAATTCTTTTTCATAATCTGGTGCTTCTCCCTGAAACTCTATTATTTGTACTATCAGAGTTGCATTAACATTTTCTGGCAATGCATCTTTTTCATTGCTAGTTTTATCAATGCCATTAGAGGTATTTTCTCTCCTCCACCAGGGAACAGCACATGTTGCTTCTTTTGCTGCTTTGTCTGCTTTTTCATTACCTAATGAAATAAATTCTTGCCCTACTGTGTGGTCCTTGCACTTTATTAAAGCCAACTCTCCTGGGAGTGGGAGCATTTCTAATAATTTACTAAACAGTGCTGCATGATGTACTGGTGTGCCATCACTTCATTTGAACCCTCTACTTTCCCACCTTGGCAGTCCTCAATGCACAGTGTATGTTATGTATGCCAAGTCTGAAAATATATTAACTGCTTGCCCTTCTGACATATTTAGTGCCTCAATTAATGCTATTAATTCTGCTGCTTGCGCAGAATAGTGTGCTGGTAATCGTGTTTGTGAATACGCTATCAACTCCTCTCCCCTGTGTATGTGTATTCCATGTTTGTGTCCCACTATTGCTGAACCAGAGTGCCTTTGTCCTGTACTTTGATCGATACATGAGCTTCCATCAATAAAGATCATACCCCGCCTTCATTCACTTCCTCTTTACAAGGGGGTTACCTTTAGTTCTGTCTGTGCATGCAACACAATCATGTATGTAATCTCCATCCTCAATTTGTTCTGCAATTAATTCTGCTGGGTTTATTGTTGTGCACCTTACCACCTCTATTGCAGGCTTTGTCAGTAATACTTTATACCCTGAGATCTCTGAGTTGTCAATGTTGATTTGGTACTTTCTGGTATTGAGAACATTGCATGTTCTATCTATCTATCTATCTATCGATCTATCTATCTATCTATCTATCTATCTATCTATCTATCTATCTATCTATCTATCTATCTATTATGTTCTTATATAGCGCCATTCACCCATAACCCTCAGTGCACTTACATGACAAAAACAAGACAGAAAACAAAGATATCAATGTCAGAAACGGGAGAGTTAGTACCAAAAGAATGGGGTGACTATATAAGCCCAGCTCAAATAGATGTGTTTTGAGCAATTTCTTGAACAGGGCGGTAGACTTGAGAGAAGACGGGAGCTAGTTTCAGAGGTCTGGAGCCCAGGCTTGAAACCCTGAGCTACCAATCCTCTTCAATAGAGTTTGAGTTTTTGTCAAGCGGATATCTTTGTTAGAGCGGAGAGTTATACGAAAGGGAACTCTGAGAATTCTGGCTGACGGGTATCTCGGTGTTTTAACTGATAAGCAGTTGTGGATTCGCATGGTGCCTTTGAATCTAATTCTTTGTTTGACAGGCAGCCAATGTAATTTTCTGCAAGCCTTGGTGATGTGGGTACGTCGGCTGAGGCCGCAAATGGCCCGGTCTGCTCCATTTTGTAACACCTGAAGACTTTTCATGTTAGCCTCAGAAGAACCAATAAGCAGGTTGTTGCAGCAGCCTAATTTTGATTTGATAATGGCTGCTGCGATCAGAGTCCGGTTTTACTCCGAGAGGTAGGGGCGAATTTGCCATAGAAGATGGATATAGAACGAGCAAGAGGATTTATTGTAAAGAACATGCTTCTTGAATAAGAAGTGGGAGTCGAAATAAACTCCCATGGTCTTCACTGATTCAGAGACCCTAGTTGTGTTACCTGCAATGCAGAAGCTAGAGTAAGAGGGATCCATGAGGCTAAGTTTAGCCAGTGTACCCAGTATAAGGAGCTTAGTTTTCTTAGCATTTAGGGCCAGAGAGTTTGTGGCCATCCAAAATTGTATTGCGTGAAAGATGTTGTTAGCTTTCTCTAGGTCCTTAGTATAGAGACCTGAGAATTCTATCACAATACACGTTCAAAATTGAAAGGCACCCCATTGTAATTGTGGAAGATTTATCAATTAAAAATGTAGCAGCAGCAAGTGCTTGCTCACATGGGAAGTGTCCCTGCATTACTAGATCTAGTGATCCACTGTAATAAGCCCGTGGCTTCTGTCCCTGTCCCTTCTTTTGTGTAAGTACAGCTGTCATTACCTTACCGCCTGAATAGGAAAACAAGTGAAATGTATCTTTGTAATTGGGTTAGCCAATACTGGTGCCTCTGCTAACTCATGTTTGAGTTCATCAAAGTTTTCACCCATTTCAGCTGTCCATTATATGATGCTGCTTTTGTTTTTCTGACCTTTCCTGAGTGCTTGCAGTAATGGCTTGTTGTAACTGAGTAATCAAAAATCCATGCCCTGCAATAGTTGCACAGCCCTAGAAACTGTGCATTTATTTCACTGTCTTTGGCCTGGGTGTTTTATGTATAGCCTCAACTCTCTCAGGTGTCATTTTTCTCCCCTCTGCTAACACGATCTGGGCCAAGTAAACAAACTACTCTTTCTGACGATACTCCAATTTGCCTTTGTCGACTTTGTACCCTTTGGCAGCTAGCAATATCAGTAGTGTCACTGAGTCCCTTCTGCATTCCTCCACTAAAAGGTCATCTATGTATTGTATCACTGTACTTGCAACCTGCAAATTGCTCAAATCCATTTGTACTACTCTGTTGAATATGCTGGGTCCCTCACACTACCCTTGGGCCATTCTCGTGTGTTCAAATCTCGTTCCGCGATAGGTAAAGGCAGTGAGATGCCTGTAGTCAGGATGCAGGGCAATAGAGAATGTTTTCTTTTCAAATCTACAACTGTGAAGTAGTGCACCTCTGCTGGAACGCTGCACAAAATTGTCTTAGGATTGGAACTAATGGGTATTCTGCCTCGATAATGTTATTAAGAGGGTGTAAATCCTGTATGAAATGCCACGTCCCTCCCTTTGATTTCTTGATCAGATAGATAGCCATATTGAAAGGTGATGTGGATTCTTTTATTATGCCTTGCTGCCTTAGGGCATGCAATGTCTCATATATGCCGTTGTCTGCTTCTCGGGAGAGGGGGTATTGATTTACTGTAGTAACAGAGCCCTTTCTTTTATTTTAATGTGTACTTCCCCTGCCCTTTTAGTATGCCAAAATCATGGGGACCACGTGTCCATAGAACTTTTGGAACCTTTTCCAGATCCTCTTTCAAGCATTTTCTTTCTTTCTTCTCCAATTGTGTCATCTGAGGCACTGCTCTTTCTTTTATGTGTACTGGACATGGTATGCTCAGTTCGAACACTACCTCTCACTCCTCATTGTCTTTTGTAGCGAACAACTCTGTCTGTTACTCCTGTCAGTGTTAGGTGGGATTGATGCATACGATTGATTGCCACTTCATGTTGTCATCATCAGTAGAAACTGATATAATCATGTCTTTTCTCACCATTACTTCCTCTAGGTTTAGCAGTGTGCGTGTGTCTGGACTAACGGTGGAGGGACACCTTGGTCTGAACAATAATTCATTTGACAATCAAAACACCTTCCCATCAATTCCCGGGATCCATCACAGCAGCACCTGCACCCCATACAAAAACACCTGTGTGTCTGTGTTGGTATCCCTCTCATTGTGCTGTGTGCATAGTATGCATGTATCAACACTGCCTCCCTGGCTGGGTACATCCCAGGTGTGGTGCACTCCATCTCCTTCTCAAAAACAAAATTGTGACGCTCAATTTGCTTAGCAAATCTCTTCCTAGAATGTTGATAAGTGTGTCCTTTGAATACAATAATGGTGCTACAATATGCAGTGTCCCTATTGTTAATGGTACATCTTCAGTCAGAGGAACTGACTGGACCTCATTATGAGTGTGGCGGAAAGGCAACAACGGTGCTGGTAGTGCTACCGGCGCCGTTGTTACCTCTCCACCACAGTACGAGTTCTGCTCGCGGGTGCCGGACTGCATGCCTGGTCTGACCAGGCATGCATACCGGCACCCGCGAGCAGAACTCATGATTGCACCAGCACCGTTATAAACGGTGCCGGTGCAACCATGCTCCCGACCCCCATTCTGCCCTATGGGGCAGAATGGGGATCGGGAGGATGGCCATAACGGCACCCCCGAATGGGCAATTACTGGGTCCGCCAAACTTGGCATGACCCGGTTACTGCCCATTCACGGGTGCCGGAAAAAAAACAACTCCGGCGGCAGCCTGAGGCCCACTGTGCCCAAAATGCCTTGTGTGTCCAATGATTTGTTGGATAATGGGAATCCCTCTTCCTTTATACATGATCTCATCGCCCCAGTATCTATGAGAAAGGAAACTCCCCTCTTCCCTATTTGAACTACTACCTCGGCTCCTTTTCGGGGTGTTCAGTTAATACTCGGACAGGACACACTTGCACTTCCCGTGGACACCCATATTGGGAGAAAGTGTTTGCAGAGGATGTGAATGGATAACCACCCACCACTGTCACTCCTGTGTATTGGGGCACTGCGTTCTGTCCCAGTATTGTTACTTTTTCTTGTATTTGTGTCTGTGCTGGTGCTTGAAGTATGTTCACAGTGCCTTGCACTCCCGCCATCCCTCCTCATTGCACTTGTGCCTGTCCCTGCATTGGTATAACCTGGGTATGTGTGGGCAGCAATTGCAGTTGCTGCTGTGGTATCACTTGAATTTGTTGAGGTGACTGCATCTGCATGCATGCCTGCTGTTGCTGCACTCATTGCTGTCCTGTTTGCAAAACATTGTCATCTAAACCGTGGCCCCATGCCTCTGTACCCAAATCTCCTTCCCCTTGGATAGTATCCTCTTCCCATCTAGTACTGTCCTGTGTAATTGTTTGCTCCTCCGGTATGTGAAAACCCAGGCTGTTGTATGTTTGTAAATGCAGGTTGTTGTTGCATCTGCACTATACTCCATTGTTGATTATATGGTACCTGCATGTATCCTCTTTGCCGTGTCACCATTGCTACTGGAAGCCCCCTGTTGGGCAGGTGGGACAACAACCAGTCCCTGGAGTACTCCTCCTCCCATGCCTATTTTGGGCAATTTGTCCCTTTATCTTTCTCCTGCTTCAGATTGAATGTGTCAAATTCGTCATCCCTATGGTCACTATTGCTACTGTCCTCCCAATCTGATGCAGTGTAATCACCCTCTGTTGTATGTAATTTGCCGTCATCCAAGTCCTGTCCCCAGTTATCAATTTTAAATTGTATGCGTTCCACTGTCTATCCCTGCTAATCTGTTGTCTTTCCTTGTTCCTTCCCTTTTTTCTCTATCTCCCTTTCCATTGCTTTTTCTCCTTCCCCGAACACCAAGTCAAGTTGCTGTTGTGTGTTCTTCTTAATGTCCACTAAATATTGATTTTCCTCTTCTCATCCTTATTCCCAGAGCTAGTTTCGCACTCATCTTTCATTTTGTTTATTCTCTCGTTATCTAGAGATGCTCGCCTAGGATTGGTATATCCTGCAGCTGGTTTCAACAGTCAGTACATTGCCTTAGGGAGGGGGTGGTGCCATCCCCTGCTCCTCCTCCCCTTCTCCCTTCTCTGTCTCTTTTTTAGTTTCTTTGTACAGCTTCCACAGCCCTAAAATGTCCTGCCTCTTTTTGAGCTTGGCTCCTTTATACATAGCCAACAGGTATGAGTAAATACTGTTGATAATACTCTTATTGAATGTTCCCTCTCCGGGCCATTCCTGATAACACTTCGCCACTGTTTCATGCACCCACTCGAAATTATACTTTTTTATTTGATCACGATATTGGGCACATTTTTACACATATGATGAAGGGATGCATTCTGTATGATCAAACGACATATTTTCTTTTCTTTGAAACACTTTCCCTTCCCGCTTTTACTCTTAACCCCTCCTAATTATTCCTCCTGTTACACTTACCCCTTATCCTGTTCATACACAGCCACTCACTCTCATAGTTCCCTTTTAAATTGTTCACCCTAACTCGTTCGCACTGGCCTTCTACACAGGTCCTGTTTTTTCACCCTACTCACACACAATGGCCTTCTCCACAGGCCCACACAGTTAGTTTTAATTAATGATTGAATGGCCCTCTCCACAGGCCCACCACCTTAACAACTATGCCCTATGTTAATGTGTTTAATGTTCAATTGTTCCTTCTTCAATCAATAGGGCCCTTTGCATGTGCTGCACAGCTCTACCAATATTTTACAAGTTAGTTCACCTCTGGCTCTCGCACGGCATCCGCAGCCACAATAAGCTTGAACAAAATACTAACTACACCTATTTCCACTATGTCTACTACTGCTCCAATCTTCACCACCCTCAATAACCTTTAACTCTCAAAAAATATAATGACGCAACTATACCAATCGCCTGCACTATGCGCAACTCTCATCTAATGAGGTCAGCCACTTGCTAAGCAACCCTCTGCTCTAATGCAGATGTGCCACCTCCCACTCACTCCCTATCGGGTTAGTAGACCTAAAATCGAAAACTACTGCGGTCAATCGCCCTCCACCTCTTGAAGGTTATTCCCATACACCATAAAAAATAATCCCTGCACGTTTATGCGTGGGTACACTAACGTATTCTTTTTAGAAGATTCTCCACTCCTCTCAACCTCAGAGTCTTTCTTTAAAGGCCGGTACCCCTTCAGAGTGAAGGCAGTGTGCTGATGACTGCCAGACCTTCGGGAACTTGGCGTCTGCAGGCCTCCTCGATATTTGAGCTATTAGGACTGGTCAGTAAACGCTATCCCGCACTCTTCCGGGAATATGGCTGGAATCGCCAAGCCTGGTCAGGAAAGCTGACAAATCTTGCTGGGGCCTCCAAAAATGTTCAGGGATTTGCCACGGAACTCACCAGTAAAAATGACAAATGTAGTCAAAAAGGAGTGCACACCAGGCAAGAAGTAATGCAACTTCAATCTGGGCCCAGTCACAGCTGGGAAAGCGAAATTCAAACAGAATGCGGAACACAACTGCATGAAATGCACTGTCAAAGATACGCCACACGACCCTAGTTTACCCATGTGATGTCACAATCCAACCCCCATTTCCCGCATTATAGTGCCAATCCATTGAAACATTTGAGATGACCAGCAGATCTTTATTTTATGCCCCTGGTCATCTCATCTACGTTCTCATGAGAAAGTCTTCTACCATGACACTTTCAGAGCCTTGAACCAAGAACAACTTACTGTGTTAATGTTGCACATTAGGAACTCTTCAACCTTCTTCCCTGACAGAGATGTACTCAGGGGCAATTTGAAACTGCAGTGGGTTTTCTGAAACTGTCAGTAAATCGGGTTTCGTAAATTAATATGCCGAATTATGAAATGATTGTGCAATCATTGCCTTTCCACGCCAACCATGATGTCTGTTTTATGACCTCAAAAGTAACAAAGATTGTTTGCTTCCTACCAGCGATCCTACGAAGATGAGATTTGCGATGTGCTACCAGCCACTGTAGCTACTAAGCAAATTATTCAAATGAGCACTTGTTTCTAAAAAACATGCTCTGAGGCCTATTTGCAGTGCCTCAGAATAATGCTAAACCATATATACTTACTTTACTTTTACTTTTACTTTTATTTATTTATAATGCGCACAATGGACCCTTAGGCATGATGGCGCATACAGTCAAACAATAACAAATACAACATGAAACATAGAACATTAAACACAATAAAGTACAACCTAAAATACCATATAAACCCAAACAAATCTAATCTTCCCCATATAATCAGAATACTGATATGTGAAGAGGAGGGGTCAATCATTTTTCCAACTAACCATGCCCTTAAAGAATTAAATTACAATTTGAATCCCCTCTGGGAAAATAATTGCACATGCTAAGAAATGGTGGTAATGTGCTGGAATCACAGCCCACTATGACACACTCCCTATTAGAATAGGAGCACCGTTCGCTTAAGTCAATTCGGTGTATGACCTTCAACTCAGACAATCTACCACCCCTGGGCCTGTACATTGTTGCAACCACGCAAGAACTTTGTTGCGTAGTGCTTCTTTTGACTCTCTTATGTTTATTTTCCCAATATTAGAGATCACAAAGTTTTGTTCGTCCATAATGAAGGAGTCGGTGCGACTGTCCTTTATGATTGGCAATTGGAATTTTTTTAAAAGCACATTCCGCATAAATACCTGCTTAGGTAGTGAATTACCTGTGACCTATCTTTACTATCTATGTTTTAGTAACTTGAAACACTCTTAGTTAGGACATTCTCCAGCCTGGTGCAAATTACTGTGCGGCTATCAAGGAAGCTCCATCCCCATTGAAAAGGCTACTCCCGCAGTTGGTTTGTGCCTTTTTACCACACTGAACTTGCCTTTTCACCACACTTACATCATTTTTACTTATCACTATCATAAAACGAATGTTTTCTTTGAAGGTTCTGCCTGCCATCACTTTCAAATAAGCTATTTCCCCATGTAGGCACTGTGTCATACTTGCAAAGCAAGGCGTGGCACTTTTAAATTTAAGTTCATTTTTTGTTCTGACAAAGCAAAAATGAGAACACACACATTGATATTAGGTTTGAAGCATTTGATGTTGGCAGGGGAACTTCTGTTTTAAAGATGAACAGATATTAAACTGCACCTTTGTATTAAGAGCGTTTACAAGTATAACCTCATACACATTCAATCCTCTAGGAAACCAAATATAAATACATCATTTGCAGTCTTTGGTTGTTACAGTCTACACTCTCGAACAGCAAAACAAGTGGTATATGGTTCTTCTTTCATAACACTACTCCACCTTGTTTCATGGTTATTAGTATAATGACTGTTCTTTCTATTGTGATCATGATGATGATGTGGTCCAAGTTTAAGTTAAAAGATGAAAGAGTATGCAATAAAGCAACAGCTGCTTAATAGTTCCGCAACATTGGTCTTTTCCACATGACCTGCACATTCTCAGGGATCGAGGTATTGCTTGCAGTGCACCAATATCTTTCAAATTGGACAATACATTAAATTGCATGATCTCGCCTATTTTTTGGGTTGGAAAATTGACAGCATTTGAGGGGTCATACCAAGGGCAGGCATATGTTTAATATACTGGGTTCCATTTACTTTCAAACCCAATGTCTCATAGTTCACCTGTTAATCTAATAAAGACGGCATGGTTTTGATATTTGCTATTACAAACTAAGGCTCTTCCTCGCCCGAGAATGTAATTTCTAATTTTCTAAATATATCTTTGCAGCCTCTGTCAAAGGTCCTGTTCATTAATGGCTCCCATATAATAATGGCATTGAGAGTTTGTGGCACAGATTTAATAATGTTAACAAATCAATCCGTGTAAACTCCAAAGTGGCCAGCTCAATATTGATCTCCACCATTCGCCCTTCAATGTATGAATTGATTAATTATTTATGAAAGCCCAATTTCCACTCCCATGTCATTTAATTGGTAATTATATTTAACCTATAGTCCTTGATCCTGGGATTGAGGCTTAATCCAAGCTGGGAAACACCAAAACTCTGCAACTGCGCAAATAAGAACACGTGTCTTAGAAATGAAGGATTGCAGTAAATGCCTTTCAAACCTATATCTGGATGTAGTTTGTATCCTTTTAAATTGGCTACAGGAAGTGTGCTGTGCTCTGTTCACTGCTTGCCCCGGAAGAAGCCATGGCAGTGGGCAGAGGGTTCACTTATGTTCTAATCTGCATTGCTGTTTTGTTTTTGGTAAAATGCGTATGAGTCTGTCTGAGCATTAGCACTGTCACATATAGATACACATGTTGGAACTACAAGCAAGAACTTAGCCTGACCTGATATTTTACTCACAGCTTTGGAACTGTTTTGTAAATGGATTGTACTTGCTCAAGGACAAGCACCGAGACCAGACATCCCTATAGGGTTGTGAGTGACATTTCCTTTGTGTTTTCACATTTACACATATCAAAGTGAACAATCTTTGGTTATATGGATGTTATGTTTAGGTTTACCTTACAATACACATTGAAATTCAGTCAAAGAATGTATGGAGAAGATATGGCTGCAATGCAGAACAGCAAACAAAGCCCAAACGTTCACTAGTTATGCTTCCTAAAGCAATGCCATGCTGAGTGGGTACTTGGCTCGGAGCATGTGCTCATTCCCCAGGCACCCTATAAATCACCTGTGCCCAATGCAATGAATTGCATCTTTACAGTGGTTATTTTACTCTGACCACACCAAGACCACCCAATGAACCCACTGGCCATGGCCTGCAGCCATATCCAGGAGCCCTTGTGCACAAATAATGGCCTCTGGCCATAGTCACTTTGCTCAGGACTTTGCCACTGACTATACCCTGGGCCCCCAAGCAACCTCAGTGGCCACAGGCTATTGCCACTTGCCACTTCGGCTGGGGCTTGTGATGCCTAGTGATCACTTTGCTTGGCCTTTATTTATTCATTTTATTGTTTAAAGCACTACTTAACTCAATAGCGGCAGAGCACTGTACAGGGTGTGGGTAGACAGCATTTGGGATGGCATCTTTTAACAGTCACGCAGTACTGTGATTTACGTTCAGTGTGTTGGTATGTGCTTCCATTGGGATTAGTCCTTGATCAGGTGTTGTTGAAAAGTCATGTTTTGAGAGATTTGTGAAACTGGAAAATTGTGGGGGCATCCCGAGTCAATACCAGGAATAGCGGCACTGAGTTACAGAAGGTAGGTGCGTAACAAGAGAAGGATTGTTTGCAGATCCTCTCTTTGCAGACAAGTTTTAATTCAAGCCGGTTCATCAATTTGATGTGCAAGGGGCGTGTACCACCAGATATGTAGAGTTTAGCCGTCAGATAAACTGGTCTGCCACTCGTGACTGTCTTGTAAATGATACATGCAGTCTTGAACAGTATCCTAGCCTGGAGAGGGAGCCTATGTTGGCTGCGTAGGAAAGAGGTGATTCAGTCAAGTTTCCATGCACCCGTAATAAGATGTGCTGCAGCGTGGTGGACTGCTTTTAGGGGAGCCAATTCATCAGCTGGGATCCCCACAAGGATGGCATTTCCCTCATCGATGTACAAGATCAAAAGGTCGTGCATTACAGTAGGGATGTTCTGCGGCAGGATGAAGGGTTTACCTTTGCAAAGGGTTGAGATTTAGAGCCAGGCTGTTTGGGCCTTCTTGAATATGTGTTTCTGCAAAGACAGGCTTCTGTCAATGGAGAAGCCTAAGTATTGTGCTGAGTCCTATAGTTGTGGATCAAATCCTTCTAGGCGCATATTATTGAACCATTGTTGGATAAGTTGGTGTTTAGCAGGGGACTGGTGAAGATGAATTCAGTCTTAGATGGGTTACCTTTTGAGGTAGGTAATCGACATCCACGACTGAATGATGGCCAGTAAATCACTGAGACTACTGATGTCCTGTGGGATTTTTAATCTCATGTACAACTGAGTATCATCAGTGTATCGGTAGATGGTTATATGAGGATCTTTGAGGAGTGTGCCCAGAGATGCTCCATGTAAAGGTTAAAAAGTATTGGTGAGAGGATGGAGCATTGGGGGACTCGACAGGAGACTGGGAGTCAGTTAGAATGCTATGTGTTCATCTGGACGGCCTGGTGTCTGCCCGAAAAGTAGGAGTTAAACCAATTCAGGACAGTGACAGAAAATACCATGCAGTCAGCGAGGAGGGAGAGGAGAATGCTGTGGTCAACAGTGTTGAATGCAGCCAAGAGGCCAAGGAGGACAAGGAGGCATGGGTCATCCTGATCCATGATTTGAAAGGCATCATCCATCACCTGAATGGTGTCTTTCATGATGCTACCCCTGAGGTGCAACCCAGACTGATAGTCATGCCAGGGTTTATGATCGTATGAGACCAGTCTTGAGGGTGTCTGAGTATGACCCTTCTGTGAAGGAGGCATTAATGACACTGAGGAGTGCATTGAGCGCCGGGCCCATCAATTGTTTAATAATGGAGGCAGGTATGATATAGCCAAATTAGGATGTAGTGTTTGGGGGTGATGATTGTTTTTAGGGGATCTGGGGGAGAGAGAGGAAATAATTCATTTAAGGGGGCATTGCCCATGCTGAGGTGAGGGGGCTATTTTCTTCAATAAACACTGTGTTGATTCTGTCACATTTCCCCTTAATTGTTGGCACCTCTGGCTTGGTGAGGGCTGGGTACAATGGTTTACTACTTCAAAATAGCTTTCCTACTGTTAGAGACTGCTGCAAAAGTGGTGGAGTAGTAAGCAGCTTTAGCCTCGGTAATCAGAATCCTATAGTTGATGCATAGAGATTCGAGGTTGGTGCAGTCGCCAGGTTCTGTTTTTTTTTGTGCCATTGTTGCTGTAGGGCTTGGATTGAGCATTTGTTCAAAGAGAGCTCTGTAGTGTACCAAAGGGCAGATGGTTCGACGTTAGTGCGGCTGGTTTTTACAGGGGCATGAGTGTCCTGCAATGTCACATCAGAGTTGCAAAATGATACCAGGACAACCAAAGCATTCCATCTGGTGGTGAAGTCTCTAAAGTTTGCTACAAGTTCATTGAACAGGAAGCTTTTGAACGAACAGCGCTGAGTGAGGAGGTGTAAAGGCTGACCTCTGTGGGCCATAGATGAGTGGGTGATCGATAGTTGGATGGCAGCATGATCAGAGCAGTCGAGTGGGATAGGGTCTGCACAGGAGATGGGGGATGATGTAAATACTATGTCTAGGGTGTTGCCCTTGTTATGCATGGGGGAGAGCACAATTTGCGTAAGGGCCATGGATCTGGTCAGTGCGAAAATGATGCCTTGAGTGTGGTTGTCAGCGTGAGACTCGGGGATCTCAGAAGAAAGGCATTATTAGTGTGTCTTAATTTAGCAGAGGAGAGTAAGTTGGAGATGTCAGCAATGACAGAGTCACCCCTGTGAGGTGGTCTTTAGACGAGGTGGAAGGTAATGGATTCCTTGTGAGATAAATGGAACTGGCGGGCAAGTGTTTCAAACAAGATTGTTCGGAAAGAGGAGAAGATGGAGCATGGCCAATCCCTTCTGGAGATGATTGCCACTCAGCCTCTTGCATTTGCTGGCCATCAGCTTGTTGGATGCAGTAACTTGAGGGTAGAAGGATGTTGAAAACATGGGGGGAGGATGGGGTAAACCATGTTTCAGTGATGAACAGGGCATCAAGTTTGGTGTACGAGAGAAGGTTGGCGATCTCTGCAGCATAAGTGGCTGCTGAGCTAGCATTGATCAGCATGAGGAGTGGCAGAGTTTGCTCAGTGGTGGTGGATGGAGGAAAGGGTAATGATGAGGTTTGTAAGCAGCCGCTTGGCCATTCAAACCCTAGCAATGGTGGGGATATGCTGGTGAGGGAGGAGATACATGCTGATTGCCAACATCTCCTTGATGTTATTTTCCTTTTAGCGGCTTTGTTCTACACCAGTGCCAATGGCGTGTGACTGGGCGCCTATTTCTACTTCACCTTTTGCACACAGCTTACTATTTCTGTTTTATTTATCTTACCTACCTATTTTAGTTTCTTTTATATTTATTTCTTTGTATCCCGCTTTACGCGGACTGAGGTTGCCTGGCCTCCCTGGATGACTTGAGGGCTCATTCCCGGTGTAGCTGTCTTTTTACTTTCTCACATTCAATCACCCTGCACGTCTTTTGTCGCTGCATGCTGGTCCTTGCACCAGATTAGCTCCTATTTACCATCATCCAGGAAGTACAGCAGACATGCACAGCGGAAGTGCCTTGTCCGTGCTGAAGTCCCGCCAAAGTCTGGCCCATCTGTGCTCATCCCCACGTCAGAAGGACTCTGGGTAGCCCCTGACACTAGTAATGTAATTTCTTAGTCTCGTAAGGAGCTGGCCTGTTTTGCACCTCCCTGCACAGTGTTTCCTCCTGGCTGGTCCCCGTACGTGACTAAAGATTTACTGGTACCCTGGGGTCAACATGACTGGTAAGCTACTGTCTTATTAACGCACGCTCTCTTACTGCTCATACCGCAGAATGCTATGCCCTCCTATCTGACAACTCTCCGGACTTAGTTTGTGTCATGGAGCCATTGCTCAAGGATTCCTCTGCCCCACTCCTTGTTCATGCCCTACACCCTGAGTATTGTATACTCAGGCTGGACAGGTCATCTCCTCGGTCTGGTGGAGGAAGTGCCTTCAGTCACCATTCGACTTTAAGTACCCTGGGTTGCCCTTTACACCACAGTTAATACAGAGGTCTTCTTACTTAGTGTGATGGTCTCTCCTTCAAGTACCCTCCATAAACTCCGGGTCTATAGACCTCCTGGCCATGACCCAGGTTTCGATTTGGCTATTTTTAAAATAGTGGCAGATTTGAGACTCCAATGGGAGACCCTCACAGTTCTGGGGGACTTAAATCTTCATCCGAATGCTCCTAGTGATCTCCAGGCTACTCGCCTGATATTCTCCCTTGCTGACCTCGATCTGCCTCAGCTGGTCGTGGGCTATGCTCAGTCTCTTGGCAATACTCTAGATCTCGTAATTCCCACTTGTACCTTGGTCATGCGTTATTCCTTCCTACCAGTTATTTGGTCCGACCATGTGGTCATTCCTTTTGCTCTCAATATGTTGCCTCTACCCTCAGTGCAGGCCCTTCCCCGGCCTCTTTCACGACACTGGTGCAACATTGTAGGTACGGATATCTCTGCTGCCATCACTAATGCACTCTCTCCTGACATATCATGTGATTTTGCAACTCTCTCCCTAGCTATGGTTTCCACTGCTAATTGTTTGATGCCGCTTAAAGCCTCTAGATCTCGCGGCCACCCCCTGAGCCATGGTTCTCAGCAGAACTGGGCAGTCTCTGTTTAGCACGAAGACAGACTGAGCATAAGTGGTGCATATCCTACTGCCCCACAGCTCGCTTCGCACTGCATAAAGCCACTGCATAGTATCAGTACGCAGTTGTGCAAGCTAAGCGCTCCCCCTTTGCTTCCGGGGTAGAAGTTGCAGTGAACTCCCCTAAGGAGCATTTTAAGGTGGTGCAATCTCTCTCTGCCCTCCATTCCACCAATCAGGTAATTGTGTTGAAAAAGCTGTGTGACTCCCCTTCCACATTCTTCGACGATAGCATTACCATTATCAGGCAGAAGATTGCTAGCCATCTGTTCCCTTGACATGTTCCTCGACCCTTAGGCAATCATCCCTTTGTGGTTTGCTTTTCTGTTTTTTTATGACACAGACATTATTAGAGCCAACCTTAGCATAAAATCGGCCTCTCCTGCTGGCCCAATTCTGCTCAGCATCCTCAAAACCATCATCCCGGGACCTTTTGGCCTCACTGCGGTTAACTTGTCTTTTACTAATACATTCCTGCTTCACTTAAGCATGCGTTGATTATCCTCCTTCTAAAAAGCCTAAGCTTGTCCATTCTACTTCATCTAATTTTCACCCTGTTTCTCTGCTCTCCTACCCTATGAAACTTTCTGGAAGCTCTGGTTACCCCTATTCTCTGTTCTTTTCTTGAAGATTCTAATTTCATGGACTCCTACCAGTCCGCCTTTCTACCCGGCCAGGGAACTGAATCTGTCCTGGTGTCTGTGGTCGATGATCTGGCCCAGATTGTGGATCAGGGTGGGATTGGTGCCCTGA
This sequence comes from Ambystoma mexicanum, assembly GCF_040938575.1. Classification (NCBI taxonomy): domain Eukaryota; kingdom Metazoa; phylum Chordata; class Amphibia; order Caudata; family Ambystomatidae; genus Ambystoma; species Ambystoma mexicanum. The sequence continues at coordinate 1,079,007,584 of NC_090925.1, forward strand.
TCTGCTAGATCTCTATGCTGCATTCGACAACGTGGACCATGACATCCTCCTTGAGAGGCAGTTCATGGCAGGTAGCTCTGGCCCAGTCCTAGACGGGTTTTGGTCCTTCCTCTCTGATTGTTCTCAATCTCTCTCTCTCTTTTCATCCCATCTCCCAGGCCCCTCACCTATGGTGTCTCCCACGGTTCTGCCCTTTCCCCTCTTTAACATCTATATTCAGCCTCTTGCTAAACCGATTCACTACTTTGGATTTCGGTGTTACTCCTATATGGGTGACACACATATCTTGGTGTAGCTTGAGCTTTCTCTCCCTGCCACTGCTGAACGGTGTCAGCTCTGTCTGTCAGCTGTCCACCTGTGGATGGGCAATAACTGGCTTGGTCTCAATAGTAACAAAACAGAGTTTCTTATCGTTGGCTCCCCTCCTGAGTCCTCGGTATGGTCTTCGGCCTTGTGGCCCATCAAGCTTGGTCCTCTGCCCTCCCCTTCTGTTCTAGTCACGAACCTGGGCGTTAAGCTTACCACCTGGCTGTCCATGCACCCCCAGATCATCCCGGTGTGTCAGTCTGTCCATTTTCAAGCATAAGGTTTTACCATTTCTTCCCCCTTTACTTTGTCCTCTGGTGGTTTCTTCTTTTACAGCGGGATCCTTTGACTAATGTAACTATCTTCTTCTTGCACAACCTATTTCCCAGAATTGTGGCTCAAAAGGCCCAGCGAAACGGCTGAAACACCCCGGTGTAGACGCACTACCCCCAACTACAGTGCACTGACACTGTTTATCACAAAGAGAACTATTGTCATTAACATTTTTATTTGTTGTTACTATGTCGAATTGTTTTTTTGTATATTGCATTATCTGACAAACAACGACTGAGATTGAGTTTGTCCTACACACACAAATTGGGCGTTTGGCCCAAAAAAATGTGGTTCTGTGTGTTGTAAATATATTTTTGTCTGTACTTCCGGTTAATCACCGCTTGATGTCATATCTCTCAAATGTTGATTTTATGTTGATCATACAACTTTAGACATAAAAAACCAAGATTTTTCCATAAACAGAGTATGAAAAAGTGATTCTTTCTTTATATATGCAGAGGGTGACAAGGAGTAGGAGTGTATTTGAGCAAAATGTGTTCTGGACATATTCAATTGTAATTCTTGTTTCTTAAGTAACCCTCCTAGGTAGAATAGGCTCCAAACCAGGAGCCCAATTGTTGAAACAACCTATTTCCCTTCTTCACCAACTTCAAGTTCTTCAAAATTCTGCAGCCAGGCTTGCCACTGGTGCCACCCATTTTTAATCTGCATCTGCTATTCTGAAAGACTTGCACTGGCTGCCCGTGGCCAAATGGGTAAAATTCAAGGCGCTCTGCATCATCCATCGGGCCTTCTATAAAACTGGGTCTGAGTATCTCCAACTAAAATTCTGCCAGTATTTCCCCTCCTGCCCCCAGCATTCCTCTACTGTCCTGTGCATTCTTGTTCTACGCTTAAAGAACTCTCGAGTGGGTGGCTGCTCTTTTACTGCGGCTGCTGCACAATTGTGGAACTCCACCCCCCAGCCCCTCCATGAGATTGTTGACCATCTGTCTTTTCAGTGTGCTCTGAACACTTTCCTTTTTAGGCTTGAGCTTGTCCTGTTACCCTTCTCTTCTATTTTCTTCTACACATTTTCTGCACTATCCCCATAGTGCCATAGTGCCCTAACTGGTGTATGTTGCGTTCTAGATGTGTACTCAACGAACATGACATAGCATGCCTTTTTTGCTGAGTAGCAGTGAAATTCAGGATAGCTGGCCTGGCCTTTGGCCCTATCAGGACATAACAGGCACAAACAGGTGAGTTCTTCTGTATTTGTCTTGGTCTGTCCTTTGCTGAGGACACCAGCGATGAGGACACCTAAAGCGGACAGTTAACTAGTTGGTGGGTGGAGAAACTGAGTGGCAAGGTCTGGTCACATGACCAGCATCCTCCTTAATGCGGTCTACCTGGAGATGGCCTGATGTCAATCAGTAGCAAGCTGGAAGGCACAAAAACTCACGGGGAGCAGAGCAACTCAGTGGCAGGGCCTGCACATGTGACAAGTAGCCCACACAATGCCACTCTGATCTGGCATGGAGCCTTTAAGTTTTTGCATGGAAAGCATTAAAACTGGTGGTGGGTGGAGCAACCGAGTATCAAGGCCTGGTCACATCGTAAAAAACAGTATCCTTAATGCTGTCTGCCTGGAGCTGGCTCATACTCCTTAAGTAGCTGCCAAGAAGGCACGAAACTGGTGTTGGGCAGAACATGTGAGTGGCAGGGCAAGGGAACATGAGCAGCAACCTCTCAGTGCTTTCTGCCTGGAACTTGCCTGGAGTTCTTAAGTAGCTCCTTTGAAGGTGCAAAAACCTGTGGTGGGTGAATCAACCGAGTGGCACTGCCTGGTCACATGACCCGCAGCTCCTAAATGGTGTCTGCCTGCATCTCGCCTCGAGCCCTAAGCAGCTGCATGGAAAGCATGAAAACTGTTTGTGGGTGGAGTAACTGAGTGTCAAGGCCCTAGTCACGTGATGAGAAACCTCCTCAATGCAGCCTGGTCCATGGCCACTTTACTCAAGGCCTGGTGTGAGGAGTCAGAAATTAGAGTTGGACACAAGTTTGCCATGTTTTTGGTTAAAGACTTTTATTGAAAATAAAAGGGTTTGGGAAAAGACCTCTCTGAGCGGAATGTACCTAGCTCATGGGTGCACAACATACGGCCCGCGGGCCAATTGCGGCCCGCCATGCTCTTTTGTCCGGCCCGCGAGGCACAAAGACTTTCCTAATGGAGGGCGGCCCGCGGCCGCCCTCCATTAGGAAAGTCTTTGTTGTCTTCCGGGCCGGACAAAACACTGGCCCTCATTGGCTCAGCACACACACGCACCACATCGCTCCTACGAGCCACGTAATGCCTGTGTGCTGCACCAATGGAGGGCCAGCACTACGGCTGGCGTGGTCCATAAGGCTTGATGCCGGAAGGCATTTCAGCCTTGGACCACGCCTGCCGTAGTACGATTCCAGCGTTCCAGCTTACCTGCCTACCAGCCTTCCAGCACGTCTCCGGTAAGTGCTCTGTTTGTGTTTGTGTGTCGGGTTTGTTTTGCTTTATGTTTGTGTGTGTATGTTGAGATGCGGGGGTGGGGGTTGTGTCGGATGTGTATGAATGTTTGTATTTGAATGTATTTTGTGTGTATGTTGAGATGCGGGGGTGGGGGGGGTGTCGGATGTGTATGAATGTTTGTATTTGAATGTATTTTGTGTGTATGTTGAGATGCGGTGGTGGGGGGGTGTGTCCGATGTGTATGAATGTTTGTATTTGTATTTTGTGTGTATGTTGAGATGCGGGGGTGGGGGGGTGTGTCGGATGTGTATGAATGTTTGTATTTGAATGTATTTTGTGTGTATGTTGAGATGCGGGGGTGGAGGGGGTGTGTCGGATGTGTATGAATGTTTGTATTTGAATGTATTTTGTATGTATGTTGAGATGCGGGGGTGGGGGGGTGTCGGATGTGTATGAATGTTTGTATTTGAATGTATTCTGTGTGTATGTTGAGATGCGGGGGTGGGGGGGTGTGTCGGATGTGTATGAATGTTTGTATTTGAATGTATTTTGTGTGCTAAGTTGGGGGGTGGAGGTTCGGGTCTGTATGGGTGCATGTTTGTGTGTGTGCTGAGTTGGGGGGTGGGGGGTTCGGGTCTGTATGGGTGCATGCTTGAGAGTGTGTGCTGAGTTGGGGGGTTTGGAGTTGGGGGGGGTTCGGGTCTTTATGGGTGCATGTTTGTGTGTGTGCTGAGTTGGGGGGTGGGGGTTTGAGTCTGTATGGGTGCTTGTTTGAGAGTGTGCTGATTTGGGGGGCTGGGTGGTTCGGGTCTGTATGGGTGCATGTTTGTGTGTGTGCTGAGTTGGGGTGGGGGGTTCGGGTCTGTATGGGTGCATGCTTGAGAGTGTGTGTGCTGAGTTGGGGGGTGGGGGTTTGGAGTTGGGGGGGTGGGGGGTTTCGGGTCTGTATGGGTGCATGTTTGTGTGTGTGCTGAGTTGGGGGGTGGGGGGTTCGGATCTGTATGGGTGCATGCTTGAGAGTGTGTGCTGAGTTGGGGGGTTTGGAGTTGGGGGGGTTTGGGTCTTTATGGGTGCATGTTTGTGTGTGTGCTGAGTTGGGGGGTGGGGGTTTCTTGTCTGTATGGGTGCTTGTTTGAGAGTGTGCTGATTTGGGGGGGTGGGGGCCATGGGGCATAGTGTTTGGTTGGGGGTGAGGGGGCCATGGGGCATAGTGTTTGGTTGGGGGTGAGGGGGCCATAGGGCATTGTGTTTGGTTTGGGGGTGAGGGGGCCATGGGGCATAGTGTTTGGTTAGGGGTGAGGGACATGGGGCATTGTGTTTGGTTGGGTGTAAGGGGGCCATGGGGCATAGTGTTTGGTTGGGGGTGAGGGGGACATGGGGCATAGTGTTTGGTTGGGGGTAAGGGGGCCCTGGGGCATAGTGTTTGGTTGGGGGTGAGTGACATGGGGCATAGTGTTTGGTTGGGGGTGAGGGGGGCATGGGGTGGGGGGTTTGGTTGGGGGTGAGGAGGCCATGGGGCATAGTGTTTGGTTGGGGGTGAGGGGGCCATGGGGCAAAGTGTTTGGTTGGGGGTGAGGGACATGGGGCATAGTGTTTGGTTGGGGGTGAGGGGGCCATAGGGCATAGTGTTTGGTTGGGGGTGAGGGGGCCACAGGGCATTGTGTTTGGTTTGGGGGTGAGGGGGCCATGGGGCATAGTGTTTGGTTAGGGGTGAGGGACATGGGGCATTGTGTTTGGTTGGGGGTGAGGGGGCCATTGGGTGGGGGGTTTGGTTGGGGGTGAGGAGGCCATGGGGCATAGTGTTTGGTTGGGGGTGAGGGGGCCATGGGGCATAGTGTTTGGTTGGGGGTGAGGGACATGGGGCATAGTGTTTGGTTGGGGGTGAGGGGGCCATAGGGCATAGTGTTTGGTTGGGGGTAAGGGGGCCCTGGGGCATAGTGTTTGGTTGGGGGTGAGGGACATGGGGCATTGTGTTTGGTTGGGTGTAAGGGGGCCATGGGGCATAGTGTTTGGTTGGGGTTAGGGACATGGGGCATAGTGTTTGGTTGGGGGTGAGGGGGACATGGGGCATAGTGTTTGGTTGGGGGTGAGGGGGACATGGGGCATAGTGTTTGGTTGGGGGTGAGTGACATGGGGCATAGTGTTTGGTTGGGGGTGAGGGGGCCATGGGGCATAGTGTTTGGTTGGGGGTAAGGGGGCCCTGGGGCATAGTGTTTGGTTGGGGGTGAGGGGGCCATGGGGCATAGTGTTGCACTCCAAAAGTGAACCCAATAATAAAGCTAAAACAGGCACAGTTAGGAGATGTTCATCTTTGGCTTTTTGAGGAAACCTGACTCAACGAAGGCCATACTCCTCTTGGGCAACCCAAATAGCAAACTGTAGCAGTCCAAAATAACGGCATGTCCAATCTAGGGTCAATAAAATATATATAAGTTAATTAAACAGGCGAGATACAATAACTAAATAGAAATAAATTATAACAATGGAAAATGTGTAGTACAAAATGTAAATTTGAAATGCAAATAAAAATCGTTACCCCTCAAAAACATTCTTTTTCCATGCGTTTAGTACAACTTGGGGGTTTAAAAAGCCTCCTGCCACGCCCCGCCTACCGCCCCGCCCACATTTACTTTTCGGCCCACCATAGCCCTCATGTAAGGTACTTTCGGCCCTCTGTCAAAATCAGTTGTGCACCCCTGACCTAGCTAAACAAAATCAAAGACCTTGTCCTTGTCAGTGTGTCAAAAAAAAACTGTCCTGTCTCCAATGTTCTATTCTGACCCTTCACACTAACAACTTAACTCTTATGTGCAAAGGGAAGTTGTCTTTTTGATTGGTTGGAAAAGTGTTCATAAAGGAAGGAAAAATTGCTTAAACATAGGTTTCTTTAAGGATAGAGTTCTTGGTTCCAGAGGGTAGTTCCCTTCCCCTGGATTCTTCTTTACTCCTTAAGATCTTCTACACCATAATGTTAAGCCTCAGCGAGGCCGACCGCGAGTGGTACTTACCTGTTGCAAATCAGCTTGGGTCTGCCACCTTTATGGTCGTTCCTCTACGAATCTCGACCCGCGGTCCATGTTGGGGAAATCGGGAGCCAGCCGCGGAGGCCGCGGCCCCTGCGACACCAGCTGCTTCCTCACTGGTGGTTGCCATGGTGACTACAGGATGCTAGTACGGTGCCTGTAACCGCACACAGTCAACGTTGGAAGTCATGTGATGCGTTGCTATGGCAACTGCAGTAAAAGCCATCCAGAGACGGAGCGTGCCGCTTCTCAGCTGTTTGTTTACTCAGCCTGTGCAGCACTCTACCTTGTCTTCGCCTTTTCCATGGATCTCTTTGTTTCCTGAACTCTGGCCCGTTTTGCTTCGGACTACCTTTGGATTGCCCCACTGTTTTGGTACCCTGGACTCTGATTGCTTTCCCCGGTTCTCTCGACCATTGGCTCTGCTTATTTGCACTACCTTTAGGATTTCCCTACTATTTTGGCTCAATGGATCCCTCTCTGCTGATTTACTTGGATTGTTGTCTTGGACTCTTGCAACTCTTGGAGCCTGCTAATTTGGATTGCGCCAGAGCCCGCTCTTGGCAGCAGTTCTCTGCTTTTGGCATCTCTGACTGGGCTCTGCATCCTTCAAGGATCCCACAGTTTCCTGGAACCCTGTCCACTACGCAGCATTCTTTGGGTGAGGAAGCACCTCCGGGCCTCCTGGAGAGTGGCACCTCTCCTTGCCCATACAGTTCCTGCAGACCCCCTCCTAGGTAGGTGTACTAAGGTTTTTTCCTGGTTAATCTCTAGCTGGTTCCACTGCACATTGCTTAACCTTACCATTTCTTCCCTTTTTAGCCATCCGGGTTCTCGTCGCTGCCGTTCCAGTTAACCTGTGGCCTCAATGACTGGCCAGTGAGTGATTTATTATATATGGCTGGTACTTGGGGGCGGAGCTATTCCATATCTTCGCTGCAACCACTGTTCTTGACAGACTGAGAAGCCTATTGCAACATGGATGTGGATGCAGCTGCGGGAGACCCGATGGCTGCGTTGGTTCAGGCTATTACAGTGTTAAGAGCGGACATGTATGCTGCTACCGCTGCAATACACCAACGGTTGGATGCCTTACACAGTGAACGCCATGCCCTGCCCCCTGACCCTGAATTCGGGGATGCACCACCACAACCTGCCCCTTCTGGTCCTGCCCAGTCTTAGAATCCGGTCTATGTCCCCACTCCTTTCCCTCTGGCCGCTCCTGAAAAATTCCAGGGAGATCCTAGAAAGTTCTTACCGTTAGAAACCAATGCAAATTTCATTTTTTGTGTCGACCTCAGGCCTTCCCAGACTCTACGACCAAGGGCGCTTTCACACTCTCTCATCTTAGTGGGATGGCCGCTGCCTGGGCTAATCCCCTCTTGGAACTAATGGATCTGGCTCTGCAGGTAGATGCCCGCAGGACCGAACGTAAGACCATTTGCTGTCCCCTCTTTCTCAGCCCGTTCCCCTACTGTAGAAGCGTCTGGAGAAATCCTGCTGAATTGGAACAGCGCCATTTGTCCAACGCCTGTTTTTAATGTGGACTCAACAGCCATTTTGTGAAAGAGTGCCCCAAACGCCCCAACAAGCCTGTGGGTTTTCAGAAGGCTCATCCCTGATTGAGGGGGCACGGATGAGCCCACCAGTGACATCCCTGACCCGTACTACCATGCCCACCTCCTCTGCTCCAATGGCATTTCTAACCCTGTTATATTCCTCCGATGGTATTCAGCACATAGTACGTTTGGTTTTGGATTCTGGGGCCACCGGGAATTACATAGACATTGCCCTTGCCACTGCATTTAACCTACCTCTATTGAACAAGAGTAAGCCCGAAACAGTTCTGGCAGTGGATGGTTCCTTGCTTATTTCAGGTCCCATTAAACAACAGACCATGCCCCTACACGGTCATATGTGATACCCACCAGGAGGAGGTGTCATTTGATCTGATTACCACCCCTCAATTTGGTATAATCCTAGGAGTACACTGGTTACGGGAACATAATCCTACCATTGACTGGTCCCAGGGGCACATTTCCTTCGAGTCATCCTACTGTCAGGTACACTGTTTAGAAAATGGCAGTGAGCTTCATGCTCCCTGTCAGGCCCTGATCGCTATCGCACAGCTTGGCCAGCATCAGAGTATGGAACTGCCCAACTCGACAATAGCCCATACAGTGGGAGCCATCGTCCCAGACATTCCGGCTGAATACCAACAATTTGCCAGCGTGTTTGATAAGGGGTGCACTGAACTCTTGCCTCCTCACCATTCTTTTGACTGCCCTATTGAGTTGATCCCAGGGGCCGAAATTCCCTGTGGATGCATCTATTCATTGTCCCCCACGGAAGACCTGGCCTGAAGGGGTACATTGAACAATCCCTGGAACTGGTTCACATCAAACCCTCATAGTCACTCGCTGCCAGCCCCATATTCTTTGTCCCCAAACGGGAGGGTGATCTTTGTCCCTGTGTGGACTACAGACGGTTGAATCAGATCACCGTAAAGGACTGGTATCCGATCCCGCTTATAACCCCCCTGCTCAAACAGGTGGGCCAAGCCACCATCTACACCAAACTAGACCTCCGGGGGGTTTACAATCTCGTCAGGATTAGAAGTGGGGACAAATGGAAAACAGCTTTCTGTACACAACATGCACTCTTTGAATATACTGTAATGCCGTTTGGCCTTTGTAATGTGCCCGCAACCCTTCAACGCTATATGTACTGCATTTTTCACGACATCATAGATGCCTATTTCATAGTGTATCTGGATGACATTCTGATTTTCTCTCCCAACTACCAAACCCATATACAACACGTTATGGAGGTCCTGACTCGCCTCAAGGCTAATGAGCTGTTCGCTAAACCAGAGATTAACCTGTGGCCTCAATGACTGGCCAGTGAGTGATTTTATCTCTCTATGGCTGGTACTTGGGGACGGAGGAATTCCATATCTTCACTGCAACCACTATTCCTGACACATAGTTCTTTGGGCCTCTCTTGTACAAGTACAAGACTTGTACAACAACTCTTTGGCTTCACAATTTTGGTTTATTTCAAGAACAATTCTTTGGTTCTCACTTGGCCAAGTGCAACACCTGCACACAATACTGTTTGACTTCTTACAATCCTTTTCAATTGCCTTGTATAATCTCCTGCCATGACTTTTGTTTCACACACTTGGAATTGCCTTGTGTGCTCTCCTACCACTACTTCTGATTCATACACTTGAGATTGCCTTATGTACTCTCCTGCCAGGACTTTTGATTCACCGCTTGAGGTTTCCTGGTGTACTCCCTGCAAGGACTTCTGTTTCACAGACTGGAGGTTGCATGGTTTATTCTCCTGCTAGGACTTCTGATTCACTCCACACACGTGTGACTGCCTGGTGTACTCCACTTCCAGGACTTCAGTTCATTTGGGTTTTTTGCCCACTCCCAAAGTTGTCTGTATATAGTATTCGATGTATCTTCCTGATATATAATGTTCTTTCTGCTTTCTGCGTATTGGCAGTGAGTACACTTACACATTAAAAAAGGGTTTATTTGTGACTTAAATCCTCTTCTTTTAAATTGTCCTTTTCTTTTCTCTCTCTTGGGTAAGTAACTTTCAATTGTTTGCAGTCAGCATGTTCTCTAATACGCCCGGGGGCCTTGTTGTTTTTGGGAGGAATCACCAGTTTCTGTAGGCGTTTGTATCTTCTCTTGCGGTCGGCCGGTGAAAGATTCCCATCTGCTTCCCTCTCGCTGTCTTCTTTCTTTCATTCGCTGGTCCTCCACGGCTTCCTCTCGACACGCCTGCTGTGCTCTTGGCTCTGGTAAGCGAAATGCTGTTCCACTGTGTCTGCGAATGCCCAGGATTTATTCACCAGCTCCTGGCATTTGCACAGCATCCCTCAGTTCAGCGGTTCCTTCTTCCTCTGGTGATTAGCCGCCTGACAACACCACAGCAGTCCTGGCTTCTCAGCTCCTTGCTGCTCATGGAGAGGTGAAGCCCTCTCATGCCAGCCGCCACGGCAGCTGTGTTCCATTCTCTGTTTGGGCTGCTTAAATTTCCATGGCACAGGTGCGTGCCAGAAAACACTAGAGCGCTCGCTAGATTTGCAATCTCTTTTGCTACACATTGCTCGATCCTTCTTCTTCTTCTTCTTCATCCCAGTATCTTGTGATTCTGGGAACAGAAGTCCATTGTGAATGATTGACTTATGGAATTTTGATAAGCATTTTTAAAAGGTTTTGACAGCAAATCAGTTCTGATTGATAAACACGTGGAATTGAAACAGGTGATTTTATCACATTGGCAAAGTAGACCAAGGTTGGAAGGTTGGTAGGTAGATTTTGTAAAAGGGTTTTCCTTGCTTTTCTAAGGAAAAGAAGTGGATACATGACAATAGGCCATAAGAGTTTCAGACATGGAGATGTTATTTTCTTGGGGAAATGGGGAACACCACGTCTCATCTATTGGAGCCACAACATCTTCCTAGAGGTTGCCTCCTCCCATGTGATCCCCCATCAAATAGTCTCCTCTCATGTGATCCTCCCTCATATAGTCTCCCCTAGGGACAGGTTAAGGTAGCGGCTGCAGTCCCCTGGCAACATGGGAGGAGGTTACCGCCAGGGGATCATTGATGACTCACAAGATTCATCACATACTCTACCTCTAATGCGCTGGTTCTCTCACTGCCTATTGGAAAACAGGAAAGGAAGTCTACATTACCCTGTTTTCTTTCTTTCCAGTGTCCTACCTTAAAGTAATAGGGCTGAAGGTGTGCTCTAGCACCTTGAAGCATCTCATGTGTTAGATGGAGTTACCAATAATGACCTCAGACCCAAATAACTGGACAGACTCAAAGAATATGGAAAAGTACTACTTCATTATTAGCAAACAAATAAAGTAGGGCAATCTGGCAAATAACAGGCAGTAATTCATGCACTCACACCCAAGTATGATTATACAACGGTTGTATACCTCAATATGCATCATCTATGATGTCATCCTACGTGGCAAACTAAAACTTATTCAAGGGAGGGATTGGTTAAGGGAACATATGTACCTATAGTATGTATACGTGTTGATAACTTCCTTGGCTGCCCCTTATCTGGTGGGCACACCTTAAACCACCTCTAAATATGTATAATACTATTTATAGCAGAAAAATGGCAGCGGGTTGGTCTTTGCAACATTGTATAGCATGTTACTACATAGACCCTCTGATTGGTTGGCATGCTTTCCCAACCTAGGACTTTCGGCTTGTTAGCAGCACATAAGCAAAACGAAACATCGGTGGCACAAGCAAAGTCAGACTACTCCCCATTTTCCCAATTAGTCCCTCGTCTCCCATTGGTCAGGCCCTGTGCCAAGGCTTCCCCTTTGTAGTTGACCTCAAAGCCTGTTCTATGTTTTGGGACATTCAACAGAGTGTAGGCACACCATTATCTTGGTTTGGTTTTAATGAATAGCCCTTGTTTTCGACTTTTGAATCACGTGTGAGGAGACCACAAATGTGTCCATCTCAACCTTCTATTTACTGCAATTTTATTCAATTGAGCTGGGTGTCATTACCCTTCTTGGCCTCTGGAGACTTGCTCACTCCATCTTACATAGGTTTTCCGCATCTTTATTTGTCTAATACTTGGCTCTTGCAGTTGTTTTGTCCTTTGCTTAATTGAAGAGAAACATGCCTTACATACATGGCTTATGCTTTTGACTCCCCTTGTGCCTTTCAATTATTCCTTGAAGTAGCATCCTTGATCCCAGGCCAATAGACTCCTCTATATTCCTCACACAAAGCTATTTTCCAGCGTCTCTGACTCTGAAGCCCTAGTCTGTCTCTGAGGTAGCTTGATTAGTTTTAATACAGGTCCGACATCCATCTTTCCATCATGGCAGCACCAGCCATCTTGTTTTCCTCTACAGCAAGTTTCCATATGTCTCCTCTACCTTGCATTTCTGTGTATATACACTTAGAAGTCAGCAGGTCACTTCATCTTCTTTTCTTATATGATTTCATCATATTTGATTACATGTTTCTCTTGTTAATTCCGTTACATCTTCATTCTTTGAGTATTTGAATATCGTTTTGGTAAGTCTCAGTATCATTCCTCTATGAGGTCACTCCACTCTTGTCAGATTTCACTTACAGCCCTATGATGTCCAATGGTGTGTGCAGACATCATTCCACCCTCTCAGTGTGAGGGTACATTTGATACAGTTGTCTGAGTGCATATCGTCTCTTATACACTTAATGCAGTATTGGGTTGATACCTTATGTCCCACATAGGGCTCTTCTCCTACTGTTCCAGTGTGATGGAGGTAACGGCGTGGGATCTAGGCATGACATGTCCACCTGCTGCTCTACATCTCCCCCACAGTTGAGTCCTCAACCACCTCCTTTTCTTCAATCTTCTTCATCCTCTCTTCACATCTAGGTTTATTTGGGATCCATATTTTCATCACCCCCTCAGGTCACCTGCATTCTTTATGTACTCATCCCACTCCAGGTCATGTGACATCATTCTCCAGTTGGTTGACAGAATACCAACATCCTACATATATCTTGTGATCCTTAGGGTAATAGAACTTTGTTCCTGTGGTGCCAGGGGACTTTCCCTTATGTACTCACAGGTGGTATCTTCAGTCTGTGGTGTATGATCTCCATTCACATCAATCATTATCTTCATCCGAATAGCTTTCTTGGCGGTTTTCTCACATTGTCCTTACGAGACAGAATCCTAGCAATACCAACACTAGTATTGCTCCAAGTAATTTGAAGCCATTTGCCAGCCAGGTTGGAATCCATGAAAACAGAGATGAAAATGAGTTGTCTCCTGCTGTCTCATCAACTTTATCCTCCATCTTCGTACGCAGGGTCAGCAGCATAGTTATTGCTCCTGTTGGGGTTCCATTTTCTCCATCATTGGAAGGTATGAATGTGCAGCAAAAAAGGCCCTACCTTGGTGCACACGCCTCCTTCAATTGCTGTAATTAAGTCCATGACATGCCTGTTCTGGAGGGTCATAAGCCTAATGGTACTCAGTTCTTCTCTGATTTCATCAAATCGTTTTATTGTTCCATTGATCATTTGCAGCAGCTCCCACCTGCTGATCTGCAGCCATTTGGCATTCACTGCAGTCTGGAGTCCTGGCATAAATATAGATGTCATTATCATTGCCATCTTGCTGAATAATGTATGCTCGTGTCGTATGTCATTATAGGCTTCTTATTGACTTTGATGAGAAATAGTTCTCCCTCTTCAGTCAGTGAAGGTTGAGCACCCTCTTCCTTCTCTGGTGTTCATTCATTTTTGTAAATTCATCAATGTGGAGGACACTATGAGGAATCACTAATGCAGGAATTTGTATGACCACAAGGGAGCATATTCCTCCCCAATTTTTAGACAGCTGCATTTAATCTCTGGATCCACAGGCCCAATATCGATCCATCAGCACAGCAGTTTCTCCATTAATTCCTGGCACGTTGAGCAGCTGCTTACATCCTTTATTTTCTCCAAACAGGACCAGTGCTTCATTCTTGAAGCATGTTGTTGCATGTTTTAGTGGTATTATAAATACTTGTCCTGGTTCATTGTCAACTCATGTTAGTAGCTTAGAGTACTTGGCCCATGACTCTAAAGACACGTCATTCACTATTTGTACTATGCTTACTGGTTCCTTCTTCAAATTAGTGTGCAGGGCAAAATAACATTCCTTCTTCCCATCCTGTGCTGGTAGCAACCCGTCCATGAACCAATAGCTGAGGTCTCTCCCAGCATCCTGGTACTCCTGATCTTTCTACTATGTCAGAATATTCCATCCACCTCATTTCGACAACCTTTATTCATTCTCCAATCTGGGATGGATACATACATTATTTGCTTTTCCAACCCATCCCTTTCTCCATCCTTTGTGTGTACATAAGTATCTTCATATGGAAATGTGCCCCTGGATCGCAATCATAGGGTTGTCAATTTTCCTTTGAATTGTCCTCTGATTGAGCACACTGCCAGATGACTGAGGCACTTTGCATCATGTGCAGACATCTCTTTTGCAAAAAATGTTCTGGCCGCGTTCATGGCGTAGGGGATGAGAGAACGAGAGAACACACATAGCAGCTTTCATCTGACGTTCTCTCTCCCACCTCCTTCATGAGCTGATACCATAGGTAATTCTTTAAGTGAGCTGAATAATCAAGATATGTATTCATGCCTTCGTGATCTTCTCCAGCATCTCTTTTAAATCAAACAATTTGTTAAGTAAAATTAGGGAAGATGCTGCTCATGGTTTTATTAGGGATTATAAAGGATTTTTCATTGTCCCCCTCAGTATCTGCATTTTTAATCATTATGTATCTAAATGCCATAATGATAAGGAAAAAAAGACAACTCATAAAACAAAATAAAATCACAATTATTATTCAAGAAAAACATATCGACTTTCTTGATGGTAGTGAGTCTCTCATATTTTGGAACCTTCCCATTTTGTTTAATTCAATATGAGATTGTGTTATCTTCTGTAACCCACACTGTTACAACAAGAACTGCAAAATTATTGCCACAATGATTCAGAAAATAATGTGATTGTTTTTAGGATTGCCAAAAGAATGTATGATGACCACATGTTGTCTTATCGGAGTTGGGTAAGACTGCAATATATAGGTGAAAACAACATACACGAATGTGTGTAATGTTATTATGAATGGAAGCAAGAAGATGCAGTGTATTCCTTGTCCTTTAACTCTGGTGCATCAACGCATTGTTCTTTGTACCTATCTAAAAAAGTTCCAGGATAGCTGCAAGTCCATTCATTCCTTATTAGCTTTAAGAAATGTCAATCTTCATTTCAAGGGTATTTTTATCATTCCAAAAACTCTTTTTCTTTGCTTTTGGTTGCTGATCTTGCTTCACTGTCAGTAGATGCAGGAGGGGTCGAGGTTTCTCCCTTGTACGATTTGATGTCAAAGGGATGCAGCCAGACTCTCTTTCCTTGCAGCTTAACAGCTGTGTGAGTAACTGCTTTCACCTTGTGAGGTCCCTCGAAATGGGGTTTATTTCAAGTTCAGACACATTTTTGCATCAGCACCTGGTCCCCTGGATATAAACTGGGTTGTTTTAAAAGACTGTCTGTATCAGTTGGCTAGCTTTCTTCTTGAATCGTCTTTGACCCCTCCCTCCTGTACTTGATCTGTTGAGAAATAAAAGAGATACTAGCGGTCATAGTTACCAAATAATCAGGCATCTCATCCCCTAATGTCTTTGCTACACTGTGGGCATCAGTTTCTACACTAGTTGGAGGAGCAAATTGTTGTTTCATTCGGTGTCCAATCACCAACTCATGAGGAGTTAGGTGGCTATCTAAGCTGGGCGGATTTTGCAGTGCATATAGCACAAGGGGAAAGCAATGTAACGACCCCTTCTTCAAAGTTATCTTAATCTTTGCTATCCTCTCTTTAAGGAGTCTGTTTAATCTCTCACAAATCCCATTCACCTGTAGATGATAGGCAGAAGAGAACTTGTAATTTAGGTATCAGGTAATAATATTGCCATATATATGGTCGCCGTAAATAATATCGCCGGGAAAATGTTGTGGCGATATTATTTGGGTGACCATATATATGGGGACAGGGGCAAAAAAAAAAGAAAAAATATACCTTTTTTTAAAAAAAAATAAAAAAAAGACAAAAACAAAACGTTTGGTGGTTGCGGGGGTGTCCCCCGCATGTTCCATGCAATAATGTCACCACAAAAAACGCCCATTTTTCGGCGAGATTTTTGCATGGCGAGATTTTTCTGCCGACATTATTACATGGAACCGTGTTTTATACCTAATAAAATAGTTAATTACTCAAACAGTTCATTCACAAAATGCGGTCCATTGTCAGACCCCAGCACTTCGCACACACCCATCTTGGGAACACCTCACGCACAAGGAACTTGGCAGTGCATCTGGTATCGGGGGGCATACATGGTCCTGCCTCAAGCCATCTAGAAAGGGGGCATACCACTAACAGCATGTACCTATAACTGTTGCATGTCTGCAACATATCTACATAATCTATATGTAAATGCTGAAATGGGCTATTGGGTCTATGGATTGCTCCTCCCACTGTTCTCAAAGTGCGCCCTGCAGTAAATTTCTGGCACACGATGCAATTCACAATAAACTGTGCCACGTATTCTAACAAATTTGGTGAAAACCAATCTTCTGCAATTGTAGAAGCAAGACTCTCTTGAGTTGTATGCTCGGGGTAATGCAGCTGCTCCTGCACTACCCTCAATAATGCTAGAGGCATAATTTGCTTTCCAATGTCATTCTGCCTCCAGATTGCATCAGTGGGGAAAAGGAACACCCCCGTTTTCTCCTTAAATCTTGCTCCTCCTGTGCGGCTCGACCTTGTTTTTCAATTAACTGACATCGATGGCATATTAAAGCCCTCCTTTACCAAAATGCATTGTCCTGTAAATTGCTTAACACTTCTTACTTCAAAACCAGAAATATTTGAGAAATAAGCTGAGTTTTGGCTAGTCTGTGGCTTCATTTCCGCAAATATTGTATCTGTTCTTTTAGTATGTGCTGCACATTTTATGACTACGATAATCAATTGGAGTCTTAATACCTCAAAAAGCTTATCCAATAGAGCTGCATGTTGCAATGGAGTGCCATCTGTGTGGAAGAAGGCCCTCCTTTTCCAGTGTGACAAACCAGCATGCACAGATGATGTCACATAGGCAGAGTCAGAGTACACCATTACTTCCTCATCCTCATATCTTTGGAGTGCGTCGATAAGCACCACTAATTCTGCAGCGTGTGCTGAGCAATGCGAAGGCAATCTCACGCTTGTAACTACTTCAAATTCATCCACCCAGTTCAGCTTTACTACTGCTGACCCAGTATGCCTTTCACCAGTAGTTTGGTCAATTTTTGAAGAACCATACACAAAGAGAACTCCACCCCCACTCTGAGAGCATTTTCTCTTACAAAGGGAATGTCATCATAAAGTTCATACACGTTATGCAGTGATGTACATAATCATCTTCCCCTACTGGTTCTGTTATAAATGTTGCTGGATTCACTATTCTGCATCTAACAATTTTGATTGAGATAATTATCTTGTACCCTGATGCTCTTTGTAAGGTCAATGTACTTTTGGGTTTCTGTAGAATGGCAGATAATGTATTCTCGAAAATAATGTTACTGAACACCCCATTGTACTACTTGAAGCCTTGTCAATTTCAAATGCAACAGCAGCTAAAGCTTGTTTTCAAGGGTAATTTTTTACTTTCATAACTGGATCTAAAATCGCACTGTAATAAGCCAATGGTTTGTGTCCATGTCCTAATGTTTTGTGTGAGAACTGCTGTCATGACTTCCTACCACAGAGCCTGTACACACTGCCTTTTTTAATTCCTCAAATCTTTCAGTCAATTCATCTGTCTATGTTATCTTACTTTTGTCTAGTGCTCCTTTAAGTCCTTTTAAAAGTGGTTGAATGTATGTGCTGTAATTGAAAAGCCAGCCCCTACAATAGTTAGATAGGCCTACAAATGGTTGCATTTCCCTCACTGTTTAAGGTTCTGTAGTCTTCACAATTGCTTCTGCTCTTTCAGGTGTCACTTTTCTCCCCTCTTCAAAGATTAGCTGTCCCATGTACAGGACCTCTTCCTGACAGCATTGTAACATTTCTTTGTCTACCTTGTATCCCTTCTCTCTGCTAATAAGGTCATGAGATGCAATGAGTCTTCCCTGCACCTTTCCTCTGCCTCACTGCACACCAATATGTCATCTATACTGAAATATTGCACTCTCCAGGTGTACATCACCCATGTCCATCTGAAGAACACTGTTAAAGACTGATGGAGACTCACAGTACCCTTAGGGCAAACAAGTATGTTTCAGGTGGATATTTCTAATAAAAAGGAAAGTCAAATCTTGTGAGTTGTTATGGAAGGGAATTGAGAAGAACACATTATTTTAGATCTATACCTGTAAAATATGTAGCCTTAGATGGAATATTACATAATCTCATGGCGGAATTTGGAACTAAAGACAACTGTGCCTCAACAATATTGTTTGGGGTGACAATCCTGAACAAATCCCCACGACCCCCAGCTGATTTCTTCACTGGGTACACAGCCATGTTACATGGAGAATCAGATGGCAACAATATTCCTTGCTTCATTAAAGGGGACATGGTCTTGAATATACCTTCATCCACTTCTCGGGACATGGGATATTGGTTCCATGCAATAATGTCCCCTCAAAAATATCGGCATGCAAAAATGTCGCCGAAAAATGGCTGTTTTTTGTGGGGACATCATTGCATGGAACATGCGAGGGACACCCCTGCAACCCCCAAACCCTTTTTTTTTTGCTGCCCCTGTCCCTATAATATCACCACGACCTTTCCCGGCGATATTATATACGGCGACCATATATATGAGGATAATATTACCTGAAACCGGGATATTGTTTTGCTCGTGGCAAAATTGCTCCTGGTTTAAGCTTGGTTTTAACTGCTCCTACTGCTTTCAATAGGCCCATGTCATATGGACTGGTGGTCCATAAAATATTTGGCACTTTCTTCAAATCTTCCTGGAAACATGACAGTGTCTTTTTACCATCGCCATTCTCTGCGGTATTTCTCTATTCTCCACTTTAATCCAATAAGTGAGACATATGAAAAAAACTGTCAACCATTATCTTCACTGAGGTCTCCACCCTCTTCTCTCATCATCTGTTCCATAGACAACCACTCTTTCCTCTCCGACCACTGCAGCTTCTAACTATAAAGCAGAGGTCTTCAAACTTTGGGGTGCCCAGCCTGACATTTCTTTTTTAAGAAATTGGGCTGTGGCGGCTCACAGGGTCAGGGTGGGGCATAAAGCTGTCTTGGGCACCACTTAAAAATTGGCCCACAGTTGCAAATGGCAATTCATTCCTTTAGTGACAGACTGTTTGAATAGTACCCAAGCGGGCGTTTTGTGCTAAAATGTAAGTCAATTGTGATATTTAAAGAATATTTATTCAGCAACAATGGTCAAAACGACCAGCTGCATTTTTGGTTTGGGCATTGCCCTATTGCCCTATAGGCCAGTCAGAGCCTGGCGACTCATCCATAATGGGTGAGGGGGCACCGCCCCAGTGGTCCCACATCCATTATGGAGGAGCCGAGGAGCCAGCCTAGTAAAGCAATGAGCACTCCCTCAGCTGCTTCTTCCAGCTGAGGGAGTGCTCTTGGGCTGGCTGAACTGTCAAAGGGAAACACTGTTTCCCTTTGACACTTCATTTCCCCAACCTCACATGCTCAGCGAGCCATGCAAGGCTGGTGGCGTTTTGCTTTGCCAGCCTTCCATACCTCATTGGAAATGCTGGCTGGGGAACTGCATGTCTGTATGTGCGAGGGGGAGCTCCTGCACCTCCTCACACATACGGACAGAGCAGCCTGGAGTGGCACGTTTCAGAAACCATGCATTTCAACACCAACACGCAGGCCCACGCAGGCCCCTGTGCACACATGTTCTGTAACCAGTAAGCTCTTGCTTCCCGATTCCTGTTCATGGATCCGTGTATGCTTGTGTTATGAGTTAGTGTATGGTGATGGGTGCTTGTGTGAATGATAGGGGGGGGGGGGGTCTGTGTGTGTAAATTATTTTGGCAAGTGGCGCTGTGGGCGATTCTGAGGCGCTGTGAAGCCCTTGGGCCAGGGATTGTATTTTTTTACTGGCCATCTACCATAGATGTCCACTGCCTCCTGGTCCCCCCAGTGTCAAATGCAAACTGTTTGGCTTTTTACCCAATTTCTTTTTAAAGTATGCTCTAAAATGCAACATTTTAATCCATTATTCAAAAACAAATCCCTTGTGGGTAAACCCCCGAACTCCTCTTGATCGGTTCGGGCTCCCTCGTTGCGCTCGGTCACTATGGCATATCTGGGGGAAATATTTATGCCCCTCTACTTACAAAATTCATCAGCCGCCACTGCCCTGGGACTGTGCTGAGAGAAGGGTGGGGGAGTCCAGGGACTGTAGTGGCAGCAGGATGGGCAGGAGCCATGGGATAGTGGTGGGAGCAGAGTAGGCAGAGCCCCGTGTCTGTGGTGGGGTGGGAGGAGCCCAGGGACTGGGTAAGAGTGCGGTGAAGGAGCCCAGAGACTGTGATGGGAGCAGGTTGGGGAGCCCAGGGACCATACTGTGAGTAGGGTGCTGTGACGGTGCGCAATAGTTCATAGCCATTTGGACTTACTGTCCATGTGGCATTTTGGGGGGGAGCGGCCTGCCCATATTTTGCGCAAGGGTTTGCGCAAGGGAGGGCCCACCCCCCACCCACCCTTAAAATGTTTGAAGACCACTGCTCTAAAGAGATAACCTGTCCTTCTTCATCATCCATGGGTTTTTCTGGTCTAAACAAAAACTCTTCAGGTATTCTCAATATTTTACCTATCAACTTAGGTAACCACAAATAGAAAACAGTCACTCCATCCAAAAATGCTTCTGGTGCTAAAGGGACTTCTCGTAATGCTCTCTCACCTTTGAAGGCTAAAATTAATTTGTTCCCATTCATATAATGTATCCCTGGAGTGGAACACACTATTCCTTCACCAATAAAAGATATAGGAACTCATAAGAGGTCTGGCGGTAACCCTGTCAGTGCTACCGGCAGTTTGCAGCCAGACCCATAATATTTTACCGGCACCTGACTTCCTGGTGCCACCAGCTCATTATGAGTCTTGCGGCCCGGGAAGTCAGGCGCCGGAAAAATTGTAATTCCCCATTCCCATAGAGTCCTATTAGACTCTAGGGGAGTGGGGACATGGAAGCACCAACACCATTGCTAATGGTGCTGGTGCTTCTGTAAATAGTCTGCCTACCATGGCCACTGTCCCCTGCTCAGGTTGACTCAGAGTTTGACAATCTAGAAACAAGGATGCCGGTGAACTAACCGGCACCCTTGTTTCCACACCAGCAAACTCGTAATGAAGCCCATTGTCACGTTACGTTTTGTCATCAAGTCACATCCCAATATGTTAACTGGTGTGTGCCAAGAATATAATAAGGGCATCAACATATTGTGTTGACCTATAGAGATTGGTAATTTGTCTGTAAAAAGAACTTAACTCATCAGCCCAGAAAATACCTGCGCATTCATGGCAATGACTGACATTGGTTATTTTCCCTCCCGGACACAGGAACGAGTTGCTCCAGGTGGGGCTAGTCTCACCCATTTGCCTCCATACTGATAGTGATCTTAATCTGCTTACATAAGGCAGAGATACAACACCTGCACTGTGCGACCGTGCTTGTGGTCGCTCAGTGAATGGTGTTAATTCTGGTGTTTATTCGTTACGGTGCTCTAAGTCTGACCATTTTACCCCGTTCTCTACACTTGAATCTTTTGAAAAACCACCTGCGCCTTCTCTTCGTGCTTTCTCATTTTCTTCCCTTTCTTTGTCTGTCATCATTATGCCCCAGCTTGTATGACTTTCATCCTTTTCCACATCATCAAGATTTAGTCTACTTAAAGACAGTGCTCTATGCTCATCTTTTAAATGTGTCACCTGACCTTCCTCTTGTTCCCCTCAATAAAGATCCTTCAAAATCCTCTTGGCAAGGGCCAGGGTTAAGTGCAGAGTGGGTGCCATTCTGATAGAGCATATTCCGAGTGCAGTAGTGCAATCCAGAATGTGAAGGTCCGGAGGCAAATGCAGGACTGGTGGGGCCTTGGCCCTGGGAGGCTCTGGAGGTGCACGAGGCGACCAGTCCACTGACTGAGCAGGTTGGGGAAGAGAATGAAGGAGTTTAGCAAGGGAGAGGGAGATAGGAAGAGAAGAGGAAAGTCTTGACGAGTTTCCAGAACTCAAGGAGGTCCGGCTCAAGATGGAGAGGCAGGTAGGCTATTTCAGAAGGGGGCACCTGCAGAGGATAAGGATCTACCTCCAAATCTCTGTTTGGAAAAATGGCTCACCCGCAGAGAGTTGGAGGAGGCCGAGCGGAGGGCTCTGGAAGGAGAGTATTTAGGAAGAGAGCATTGTAGATAGTAGGGGCCCACGCCCCAGAAAGCCTTTTGGACTATCCAGAGGAACTTGAACTTGATCCTTGCAGCCACGAGGAGCCAGTGGAGGGATTTCACTGTCTGAAAGATGCAGTCCCTGTGTTTGAGGCCAAAGATAAATCTTGCGGTTCTGTTATGGATAGGTTGAAGAGGTCTAAGAGAAGAGGTAGGAATATTGAGAAAGAGAATGTTGCAGTAGTCCAGCCTGGAAATAACCAGGGCTGTGGAGACAGTGAGCCTCTGGGGGAAGGTGAGGAAAGGGTAGAATACCTCTGTGGAGGTGAAGCTGGTAGTGGGACTTTTTGGACATCTCCGAGATGTGGGAAGAGAAGGAGAGAGTAGAGTTGAAGATGACCCCCAGGTTTTTTGCCTCACTAGTGGGTGAGGGAGCAGGACCAAGGGTGGTCGGCCATAGTGAAAATAGGAAAGCAGGGGTCCCAATGAGGAAGATCTCTGTCTTACTGGCATTAAGGCAGAGACCATTAGCAGCACACCAGGACTGGATTGCGTACAGACAGTCAGGGATGAGCGAGGAGGAGGAAGAGGCCGAGGGTAGCCTGAGAGAGAGCTGTGTCATCCGCATAACACTGAAAGTTGGAGGGAAAGGCAGAGATAATGTGGGCCAAAGGGGACATGCAGACATTGAAAAACTAGGGGGATAGGTTAGATTCCCGCGGGACAGCACAAGTAGAGAGACTGATAACAGAGAGAAAGGTACCAAGTTCTCCCTAGGAAGGACAGTCGGAATGAAAGGATTATAGCCACACCAGTGCTTGATCAGTTATGCCCTTGATCAGTTTATCTCTCATTTGCTTATATAAATCCCCAATCCTCTTCCCTATGTTTTCTGCTTCATGCTTGTCAGCCGATTGTGCTTATGATCCTCATGAACATGCATATCGAATGGATGGGATTACACCAGAGTAATTCTGAATCCAAATAATGCAACCATCTCAGGAAGATGGTAAAGTATGGTTTTATTAACAATTATCTTAAACAGGGAGGTTACAACGAACATCAACAGACATATACTCAGTCTCTCCATGATCTCCACAAAAAATACAATTCTTATAGTGATAATGCACCAGAGTGACATCATACTAAGTGGCAATAGTGAAAAACCTATCAAGGGTCGGTATTGGTTAAGGAAGACATCTAAGTATACATTTCTATAGTAGCTAGAATCGTTATTGGCTATCAGTTATCAGGTGGACAACTTATGCCTACCTGTTAAAACATTTCATTTCAGAAATATTTAGATACACATTTTCTCATTGGTCTTCAAACTATAAGGTCCTTTCTTATATGGACTGATATGATTTTTTGGCACGCTGGAACATTTGGTTCATTTAGCAGCACATAAGCCCAGACCCCACTGCAAGGAGCTAGGGCATGAAACTACTGCACCACACAATTAGCCCAGCATCTCTCACCACCCATGCCTTCTGCCGTGAAATTGTCTTTGTATTTGACCTTGCAGTGTATCCTTGTCTTTGAGAATGCCCAGGAGTGAAGGCACTCACTATTGTGTCTGAAACTTCAAGTTCAAACTCTATTTTCATCCTTGGCTCACGTGTCACGCCCCTGCGGAGACCATGGTCACTGTGGCATAGATGGTCTATAAGACGGATTGCGGCCATCTTTACTCCCAAGATGGCCGCCGCTACAGATGGTGTGGGTCTAGACTTACACCATGGCCGCGCGGTGGTAGGACCGCCCCCCGACTCCGGAGCCGGTTCATCTGATCCTGCGGACAACGCGCGGATGCGTTGCTACTCTTCCACAACAACGCTTTGTGAGTTCGATACTAGGATCTATTGCATACTCGTTTGTTTGTCATTCCTTCTGTGTAACTCTACCCTATTCACTCACCTGTTTCCAGACTTGAATCCTTCTCCCAACTCTTGCACGACATCCAAGACTTGAGTGGATTTCCCCTGCCTCACTCGTTACGAGCTGAACCTCACTGATCGGTTCGCTAGTGAGACTCCCTCCCTGGCGTGCGGTACGTGACAATTGATATTCAGTCCCTAGTATATCCGGGGGTTAGAAAGAGACCAGAGTTGACACCTGATATTATCTTACCTATACAGAAGCAGGGATATGCAGGGTCCGATCCGCAGCATTGAGATATGAGAACCATTCTCTTCCTGGGACGTCCTCGAGGTTACTCCTGTCCGCGTCTCATCGGAAGACCTGCAATATAGCTTGATAGGTGGTATCCCCCTTCCAATCAGGTACTCCTCATTTCCTCAACCCATATTCTGCTTTCTAGTTTCCCTGCTTCAACTTACCACTTTCCTCTGTCTTTATTCAGACGGCTCCGCTTCAGCGGATATTCTGGGTACCAAGAACCTCTCCGGACAGACGACATCTATCCAGTGGCCATCGACACAGGGTTTTCTTCCCCAGAGGGTTTCCCTGGAGTCCTTCCCCTCCTTAATCTTTGTATTTTGAGGCGGAGGAAGGGTCTCAGGGAGGCACTCATTCTCTACCCCTGTGGGAAACCATTTCCGAAGAAGGAAACGTAGGAGGGAGAACGACTGGTGTTTCTCTAAGGTAACCTTTCGGTTATTCAACTTTCTCGTATTTAGTCTAAATATTACAGTTAGCAACGCCCAAAAAGAATATACTGGGGCTTCCCAGGTGCTGAACGGTTGCCTTAAAGAACTCGATAGTTCTAGGAGATACCATGGACGCAGCCCAACAGCAGCAATTGGTTGCTGCAGTCCAGTCTTTGACTGCGGAAGTCCAGGCATTAAAGCAGGAAAATGCCTTTTTGAGACAACAGGTTGGAAGGGTACCTAGTTGTTCAGAATTACCTCCCGGTCCCATTCCAGGGGGTTTATATGATGGGAATCCCCACAAACTTAAAGCCTTTATCGAAGCATGTACTGTCCAGTTTTCATTTAAAACGGCCTTCTTTCAGAATGATCGTGACAAGGTGGGACATATGATAGCTAACTTGACTGGACCGGCATTGGCATGGGCTACACCACTGGTTGTGACAAACAACGCTCTGCTAGACTCCTATCCCGCCTTTCTGAACAGTCTTAGGTCCATGTTTAGTAGACAAGAGATCACTGTTTCTTCCCAAGAGCAATTATTAGACTTCAAACAGGGATCACAGGATCTACTGTCGTATATCACCTCTTTTAAACAGCTTGCTGCTGGAACCTCTTGGGCTGATGATGCTCTGATAACACTATTTCGTAGGGGTTTGAATGAGGAACTTAAAGACGAGGTGTCTAGGGTGTCTCGACCTCCCAACCTAGCGGAAATGATTACATTAGTGATGCAGATGGACTACCGTCTACAGGAAAGGCTCAGAGAACGACGTCGAAATCGTTCTGTGAGGCCATTGACTATGCATCCTTCTAGTCCTATGAAAACCCCAATTGATGAACCTATGCAGATAGGAATCACAAGAGGAAGAGGTAGACTCACCTTGGAAGAACGTAATCGACGGAGGGCTAAAGGCTTGTGTATGTATTGTGGGTCCAAAGACCACCCAGTACAGGATTGCCCCATCACCCCTACCAAACGACAGGGAAACGCTTCCTCCCAACCGCATGGGGAACCGCGGCTAGGGAGCCAATAACAGGTTCCTCATCCATGTCAGTAACTTCTCAAGTCACAGACACTCCAGATCCTCCCATGATTGTCATACAGGTTTCAATGGAATGGGGCACCTCTGAGCCAATTTTGGTTTCCGCATTGATTGATTGCGGAGCTGCGGGGAATTTTGTAGACACCCATTGGAAGAATGACAAGAATATACCATGCTCCCTTAAGACCATTGCTGTTCCAGTAGAATCTGTTGATGGAAGTCCTTTGACTTCCGGTCCTATCCGGGAACAAACAAGACCTATTCAAATGAAGATTGCTTCTCATCAAGAGACCATCGTATTCGATGTCATTCGCACAGCACATTATCCCTTGATATTGGGTTTACCGTGGCTTAGAGCCCATAATCCATACATCAATTGGAAGGCCGGCACAATTTTTCTAGGATCGGAACATTGCCTTACTCATTGCCTTTCTGGTGGAGCGTTGGGGTTCTGTTCTACACACTCCGTCCAAGAAAGGAATTGCACTACTTCGGTGTTACATAACATCCAGGAGATCCCTCCTGACTACCAAGAATTTCAAGTAGTATTTTCCAATTCAGAGTTCGCTGAATTACCTCCTCATCGTAGAGATTATTGCGCCCTAGAACTAGATCCGGGTGTTCCAATCCCTTTTGGGCGCATGTATATACTATCAGCACGCGAACGGGAAGTCCTAAAGGAGTATCTCCAGAAGCATTTACATAACGGCCTCATTCAGGAATCCACTTCTCCTGCCGGCGCCTCACTGTTCTTTATCCCTAAGAAGGATTCGACAGAACTCAGACCATGTGTAGACTATCGAGGTTTGAACAAAATCACCACTCCGGATCGCTATCCGATGCCATTAATCCCAGATATTCTTGAGGCAGTAAAGGGTGCCAAGATATTTACCAAGCTAGACCTACGCGGAGCTTACCATCTTATCCGAATCCGCGCAGGGGATGAATGGAAAACCGCCTTTCGTACTCCCTTGGGCCACTATGAATACAAAGTGATGCCATTCGCACTTTCCAATGCACCAGCTGTTTTCCAACGTTTTATGGATCACATATTCTCGGATATCCTTCTACATACCGTCATTGTCTATTTGGACGACATACTGGTCTTCTCAGTTTCCATGTCGGACCATATCCGACATGTGAAGGAAGTATTGCAGAGACTGGAGGAGAATCATCTTTTTTGCAAGTTAGACAAGTGTGAATTCCACATGGATAGAGTGGCTTATTTGGGTTATATACTATCCGCCGAAGGAGTTGCCATGGATCCCAGAAAAGTCTCTGCTATAACGGAATGGCCAGTTCCACTGTGTGTTAAAGATCTGCAGAGATTCTTAGGATTCGCCAACTTTTATAGGCGTTTCATTCCCCACTATTCGGAGAAGATTCTCCCTATGATGGCTCTCCTTAAGAAGAAAGCAAAGTTCTTTTGGTCAGACAGGGCTCAAATAGCCTTTGAGAGTCTCAAGGAAGAATTCACCAAGGAACCTATACTCCTGACCCCTGACCAAAACAAGAAGTTCATTGTAGAATCGGACGCCTCGCGTCATGCTGTAGGTGCCGTTCTACTGCAAGAAAATGAACAAGGAGACGAGTGTCCTGTGGCCTATCTATCTAAGACACTCTCACCTTCGGAGATCAATTACTCGGTCCTCGAAAAGGAATTATTAGCTATTAAGAGAGCCTTTGAGGAGTGGCGACATCTGCTACTAGGGGCCAAACATGCCATCGAAGTACGGACCGATCACAGCAATCTCCGAGCCTTACAATACTCTCAAACACGAAATAGTCTCCAAGCTCGTTGGGCCCATTTTTTTTCACCCTATGATATCATCTTCTCCTTCATACCGGGAAGAGTTAACCTCAAGGCAGATGCATTATCTAGAAAGGATTACAACTCTACCACTCCTTTCCGTTCCGAACCCTTGTTTCCCAAAGCCAGATTTTTGCAGGAAATCACCACCTTTCTTCAACTGGTAGCTATGGATACCTCTCGATTTATACAGACCAATCCTCGGTTTGCCGCTCTCTGGAGGCTTAACTCATCTCAAGGATGCTTCTATAGAAACAAACGGTTATTCATTCCCTCCGAAGAATTAAGAAAAGTGGTACTTCAACTCTGTCATGATTCTCCGATGGCAGGACATCGCGGTATGGCTAATACCAAGGAATTGATTCAACGCCATTTTTGGTGGCCAAAGATGAGCAGAGATATCAGAGACTATGTGTCGGCATGTGCCATATGTTTACAAACAAAGACCCCTCGGTCTGCCCCAGTGGGTCTCCTATCATTGATGCCGATTCCTGATCGACCCTGGCAGATAATTTCGACAGATTTTATAGTCGAACTCCCTATCTCGGATGGTTGTACAGTAATCATGGTTACAATCGACTACTTTACGACGATGGCACACTTTATTCCTCTACCTTGCATTCCCACTGCAGCTCAGATGGCGAAAATTTTCCTTTCACGGATCTTCACGCTCCATGGGCTTCCAGAAACTATCATCTCCGATCGTGGTTCCCAATATACTTCACGTTACTGGCAACAGATATGTAAGAGCCTCAAAATCTCCCGAGCATTGAGTTCTGGCTTCCATCCTCAAACTAACGGCCAGACGGAACGACTGAACCAGACATTGGAGGGCTATTTGCGCTGCTACATCTCTGCTTCACAGGACAACTGGGTTTCTCTATTACCATTGGCGGAGTTTGCCTACAACAACTCCCGTCATTCCGCTCTGGGTTCCAGTCCTTTTTTTTGCTCATATGGATTTCACCCTTCTTGTTTTCCTACTGGCCTTCCTTCTTCGTCACGATTTCCAGATGTGGATAACCTACTTCAAGTTATCCAGACAGGTCATTTGGCGGCCAAATCTTCGCTACTTGAGGCTCAGGATAGAGTCAAACGGTTTGCGGACAAGCACCGTTCTCCAGCTCCCTCCCTGAAGGCGGGTGATTTGGTATGGCTGGCCTCTCGTTTCTTACCACGGCATCTGGTCCCGTCCAAGCTGTCTCCTAAATATTTCGGACCTTTTCCCATTCTACGGAAGTTGGGTTCCTCTGCTTTCAAAATCAGGCTTCCCCCTTCTTGGTCCCGGATTCATCCCGTGTTTCATGTGTCCCAACTGAAGAAAGATGTGTGTGATCGATTTTCGAGATTAAGGAATACTCACCCTCCTCCGGTGTCTACCCGGTCGGGTCCTGAATATGAGGTGGCGGATATTTGTGACTCTCGCATCTTTCGAGGTCGCCTTCAGTTTTTGATTGACTGGCAAGGTTATTCTCCTGCTGACCGTTCCTGGGAACCTGCCTCTGCAGTGCATGCACCTGCTCTTATTCGCTGATTCTTCCGTAATCATCTGGGGAAGCCGGGGGCCCCTGCCCTTCGGAGGGGGCATACTGTCACGCCCCTGCGGAGACCATGGTCACTGTGGCATAGATGGTCTATTAGACTGATTGCGGCCATCTTTACTCCCAAGATGGCCGCCGCTACAGATGGTGTGGGTCTAGACTTACACCATGGCCGCGCGGTGGTAGGACCGCCCCCCGACTCCGGAGCCGGTTCATCTGATCCTGCGGACAACGCGCGGATGCGTTGCTACTCTTCCACAACAACGCTTCGTGAGTTCGATACTAGGATCTATTGCATACTCGTTTGTTTGTCATTCCTTCTGTGTAACTCTACCCTATTCACTCACCTGTTTCCAGACTTGAATCCTTCTCCCAACTCTTGCACGACATCCAAGACTCGAGTGGATTTCCCCTGCCTCACTCGTTACGAGCTGAACCTCACTGATCGGTTCGCTAGTGAGACTCCCTCCCTGGCGTGCGGTACGTGAGAATTGATATTCAGTCCCTAGTATATCCGGGGGTTAGAAAGAGACCAGAGTTGACACCTGATATTATCTTACCTATACAGAAGCAGGGATATGCAGGGTCCGATCCGCAGCATTGAGATATGAGAACCATTCTCTTCCTGGGACGTCCTCGAGGTTACTCCTGTCCGCGTCTCATCGGAAGACCTGCAATATAGCTTGATAGGTGGTATCCCCCTTCCAATCAGGTACTCCTCATTTCCTCAACCCATATTCTGCTTTCTAGTTTCCCTGCTTCAATTTACCACTTTCCTCTGTCTTTATTCAGACGGCTTCGCTTCAGCGGATATTCTGGGTACCAAGAACCTCTCCGGACAGACGACATCTATCCAGTGGCCATCGACACAGGGTTTTCTTCCCCAGAGGGTTTCCCTGGAGTCCTTCCCCTCCTTAATCTTTGTATTTTGAGGCGGAGGAAGGGTCTCAGGGAGGCACTCATTCTCTACCCCTGTGGGAAACCATTTCCGAAGAAGGAAACGTAGGAGGGAGAACGACTGGTGTTTCTCTAAGGTAACCTTTCGGTTATTCAACTTTCTCGTATTTAGTCTAAATATTACATCACGTGACAGGAGACCACAATTTGGTCAATTTTGCAGTTCCTAAATGCTCTAAATGAATTAAATCTTGGCATCCTTTATGCTTTTTCTCACACCTTAATGTGAGAAGGCTCATCCTCTGCATACTCGTTCTTCTTCAGAGTAGATAGCTCACCTCGATTTCTAGAATCTTGACTTGAAGCCCGGCAGCCTCGCCCCGCAGCTCGATGAGCCCACTATTCTTGCTGCAACACAGTTTTCCATTCGCGCTTCATGGGTTCTTGCTTACTTAATTCACGATACCAATGTCCAGTTTCTGTACAATTGCGACTTTGCCTGCATTCTGTTCACTACTCATAGCCAGCTTCTATGATGACTTAATCTACCTTGCGTTTCAGCGTCTGTACATTCACTTTGTGCATGTGTGATCTTCTGATTTTATACTTGAAAGTTGACTTGTTCCTTACTTCACCATTAGCCCTCTAGGATCCAAACATCATCTTCAGCCAGTGTCTCAAAACGTTGTGCACTCTTTCTCATGACTTCACTATCTCTTCTTCTTTGCTTCTTTTCATATTCCTTCAGGCAGTTCCTCCTCCAGGTGATCATCACTTTGGGGGTACATTCAATAAGGTTCTCTTAATGGGTATCTTCTTCCAAACACTTGCTATGGTATTAGCACAACGGCAGGTGTCCAACACAGCACAGTCTCATGTCCCCAATACAGAGGAGATAAGGGTCGCGGGATCTCCTGCAGAGATATAAAGCTGCTCCTCTACACCATGTCTGTATTACCGGGAACCCTTGCAGCTCACTGTTGGGCTGTAGTGACCCTCTCTCTTCCTCTAATCGTCTCATGCTTCAATCAGCATTAAGCTTCATTGAAATAGATAATCTATCTGTCACACCTTGGGGTAGATGGCGAGTTTGGAATCGCTGGTGCCGCGGTTCGCCATTGAGTGTTCCTTCACGTCTCCCCGAACGATCTGTGCAGGTCTAGCCTTTTTGCTTTGCGCACGTAACCGGCCTCACTTATTCCACTGCTTCCGGGTTACGGACGCATTGCAACTTTTTCTTGGTTTCGCCTTGGTTGCCATCGCTGTGTGTTTTTGCCTTCCGTGCGGTATTCTGCTTTTCCTGCCCTTCTCGCCTTTTGAATCCCTTCGTGTTCAGCCTCTCCTTTGCCCTCTCGCTCCTTTTTCCTGCCTTCCTCCTTTCGCTCTGTTTTCTCCCCGCTTGCCTGCTTTTCGGACTTTTGTCCGCCTCCTTTTGTTTCCTCAGCTCTTGGTCCCTCTTCCTCCTGGCTCTCTCTCCTTCTTCCTCCCCCTGTTTTTCCACTTGTCCCGTTGATTACCTGTGTACCAGACCCCTACTTGCTTATCGGACTGTCTGTGCCTTCCGAGTGGTTCCGCTTGCTTCTTTGTGTACCGGACCCTTGCCTGTTTACTGGACTGCCTCAGCCATTCGAACTGTACATTCTTGTTTACCCTCTTGCGAACCATATCCTTGACAGCCTCCGGATCTCCTTCTATCTCATCTGATATCGTCCTGCGTTTCCGAGGACCCCCGACCTTTCTACTTCAGCCTGAGGAAATCACACAGGGGATTTTTGTGCCATTGGCTTTTTCCCCTTTCTCCGACGGTCACGGGGGATCGTCCATCGCTCCACCTATAAGGTGGCACTGTGGCGTCCTTCCGCGGTCGTTCCTATCTGCATAAAAAAAGGAGAGACCCAGTAACAAAGAGAAAAGGAAACCCAGGAGAAAAGACAAAGGTGAGGAGGAAGGGGAGGGATTTGAGACAGAGTCCTCCTTTGAGGAAGAGAACATACCCTTGTGACAGTTTGCAACACCACAATACCAGCATGGCTACACCTCAACAGATCCAGGAACTTGTAGCCGCTGTACAGAACCTGAACTTAGAGGTACAGAATCTGAAGGGTGCCAACACTGCCTTACAGCAGCGCCTGTCTGAGAGGGAGCGCTCTTTGACAGATTTGCCTCCACTTCCTCTGGTGTCCGGTAGATTCGACAGAGCACCCAAAAGGGTCAAAGAATTCCTGGACGCTTGTAACATTCACTTCTCATTTCGTGCTCAGACCTTTGCTTCGGATCACGCCAAGATTGGATTTATGATTACCCACATGACTGGGAATGCCCTGGCATGGGCTACGCCTCTTGTTAACCAAACTGACCCTGTTTTGCAAGATTACAGTGCCTTCAAAACCTTGTTATAACAGACTTTTCTGCATACCGAGAGTGCCTTCTTAGCGTCAGAAGATCTGCTTGACAGTCATCAGGGCAACTCTGATCTACACACCTACATCACGACCTTCAAACAAGTCACAGCAGAAGCAGGATGGCAAGAGCAGGCGCAGTATGCCATCTTCCGACGTGGACTAAGAGAAGACCTCAAAGACGAGTTGGCCCGGATAGCTCACCCTACAACCTTTGATGAACTTGTTACGGCTGCCCTCCGTATCGATTTCCGCTTGACGGAGCGTCGGGTGGATAAAAATAAGTCTAAACCATATGGGTCTCCTTTCTTTGACCCCCTTCCTAACATTTCTTCCTCTTCTTTGCGGTCAAACTCCTCTTCTTTGCGGTCAAACCGAGAAGAACCAATGCAGATAGGGACCACTCGGGCCCCTCTTACTCCGGAAGAACGGAAAAGGCGCAGGGAAGGGAGTCTGTGCATGTACTGTGGGGCTTCTACACACCTACTTAGGGACTGGCCTGATGTCCCTCCCAGACGATCAGGAAAAGATCGCCCCTCGGTAAGTGTTAAGACTCACTTCCCAGGGGCCTCTACAAGTCCTTATGTCACTCTCTCTGTTTCTTCCCTGAAGATAACTGAAGATTCTCGCTTCATGGTTCTCTTTGTGACCCTACAAATGGGCGATTCCGAGATACAGTCTCAGGGCCTATTGGATTGCGGTGCCGCTGGCAATTTCATGGATACTCATTGGGCTGCCCAGAAGGGAGTGTGTCATGATGCCTACCCCCGGGGACCCAGACCACGTCCAGCAACTGCAGAAGCAGGCATCAAGTTATCCTAAGCAAGCCCAACAACCCCTGCTAGGGGCTATTTGGGTCCAGTCCTGGCGCCTATGGCGCCAGGCTCATATGGAGAGTCAGTCCTGGCGCCATAAGCGCCAGGCTCATAGATTAAAACTTACCTGATGCAGACCATGCTGCAAGAGCTCCAAGCCAAAAGAGGCTTGGAAGGGACTACTTTACTTAGGGACTATTTTTTACTCGGGCGGAGCTGGGGAGGAATACTTACCTGGGACTACTTTGGAGGCTATTTAAACTACGCCCGAAGAGCAGCATGCGCTTCGCGTTATTCTGCATCCAGCAGCATAACGCTCACCATGCCTGCAAGTCTGCATCCAGCCTTCTGCCACGCCCGCCTCGAGTTTGGAGCTCCTAGAAAAGGGAGAAAGAAGGAGAAAAGGTTAGAACAAGAGCAATACCTTTAATCCTTACCTGAATTCCCGATCCATTGCGCCTTCGAGCTGAAAGAAAGAAGTTATTTTATGCGCGTCGCCTCGCCTGCTGCAGCGCCGCGCTGACCTCACCGGCCTTCGCAGCATCTTCACATTCCACCGCATCCTCCTGCATTTTCCCGCCGCACTCCGGCACCTAAGGAGAAGACAAGAACTGCAAGGTGAGCCAAGGGAATACACAGAGGAATATTAGTTACCCCCCATAGACTTACCTGATTTTACCGCCGGGGGTACTATTCCTCTTCACGGGTCGGCGCAGCCTCCACTGCATCTTCGCCGAACCCCGGCCCCTAAGGGGAAACAAAAGGACAGCAAGATGAAACAAAGGGACTAACAAGGGGAACCCTCCTCACCACAATAGACTTACCTGATTTTACCTCCGGAGGTATTATTCCCCAAGACTTCATACTTTCTCTCTGTGCCTGAATAAGGGAGAAAGCAACAGGTTACATATTGACATTATTTTATCGAACTGTGTTGGAAAATACAAATCCTTACCAGAATACTACTGGTTGCCACGAGGAACTCTTCATTAGGGTCATGCTGCAACCTGCAAAGAATCGGACAAGACTGAAAGTCAGACATTTGAACTCTTACGAACTTTATACTTACGGCGTCTTGCCGGGAATCTCAGAGTCAATATTGTTCTGGAACTCACCAATTCCTTCGGGCCAGTGAAGCAACTGGTTATCAACACGCCCCTGCGCTCAATGCAGGATGGAGAGCTCATCTTTTCAAACCATCAGGTGAGACTATAAGAGGGGACATCAAAGGTAATCTGTTGGTAGAACAGCGGGGGTGGGGAGATTTATGCTCAACTCCACGGGTGGTTAATTCCCTTTCTCCATTTGCAGAAGAATATTCCTACGGGCCAAGCAAACGAAGCTAGGTGGGCCAGTCCAGTCGGTCATCTCGGCCCTACGTGTCACATTGGTGGAGACCGCAGCTGTCCAGTTCCGATCGACGCCTCTGTGGGAGCCAGGTGAGCATAACAGAACGCGGAGCCTACCCACAAATTCCCACCCGGGCGTTATGGATACCTCAGAGACTGACCAATTGGCCCAATTACTAGGGGAACTGAGGGCTGAAGTGCATTCCGCACGTCAAGAAACCAATGCTCTTAGGAGAGAACTGATTTTGTCAAAGGAGCGAACTGATGACCTTGCTAGGCAACTATTGCAAAGCCAGGCTGGACAAGCACCCCTGCCTAGTTCCGGGGGAAATCCAGCTCCTGTGTTATCGAGTAGCCCTGTGCAAATAAACCTACCAGGAAATTTTCCATTAGCTCCACCCGAACGCTTTGCCGGAGTTCCCAAAAGGTTCGCCGCGTTTATGAACCAATGCCGCTTGCACTTTTTATGCAGACCTGGAGCCTTCCGAAACGATCAAGCCAAGGTAGCCTTTGTATTGTCATATCTCAGAGGCAGTGCAGCTGATTGGTCAATTCCACAAGTTACTCAGGATGACCCAATTCTTCGGGATTTTCAGGGCTTTCAAACGAG
The DNA here is from genome assembly GCF_040938575.1 of Ambystoma mexicanum. NCBI lineage: Eukaryota > Metazoa > Chordata > Amphibia > Caudata > Ambystomatidae > Ambystoma > Ambystoma mexicanum. The sequence goes on from NC_090925.1 coordinate 1,079,042,769, forward strand.
CATGGAAAGACTATTTGCCCGGCACTCCCAAGGACAGGCCCTGGATAACGAACTTTTGTCCATACGACAGGGTAACCAGGACCTTCTATCCTACATCGCAACCTTTAATAGGTTGATAGTGGAAACTGGATGGCCTGAGGTAAAACGAATCACGTTATTTCATCGAGGGCTTCGAGGAGAACTCAAGGATGTCTTGGCTCAAGTCATGAACCCACTTCAAGACTGCGCTGAATATATAGACTTAGTGGTCCAGTTAGATCACAGACTTCAGAGCAGAAAGGCTGATTGAGCCAAGTTTGAAAATCGGGTGTTGGTCAAAACCCACGCTAACCCCAAAGGAGCAGATGCTTCGGAACCCATGCAAATCGGAGGGGTTAAAGGATCCTTAACCCAGAAGGAAGGAGAAAGGAGACGGCAAATGCAATTGTGTCTATATTGTGGAACTTCTGGGCATTTTCTACGGGATTGCCCTGTAAAACCACCCAAGAAGGTGGTGGGAGCTGCTGATAAAAGCCATATGGAGTCAGACTCGGGAAACGACCACGCCTGACAAACGTAGAGGTCCGCTGGCCGAGCTTGAAGAAGGATACTCAGACCTCGCATTTCATCATACCAATGGTCCTCGTAGATCCAGGGCAGCCATCGTGTATGCACGCAGTAAGGGCATACATTGATAGCGGGGCCATAGGAAACTATGTGGACTATGAATTGGCTTCCAGGATGAATCTACCTCTCTGCCGAAAAACAACCTCAGATGTCATCACCACAGTCGATGGAACTGAAATTGCCTCTGGGCCTGTAACTCATTCCACCGCAGAGATGACACTATTGAGTCAGGATGGGCATCGAGAGACTATTGTGTTTGATCTCATCAAAGCCCCACAGTTCCAAATAATACTGGGGATACCTTGGTTGGAAACACATAATCCATGTATTGATTGGCGAGAGAAGAGAATAACCCTCCCGGATTGTGCACAAACCTGTTACCCAAAGAAAAGTCAGAACGCAGGCCTGGCCACAGTAACCACAGCAGTCATGCAACTACCTCCAGAATACTAAGAATTCCAGGATGTCTTCCAAAAAGAACAGGCAAACACCTTACCTCCTCACAGATCGTACGATTGTCAAATCGATCTCATACCCGGTGCACAACCCCCTTGTAGCAGGATCTATGCCCTTACGGAACCTGAGAACATTCACCTACGACAATACTTAGACCAGTACCTTGCCAATGGCTTTATTCGCCCATCCAAGTCCCCTGCATCTTCAGCTTTGTTCTTCGTGCCCAAAAAGGAAGGTGACCTCAGAACGTGCATAGACTACCGCGCATTGAACCAGATAACTGTTCAGAACCGATACCAATTGCCTCTGATCCCTGAACTAGTAGACCAAGTGAAGGACGCTTGTATATACACTAAATTAGATCTCTGGGGGGCATACCATCTTATACGTGTAAAAGAAGGCGACGAATGGAAGACTGCTTTCCGCACTAAGTATGGGTTATTTGAATACCAGGTGATGCCTTTCGGGTTGTGGAATGCACCAGCAGCCTTCCAATACTTCATGAACGATGTTCTTCATGAACTCATTGACGTTTGTGTTGTCGTATAGATCGATGATATTCTAGTATACTCCTCTTCAGAATCTGACCATGTGAAGCACGTCCGAGCAGTCCTTGAAAAATTGCGCCAGCACAAACTATATGCAAAACTGGAAAAATGCGTTTTTCATGCCACAGAAGTTGAATTCCTTGGGTTTATCCTGACCCCAAAGGGAGTCCGAATGGACTCACGAAAGGTGGACACAATCCTTAGGTGGCCATCACCAAGTTCAGTTGAAGGAGTACAAAGCATGCTCGGCTTTGCCAATTTCTACCGCAGATTCATCCCAGATTTTTCACATGTTGTACATCCCATCACAGCACTCTTGCGAAAAAATAAACGCTTTATGTGGACTGAAGAAGCTGAAAATGCCTTCCAAGAGCTGAAAGCGAAATTCACGTCTGCACCTGTATTAAAGAACCCGCGCCCTGAACTTCCATACATAGTGAAAACTGATGCATCCAGTCTCGCCATGGGAGCTGTCCTGTCTCAAAAGGACCCTGAAACTGGCCAGCTTCATCCAGTAGCATTTTAGTCCAGAAAGTTCTCGGCACCCGAGTTAAACTATGCAGTTACTGACAAGGAGTTATTAGCCATTAAATCCGCCTTCAAGGCTTGGCGGCACTATCTTCTCGGTGCCAGGCATACCATTACTTTGATCACCGATCACCGGAACTTACACTATTTAAAGACAGCCAAGGCCCAATCGTCACGTCAACTCCGATGGGCATTGTTCTTTGCCGAGTTCGATTTCGTAATAACCTATCGACCAGGTTGTAAGAATGGTAAAGCAGACGCCTTATCCCGAATAGGGAAGGGAGAGGCAGAAGTGAACCCAGAACCAGTACCTATAATTTCCGAACAAAGAATTCTTGGCATGACTACTCTACAGACACTAGAGGACATTCAGGTAAAGATCCAGCAACTCTTTGATCCTACAGCCCTGCAGGACTGGGTAAAAAACGGCCCGGACTACTCTGTCACCAATGATCTGCCTTATTACCAAGGGCGGCTATTTCTGCCACACAAGGAACTACAAGAGCTAGTAATTTCCCGTTATCATGATACCCTAATGGAGGGGCACCCAGGTATTACAAAAACTGAAGCTAAAATTAAAAGACAATTCTGGTGGCCCACCTGGCGAAAGGATATTAAATCATTTGTGATATCTTGTGGCATTTGCGCCCAAAACAGAAGTCAAAAGAAAAAACCAGCTGGACTCTTACAACCTTTAGACATTCCACCTACACCATGGCACCCCTTATCGTTAGACTTTATTACTGATCTACCCCCATGCAATGGATTTAACACCATTCTAGTTATTGTGGATCTTTTTTCCAAGATGGCCCACTTTATTCCTTTAAAGGGATTACCTTCAGCTTCAATCCTGGCCAAGGAGTTCCTCGAAAACATTGTTTGCATGCACGGATTCCCGTCCATATTGGTCTCTGACCAGGGCAGTCAATTCATTTCACATTTTTGAAAAAAATGCTGTCAATTGGCGCAAGTCAATGTGAGGTTATCGACCAGTCACCACCCCCAGACCGATGGTCAAACGGAGAGGACCAACCAGACTCTCGAACAATACCTATGTTGTATGTTACATCAGACTGAGAGTCATTGGAAAGACATTATTTGGATCGCCGAATATGCATACAATAATTCAGTACACTCTGGAACTGGACAAAGCCCCTTTTATACCTTATATGGGCACCATCTTCGAACCTCAGACCTTGACTCACCCCAACACTTAGAAATGCCCGCAGTGGACCATCTGCACGCTACGATTACACAAGCCTGTAAGGAAGCAACTACACATTTAAAACAAGCGAAAGAAAAATACAAGAAAGATGCTGATCGGCATAGAAGTGATACTCCACAATACCAGATAGGGGACCAAGTATGGTTAGCCACAAAACATATACCTCTAAAGGGAACACAGACCTTTAACCCCAGATATTTGGGACCTTACTCTATTAAGGCCATTATCAACCCGGTGGCTGTCAAGTTGGACTTACCTGCTAATATGCGAATTCACCCCGTCTTTCATGTGTCATTTTTGAAGCCAGTGCAACCATGGACAAGATTAACCAAGCCACCAGACCCTATCCTTGTAGACGGAGAACCCGAATTTGAAGTTATGAGCATCCTAGACTCCAAGCTGATAAAGTCAAAACTCTTTTATTTAATCGACTACAAAGGTTACGGACCACAGGAAAGGTCATGGGAACCAAGTGACCATGTTCATGCACCCCGATTGGTGAAAAAATTCCACCGAAATTTCCCAGACAAACCAAAACCACAGGGAAGAACGACTTTAGGAGGGGTCTTGGGGGGGAGTGCTGTCATGATGCCTACCCCCGGGGACCCAGACCACGTCCAGCAACCCCGGAAGCAGGCATCAAGTTATCCTAAGCAAGCCCAACAACCCCTGCTAGGGGCTATTTGGGTCCAGTCCTGGCGCCTATGGCGCCAGGCTCATATGGAGAGTCAGTCCTGGTGCCATAAGCGCCAGGCTCATAGATTAAAACTTACCTGATGCAGACCATGCTGCAAACTTACCTGATGCAGACCATGCTGCAAGAGCTCCAAGCCAAAAGAGGCTTGGAAGGGACTACTTTACTTAGGGACTATTTTTTACTCGGGCGGGGCTGGGGAGGAATACTTACCTGGGACTACTTTGGAGGCTATTTAAACCATGCCCAAAGAACAGCACACGCTTTGCGTTATTCTGCATCCAGCAGCGTAACGCTCATCGTGCCTGCAAGTCTGCATCCAGCCTTCTGCCACGCTCGCCTCGAGTTTGGAGCTCCTAGAAAAAGGGAGAAAGAAGGAGAAAAGGTTAGATCAAGAGCAATACCTTTAATCCTTACCTGAATTCCCGATCCATCGCGTCTTCGAGCTGGAAGAAAGAAGTTATTTTATGCGCGTCGCCTCACCTGCTGCAGCGCCGCGCTGAACTCACCGGCCTTCGCAGCATCTTCACATTCCACCGCCTCCTCCTGCATTTTCCCGCCGCACTCCGGCACCTAAGGAGAAGACAAGAACAGCAAGGTGAGCCAAGGGAATACACAGAGGAATATTAGTTACCCCCCCATAGACTTACCTGATTTTACCGCCGGGGGTACTATTCCTCTTCACGGGTCGGCGCAGCTTCCACTGCATCTTTGCCGAACTCCGGCCCCCAAGTGGAAACAAAAGGACAGCAAGGTGAAACAAAGGGACTAACAAGGGGAACCCTCCTCACCACAATAGACTTACCTGATTTTACCGCCGGAGGTATTATTCCCCAAGACTTCATACTTTCTCTCAGCGCCTGAATAAGGGAGAAAGCAACAGGTTACATATTGACATTATTTTATCGAACTGTGTTGGAAAATACAAATCCTTACCAGAATACTACCGGTTGCCACGAGGAACTCTTCATTAGGGTCAACCTGCAACCTGCAAAGAATCGGACAAGAGTGAAAGTCAGGCATTTCAACTCTTACGAACTTTATACTTAAGGCATCTTGCCGGGAATCTCGGAGTCAATATTGTTCTGGAACTCACCAATTCCTTCAAGCCAGTGAAACAACTGGTTATCAACGTGCCCCTGCGCTCAATGCAGGATGGAGAGCTCATCTTTTCAAACCATCAGGTGAGACTATAAGAGGGGACATCAAAGGTGATCTGTGGGGAGAACAGCGGGGGTGGGGGGATTTACGCTCAACTCCACGGGTGGTTAATTCCCTTTCTCCATTTGCAGACGAATATTCCTACGGGCCAAGCAAACGAAGCTAGGTGGGCCAGTCCAGTCCGTCATCTCGGCCCTACACGTCACATTGGTGGAGACCGCAGCTGTCCAGTTCCGATCGACGCCTCTGTGGGAGCCAGGTGAGCGTAACAAGTGTCTTGTATCGCCAAGAAGGAAGATCAGAAGGTGGAGGGTGTTGACGGCGAACCTTTAAGCTCTGGCTTAATAACTCAAACCACTGAAGAACTCGTCATGTCTATACAGCAACATACCGAAAAGATTGTCTTCGACATATCCGCGCGGCTCACTTTCCTCTCATCCTTGGGATAGGCTGGTTACGGAAGCACAACCCCACTATTAACTGGACCAAAAACCTTCTTAACTTCCACTCCGCCATCTGTAAGGTGGAATGCCTGCCTGAACCCAAATTTGAGATTGTGAAGATAGCAAGCAGCTGTGAGCCCAGAACTGTGCACTGCCTGCCCAATCATCTGCAGGAATTTACAGAGCTAGTTACCGAAAATATACCTTTAGATCACCCCCCTCACTGTCCGGAAGACTGTTGCATAGATCTCACTCCAGGGGCCCTTGTCCCCTTTTGTCATATGTTTCATCTGTCTATGGAAGAAAAGCGCTATCTCAAAGAGTATTTAGACAAAAATCTTGCCAACAAACTTATTAGGCCTTTGAAGTCTCCGGCGTGGGCCTCTTTATTCTTTATTCCAAAGAAAGAGTCTCAAGAATGACATCCTTGCATAGACTACCGGGACTTGAATAAGGTAACCATCAAGGATCGTTATCCTATGCCTCTCATAACGGAGATCATTCAAGCTGTTCAAGGATCCACCATTTTTACCAAACTAGACCTAAGGAATGCCTATCATCTGCTCCGGGTCCAGGTGGGGGATGAGTGGAAGACGGCCTTTCGGACTCCGTTTGGACTTTATGAATATCAGCTAATACCATTTGGGTTAGTCAATGCCCCCTCCATTTTTCAGCGCTTTATGGACCGCCTCTTCTCTGATCTACTGAGCCACACAACCATAGTCTATCTTGACGACATTCTGATATTCTCTAGATCACCCGAAGAACACGAGGAACATGTCAAGGAAGTCTTCCAACGACTAAAGGACAACCATCTTTCGGTCAAACTAAACAAATGTGTATTCTCAGCTTCCTCCATCTCCTATCTGGGCTTTATCCTCTCCAACAAGGGCATTTCGATGGATCCCAGGAAGGTCACTTCAGTTCTAAATTGGCCTTCACCTAAGTCTGTTAAAGAAGTGCAGAGATTTCTGTGTCTCGCAAACTTTTTATTTCATTCCGAACTTCTCCCAAAAGGTTTTTCCTATCACATCTCTACTCAAGAAGTCCTCAGTTCCATTCAGTTGGTCTGCAGCAGCCGAGGACAGCTTTCTTCTTGAAGAAGCCTTCTGTTCAGCTCCCATTCTTCGTCAGCCAGATCAGAGACCTCCCTTCATTTTCGAGACCTATGCTTCTGCGGCTGCGGTTGGAGCGGTTCTACTACAGGTACATCTAAATAAAGAACATCCCAGCTCTTATTTTTCCAAGACTCTCAATGTCAGCCAGAAAAACTATTCGGTCATCGAACGAGAACTACTCGCCATGCGTGTCTGGAGTGGGGACATCTCCTTCAAGGGGGCGAATATCCCTTTACAATCAGGACTGATCACAAGAACCTGCAAGTATTAAGGCAGTTCGAGTGTTACAACACTCGGCAAGCAAGATGGGCACATATTTTTTGCTCAATTCGACTTCAACATCACATACATACTAGGTGAACAGAACTTGGTGGCGGACGCTCTTTCCCGCCGCAGTGATTACACAGCAGAGATGGAATATGCTAAAGAACTTTTGTTTCCCCGTACCAAACGCATAGGAGAACTTTCCACATTCCTTAAGCAAGTAAGGGAATCTTCCGGAGGAACGTTTGAGGTAGAACGACACCCCAAGGGTATCTCATATGACATCAAGGATGGGTTTTATCGGGCGATTATGCAACGAATGGGTATAGGACCGTACTTCATGAGCTGGGTTAAGCTGCTATATCACCTTCCCAAAGCGGTAACGAAGGTAAAAAGGCATGTCTCAAATCCTTTCCGGCTGGGTAAGGGCACAAGACAGGGCTGCCCCCTGTCAGCTTTGATATTCGCATTAGCGATCGAACCTTTAGCAATCCTACTAAGATCCACACAAACATGGAGTGGATTCAGATGGGCAGAAGACTGGGAGGACAAGGTGACTTTTACGCAGATGACCTACTAATATACCTACAGGACCCACGTGACTCTTGCCCTATCGTGACGCAATTGTTAAAAAGATACGGCATGTTCAGTGGCCTTCGTGTCAACTGGTCTAAATCCACACTGTTCCCAGTGAGGCAGATAGACAACGCAGTACCAGACGAATGCCCATACCACATTGAAAGGGAGCAATTTAGATACTTAGGCATGCAAATTACACAAACTAACAGACTATGTGCCCAAGAACTTACTCCCTATAACGTTAAGGTTCAAAGATGACGTCCAACACTGGATGTCCTTACCACTTACAATATTAGGACGCGCTGCACTTTTCAAAATGATGGCTCTCCCCTGCTTTCTTTATATATTGCAAAATGCTCCACTACCTGTTGCGCCCAGTGAGTTTCATAGAATAGATCAAACACTCAGGAAATTGCTATGGAAAGGGGGACGCCCACGTCTGGCACTCACGACCCTACAAAGATCCATATGGGAAGGCGGAATCGGACTCCCCCGGCTGCAAACCTATTACTGGGCCAGTCAAATGGCAATAATAAATGATAAACTACACAGGGACACCACACTACCGCACAATAGAATGCCGGATTCCAACCCACAAGAAAGACCCATCATGAAATACCTCTATTGACAAAAAGACCGGGCTGCAGTCCCATCCATGCAGACACATATAACTCTAATATGGTCAGATACTCATAAATACTTAGGCTGGGATGGAAAGCTAACCCCAGCACAACCACTGTGGAATAATAAACACCTCCCGGAAGTGAACAAACTCCCTAAATGGCGCTCCTGGTCCCAACTAGGCATTACGAAAATTGGGGACGTAGTGAGAGAAAACGAAATAATACCATTCAAAGTTTTAGCTACCACTTTTACGCTTCCCCCTAATGAACAGCACCACTATGTGCAACTTAAACATGCGCTACAGGTTCATCTCCCCGATATGATAGACATGCCAGACTACTCCCCGCTGGAACGCAACCTATTGCCAGAAATGGTAGACACAAAGTCACATCCACCTTATATAGTGCCATAACTTCCTTCGCCACAAAAGAACTGTCAGGTTTGAAGGCCAAATGGGAAAGGGATGTGGGCACCATACTTCCTGAGGACTGGGTGGCTGCACTAATGTTCCTCAGAGAGGTGGCTATCTCCTCCAGGTTCAGGTTAATGCAACTGAAGATACTGCATAGAATTTATTACCCGAGGGTAGCACTATTCAACTGAGGGAAAACCACTGACCCGCACTGCTTGAGATGTAAAAGGGAGGAAGGCTCCTACTATCACATACTGTGGGAATGTGCCGTCATCCAACAATACTGGCAGCACTGCTGCAGCGAACTGTCAAGGGTAATGGGCAAAAGAATTCACATGAGCCCCAAACAACTACTCCTGGGAATAGAAGAGGATATCGAGCTAACACGTTATGAAAAAGCATTTTTATCTACCACCTCTGCAATACTGAAAAGAAATATAGCGCAATTCTGGGGCTCTTCAACAGCGCCGACTTATGAGCAATGGATGACAGATGTGGACATTTGTATTGCAATGGAAAAAAGAGTATATACAGCCCGGGGATGTCCTGAGAAAGCTCAGAAAATATGGCAAAAATGGGAAGATGCACACTGCACACTGAACAGTAACCTGTATGGACAGACTGTGCTAAAACCCAAGGACTCGTAAGGGAACCAGTTTGCGCAATATGAATGTTGTAAAATATCCGGTTATGCTAAGCTCCTCTGTATGTGAAGCAAGGTGTGGAATTACGAATGGGCGGGAAAGGGAAGTATTGGTTACCCTGTTGATCGGGGCTGTATGTTTTCTTTGTGTTAACAAAAAACAATAAAATGTTATATTAAAAAAAAAAAGGATGGGTTTTATCCGGTGAAAGACAAGCTGTATCTACCCACGCCTGCCCAAAGGAAAATTGTGCTTTCCTGTTGCCATGATTCGAAGATTGCGGGACACAGAGGCATCAAAGGTACCCAGGATTACCTCCAAAGACACTTTCATTGGCCTAACATGAAAGAAGACATTGATCAGTATGTACTGTCCTGTATTGTTTGCCTCCGAAACAAGGTACCACATCAAAAGCCGATAGGATTGTTAGAACCCGGTGCCATCCCTACAGTACCTTGGAATACCATTTTGACAGATTTTATCGTCAAATTACCCCCTTCCCAGGGTTGTACTTGTATCATGGTGGTGGTGGACTCTTTCTCTAAACTGGCTCATTTCTCCCCTCTGTCTGGGATTCCCTCCGCTACCGAAACGGCTGAGGTCTTTTTGAAGAATGTATTTCGGTTACAGGGGATACCCACTAAAATCATTTCAGATCGAGGTAGTCAATACACCTCTCGCTTTTGGAAAGCATTCTGCGAAGTATTAGGCATTGAGAGAGCTTTAACATCAGGCCTCCACCCTCAATCTAATGGGCAGACCGAACGCCTCAATGGTACCCACGAGCAATATTTGAGGTGTTTTATAAATCAACAACAGGATAACTGGGTCCCCCTATTGCCCTTGGCAGAATTTTCCTATAACAATTCCACTCATTCAGCTCTTGGCATTAGCCCCTTCTTTTGCACCTACGGATATCACCAGCATTCCATTCAACCTCTTTCAGTAACCTCCACTAACATACCCTCTGTTGATTCTTCTCTTTCACTTATTCAAGAAGTCCACGAGAAAGCGAAGATGAGCCTTCAGGAGGCACACGATCGCTACAAGACCCAGGCAGACAAACACCGGAGACCGGTTCCGGGGTGGGAAGTGGGATCACGAGTCATGCTTTCCACAAGATACTTACCCCGGTGGGTGCATCCCTCTAAGTTGTCGCCCAAGTACATAGGGCCATATAAGATTCTACACAAAATAAACCCCGTCGCCTTTCGTCTTCAACTTCCTGCAGGCCTTCGGAGAATACACCGTGTTTTCCACACATCACAGTTAAAACCCTTTCAAGAGGATACATGGTCCCGTAGCCCTAAGCTCTGTGCTTTGCCTACAGACACTGCACAAAAAGAATATGAAGTCGCCCAGATATGTGACTCGAGGTATCACAGTGGTAGGCTAGAGTATCTGGTACGATGGAAAGGGTACTCCTGGTCAGAAAATTCCTGGGAGCCTAAATCCCACATCAATGTTCCCCTTTGCTATGCAAATTTTATCATTTTCACCCCGGCAAACCCGGCGGAGTGAGTTTCAAGAGGGGGCATACTGTCACACCTTGGGGTAGATGGCGAGTTTGGAATCGCTGGCGCCGCGGTTTCCATTGAGTGTTCCTTCACGTCTTCTCGAACGATCTGTGCAGGTCCAGCCTTTTTGCTTTGCGCACATAACCGGTAGCACTTATTCCACTGCTTCCGGGTTACGGACGCGTTGCAACGTTTCCTTGGTTTCGCCTTGGTTGTCATCGCTCTGTGTTTTTGCCTTCCGTGCGGTATTCTGCTTTTCCTGCCCGTCTCACCTTTTGAACCCCTTCGTGTTCAGCCTCTCCTTTGCCCTCTCGCTCCTTTTTCCTGCCTTCCTCCTTTCGCTCTGTTTTCTCCCCGCTTGCCAGCTTTTCGGACTTTTGTCCGCCTCCTTTTGTTTCCTCAGCTCTTGGTCCCTCTTCCTCCTGGCTCTCTCTCCTTCTTCTCCCCCTGTTTTCCCACTTGTCCCATTGATTACCTGTGTACCAGACCCCTACTTGCTTATCGGACTGTCTGTGCCTTCCGAGTGGTTCCGCTTGCTTCTTTGTGTACCGGACCCTTGCCTGTTTACTGGACTGCCTCAGCCATTCGAACTGTACATTCTTGTTTACCCTCTTGCGAACCATATCCTTGACAGCCTCCAGATATCCTTCTATCTCATCCGATATCTTCCTGCGTTTCCGAGGACCCCAGACCTTTCTACTTCAGCCTGAGGAAATCACACAGGGGATTTTCGTGCCATAGGCTTTTTCCCCTTTCTCTGACGGTCACGGGGGATCGTCCACCGCTCCACCTATAAGGTGGCACTGTGGCGTCCTTCTGCAGTCGTCCCTACCTGCATAAAAAAAAGAGAGACCAGGTAACAAAGAGAAAAGGAAACCCAGGAGAAAAGACAAAGGTGAGGAGGAAGGGGAGGGATTTGAGACAGAGTCCACCTTTGAGTAAGAGGACATAGCTGACCCTTGTGACACTATCTTGTCCTCCTTTAGTCCCCTAACTCTGTTCATCTCATCTCTCCTTCTCATCTTTCTTTTCTTTTCTTCCTCTTCCCTTTTTTGCAACCTCTGCACTTGCATTGTCTGTATTTTTATCTCCTCTCGCTTATTTTCTAGAGTCTCTTTTTCTTTACTTGTCTCGTACCTTCTTCATTATTCCTTTTGCTTCCTCTCGTTTTCATTCTCTTCTTTGCACACTCTCTCATGTTCTTTCTTTCTTTTCCTGCGTTTCTATTTCTTCCCTTTCTTGAACCCCAATCAATGGCCTTATCATTTAACTTAAGTAATATGAGTCCTCCCATCTATTCATTCTGTACTATTGTTACTCCTGTAGCCTTATTTTTCACTTCCCTTTGTCTCCTCGCTTCTTCCCATATCGCCATCTGTCTAGCCTGTCTGTACTTTCTCTCATCATGCTATTTACATTCACTGCGTGTTGGCATATATTTGAGTTCTCTACACTTGCTCTGTTTCGCATTATCCATCCTCACTGTTTTAAGTGGTGGGCTTGTATGTCAGATTAACAAACCCCACTGCTGCTTTCAATTCCTTTGAAGGACAAAATTGCTGTTCCTCAGTATCTGTGCTCTTGTTTTCAGAAGATGAAAGAGGGTTTTTCTTCAGGAGTGAAAAGAGGAGATAAATGCATTATATACTCCTCCTTATGCTGATTAAGCATCCACTCCTTCTCAGACAGATCTTTCTTGCTCCGATACATTTTCCACAACTCTAAAATGGCCAATCTTTTCTGTAACTTCTCCCCCTTGTTTGTAGCATGCAAATATGTTGTCATATGTCGCAATACTGTTTTTGACAAGAAACCCTCTTGAGGCCACTGCATGAGTGCTTTATTATTCATGCCTCTGACTCACTCCGCGTGATACTGTCTTATCGTGGGTGTGTATCTCTGCAGTGTCCTGCAAAGGTGTACAAGATGAGTGTCCCCCATGATGACAAGTCAATCTAGACTGTCAAAACTTAGCAGATCTTTTATTCTTTTATTTATTTTATCAAGTCTAACACACTGATTCATTTGAGCAGGCACAATTAATCGCTGCTTGTTACCAAAAAAACTATTTTGTAACCACTTTAAAAATCTATGCAATGATGTTCATTTTGTTCCTTTATTTACCCTTTCTATTAATTTTAACCATTTTGTTGTTTTATTATTGATGTTTTAAGAGTCTCTTCTTAATTTATTCATTATTCTCCTTTGGTTTTTACCCTCCTGATTGACGTCAATCTCTTGATTTAAAAATCTGATGATGACCTTAATTTTTTACTTTCGTTTTACATTTCCTAATCTAAACACAATAAATGTTTTATACTGACATATTTATAACCCTATACACATGTGCACTCTTACATTTTCTGCATACGCCTTCCTTTACTATCTTTCGTAAATGTATCTCATCTCACTTTTTACCCCATTTTGGAGTTTGATAGGCACTCTTCTTTTTGGCCTTGCCTCAGGATTCCTTAAAGGGATAGTCCAGTAAAAAAATGTATTTAAAAAATAGATAGGCAACATTAAAAAAAAATACTAGCACTTTTTTTTTAAACTTCCTGTGCTGGCTTTTGCTTTTGCGGCACTAATGAAGGAAAAGCCAGCCAGCTGTAGTAAACAAAAGCTACCGCTGGGTGGCTTTTCCTTCATTGGTGCTGTACACGGAGGACGGGGACCGGAGACCAGAGCAGGAAAGCTGCAGCTGAATCTCTGTAAGTGCTATTAATTTATTTATTTTTTTAAAATAAGCACTAGCTGTGGGTTTTTTTCTAAGTGTTCCGGGCTGGAGGAGCCCGGAAAACTTAGAAATAAAACCGCAGCTTTAAAGACGCTGTATTTATGTTTGCGGTCGCTTTTGAAGCGACCGCAAACATAAATACAACGTTTTGTTTGAAAACGCTGCGGTTTTTCTTTCCATGTTTTTCAGGCTCCTCCGGCTCGGAGGAGCCTGAGAAACGCGGAAAGAAAAACCGCAGCGTTTTGAAACACAACCGCTTTGTGTTTCTGCCTGCTGTGGCTATCACTTTGGGTCTCCGGTGCTCCCACAAGGGAGCACCGGAGCCCCAAAGTGAAAGCCAAGGCAGGCAGAAACACAACACGGTTGTGTTTACATGCCGCAGTGTTTCTGCCTACAGCTGATTTCCCATTTGGGGCTCTCGGGCTCCCCACGGGGGGCCCGAGAGCCCCAAATGGGAAATGCTAAATGCTGCAGTGTTTCTGCCTAAATCTGATTTCCCATTTGGGGCTCTCGGGCTCCCCACGGGTGGCCCGAGAGCCCCAAATGGGAAATGCTAAATGCTGCAGTGTTTCTGCCTAAATCTGCTTTCCCATTTGGGGCTCTCGGGCCACCCGTGGGGAGCCCGAGAGCCCCAAATGGGAAAGCAGATTTAGGCAGAAACACAACCGCGTTGTGTTTCTTCCTGCCTTGGCTTCACTTTCACTCCCCTGGGGGAGCACCGGAGACCCAAAGTGATAGCCAAGGCAGGCAGAAACACAACGCGGTTGAACACAATGTTGTATTTATGTTTGCGGTCGCTTCAAACACGACCGCAAACATAAATACAACGTTTTTAAAGCTGCGGTTTTATTTCTACGTTTTCCGGGCTCCTCCAGCCCGGAAAACGTAGAAAAAAAAACGCAGCTAGTGCTTATTTTAAAAAAAAAATAAATAGCACTTACCGATATTCAGCTGCAGCTTTCCTGCTCTGGTCTCCGGTCCCCGTCCTCCGCGTACAGCACCAATGAAGGAAAAGCCACCCAGCGGTAGCTTTTGTTTACTACAGCTGGCTGGCTTTTCCTTCATTAGTGCCGCAAAAGCAAAAGCCAGCACAGGTGGGCATCCATTTCACAAAATGGATGCGCCCATGTGCTTGCTTTTGCGAATTTTGAGCTTGAATAGCTCAAACTTTTACATAGGAAGTTTAAAAAAAAAAAGTGCTAGTATTTTTTTTAATGTTGCCTATCTATTTTTTAAATAACATTTTTTACTGGACTATCCCTTTAAATACTACCCCTATTTGGAGTTTTAGAGCATACCCTTCCACCAGGAATCGAGGTATATATTTCTCTTCTTTCTAATCCCGAAAAGTCCTGTTACTTCTATACATATATTTACAATACAGTCCCTCCCCATGTTTTTCCCATCTTCAAAGTTCTGCTTACATCCATGGCTCAGCTCGAGTTCCTCGGCATAGACTCTTCCCAAGTCAACCAGTTCTCCTTCAGTCTGTGGGGCATCTGCAGGGACCGGACAGGAATTTCATCAAAGGGGAGCATGCTGACTGATTCTTCTCACACGTGTGTAATTGCTCGCAAATCTCTGCAGGAAACCGCATGGTCTTCTGGCTAATTGTAGAATCAATCGAGAGTCTGATAGTCTAGATCTGTGCTTAGGTCGATTAGACCAGAACCACCCGCACCGCTACCGAAATGTGCTCTAGCACCTTAAAGCATCTATGTGCTAGATGGAATTACCAATAATGATCTCAGACCCAAATAACCGGACAGACTCAAAGAATATGGCAAAGTACTACTTTATTATTAGCATAAAAATAAAATAGGGCAATCTGGCGAATAACAGGCAGTAATTCACCCACACACACCCAAGTGTGATTATACAAAGGTGTATACCTAAACTAAAACCTACTGAAAGGAGGGATTGGTTAAGGGAACATATGTACCTATCCTATGTAGAAGTGTTAATAACTTCATTGGCTGCCCCTTATCTGGTGGCCTTGAGCCACCTCTAAATATGTATAATACTGATTATAGCAGAGAAATGGCAGCGGGTTGGTCTTTACAACATTCTATAGCATGTTGCTACATAGACCCTCTGATTGGTTGGCATGCTTTTCCAATCTTGGACTTTTGGCTTATTACCAGCACGTAAGCAAATCAAAACTCAGGTGCCGCAAGCAACGTCAGATTACATCCCACTTTCCCAATTAGTCTATCGTTTATCATCGGTCAGACCCCAAGCCAAGGCTTCTCCTTTGTAGTTGACCTCAAAGCCTGTTCTCTGTTATGGGATATTCAAAGGAGTGTAGGCACACCCTTATCTTTGTTTTGGCTTAATGAATAGCCCTTTTTTTACTTCTGAATCATGTGTGAGGAGACCACAAATGTGTCCATCTCAACGTTCTATTTACTGCTATTTGATTCAATTGATCTGGCTGTCATTAACCTTTTTGGCGTCTGGAGACTCGCTCACTTCAGATATGTTCTCATTTGCTTAATATAAGAGAAATATGTCTTACATACATGGCTATTCTTTTGGCTCCCCTTGTGCCTTACAATTATTCTTTGAAGTAGCCTCCTTAATCACATGCTAATAGACTCCTCTTTATTCCTCACACAACGCTGTTTGTTTTTCAAGCGCCTCCTGACTCTGTAGCCCTGGTCTATCTCTGAGGTAGCTTGATTGCTTTTAATACTAGTCCGACGTCCATCTTTCCATCATGGCCGTAATTGCAATGTTATGTTTTCCTCTGCAGCAAACTTCTATGTGTCTAATCTACCTTGCATTTCTGCATATATACGCTTATTAGTTAGCAGGTTACTTTATCTTCTTTGCATATACGATGTCTTCATATTCCATTACATATTTCACTTGTCACTTCAGTTTCATCTTTATTCTTTGAGTATTTGCATATTGTTTCAGTGATTCTCAGTATCTTTCCTCTATGACATCACTCTGCTCTTGTCAGATTTCACTTATAGCTCTATGATGTCCCATGGTGTGTGCAGACATCCTTCTACCCTCTCAGTGTGAGGGTACATTGTATACAGTTGTCTGAGTGCATATCTATTTATTTTATCTGTACCCCACACAAGACAAAGCCCAGAGGCATAGTGGCGCCAACAATACATGACAACACAAAAAGAGAATCAGAAGGAAAAAGTGAAGGTGAAGCAGAGAGGAGAATTTAGGATAGTCCTAAATTCACTCAAATAGGTAAGTTTTCAACCTGCTTTTAAAAAGCTGCAGACTAGTGCAGGATCTAAGATCCACTGGAAGGGTATTCCATATCCGTGGGGCAGTATGAGGAAAATAACTGTGCTCCACATAAGAAAGATGAGATCTTGGCATTTCTAGCAAACCAGTGTTGGTAGACCTCAGCACTCTGCTTGCCGCTAGGCAGGAAATGCAGCTGTGCAAATACTTGGGGGCTTACCCTGAAATACACTTGTGCATAATGCACATCACGCGATAGATAATTTGTCTGCGAATGGGAAGCCAATGTAATGCTCTCCTAGCCACTGTGATGTGTTCTCTCCTTTGCAGGCCCGCTACAATGCGCACTGCATTGTTCGGAATCACCTGCAACCGGGTCATCGTCTCTCATACACTTGATACAGTATTGGGATGATACCTGGTGTTCCACATAGGACTCTTCTCCTACTGTTCCAGTATGATGGAGGCGAGGGGGTAGGAGCTAGGGATGACATGTCCACTTTCTCCTATATAAAGGTCTAAGAACCAGCACACAATGTATGCATTGATGCCTTTGCAGAGGCTTACACAGGGCAATGGAGCATGATCTGTAATTAACCTATGTTTTCGTCCCGTAAGGTAATATTTAAGATAGGTTATTGCCCACCGTATTGCCAATGTCTCATTCAATAGTGACATATTTATTTTCCCGGGAAAACAATTTCCTACTAATGTACAAGCTAGGGTGTTCATTACCATTGTGATCTTGTGACAGAACTGCCTTTAACTCAACGTGTGAAGCATCCATCTGTAAAATGAATTCCCTGTTGAAATCTGCCACTTTCAAGACAGGTTCACTACTAATGTGCTTGAGTTTATCAAAGCACAATAGGTCTTCCTCTTTCCATTTTACCTTCTCGGGCTAAGCGTTTTGAGCTTATCAGTGAGGCAAGATGTGATGGATGAATAGCTGTGAATAAACCACCTATATTACCCCTCTAGCCCCTACTTTTTGTGTTGGTATTAGTGTTTCTATGACTGCTTTCCCGTTTTCAGTTTGGGGCTGAAATAATCCATTGGCAAAAAGAAAAATCCAAGATACTTGACAACTTACTGTGCCAAGTGGCCTTTCTTTGGATTTGCTGCGAGCCCTGCCTTTCTCAATGCCCTTGTATCTAAATACGAATGGTGCACATTTTCCTTTCTTGTCCTACTGTGGATGATTATATCATTGATGTATGCTCCACAGAAAGATGTGTAAGGATGGAGGACTTGATCCATTAATCTCTGGAAGTTTGCGGGAGCCCCATGTAGCTCAAAAGGCAATACCTTAAACTGAAAAAGTCCAATGGGAGTAGAAAATGCTGGTTTCTCTTTGTTCTCTGCATTAATAGGAACCTGCCAATATCCCTTTATCAGATCAATTGAGGAGAGAAAAATGGCAGCTTTAAATAGATGAGTCAGATCATCAATCCTAGGCATAGGGTAAGAGTTGAATTGGTAGACCGCGTTCACCTTTCTGAAGTTGATGCAGAATCTCCATGATTGATCTGGCTTGGCAACAAGAATTATCGGAATGGACAAAGGTCTCTGAGGGGGTTGGATGTTGTCGGCTCTCAACATGTTCTCCGCCTCTTCTATAATAATGTCTTGCCAGATATGTGTACCCGGTAAAGCTTTAAATTGACCACTTTTCCTGGGAGTCTGTGGATATAATGAAACACCCCTTAACTCATCCTGGCTCTGTTTTAAAAACATCAGGGAACTGTTCTAAGAGGTCTAACAGGTCTTACTTTTGGTTTTGAAGCCGATGAGATGGAATCAAATGTTTCCTATTTGATTGATCAGACAACAGACTAGTCAAGACTACAGAGGTATTTTCAACAGGAGTTTCCCTCCATTCATTTAGGAAATGTATATGATAGATGTGAGTTTTAATTCTTCGGTCAGGTTATGATTCTCGATAATCATATGGTCCTGTTTGTTCTATTACTTCATGGGGACCATGCCATTTGGACAACATCTTGTTCTCAGATAAAGGAAGGAGAACAAGGACTTTGTGTCCAAATGAAGAAGGATCTAAGCAATGCTTTCCTATCATGGTATCCTTTCTGATGTTTTTGCGCCTTAAATATATGGGTTTGCACTATCATCACGACCATAGCCATGTTTTTCTTTAACCATTGGGCTGTTTATAAAAGAGGCAAAATGTCTTTCTCCCGCTCTTTCCAAGTCTCCCGTAACATATCAAGGACATCACGTGGCTCTCTGCCATATAGCAATTCTAATGGAGAAAATCCTGTTGATGACTGTGAGGTCTTTTGGACCCATTGTGTCATAATGTCCCATTTTTTGCTGTCAGCTTCAACTAGTTTTTTCAATATATGTTTTAAGGTTTCATTAAACCATTCTACTAATCAGTCAGTATGTGGATGATAACTGGAAGTTTTCAGTGTTTTAATATGTATAATTTCCTTTACGTCTGACATCAATCTGCTCCTAAAGGTAGTCCCATGGTCCGTTAGGATCTCCTTCAGGAACCCAACTTGTGAAAAATATGGGATCAAATGTTTGAGAATTTGTTGGGTCGTATTATTGTCTTCTGGGAATGCCTCCACATTGCGAGTTGCATAATCTGCTAATACGAATATATATATAGGTTCCCTAGTTTGGATGGTTCAAGGGGCCCAACTATGTCCATGCCTATATGTGAAAAAGGTAGATCAATAATTTTGAGGAGGGGAGGGGGAATCTGGAAGCTTGTCTTTTGGCATAACATGCAACTGAGCACAAGGTTTGCCACATCTGCATGTATCCCTGGCCAATAAAAATGGCTAAATATCTGTGCTTGAGTGTTAGCTGTTCCTAAATGACTGCCTGCCAAATGGGAGTGTGCAATCTCTAGAACTATTTTTTGTGACTTTTGGGTACCACTATTTGTGATCTAAGAGTACCATCAGGACTGATGTCTCCTCTATGTAGTAGCCCAGCATTTAAGAAATAAAATGGACCTCCTTTCTGTCTGCCCTCCGCCTCTGGTAATACTTGAACGAAGGGTTCTGCAAGCAAGGGATCAATCATTTGTGCAAATGCCAAATCCTGGCTAATGTTGACTTCTTCCCCAAGGGCTTTTTGTGGAACTGCCTCGGATGTAGAGTGGAAGTCTATGTCTGCCTCTCCAAAGCCTTTGCTTCCTCTTTCAGTTCTGTCAGAGTTTTACATTTCTTTTGGTTTAGGAAAGAGAGCTCTCTCCAGAACCCCATGTGCTATCTTTTCACCTACATTTACTTGATTTGACTCCTTCGCTCTGTTTTGACCAAAGCCTTTATGTCGCCTCTATAATCAGGATCCATAATGCTTGCTAGTCACTTATTTCTCTCGTGCACCCTAAATTTATTTAAATTTCTTCCCTCTTGGAACACACTACAGTTATCACTCTAATTAGTAACATTACTTAGCATTAGGTGTGCTGGCCATTTCCCTACTCTGTCCATCTAAAACATATTGCCAGGTTAGGCCTGATTTAGAGGCAAGTCTTATGTAAATTGCAGGTCTGGGTATGAGGACCAAATCAGTAGGTATTAAAACTCAGTCTCCGGTTTGTATCGACGCTCCCCTGCTACTAGATAAATCAAACCCAATGGAATGTTCTGTAGCTATTGATGGATCGGAAGCTCTGTTACTGAGCTTCTTAAATGTGAGGATTCCCCAGTTTGTGTCAAATGAGCCCGATTCCACTGCTGACACCATATGAGAGGAGTCAGAAATGAGAGTCGGACACAAGTTTGCCATGTTTTTGTTTAAAGACTTTTATTGAAAATAAAAGGGGTTGGGAAAAGGCCTCTCTGACCCTGCTGTAAGAGGAATTTCCCTACCTAAACAGAAGCTAAGGCTTTGTCTGTGTCAGGATGTAAAAAACCAAACTGTCCTGTGTCCAATGTTCTATTCTGATTCTCACACTACAAACTTAACTATATGGTGAAAAGGGAGTTGTCTTTAACCTTGATTGGTTTGGAAAAGTGTTCATAAATGAAGGATAAATTACTTAAACAAAAACTTCTCAAGAAAAATATTCTTGATTCCAGAAGGTACTTTCCTTCCCCTGGATTCTTCTTTACTCCTTGAGTTTTTCATACACTATGGTTGTTTGGGCCTCGCTTGGCCAAGTGCAACACTTGTACAACAAATCTTAGTTTTCACTTTTTTGGTTTCTTTCAAGAACAATTATTTGGGCCTATCTTGGCCATGTGCAACACCTGCATACAGTGCTGTTTGACTTCTTATAATCCTTTTTGAATTGCCTGGTGTACTCCCCTGCCAGGGTTTCTGTTTTACACACTTGTAATTGCCTGGTGTACTTTCCTGCAGGACTTCTGATTCACACACTTGAGATTGCCTTGTGTACTCTCCTGCCAGGACTTTTTGATTCACACACTTGAGGTTGTCTGGTGTACTTTCCTACCAGGACTTCGGTTTCACACACTTGAGGTTGCCTGGTGTACTCTCCTGCCAGGACATCTGTTCATTTGGGTTTTTCACCCGCTCCCAAAGTTGTCTGTATATAGTATTTGATAATGTATCTTCCTGTTTTGCAGTCTTCTTTCCTTTGTTCGCCGGTCCTCTGTGGCTTCCTGTCGACACGGCTGCTGTCCTCTTGGCTCTGGTAAGCCAAATGCTGTTCCACTGTGACTGTAAATGCCCAGGACTTCTTCAAATGCCCAGGACT
Source organism: Ambystoma mexicanum (assembly GCF_040938575.1). Taxonomy (NCBI): domain Eukaryota; kingdom Metazoa; phylum Chordata; class Amphibia; order Caudata; family Ambystomatidae; genus Ambystoma; species Ambystoma mexicanum. The sequence goes on from NC_090925.1 coordinate 1,079,064,246, forward strand.
TCTTCACTGGCTCCTGCCATTCCTGCAGCATCCCTCAGTTCAGCAGTTCCTTATTCCTCCGGTGGTGAGCTTCCTGACTACATCACGCCGATTCTGACTTCTCAGCTCCTCGATTCTCATGGATAGGTGCAGTACTCTCTCCCCAGTCACCACAGCAGCTGTGTTCCATTCTCTTAATCTAACGTGTCGGCTTGCACTCCATTGTGCTAACGACTTTTACAATCAATTAGTTCAATGATATCCAAATAACTACTTTAAACACTGGCACATCTAGGCTGCAGAGGAAAAGAAAAAAGCTTCAAGCCCAAAGAAGCCTCACAAATACAAGAATTAATGATTTCTAACATATGTGCCACGTACATGTTAAATAATCAACAATTATACTCAATTAGAGTTTAAGAACAAAAAAATCAATTTAAATTGTACATTAGATTTTTTTTTATTTCTTTTCATCCTGAGGACATCGCCAACACGTGATTCGACCTTTTAAACAATGGTCTTCATCAGGGCACTTTCCAATAATAAACACGGTTGTGTATGTTTCAATATTCTTCACATTTTTTCCCACTTCTCGAAACCTAATTGCTCAGTTCCTTTTCTCAAAACGGGTTTCCTTAAGTCCCAATTTAGTTCAAGGAATGCTCCTTGCTCACCGGTCTTTAATGCTTGTAATAGCCCCAGCTCCACTGTATTCTAACTTCTGCAGAAAACCGTGTTTATTATTGGAAAGTGCCCTGATGAAGACCATTGTTTAAAAGGTCAAAAAACGTATTTGTGATTCCTGTTTCATTCTCTGTTTGGGTTGCTTAAATTTCCAGGACACCAGTGAGCACCAGAAAACACTAGAGAGCTTGCTAGGTTTGAAATCTCGTTTGCTCCACATTATTTGATCCTTCTTCTTTTTCGTCCCAGTATCTTGTGAATTCTGGGAACAGAAGTCCATTGTGTGCGACTGACTTATGGGATTCGGACAAGCATTTTTAAAAGGTTTTGATGGCAAGTCAGCTCTGATTTATTGACAAGTGGAATTGAAAGAGGTGATTTCATCACATTGGCAAATAGGCCAAGCTTGGAAGGTAGATTTGGTAAAAGGGTTTTCCCTGCTCTCTATAGGAAAAAGAGTGGATACAAGACAATAGGACATACAGGTTTCAGGCATGGGTATGTTATTTTCAAGGGTAAATTAGGGATACCATGCATCATCCGAAAGAGCCACGGCATCTTCCTGAAGGTTGTCTTCTCCCATGTGATCCTCCCTTATATAGCCTCCCCCAGGGTCAGGATCAGGTAGCAGCTGCCGTCCCCAGCCACATGGGAGGAGGTTACTCCAAGGGCTTCGTGTGATGGCTCCACTGCATTCATCACACTGGCCTTCAGCCCTGTCGTAGAACCAGAAAAGCCATCTGATGTTGCACTCGGCTCAGAAGGCACAAGCTCAGTGAGCACTTTACAAAAGTTCTCTGGGCTACTGGCTATGGCCTGTTGCTGTGGGCAGTGTCCACTTTAATCATGGCAAGGCCTTTGGACATGGATAGAGCCCCTCCATGCCACCCTAAGTGGCCACTTGACCTGTCCTATGGTCAGAAGCGAGGTCTTTGGGCAACTCTAGCCCCTCAACTGTGTCCATGGGCCAGTGGTGGCCACTGCACCACATGTTGGGTGTGCAACCCATGTAAAGCCAGCAGACCTGGCTGGTGTAGCAGGGCCGCCACTGGCCTGTGGACTCAATCCATGAGTTACTGGTAGGCAAATCCACAGGCATCCTTGACAAACTGGGGGATACCATGTTGCATCTGATGAAGCCACTTGGGGTTATATATCTGCCCTCTGAAACCACAATTACCATTCCTGATTCCATGAGGTTTTTTTCAGGTTTTTCCTATTATATCTTTCAGGGGCCTCCCTCACTCAACATATGGGGTTGCAGACTGGGGTTTCAATATGTTGTGTTTCTACATTTTTCCAGTACAGGATCTGGAGTGCCCTGCACAAAGTCTACAGAGAACAATTGCAACCATTTTTCATAAATGTGCAGGCCCAAAATCTATCTAATTAGATGTCTTTGGACGTGCTAATCTAGTTGCCCCTTATTTAAATTCATGGACCTGTTAAGAGTCGGAAAATGCAAATTTATCAATCATTGATGCTGAAAATGACCTTGTGGTTTTGCGGACAGATTGGGGACCAGCGTAGATATTCACAACAGGTTTTGGGTCACTTTCGGCCAGATTTAAAACAGACCATGGGGAGAAGGTATAGCAAGTCACAAACAGGATTACAAGTCAGATTAGTTGTGAGGGCCTCTGTAGGATTGAGTGTTAATCTGTCCAGTGGTTTGAACTGTAGGTGATCAAAATAATTTACCTATGAGAAGAGAATGAGAAACGCAGGCTACCAGAACTCCCTCAAACCATGTCTTCCCACTTGACAGAACCTCCGCAAAAAACGTTCTAAAGAAATTCAGAATCAGTTCGCTATTACGTTTGAAAGGTTTTGTGAAATTTCTTAGACTGGCTTAGAAGTGATAAGTATCTTAAACACTGCTCTTCCAATGGGAAGAACACATGAATCATGACAACAGTTTTGCAGTTGCCCCCCTTACAACACAAACAGTGCCGCAGTTTATGACTTTCTATTACCCCAAACAGATTTTTGTTGTCATTTATACATTCAGAAAATGTCTCAAGTGGGGGCACGAGAAGACACCTCAGTACTTTGTTGGGGTGTATGTAACAAATACAGTTGCTCATAACTTTTACAAATAAAAAGGAAAAGACTGTGCATGACCAAGTTTCAATAAGACAAAAATAAAAGGGTTGAGAGAAAACAAATATATGAGGGAAGCAGAGAACTCCTCAAAAGACTGGAGCGCTTTATGTCCTAACGCCACCTCCAGGAATGTTATTACCATTCAGGCATAACAGATTATTGATAGAGTGAGAGTGGGTTTGAGCTTCTGAAAATAATCGTTTTTGACAACAGTGAATGAGAGACATCATGGGATGTGTTTTGACATACTTCTGGAGGGACTGTTGAATTGTATGTTTATTCCTTCCAGGTAGTTTAGTTTATTCATTTATATAGCGCACCGAACCCTGAGGTATCTGGGCGCATTGCATATTACATGGTCACAGAACATTTTACAAAAATAGCAGATAAAAACAATTATTGACATCGTAAGACATGTGGGTACAGGCATTTACACAATAATATATAATGAACAATTATTTACACCTTAAGTCACTGGGTGTGACTAACTTCACAGAGCAATACATGGCTGATAGATATAATACAGTATTGAATTATGGAGAGGAACATTGTCACGGTTTTATAACACGGCACACTCCCTTCAAGGACTCCTTCCCCTGACAATGAATGTGGTGCACAATAAAAAATGCTTTTTATCTATAATAAACCACAGGTTCTTTTATTTGAGTAGGCCCCCAACCCGTCTCACACCCAACCTTCACAAACACCCTGTGTAAGAATGGACTAGGAACCAGGCTGGAGTACATCAATATGATATTTATTAATTTATGATTTCAAGAAAAGTTAAAACACATTCAAAATACAACAGCCATTAATATGTGACAACACAAATGCAATGCTTCCTACAGAACAATTGGTTCAGAAATCCTAACACAGTTCACACAGATCTTTATTGGCAATAAAGGAAACACAGTTTTAAAACAAGTGATAGCACCAGGGTTATGCACTCACCCTGCAACACTCACCCCCAAACATCAGCTAACTTAATTCCTTTGAATGGAAGGCAGTGTCAAGGAGTAAGGATAGAGAGAGAGAAAAGTCAGATTTGGAATAAAGCCCACCACCCCAACATGGGAAGTCAGAAAAGAAAATGAAACCCCGTTTTTGGAGCAAAACAGCAGAATCGGATTTGGATCATTACTCGCGCAGTTGCTCAGAACTGCTATGGGAGAGCTAGAAAGGAAATTCGTGTTGCTACACTTGCGGAGATAGGGATGCTTAAAGACTGCTAATCAGCACACAGAACAACGTTGAAATGAGGTAGGAAAATAGATTTTGGGGACAGAGCAAATGCAAAAGAAATACAAACGGCAAATGGAAATTTGTTTTACACGGGATTGACAATGACAAGTAGCTAAGGAAAGGCGCTTAGCTTTTAAAATTGGAAATCGGTTTTCAAGGACAAGGACAGAGGTGCATAACAGATCGGATTCTAGACAAACGGTTACTCTCAATGGGACTATGGTTTGGGTTATTTAATAGGACAGATGCAATTTAGGAGTTTGTGCAGTAATGCACAAAATGCACGGGCAAATTCGGTTTTCAGTTGCAAGGAGACTAATTCTGTTGAGGCTATACTTTAATGACTAGTTATTAAAGAAAACACTAGGCACAAGGAGGTTAATTTTCGAATTTCAACCAACGTACGCTGTGAATTTCCTTAGAGGGGGATTAATTAATTAATTTACTTCAAAATAATGCTAAGGATTTATACAGACAACTAAGAGATTTATCAAAGGAATATGCTAACATACACAGGATAATTCAGATTCTACTATGGGAAGGTGAATGAAGTATACTGGCAATTTGGGACTTTCATTGGGATTTTAAATGGGGTTATGTTGCAAAAAGGAAAAGATTATGCAATTCAGGGCTGGGGTTATTTGCTACTTACAAAGTATGCCTTGGTTTGGGATTCTGGACAGCCAGCTGGATCTCAGGACTCTCTGGAAAGCTAGGCAAGGGATCTGGTCTCTGCACCCTCCTGGGTGGCTTTCCCTCTGTCCTCTTTCTCCTGTCTCCCCGGATTCTTTTGTGTCTAGTACAGTCCATCCTAATATAGCCCAAATTAAAACATTCATTTTTACAATCTAGGGGGAGTGCTCTAGAATTACTCCTACCCTGGATAGGACAGTTTCCCCTTCCTCTCTCCACCCCCTGGCATGATTGGTTCAAGGGGGAGTAGCACCATCTGTCTGTTTGTCATTTATTAAAGTTCTTAGTTCCCAGGTCCACTTTTTAGCAAAACTGAGTCATGTATCATACCTTCCAACTTATCCTAGTCACCCCCATAAGAAATAGATATGCGGTTTCAGTGAATCATAGGGAATTAGGCAAGCCAATCACAAACTCTGGCTGATGTAGTATGGCCCTTTGGCACATTTTCGTCCTTTTCATGAAATGCATAACAGTTATAACTCTGCAAATGATTAAGCATGTTCACAATTTCATTTTCCATCTTCCCACCAAATCTCATGCTTGTCACATTTTTTAATCAGCCAGTACGAGTCTTTACTGGCCATTTCAGTCCACAAAGTCTCTAAAAATCTGCCTGGAAATTGCATGGAGAAATAGCATTAAACTAAATTATTTCTTAGTCTGAATGCTGGGAAAAATGCCTAAAATGAATCACTACTTTAATGTGAATTTGGAGGATCTGTCACATATGGGAGGGTTGTGCTTCATCCCAAACATCCAACTGTCTCCCCCTGGCTCAGCTTGCAACAGAAGACTTTTATTACACTCTTTGAAATTTGTCAGTTTGTCCTGGTAGTGGGCGCAGAAGGAACTCACACTTTTGGGTCAAGCTCTAGCCACACTTGTTTTCTTTTTCTCCCTGCTAGTACTGCCTTCCAGTCTGGCAGAGCCAGGAATTATAATGCCCTTAGCCACATCACATGTCATTGTGGAATGGTTCACGTATAAGTGCGACTTCCAGTGGGAGGCAAGGCTTTCAATTGAGAAGTGTCCTGCCTGAGCCCAAAAACTGGTTTTACCGGTTTTCTGAGCCTTCTCCAAGTTGATTGAAGTCTTTGGGGTGAAAATATAATGTACATTGCTTAGCCATCTACCCACCCACACATATTCACTGACATTTCTGTGCAAGCTAAAACTATCCTTTCATATTTTCTTTTACACATGTGCAAGCCGTATTTTTCATCTGATGTTAGAAATGTGGTTCTATAGGTCATGGGATTAATTTGATTTGTCCTTTTGAGTGGGTTTGCATCTGCTGCTGGTCCATTGACATAGAGGGGTGAGCCCCTTGCACAGGGCTCTTTGATTTGACACGGGATTAAAAGAAAAAGCCAAGGCGTTTTTCATTTGCAGCGTTTTTGAGCGCTGCTGTTCACATGAAAGGGAAAACACAAGCTGTGTTGGGTTGTAATGTTGAAATCCATGTGATTTAACAGTAAGACAAGGCCGTTTTGGATGTAGTGCATAGCTTTGATGCTCAGATGCAGGAAAAACAAACACTGGGACATTTTTTAACATAGGGCATAACTTCTTATTGTTCAGTTGAAAGAAAAGCAAACGCAGAGCCATTTTCCAATGCAGTGCATAACTTCTTTTTTATTCAGATGAAAGAGAAGTAAACATAGAGCCGTTTTGGTGGAATGTTTAACTTTTCTTGTCATTCACATAAAAGAACAGCAAATGTAGGGCCGTTTTCCAGGATGCAGTGTTCATATGCTTGCCACACATGTGCCAGGGAAAGCCAAGCACAGCCATTTTTGTGGCAATGTTTAATGCAGCTTCAGGTGACAGGGATTTCTCTTTCAGGGCCATAAATGCACCCCATAACATGGCCTAGAAGAATGTACAAAAGATGAGGTGCTAGCGGTGGTAGATGCAGTGGTCTTACATCGAGGGAGGATAACCGCATTTTAGAATCTTTCCTAAATGAGTAATAGGAGGGAGCTGCTCTTAAGGAGGAAGGCATGGAGTTCCAGAGCTGAGCTGCCATGACTGGGAAACTGCTACCTCCTGCTTTCTTAAGTTTGAATTTAGGGAATTTGAGGCTGTTGGCCTGCAAGGTTCTGATAGGGTGTTCCAAAGTGTGTTTAGTGAATTTGTCCACTAAGTATTTCGGGCCAAGTTGGCAAGATATGTGAAGGTTAAGGATTTGAATTTGATTCTATCTTTAAAGGCGAGCAATATTTGTGGTAGGCCTACCGTTAGAGATATGCTGCATTCTGGGGATGCTTAGCACCGTTCTAAGGGTGTTATTTGGGAGAATTTTCAATTTGCTGATGTTGTGTTTGCTAGTGCCTAGATAGAATGCGCTGCAATAGTCTAGTTTAGACAGAACGAGGGCTCGAGCGAGCGTGATGAAGCTGGCCGTGGAAAGAAATGGTTTACAGCCGTTAATCAGTTTACAGGTGTAACTGGTGGCTGAGGCAGTGGCATTGACTTGTTTGCTCAAGTTCAATGCTGAATCCAAGTAGAAGCCTAAAGTCTTCACCTCTTTAGAGACTTTGATATCTAGGCCGTCAATGTCGAAAGACTTGAATTGGTTGCTGAGTTTGTTCAGTCTACCTGGTAACCCAATGAGTAGGAGCTCTGTCTTATCATCATTAAGACAGAGCCCACGTGTGGCCATCCAGGCTTGTATGGTAAGGTACATTTTCTTGATCCGTGCCACATCAGTGTTGTAGTTTCCAGAGATTGGAATGAGAATCTGGGTGTCATCAGCATAGTTAGTGTAGGAGACACCCAGATTATCAAGGTCGTAAAACAGTGGCTTCGTGAAAATAGTGTACATCGTCAGTGAGACGCAAAAGCCCTGAGGAACTCTGCAGGAAACTGGTACTGCAGCTGACATAGGAGAGAACATTCTCATGGAGCGATTGTCTAAGAAGGATTTGATCCATGCAGTAGCTTCCTTCGAGAAATGGGCAGCTGAGATAAGATGATTACATAGTACTTTGTGATCCACCAAATCGAATGCGACGGATAGGTCCAAAAGGAGAAAGATAGCTTATTCACCTTTGTCCTTCAGCTCATCCATTTGGTTTTTTAAGTCAATGAGTGGTGTTTCTGTACCATGTCTTGGTCTAAAGCCAGATTGATGGAGTCCTAACAAATTATTAGTCTCTGGATATGTTTGAATCTGGATGTAAGCTGCATTGTCTAATATTTGTTTAAGAGAAACGGGACAGTTGTTATCGGTCTCTAGTTTGTGGGTATACTTCAGTCTGAATTTGTTTTTTTAATAGGGGAAGAACCCATTCTTCTTTAAGGTTTGTGGGGACAGTGCATGTGTCAAAGGAAGAGTTGATTAGTAAGGTAATAAAGGGTGCTAGGTCTCTAGCAGCCTCTATGATTATAGACGCATGGCAGGAGTACCCTATGCATCTAGAAGGTTTGAGTGAAGTTATTATGTTCTCCACTTCATGGATGGAGACTGGTGTAAATTTAACTTGATTAGATAGTTTAGTTTGATTTACAGGGGCCTCTAACATCCTTGGGTCATAGGTAGGTGGTTAATTGTTTTTGCTGCAATTTTATTTAGGTTGGGTTAGAATCTAGCAACGTACCCGCCCCAAATGCCAACATTGTTGCAGCCTGTATGTTCCTTCCAGCTCCTCACCTCCATCCATCCTGCCTCCTGCGAGACTGAATAGAAGCCTGACTTGTTCGTCCCCATTTTTTAGTACTTCCTGTGGAATCATGGCGATCATGAGCAAAGGACGGAAAGAGCCAATGATAGGAGTCCATATCATTCTCTCTATCCTTCTGTTCCCCTATTAGGACTCGGATGACATAAATATGGCACTAACAAAGCATACAATACTAAACAACATGCATATCGAACTCCATCACACAGCAACATGGACACAACTATTAACCTACTCATGCACTCTCCTCAGCTGCCACTCTGCTGTAGCGCACACTCATGAAATGAATGACCTGATCAGCATACACACCCCAGATATGCTCTTTCTCACAGAGACATGACTGAAACCCCACAGCACAACTATTGTCCCTGCCATGCTCCCCACCACACTACCTCAATCACCACAGAGGCCGCCCATACATATACAATGACTCACTCACACTCAGAAACCCCACCCACTATATACATTGTTTGTAGTCTTTCCTCTCAGTTGTGCCCCTCCTTCACATTCATCCACCTACTTTGCCAAACAACACACAATTTCAACTTTCACGCTGAATGATCTCACATCACTACCAACAACCAAAGCTCTGCATGCACAAACATCTAGATTGCCAATTTCAACCCAGATAATTCCCCAGACAACAACCCTGTACTGTAAAAAGTCCTCAATCTACTCTCCCACTGCACCCTCAGACAGGCAAATCAAATGCATCACAAATATGTCACTTGCACTACTCATAGCACACCCCTATCCCCACTTGCCCGCCACCTTACTCCTCAACAAGTACGACACCACAATCAACCAGGCACTCAACCAAAGAACACCTTAAAAGACAGAAACACCACAACCACCACCGCAAGCCACGGTTCAACAAATCCCTCATCACCATCAAACAAGCAACCAAACAACTAGGAAGGGCCTGGCATAAGAACCCATTTCCCTCCACCCAGACTCCCCTCAAAGACTGCTGCTAAAAATACAAGCTGGCCATAAGCACCATCAAACCTGCCCACTACCTCCAAAACCTCCAAGCCACCAGCAAGTGCACACAGAATCTTTTTGACATCATCCAGTCCACGCCTAGCATGTCCCATCCACCACAATATGCAACTCCATCATGGAATACTTTAAATCCAAAATACACATCAGGCAAGCCTCCCCTACACAGTCCCTCTTCCCATCCCCAAATCCAAACCCTCCAACACATGGAACACATTCCACCCTGTTGACCAACAAACCCTTGCAGCCAAAACACAACTAACACACTTCCGGGACAACCCATGGCCACCTAACGCTGCATCTAACCTCATCACCACTCTGGATCCAGACTGGGTCAACAGCATCACTCCTATCTCTCAAACGGCACAATCCCTTCATGCACTCAAAACAGGAAAAATAGTCCCCTTTTCAAGAAACCCTCCGTAAAACCCATGCTCACTGAAAACTAACGTCCAATCACAATCCTGCCAAAGCTCACCAGAATCATGGAATGCGTTTTCACAAGCCAACTCCAGCAGCACATCACCACAAACAACTTCCTTAATCCCCTCCAATCAGGTGTCTACCCTGACCACAGCACTGAGACCATGAGACTTCACGTCCTGGATGACCTCCCCAACATCATTGACAAAGGACACACAGAACTTCTAGACCTTCTCGACTTCTCTGCATCTTTCAGCACCATCAACACACTATCCTCCTAAGCATCCCACTGCCTAAAACTCAGATTGCGCAATAGCATGAAAAAGAAGTTCAGAGGATAGCTATCTGCCGCATGAAGGGAGTTGCTTAGTACCCCCAACGTTGCAACTTCATGAGCTTGCTGCCAACCGGATATTCCAATTGCTCTCAATGAAAAGGACATTTGTTCTTTTTCCAGATAGTGGCGGGGCGGAACGTAAAGCACCATCACAAAATGTGCAATAGAACATAAATCTGCAAAAATGGAGATTCACAGCTGATCTTTTGGGTATACCCCCCCCACTTACTCACGGTTGGAGGGAGAAGTGAATCCAAGAGCTAGCACATAGCAACACCCAGGACATGGCACAAATGCTTTTGAGCAGTCTCTTTAGATGTAAATATGTGATTGGGTGTGCACAGTGTTGGTGAGATGTTTGTCTGAATATATTCCTGAATAGATACCAAGCACACACTCATTTGGAGGATGGCATACTTCTGGAAGTCATTTTCACCATCGAAACAAGGCAAAAGCCTCCTCTGCTTCAATGAGATCACCCTCCCAGCAAACCTTCATCACTCTCCAAGCGATTGTAACTTAACTTTGTTTTTTGTGTTCTGTATGTCTTCAGCATGAAGGCCAGCCTTTGAGGCAGCAGCGCCCTGAGCTAGTTAAAAAAGAATTGGTGCCCTCCCTCCATGCGTGCCCCTGGTCAACAGAGGGAGAGGCAGAGGGTGGGGCGGGTCAGGAGCGGCACATTTTACGGAGTTCCACACTGGAATAGGACGCTCATGCTATTGCTATTGCATGAGCGCCCTATTTCAATGAAAACCAACTCGCTCCCGCGTCGGAGCAGGGAGGTAATCATATGAATAGGGTGCTGATGCAAGCAACCTATTGTTATTAAATGCGCCCCACCGCCGCGGGCGAATTTGACGACAAAGGGGCACCAGCCGTGGCTTCTCCCACTATGCCAGCTTGGAGGAGCCCTTGACTACCCTGAGCTGGCGTGGCAGGGGGCTAGTGGTGCCCTAGGGGTCATGGTGCCCCGGGCAGTCGCCTGGCCCGCCCTGCCCTAAGGCAGGCCCTGCTCGGCATGACCACATCTCTTTCAACATTCCCATGTTTCCCTTAATAAATATTGCCAAGGCCCTAGGTAATAATTGCCTCAGCATTCCCTGATGGTTGTGTACGTATATCTTGACATTCCCACGCATAATCGAACGAATTTTCCTCGGACTACCTAAAAAAACTGGCGCCCTAGAGCACCCAACAGAAAGTCGTTGGGCCTTGTAACGTCTCCTGACACACACACGCGCAAGAACAGGAATGCACGGCTCGACCGTTCTTCTAGCATGAGTCCGGGGTCTCGGACTGCTGTGCTTGGGGAGCAGGGTGGCGATTGGCGATTGGCGTGCAGTGTCGGGCTCGCGCGCTCTCCGGCTCGGGCCCCGCAGCAGACGCAGAGCGCGCACGCGCCGCAGTCGCGAGCTCATCAAGACACCGGTGGGATTGTGCTGACGCAGAGCCGCAGTTGTGGCTGGGGGTGGGGCTTGCGCGCTGTGCATGCAGCAGCAGCAGCGGCGGCGTTGCACGGCCGGCGCGAGCTGCCAGAGTGACAAGCCTGTGAACAGGGGAGAAGCAGCCGCTCTGGGTGTCTTGTTGGAAAGAGGGAGGGGAGGGCTCGCCGGCTGCAGAGAGAGGGGTAGGGCAGAAAAACGGCAGCCCGGGGCCCCACACTACCGGTCACACCAGCGGGAGAGCTAGGAACCCACCCGGTGGCACCTGCGGACCCTAGCCCTGCACCACAGGCAGGGACCTGTAACTTCCTGTGCCCTCGTGCGTGCACCTGGATATCTGTCTGCAGGCTTTTCAGGGTGAGTGCATGATCCACCACCCCTGAAGGAGCCTTCAAGGTACCAGTCTGGACTCCGGCCAGCGACCCCGCAAACGTGAAGCGTCATCTAGCAAGGGGGCCCAGGCTGCTTCATATCCAGGGGCCCTGCGTGGTGGTGTGGGGCTTCCGTCGCCCCAGGGCACGGCTGCTGTGAGCTGCATCCCAGAGAGGAACCTGGCAGGACCAGCCACACGTGCTGCGCCTCCTGCCCCGTGACGCCAGCCCGGACCCAGGAAGCCGAGCCTGTACCGCAGCGGGGAGCCTGTGGCATCTCCCTCTCCCGCCAGCCGGGCAGCATCCAGAATCACTCCCGCAACGCTACCTGCCCTGCGAGACGCTCTCCGAACTCATCCCTCAACGCCATCTGCAGCTCGCGAGGCCCTGCCCCGTCTGCTCCTCCTAGGCAAGAGCCGGGACCGCCGCCAGGATCCCGCGCCGTCCTCTGCCTGCAGGGAGCAGGCTGCTGCAGCCAGGAGCCCTGCCAGACCGGAAGATCCTGCAGCAGTCGCTACCCCGTGCTGGGCAGCTGCATTGCAGCCTGGGCCGCCGCCGCCTGCTGCTGCCGCCACCTCCCTCCCAGGCTACCCACAGCCCTGCAGACCCGACGCCCCCGTGGCCTCCTGTTTTCCTAGGCACCCTCTGCACCCGCATGCATCGCTCCCCGGTGGCCCAGTTCTTCTGTCCATTCTGCGCGTCCGACCCCCCTGGGCCTTCAACCATCCGTCCGCCCAAGGCCTGCTGAGTCTGTGTAACATTGTTTTGTGTTACTCTCTGTCACATTGACCTTATTTCTCAACGTTGAGGGCTATTGGAAACGTTTTGAGCAGCATTAATAAATTCCATATATATTTTCCATACAACCTTCTTGGGATTTGCTAACATTCTGGGACAAACGCTCCATCTTCCAGTGCCTTGCCAACATTTGCAGCATTCATCGACTCTAGGCGCTTTAGGGAGATGTGTTAAAGAAAACACTGGGGCGGTACCCGGATATATGTACTCTGGTGGTGATACTGGGCTAAGCGGGGTCCCTTTTGGTGAACTGAGGCTTGGTGCCTTGACCTGTCAGGCTACATCGAAGCTCTATTCTCCCCGGGCCCCATCCTGCTGCTCTCATTGGCTCCCTGGCTCCATCCTCTTCTCTGCGCAGACTCCGCCCCTCGCGGCATCTTACAGGAAATCGGTCCAGGGCCCGGCGCCTTCCTACCTGTTGGACTCTGCGAAATCCTCCACCTACCCCCGGAGCAACTGAACCCACCGGGCGGCTGGCACGCCGTGGCACAGGCGACAGATGAAGTGTACTGGTTTCTAGCCTCTGACTCCCACAGCACCCGGCCATGCTGTGCCCCCACGTCCCTGTGTGCTGAGGTGCGCTCTGGGGGACCATGGATTGTTGCCTCTGCGCTTCTGGCTCCCAACAGAGATCTCGCCCCGACCGCCAATGGAGGAGGAGAGTGATGCCCGCAAAATCAACGGCAGTTTCCTGCGCGACCACAGCTATGCAACCGAGGGTAAGGGCGGCTCTCTCGCGACCCGCGTCGCCGCTGCGGGTGTTGGTGCGCCCCCTGCTGCCGCTGGCAGTCAGCTGACCTCTGCACGCTTTATTGTTGCATGTTACATGTACATGCAAAGGGCTAGCTTTCTGCCACACCAGGGTGCCCAAATCCATAATCTGAGTTGCCTGAATTGCACAGCTCTACACACCACTCTTCGCCCACGTTGGACAGGTTTGTCAGTTCAGATGTCTCTGTGTTACGGCCGATGCAGTGGCAGAGCTGGTGGCCATGCACCGATGGGCTGATGGGCATGGGTTAATCAGTGGTCTACCTAGCACCTCAGTGCCACCCTGCCACCCTTCATGCAAGTGGCCCGCCCGTTAAAGCATGTTTTTAGAAGTTTGCTGTGATCGACTTTCTGAAAAGTACATCACGCGCCCGCAAACCCCACGCCAATCTCTCTGCCAGCCAGAGACGTTGGGGGGCGGGGGGGGGGCGCTGAGGGGGCTATAGCCCGGGGTCTTTTGGTTGTAGCCCCGGATAGAAGCTCAGGGGCTACAACCAAAAGCCTAGCTATTCCCGACATTCCCTACATTAGCGTAGCCCGGATCTTTTCCAGACCCAGTGCCAGCTTCTTATCTTGGCCAGATGGCCGCGGGATCATCTCTCGCGGTAGTTCTTAGACTCAAATAGAAGATATATGCGCCGCAGGGGCCGTGGTGGCGATTTCATCACCCAATGCACATCCCTGAGATGTAATCGCAGCTCTCCCTCCGGGTCGACATGCAAGGCAAGCCACCTCATCTCCCGGGGCGACATGTCATTTATCTAGCGCATATATCTGTCTATGTGCTTTAATGTTTTGTACACTGCTGGCGAGGCACTTGCGCAAGGTGCGCAGCGTTTTGAGGTCTCATTCGGCGAAGAGGAGAGGGGGGCGGGGGTTGCTTCTCAAGGTTTTTAATGTGGATGCGTATGTACCGCTGAGCTTTGGGGTGCGTGGAAAAACTCATTATATATCTGGGGATTAAAGGGAATCAGTAAAGCGCCCCGCGTTGTGCGCATGCGCACTGGAAGATGCCGCTGCACGAGGCAGCCTTGGATGTCGGGATTAGCCGAAGGCGGATTAGCGCCGTCGCCGATTCCATTACACCGGGTCCGGGCGCAGCCGCCGGTTCTTGCATTTGATATCATATCTATTGTGGAGCAGAGATGGACGGGGACACCTGACCTGCACGCAGCCGAGTGTGCGCCCCCCCCCCCCCCCGCTACTCCGGCAAACCTCCCTCTCCTCCCCCCATTAGCGAGGTGCAGTGTGACCTGGATGCGGGCAACGGCCTGGAAGGCAGTGACTAGTCGCATATGTTATTGCAATTGAAACCACCGTGTGCGGCCATTTGCATGGTCTCTTGGCTTTCTGCAGCATCTGGAAAAGAAGGGTGCAGGGTTTGCTTAGTGGGGGGCAGAGTTATTAACCCAACAGCGGCTCCTGTTCTCTTATGTGCCCGACCAGGAAGGATCGTTCTTGCAGGACGGGCTTCATTTACAGCCAACGTTAACAAATAAATACAAAAAATGCAGTGTTTCTGTGGCAGTCGCTTGCCTTCGAAGATAACACTGGGCAAAGTAGGGGGCACAAGAGGGCAGTGGCACAACAGAAAAAGATCTTGGGATCAAGAAAAATTATGACTATGCCTGTGGGCAGATGGGAGAACTCTTGGCATGACAGCACAGAGACCCACGGTGCCACACCGTGCCTATATAGATGTATAGGTATGCATTGTTATGTAGTAAAGCCTAACCTGTTAGTGGTTAACTTGCAAGCCCATTCGCAGTGCAGTGCTCTATAAGCGCAAGCTCATTTCAGTATAAGTATTTGCAATTTAGCGGCTGTGTGGACGCAGTGGTGCTTTATCCGCGAACTCGATGCGGGTTTTCTGCAGCGAGTGACACAGGGATCTTGGCGCAGAGCCCATTTTCTGAGGGCAAAACCTTCCGCTTTCTGATGCCACGCACTTTCCGAACGAGAGATCGCGAACCCGGGCCAAATCGAGCCCACGCGCGTTTCCGAAACTCCCAACTCCCCGCACGCACGGAGAGTCCGCCGTGCGCGCGCTTCTCTCCTCTCGGTGCTGCGCGGCGGCTTCGCGTTCCCCCACGCAGGCGCCCCGGGAACGGCAAGAGTTAACGGGGCTGGCAGGAAATGCGCACGATTCTGCGCTCATCGCTGCGCCCACACAGCTGGAACCCGGCCACGCTAGCCGCCTCTCCCGAGCAAAACACACAAAGCCGAGCACCGAAAGATCGCAGCCAGTGGAAATTAGCTGCTCGGATCGCCATTTTCTTGAAGTGTTTAGACCTTGACGCCGTTTGCCATCCAATAGCTCATGCCCGTTGCTGGACGCAGAGGAGACCCACCCGCGCGGGGACCAGCGCTGGATTCCCGTGTGTTTCGGAACCCCGGCTTTGTAGAATGCCATGTGCCGTCTTTGCTGAGCAACACACACACAGGGTCCTGTAGACTCCTCTGCCGAAGACGTTTTCAGAGAAGGTGCCCTCATGAAAAGCCTGTTGGACTTAAGTGAGTACCCCAGAAATAACGCATTCATGAATACAGGCAGGAGGCCTCGTCATCGCATCCTTCCAGTGTGCAAGGACCGGCAGCGCGTGTGAGGCAGGAGGCAGGCACATGCATGCCGCGTACATCTGTGTATGCACTCGGAACGCTTCGTCCACAGCGGCTCCTTTGGCGAAACCCGTGTGTGCTGCGCCCCCGTTAATCCATCTCTTAAATACGACAATGACGCTCTGTTGTTTCTTACGCAATGTGTCGATTGCTGCGCGTAATTACGCCGCTGTGCGTAGTATATATACACTGCGGCGTCAAGCGTGCATTGATCTCGCTTCCTGACCCTGTCCGGGTTGATCTGCTTGTACCGTGCATGCTCGCTCTCAGCCACATGCTATACACGTAGTAGCTTAACATGAATGCACACATTTGGCAGGCGGGGGAGGGGAGGTATGTAACTCTTCATGGTATGAATCCGGTAGGGGAGGCGAGGAGCGTATTTTAGAGTCCTCAGTGCGACTCTAGGGCGAGGGTTCAGGGGATAGAGCACGCCGGAGCCTCCAGAGGAAGTGATGTATCGACCGGGTGCTTAATGCATGAAACCACCTCACCTGGGAGCTGTCGCTCTGGGCCAAAACAAGGAACAGCCCACAAGCATTGGCAAAGCCAATCATTTTCTCCTTTGCATAGGTGTTGCAAGCCCTGCTCGTTCGAGCAGCTCCGGCTATTATACCCCCCCCCCCCCGAGGTACAGTTTTGGTACAGTGCTGCCACTGATTGTCGCCGCTTGCTATCTCACACTAGTTTTGTTCATCAAAAGCCCAGGATCTCACGCCATTGCCAGGTTCTGAAAATACGCTCACGTCATTTGACAGGCAGGGGAGGAATTGGGCCAGAACAAGACAGAACTGCACCCCTGTCTTGCCGGAGCACCGATCTGTGTAGACATAAGGCCCAAACGCCCCCAAGTTGTGGAAGTTCCCTGCCCCTGACTGCCATGCGCCTCCTGAATGCCATCACACGTCTTCACAGACTGCATCTCAAGGCCATCCTTTGCCCAACAGCCCAAACACAAACAACAAAACTGTCCCAAACTGTATATATGTCTCAGGCTTTGCACATATTTTATTGTCAGGTTGATTCTTCCGACAGGGGAAATGAGCACCATACCAAGCGTGCATTGCATGCTCAAAAGGAATGCACGCTTCAACTACTGGCACAGGCCTGTTTGATAAATTGGTGGTCATTCTTAAGTTCCCAAAATGCACTTTGTTTTTATGCATAGCAGCCAGTATCCTATATTCAGATCATGCACATCATTTGACACTTAGCTCCGCCCCCTCAGTTCCGCCCACACCACTGACAATCCACCCTTCCCGCCCCACGTGTAAAGGGGAGGGGGAGTTCCCCCTGTAAGTGTTGTCCATTCCCAGCACTGATGACAAGCGTTGCTATCATATGCCAGCTGTTGCCATTTAAAGTGCGGTTCTCACACCAATGCTATGGATTGTCATTCATTGCAAAGGTCCCCCCTCTGTTGCCCCTGATTGTGATCAACTGGCCATGTTGATGACAATCGGGGGCATTTCTTCGCCATGTATTGTAAAGCTAGATTGAGATGTGAACAAATGAAGTCGCGGCTGCAACACTCACTATGTCTTATGCTCTATTGAAAGGCCCTGCTGACCCGGGGAACTCTGTGCCGCGTGTATCCCTTTGCAACACACCACTCAGTGATACTCGTTGCACAGCGTATGTCCAGTGGATATCCTCAGCCCTCTGCCACGTACATGAGATATGTAGGCCATTGGATGGTGCGCCTCCAGTCAACCAAAACTAAACAAGCCTGACTCAAACGTAGGAATAAGTATGCAGTGTGAGCAAAAACAGAGCTGGAGGCTAAGGTGAGGCAGTGGCATTCTAGAAGGCAGATGCATAGACAATTACATGGGCCCAAAGGTCCCTTGCTGCTTAATATTCCCACGGATTTAGTAAGGATACAATGCATGAACATTCCGAGTAACCCAAGACATGTCCGACTCGCCCTTCAGGGCACCATCACGCAGGGTTTGCAAGACACCCCAATGGGATACATGTACCTACACCAAATCAAAGTGAAAATGATCTACATAGTCGGTGGTTATCCTGAAAAGCCGAGCTGGCTTTAGCTACTCAGGCTTGATTTGGAGACCCTCTTTGTATGTGTACTTTATTCAAGCCCCCGAACATACATGTTGATTTAGGGCCTGAGTCATGGATTTTTTTTGCACAGTGCAAAGTGACTTTTCCCTGGTGCAAAGTGACTCTGCACTGCCAACAAATACCCTGAATCACTTTAGACTGGCTTTACATGGCAACATACATTTTGCACTATTCTATGAATCAGGGTGTTTGTTGGCAGTGCAAAGTCACTTTGCACAAGTGAAAAGTTACTTTGCACTGTGCAATAAATTCCATGAATCGGGCCAAACATTTTGCACTGTTCCATGAATCGGGGTGTTTGTTGGCAGTGCAACGTCACTTTGCACCAGTGAAAAGTTACTTTGCACTGTGCAAAAAATTCCATGAATCAGACCCTTAGTCACTGAACGGCATGCATTATATCTTTGCTTTAGTGCCACGTCGTTCAAAAGGCGGCTGGTTTCAAAGAGCAGGTTCTGAACCCGAATGCAGATGCAAATGTGATTCCTTCATGTGCCACACTGCACCCCGGTCCCACTTAGACCCACGGTTTCTCCCTCAGGGGCCTGCTGATCAGCATGCCCCTGCCACCAGGCAGAGATGTCCCTGCACGGGTGGCCAAGAAGAGGCCTTCTTCAGTCAAGCATGGATGTTCCTGTGGCTGGAATGCTCCCTGGCTAGGGGCCCAACTCAGCAACAAGTATGGCTAGCAGCAGTCGTCAAGACCCCAGTTATTAGGCATTGGTGCCCCTACTATGTTACTGATGTCCTTGGACCTCTCAGCGGCTTTCGATTTGATGGAACATCAACTCTTCCTGGAGAGGTTGGAAAATAGAGCCAATTTTAGTGCTAGTGCAAGAAACTGGATGCAGTCTTTTTTAGGTTCAAGAACAATTTGGGTATGCAGTATACAAGCAGAGGCAGACCCAGTAACTATGAGCTACGGAATACCTCAGGGAGCTGCATTGTCACCTATTTTAAATAACTTATTCACAGTCCCTTTCTTTGATGATCTAGAAAAAAAGAATATATGCTTCTCGAACTACGCTGATGATTTTCAGTGCCTTATTACACTCTCAGGGGACTACGATCAGGATGCCACTATGGTAGCTGACATTTATGATTTAATTCACAATTGGATGCATGTAAACGGTATGGCCCTGAATCATGGGAAAACAGAGCTAATGTTGGTCGCTCTAAACCAAGACTCAGCAAGCTGACATCAGATTACCAAACATTTCATATTGCAAACCATGACATTTAGGTGAAGGAAAAAAATGTAAATCCTTCGAGTCCCTTTCGATCAAACCCTGAATATGTCTGGTGTCATCATCCGCGTATTACATTAGGCTTCCAGCACACATAAGACCATTTCTGTCACAATCCAGGTGTGAGACCATTGCCAGAGGTATTGTATCCGCAAAAATAGATTATTGTGGATCACTCCTCATTAGTATGAGTAAAGCCGAATTTACCAAACTTCAAGTGGTACAGAATAGCGCTATAAGAGCAATCGTGGGTTTATGTAAATGTGCACGTGTATCGGAGGTAAGAAGAAAATTACATTGGTTGCCAGTTGAATAAAGGGTTGAATTCAGACTTCTCACCATTACATTTAAGGCTTTATCCGGTGATGCACCTCCTTACATTTTAAATATATTAAAAACCAAGCAGGAGTCGCGCTCACTTCGTTCTAATGGAGATAGGAACCTACAGGTACCGAAAACCTCCTTGGAACTGGTGAGAAAGGGTGCGTTCTGGTGAAGTACCCCCATTAAATGGAACGCGCTACCACCCTCTATAAGAAACTGTGGGATGATCAAGGAATGTAAAAACAAATTCAAGACGCATCTTTTTAAATAACTTGGGTTAAACCCCCATTTCCTTTCGGGAAGAGCTTGGTTCACGATCTGCACCCGTATGCACCCGGGCCAATTTGGTTGCACATAATAAATAATAATAATAATACTTGCAGAATGTCAATTCTAATGCGTCTCCTCCTAATCAGTAAACATGGCGCAACGCAATTATCGGAAGCAGGCGGGCAGAATCAAAATGTGAAGTGAATATTGATTCCTGAGCCTATTGCAACAACAAAAAAGCATGGCTTTTCACACTGTATTGGAAAACGTGCCAGGAGCGGTCTTTTTTTCTATATGGTTATTGATAGATGGTTTTATGAAACACAATCACACTGTATTGGAGAACGTGACCGTGCGCGCTCTTTATTCAGTCTTGTCTATTGATGCGTGATTTTATGAAACCCATTGAAATGTTGCTATCTGCTGGGCTAGGCCGATGATCCCAGTGTGGGTGTTGCCCAAGAAGCGAGCCCAGAGAGGTGGAGACCAGCAAGTCTCAGCCTGCTGCCCCCGAAAGACTGGCAAGGCCAGTGCAGAATTTGGCATGTGACTGGCAACCCCAGACCCACCATTCAGAGACCGGGGCTTGTGGTTAAGACTCTTGATTTCCCTCTAGGCCAAGATACCACTGCCGACATGAGTGAAGAGTTAAGGAGAACCACATACACATGTTATACTTTTTGCTTCTGTTGAGTGGAACATGTTGATTGTTATTGCATTTGAAGGTGTGCAGCGCACATATGGTATCAGGCTCTCAGATCCTAGGTGCAGTACCAGGGCAACCGCGAGGACACCAGGGTGTTATTTCTAGGAGAACAAGCTGGCATTGAGATTTTTTTTTTTTATGGCACAGGTGACCATATATTGTCGGATTTATGGTGCGAATTGAGTTTCAGAACTTGGCAGCATGAATGGGGTCTCGGCCTACTCTGCAGGCTTTAGGTACACGTCAGCCCTTACACGGCTAGATGCCTCAGGATCTAGAAGGGTGGTTTGGGGGTGCAATGGAATGAACTTGGAGAATACCCATTCAGTTGTGAGACTATGGAAGACTTTATAAACGATGGGCAAGACGTTGGACTTCAGTATTGTGTTTGCAAGTAACCTGCGGAGGGGTGGGGGGTGGCCTGGTGAGATGTTGCAGAGCCCGTGTTTGTTGTGATACATGTAATGCTGGCTTGAAAGCTAGCAGCTGGGTAATTGGGATCCACAGAGGTCATTGGGGAAGGCAACGCAGCCTATAGTAAGAGGAAGTCAGATGCAGGGGGGGGAAGTTCAATAACTGTGAGGAAGGACATTCAAGAACTGGAGGAGGGGCAAAGGTAGTGGGAGAAATGGAAGACAGTCGTGATGATGATGGCAGGTGTATTCCCGGAAGGGCATGGTATGTAATTAAGGCCGAAGCTGTGGTAGGTCTGGGTGGGTACAGAGGTATTAGAGGAAGGGTATACATTAAGAGCGGGGTATACAGGTGATTAAGGAGTATGCTAAGTAAAAGGATGCAGGCGAGGCAGAGGCAGATAAATAAGTAGACAGAGAAATAAGGCAGTGACAAGTGCAAGGGAAGAGTGGAGGGGGTGCATCTGTGGATGGGCAGCAGGGGTGATCAGGGAAGGGACAGAGGTGGTTCAAAGAGGGCAAGGTATTCTTAGGCCAAGAGTGGGTGGATGGTTTAGAAGGAGGAAGGCAGAGATTGTCCTGGAAGTGGGTGGTTGAGATAGAAAAGGATATTGCAGAGGGGGAGTGTCTTAGGCAGATGATGTAAAGGAGATTACACAATGGGGAGGGGGATGGGGATATGGAAAGAGGAGGAGGTCATTCAGGAAGTGGACAATTTAAGTTGAGAGAGGGAGTCAGGGTTTTGAGGAAAGAGGGTGAAACTAGTACATACATTGGATTGGAAGATGACCATGGGGAAGATGACCATGGGAGGGAGTGTTGTAAACCCAGGTAGTTAAGAGACAGAGCAGATTAAGTTAGTGGAAGGAAGGGCACTGAGCGGAAGCGAGAGCGGCTGCTCAAGGGTGGGAGGCTGTGGTAGTAGAAAGTGAGTAGTGCCATTTTACGGAGGGGTGAACGGCTGGTATTTGGAGGAATGGAATAGGGTCGCACATTGTGCTGCACGGTTAGTTAAATAATTGTAGGTGAATTGAGGCTGACTAAAGGCAAAAGGATAATTCAGGGTGTGGATTCAGGGGTGGTGAAGGTGTCAGATTGAGAGCAACCGACACAGTCTGTTCTTCCAGTCATTAATTCTACACTTACACCACGATCATTTCACTTTAATAATCTACTAAGTACTATATTATCACAAAACCCCAATCTATCAAATCAGATATGTCTAAACATGATTGCGTTCAATTCTCCAGCACTGGTGGAAAATGTAGGTTCCGGGGGGCCCAGTAGTTTGCGATGTCTGGTGACAGTGTAGGAGCGCCTACGAGGCTCTTGTGTGTTGGCGAAAATGTCACTGGAAAAGCAGTACAAGGTGCAAGTGGTTAATGCTTGGAGCAGAAAGGAAGGTTGTGTGGAGCATTTATGTCAAGTTCTCAGTCATTGGCTAACTTTTGGGAGTGGTTGTCATTAGCTTCTGTGGCACCTCTGTATGTTCCAGTTACAGATCAGTAAAGACCCACGGAAAGCTGCTACCCCAAGCCTAACTGTGAATTTTCAAGGCATGGGGCCAAACTCCCACTATTTTAAGAGCCAAGCCGGCCCAACTAAAATCTCCTGTTGACTAATTTATTGTGTCAACGAGCCATTGTTTAGGGCCCTTTGAACAACTGTCCCTTTTGCTGGAATGTGCAGGCTTTGTTTGCATGACCTTCCTGAGAATATCCTCTTGAAACCATCTCTGGGTGGACAGGAGACATTTTGTCTGTACTGCTCTGACTGGCAGAGAAAGTATCAGGCCAGTTGCTGTGATAATAACATGGCAGAAGAGTTTACATACAGTACCCCCAGCCACTTATTGAAATGGTATCCATCCGAGTAACGAATCCCCAATGGACTAACATGTTAAGGGCCTCGAATAAGAGAACCCAGATACTGCTCCCATGCTGTCACTGGTTTACCTAAGCCTCGGCTTTAACAAGAAACCTTTTTGTAGAGATTTAAATATACATTACATTTTGTTTGTACACAGATAATCTGTTCCACATTGGAAACATATGTTCTGCATAAAGCTTAATATATCCTTATAGATAGACAGAGGGAGGGGTCGTTAACATGGTCTATGATCTGCTTTGCCTCCTGACATAATTTGGGGAAGGCTCTTTATCCCAAGAGATGATAACCCTTCCCACGGTCTCTGAAGCTATTAGCACAGTGTGGTAACAGCAATATAGGGTTTTGTGTTGTGGTGAAAGAAAGAATGCTAACTTTACAGTGCGCAAAAGGTGCAGGGTAAACATGCCTGTACATTCACTGTGGTTTTATTTTGTAGTATTTAAATAACCAGGTTGTCTTCATAAGGTAAGCATTTTAATTTTAAGCGTGACTGAACAGATTTTGTTTTATCATGAGCAGGCATTAGTTGTAATGTACAAGTTAACCATTTCTCTATGCAAAAGTGAAAGCATTTTTCCATGTTTTAGCTTTCACTTTGATGCAGTAATTTAGAAGAAGGCTGTCTCACATTGAGGGTGCAATGAAAAAAAAACTACTCCCAAAGTCTTGTTGGAAGACATTGTGCGAGGAAATTGCATTGTTGCTTCTGGATTTCTTTCTGTTGTTCTCCGTCTGATACTGAAGTCGGAATGTTCAGAATGTGATCAATGCCTGTAGTTATTGACTCCACTCTGAACATGCCGATTGGCTGAGAGGAGGTCAGAAATGACACCCATTTGCTGATTAAATGTAAGTTGTGAAATATGGCTATTGGATGAAATTTTGTTACATTAAATTATTGAATCCAGTCCCTTATATTAACCTATGATTCCGGAGGTAAAAGGAAGCAAATATCTGCTTGCTCTTTCTTTCTTTCTTTCTTTCTTTCTTTCTTTCTTTCTTTCTTTCTTTCTTTCTTTCTTTCTTTCTTTCTTTCTTTCTTTCTTTCTTTCTTTCTTTCTTTTTTTTTTATTTTTATTTTTTTTATTTGTTATGGTTTATATAAACCTTACCAAATATTTAAAAGAACACACTTTCTCAAACGTATTTACACAACTTAGACATAAAATAACTACCAATCACATAAGAAGAAATGCAAAATCAAGTACAAAGAGAAAGCACAAATAAACAAGGAAAAAAAAACAGCAAAAGACAGAGGTCACCAAATAGGATTAACATTCTCTCCCATTAGATACAGTCGATACCCTTTAAAAGAGATCACAAACATTTCTCAAGAACGTTGTAACCCTAATGTTTAAATTGCCTTTGCTACAATGGAGCATTCTATACCAGATGAAATCCCTATCCACATTAGCAGTATTCGATACATATTGACTGAAGTATAGAAGTCTTTCGGCCTTGAGTGCCGGACACACCAGCAAAATATGTTGTAGATTCTCAACCGTCCCCTCTACACAGCAGAATCTACACCAATTCCAAGACCCTTTCACAATCGATCTAATGGAATTGATCTGGTTTGTAGCAATGACATTAAATCTAAAACGCATAAAATCATTTCTTATCCGTTTACTGGGATATTTGACTAAATACTGTTCCATGACTGGCAACCATTTATTCAATGCACATACTTGATGATAGAGTTTAGAGTCCAGGATTTTATTTTTTGTATGTAACCAGTCAAACCCCATCACACTTTCCTTCACCCGTGTGGCTTTATTATTAAGAGAGGTTACTGACATACCTAGAGATTTCAGAGTCTTTAAAGTTTCAGCATTCAGCTCTTGTATAAAAGGGTTACCAATGTCCTGACCTACACAACAGTAGAGTGTATTCATTTCACTAGACATACATTTCCTCCACAGCTTTAGTCTTTTACAGGTTACGTAAGCCAATAAAGAGTTTAGACCAAATTCATACAGAATTAACTCAAAAGGGATTGATTTAGGTAGAAAATACAAAACCGATTTCCAAATGTAACTCTCCGTGGACAGCCAATCCCCCTCGTATTTTAGAGACTGTAATTCCGCCCCATAAATTACTCTAGGGATGACCTTTTTCGTGTAGAATTCTCTCAGAGGACTCATTGTGAATCTGCCATATCTGGAATCGATGACTCTCATTTGACGGATTGCAATGTCCGCCTTGAATCTAAGTTGAGTTCTAAATACTGATCTTAAGTTGGACCCTGATATAACAAAACCTAAATATTTAAACACAGACTGGGCTCTAAGACGGGAATAACCACATGACCAGGTAAGCGAGTCCAGCTTCTTATTTCTGTTGCCCAAACGAACTATCACAGTTTTAGCCGAGTTAATCTTCGAGTTTTTCTTTCTTTCTTTCCTTCTTTCCTTCTTTCCTTCTTTCCTTCTTTCCTTCTTTCCTTCTTTCCTTCTTTCCTTCTTTCCTTCTTTCCTTCTTTCCTTCTTTCCTTCTTTCCTTCTTTCCACTTATGCAGGAAGTAAATACTGTTTCAAAGCGCCCACAGGGCAGCAGGGAGGGGGATGTGAAATTAAACAATTAACAGAGTTAAATACATAAGAAATATTAGGTGCAGTGGGTGGGGTTTCAAAGGGATGTTGGTATGTTCATAATTGGCAACATTTCCTAGTCTGAATGATGTGGTAAGTCTGACTCAGCAGATGACTGTCGAGAGCATTACCTGAGTCATGGGTACAGCCCATGACTCACTCCATGTGTGGTAGCTTATCGAGGAAACCTGAGAGTGGTAACCAGGGGAGATCTGAGCAACTGTTAAGCCCCCGAATTGGCAAAATTACAGTAAGCACCTTACCTTCACAAGTACTCCGTTAACGGTGTGAAAAAGAACTGCTCTTCCAGATGTCCCAAGAGTCTCATAACAAGAGCTTTCTAGTTCCTTGCCGTCAATGGGTAAGAGGGTGGGTATCGGTTTGTATTTGGATAAGTCTTCTGCATCCAGATTAGTCTTCTGGACAAGAGATACAGTGATTGTCAGCTCAAATTGTTTTAAACACAGTTGATCACTTGCCTTCAATGTAGCATCATCACTTCGCAACATACAAGGTTAAAACATATTCTATTTTATTCTAATTCAAAGTGAGGGAAACGAAAGTGAAGAAATGGCAACCTAACAGCCATACCATAATGATGGCGACAGACGTCGATGAAAAGTGAAGGTTGCCATTGGACATGCATTGCCACAGTAGAGGCTTCCCATCAGTCAAGCTTTCTCGTGCTAAAGGATTGGTTCTTTGGTACATCATTTAGTGTCCTGGTTCCCCGTGTTTGACCTCCAGAACGTTTTGTGGATGTCAGATCTATTTTCAAGTGGTAACTCTCCATTTCCATGTCCTGGATTGGATTCTTTAAGCAATTCCAATCCCTTCTAATTTAATCAGAGTTGTACCAATCAGTCCTCTTATAATGCCAGAATTTTTGTTTAAAAATGGCTGTCATGTTTTTCATGTTTTGGCTCTCTGCCCTGGTTAAGTGGCCGGTTTACTAGCTCCCTCTCTATTGGTGGGCTGAAGTCCAAAATTTGCTTCTGGAGCCAAACAGCCCATCATTCTCTCAATGTATATCATTGGCTTCCCCTCCAGACCAGGATACTGTTCAAGACTGCCTGTATCATCTACAAAGCAGTCACGAGTAGCACACCAGTGTACCTGGCGGCTAAGTTCCACATTTCTGGTGCCACACGCTCCTTGCACAGCCAACGGACCAACCGGCTTCAATAACAACTAGTCCGCAAAGGGAGATCCCGCAAACAATCCTTCTCTTACCGTGCACCCATCGTCTGGAACTCGCTCCCAGTATCAACTCAGAATGCACCCACAATTCTTCAATTTCGCAAATCTTTCAAAACGTGACCTTTTCAACAGCACCTGGTCAGGGACTCATTCCAATGGATGCACAGAACGCAACTGCAATATGGTTAAAAGATGCCCGCCCAAATGGTGGCTACCCAAACCGTGTGCTGGACTCCGCTGCTCTTGAGTCAGGTTCACGCATTCAATAATAACATAAAAAAAGAAATGTTCAATCTACTTATATCTTATATGGTTGACTTTGTGCTATTCAATATTGCCATTTCAAATCTAATCAGTAGATTTATTTTGGTAGAATTGGTATTCATTAAGTTTTGACACATGCACAGACCGAATCAGGGAATTCTTCAAAGAACCAGTTCAATACTAGTGGAGCACCTATGGATGCATGTGCATTGTAACAATTTATTGAGAAACCACCCTCAACACTGGGAGTTCCTACCCTCCCCACTCACGTGGTTATGCAACAAACTGTTTAACAGATTCTTTTTTTAGCCCTTTCTCAGACGAATATCATTGGATCCTTCCCCCCCTGAGATAACAATGAGCAAAGAACCAGGTCGGTGTACGGAAAATATATTGCTATATATTTAAATTAAAAGTAATAGAATTTAGTATGAACATTTCAAAAACCATTTTATCCGTGGCACAACACAATCAACACATTCAACTTCTCTAAGCATTAATACATTACAAAAGTGAGTTAAAAAGAACACAATCACAATTCTTAACTTTCTGCAAATTTCACTTCACAAAATAATTACACTGACAAAGGCACTTATGTAATGTTGTGCAATTTTGATTTTCCTGCAAGCTTAAAATGGTAGCAGTAGGATTTCAAGATTGGTAAAAATACATATGGCAATTATAATTTTGCCCACAACTTTGGTTTAAAATGAACACAGTGTGATCTATCACTTTGTTGTTCAGACCCCCCTCTTGCTTTGGTCTAGGTTGGGAAGTCGGGCAGAAAAATTGGATTGCTTTGGAGAATTTTGGATTTCAGGCCCCCCCCTTACTGAAAGGCTGGTGTTGGGGGAAAATGGATAAAAATGTTGGATTGATTTAAGAGCAAAGACGCCCCTATTCCTTATAGAAGTCGGGGTCAGCTGGACAACAAGGCTTACCCAATTAAATTATAGGCTATAATTCTGAGAACACACTGGGAAGTGAGCTTTGCTAATTTCGACTTTTAACAAAATTCACCCCCATAGTGTTCTGCCAAATGGGGAATTAATTACATTAATATTTTTGGTTACATAGGCTAAGGATCTACACAGTTTTGCCCCCCACCCACTATAAAGGGAAAAGGTTCAAGGCCAGCAGACTCCCCAACCTTTCGTTTGCCCAGGGCTCAGTTCTACTTACATAGCAAGCCTATGTTTAAGGAAAGCCAGCTGCATCTCAGGACACTCTGGAAAGATAAGGCAGGGGTCGGGTCACTCCACTCTCAAACTGGCTCCCGCTCTCCACTATAGGACCCAGTCAGCTTTGAGGCCTTCCTAGAGATAGACAGCTCCACCCAGATGCACTCTCAGCAATCTCCTCTGGTGTCTCTTTAAAGCTGTCAGATTGTAAGTTTCAGCTGCCTTCCTGATGGTCTGTCTTTTCTCTCCGTCCTCCTGTCTTTCTCCCTTTTCTGTCTGTGTCCCTGTGTCCTAGTGAAGTCGCCCTTATATAGCAGCTATGACACCACCAATTTTACTATCTTGGGGAAGTACGCTGCAGTAATCCTTGCCCCTAGGATTGGACCATTGACCTTCTCTCTCCTTCCAAACCCAGCCTCCAAGTCTGGATTGGCTTACGGGTCTGGATCAACATTTAGCAATTCCCTTTTGTCCTCATCCTATGTTCTCCTTTCAACCTTTTGGAAAAAAACTAGTTATGTATCACAACGTCATCATTTTACCAGTAACTGCCATTCTACACATATTTTCTGCTTCCACTAATCATGGGTCATTAGATAAACCGCCCACCAAATCTGTAGCATGGCCATGTGGCACCTTTCTGCTGTTTCCGTAAAAAGCACAACAGTTATGAATATGTAAGTTATCAAGCATATCCCTAATTTCAATTTCCACCCGCTCACCAACTCCCACATTTGGAACATGTTCTGATCAGCCAGAAACCTAGTTTAACTGTCCCTTACAATTCCCAGAGTCACAGGAAGATGAATTTTATATCCCCAAAATTGTGTGGAAATTACATTAAAAATGGCACATAGATGAAATCCACCCGCCTTATGATGGCTGAGAAAAAGGCCTAAATGATAATAGTACTTTTAAATAAATTGTGAATCTTCCTGTAGGACAAATGGCAATTTCTGCTTCCGGCCATTTGTTTTCACTGGGTCAGCCTGAAACTTCATCATTCTCCTTTGTATTGGATGCTTGCTCTTTGAAGTGGGTGCCCCCATTTTCACACATATTTGTTGTGCTCCAGCCAAGAGTTACTTTTTCTTGAAGTCCATGCTTTCAGAGCCAGCAAGCCTGGAGAGCGCTGAATTTGGCGCCTTTCGCAGAACATTTTTTATTGCGGTTGGTCATTAAATGTGACATCTAGGCTGGAAGTGGGAGATGTCCTTGTGAAGTTTTGCCCACAGCCAGCAAAAGGGTCTGTTTCTTGAAGACAAAGTGGCACTTCAAATGACACTGGAGTTTTGTGGGTGAAACATAATATACATTGCTCTTTGTCAACCCACACATCATGTTTTGTTTTCCTGACATTTTTGTGTGAGCAGCGATATTTCTTTCACTTTTACTTTTTCAAAAAACGTTTTTATTTGCACACACATGTGCAGGCCATTTCTGTTTTCAATGTTTAAAAATCATGTTTTCGATTTGACAGAGATATTTGATTCCTCCTTCTTTTTTAAATTAAAATGCTGCTTCTCCATTGGTAATGATAGGTAGGCCCCTTTCCACATGGCTCTTTAATTTTACTTGGAAAAAGAAAAACAAAGGCCAGGCCGTTTTTGTTTCAGTGTTTATAATCCTGCAAATCATGTGAAAGGGACTTTTGTTTGGGGCATTTAAATGCACCCCACAGCATGGTGATTGCATGGGTGCAACATGGGGGAAAGGGTCAAACAAGTAAAGCAATGGAAAGGTTTGAATTAAGACATTTTTGGAACTCTCAAGGGCCATTGAGATCCATTCCGCGACTACAGAGTGTCCCGTACTATTCCAGAGCAAGTGCATATAATGCTTAATTCCACAGCGTTCCTGGGAGTTTGAAGCCTAGCATTGAAGCTATGGCAGATTAGAGCAAGTTTACAAACTAGATTTAGGAGAGATTTAAAAATATGATTTGATGTACGCCGTATTTATTAGAATTGATTATCTGCCCTTCCACTCTCGCAGCACATTAAATTGTTCATACAGTTGAAGTTGAAGATGGGATTGGATGGAGAGGATGGAAGTACTATAGTCTAGTCTCCGAAGGGGTGTTGGCGTTCCATTCTATTGGTAGGTACGGAAAAGTATGGTTTTATTTTTGTTTTTTTTTATATTAAAATTTTTATTTTCACAATAGCAAATAAGAACAAAAACAGTAACAATCCATTAAACCCGCACACAATCAATCAAAGTCAAAACATAGTAACCAATTCATCATAAAACAAGTATGTTTGATGCAAATGGAATCATTTGGTCAAACCATTTCATTCCTCGACTGATGGAAAATCTATCATTAGAAGGAACATAACGTTAAAGGTGATCACAGCAATCAAGAGTTTTATTCCAAACGGCAGAACTATGGCCATCATTATCATTTTACAAATGTAATATGACAATCTCCAGGAAGCTGGGTTTTATCAGCTTGTAACAACCAACTGAATAAGGTACTGAGAGGGGCGGGCCCCAGCTAGCCAGCACGGCTAGTCCTTCTGGCCATCATCACCTTTTTTACCCAACGTGCACAAGGAGTAGATAAGGAAACCCCCCGCCCCCCACCAAGCAGGGGATGAATGAGGAGGCAGACTTGCGAAGGAACAGACACAGAGTCACAAGAATGCTGGAGGAGGGAACTGGAGTTTGTGCACCAAAGATGAAAGACACCACCGCATCACAGAGGGAGAGAGGCCAGCAGGAAGCTCATCGCAATGGCGTGTCTGAAGGTTGGACCAGAACATGAGAGTAACAAAGCAGGGAATGGTGGAAACAGAATACTAGTTGTAGCCTGCATTCCCTGTGCACTGATAGGAGAAAGTGCCGTGCTGGGTACCAGTTAAGCAATAAGAACCCGTTCTGGGGGCTTTACTGGGTGATAACTGTATAATGCTAGGTTATAGCCCTTAAGAAGCTAGGGCCTTAATGCTAGGCCGCAGCACCATTACCACCAAGTGAAACCAGCAGAATGTATGCTATTTAAGCAATATGGCCCGAGCAGCGGGGGCATTACCGACTCAGGTAATGCCCCGGGGCCCATAGTTATAGGCCCGAGCGAAGTGAGGGCCTTAACGAAGGCCAAGGGGCATTACCTGAATCAGTAATGCCCCCGCCGCAAGGGTCATATTGCCATTAGTACCCCTTCCCACATTATGTGCGTGGCCAGGGCACTAAAAGCATTTTTTTTCTGTGCCGAAACGCTGCAGCGTTTCGGGACAGAACAAAAAAAAAGAAACGACTAAGAAAATGGCCGCCATGGAAAGTGAAAACGGAGTCCGTTTCCCCTTTCCAGGGCGGCCATCAGGAGCGGACGCGCTGGGAACACAACTGTTTCCAGCGCGTCCGCTCCCGAAAAAAGATCAAGCAGAAGGTAAGTGGGGTTGGGAGGGGATTAAAAAAAAAAAAAGTAAAAAAACGTCCCTGGTGAGGGACGAGGGAAGCCTCGAACCGTGTGGAGGCGCGGAGCAAGGATGGCTCCGTTACGAGTCTCCACACGGCTGGAGGCTTCCCTCGTCCCTCACCGGGAAAGCAGGAACAAAAAGGTAAGTGGGTGGAGGAGGGAGGAAAGGGAATAAAAAAAAAAGCCTTACCCGAGTCCCTGGCGGGGGGCGAAGGCAGCATCTCAGCCACGGGGAGGCTCGGAGAGGGGATGGCCCCACTTCCAGCCTCCTCATTGGCTGTAGGGCTGCCACGCCCCCCGCTGAGGACAAGGTGGCTGGAATCCCAGCCGAGAATCGAAGGATTCTCGGCCCGGTAAGGACCCGGCGAGAGCCAATCAGAATGTGTGTTGCATTCTGCTTGACTCTCGCTGGGTACTAATTACTATTAGCACCTCGAGGCTAACCCTTGGCCTGCCTAAAGCATTGTATGTGTAAAACAGTGGGTTGTGAGCTCCGCGACCCATTGTTTCTCACAAATCAATCCTCACCTAACATGGCCACCATGGAAATGGAGGGTGGTACTCAGGGGAGTTGCTAGGTATGGAAAAGACCCGGGGCTACGCTGATGTCGGAACTGTTGGGACTCGGGGCTAGCTGATTCTATCTGGGGCTACAACCAAAAGATCACGGGCTATAGCCCCCTTAGCCCCCCCCAGCAACGCCCCTGGTGGTGCTCCATGCAGAACCCCTCTTCCATTTCCATAGTGTCCAAGGGTGGGTGGTGAGATGTGACGTGGGCTGTGACACCATTTCAGTTGAGTAGGGACTGACGGGGTTTGGGGGTAGATGGGCAGAGCAGGGAAGAGGCAGGTGGAGGTAAG
The DNA here is from genome assembly GCF_040938575.1 of Ambystoma mexicanum. NCBI lineage: Eukaryota > Metazoa > Chordata > Amphibia > Caudata > Ambystomatidae > Ambystoma > Ambystoma mexicanum. The sequence goes on from NC_090925.1 coordinate 1,079,096,852, forward strand.
ATGGCTGACATGTTCCTCCACTGTGAAAATCAGCCCTGGCTTGGAGCACTCTGATGGATGGATGCACCCGCCGACTCTGCTAATACAAAATAAAGGAACCACATTATCTGTGCTAAAATACACACATTACCTAACATTCCTTGAACTGGATTGACATAACTATGAGTCTCAAGGAATAGTTTCACAAACATCCACCCCGGTTAATATTATTACATCCATCTAATGTCACTGGCTCTTGTATAACACAATGCATGGGGCGGCCTCTTGGCACTAAGTCCTGTAAGAGAGTGCGACTGAATCTGACTGAAACTGCTCAGCTACATAACACAGCCAAGGGCTGATATCTCTGTTTCATTGGTGTTTTTTTTTATGCATATACGTATAGCATTTGTGAGGCTATTTTACTAACATCGGGCAGCAGAGCTCAGAAAGGCTCAGAAAGCAAAGCTACTTCGCAGATTGAGTTAGAGGTGGGCACATCCCTATGCAAGCGTTCCAAATGAACAATAAATATATGCGGTTGTGTATATGGTTAGGTGTGCAGTTTATTAAGGCCACATACACAGAGCTCTACTTCATACAGATAACTGAGCTCTACTTCACACAAGCACTCATAGCCTGCCCTGCGAGTACTGTGTTAGTAAGTGACAGGCATAGGGTACAACTTAAACCTAGTGCAGGTGACTCCAGTTTGAGGCAATATTAGATGAGGTTCAATCTCAGATTGCACCGATGTTTCAGACTCGGTGCCCAACAGCAGTGCTAGCTCTACATGTAAAGCATATTGCTTTCATGTTTCAGGCTACACCGCAAGGTAAACATTGGGCAAGCTTCTGCCGTAGACCTTGCACAAAGCAAAGCATGGACCGTATTTCGTTCTCTTCCCTGTCTCTTGTTTGTCAACTGCGATCTTCCAGTGAATATGCTTTAGTTGCTCTGCATGATTTTGCCTCTAAGATAGCTGAAAAAGTTAATGCGCCTATTGCAGACCTCCAGGGTTCCATGTAATAGTGTACCGGCAAAAAATGTCTCCTTACAAAAAGGTCGCCGTTTTTTGCGGAGACATGGGAGCAGGGGACTTACCCCGCAACCCGTCCTCCTGCATAATGTCACCATATATAATGTTGCCAATGGCTTTTCCCGGAGACATTACGCATGGGGACATTATTACCTGATATCATATCCAGGCGGTAACAGGTGCTGCTGATTGCCGTCCACCCATTCGTGGTCTATCAGAGGAGAGCAGATGAGTTGTCTCATGGTGGCAGCTGGCATTAGCAGCTCTCCGAACCTACACAACCACTGGCTCTAGACCAGTTGTTGGCGTTGAAGTCTGCCTGGGCAAATGCAAGGCCGCGGCTCTCTCGTTGGCAGGCTCCCTCACTCCTTTGTTCCCTGAACATGCCAGATTTCTGAATAGCTCTTAGAATAACCTTTACGCAGGGCATGTGCGATGCGGCCATTATAGAGCTCCATATAGCGCAGCACTGCCTTCCTGCCCCCGGGGCTTCACTAGACCTTGCGCGCTTTACTGGCGCCCAAGCTGCTTTGCAGTAATTCGGTGACAACTCTGCGGAGCGCCTTGCGTCGCCAAAGCGCAGTTCTGCTGATGAAGACATCCATTATCCCGTTTAATGTCTGCAAATTACTGTCACAGCAAACCATTCAGAAACCAATTGGAGCCCCTGAAAAACATATGCAATTCTGCGGTGGGACGCGAGCGCATTAATATTTTACCCACTCTGTTAGCAGGTTCATTAAATGCGAACACACAAAATGGACGCGTCTGGGGGAGTGGCGACGCTGGCGAATGATTGCTGTTGTGATTTTGTAAATGCTGTAGGTACACATTTGAGGAGTAACATTTTTAGAAGCTTTACACAGCTGTGCCCGTGAAGGGAGGAGGGGGGTTGTGGACACAGCGGAGGCAGTTGCGCGTCCGTTTCCTATGGCAGCCTGTGTTGTGCGTGCCATTGCAGCGTGGAGCAGAGAGGCCTGCGGTTTCTGCGTGGCCTCCAGGGATCTATCGAGCGTTGCATCATGGTCCTTTTTTCTACTTTCTGGCTCCCAGAAACAAAACGTTTCAAATGTCCACACCTGCGACCACTTGTTCTCCGCGGGGGCAGTTTACAAAAGCGCTGCAGAGAAGGTGATGCCAGCACCACTCTCCACAGCAGAGGCGGGCTAGCTGCTCATTTTGGAGTCTGGAGGACTGGCAACAGGCCGCTCTGCCCCTCATCTCCACCTCATTGCTCTTCTTCAGTGAGGGAAGTGGAGACTACTGCAAGAGGACGCTAAACATGGCGGCTCGCGCATTGGATTCTGGGGGGTTCGCTGCGCAAATAAGGATTTCTGGTGTTTCCCCACTGACACAACAACTGAACCCCGGCACATTGTTTGTGTCTGTACACGTTGTCGAAAAAGCAGTATGTTAACTTTGCAGTATAAGTCCTCCTGACTCTGCGCTTGTCCATGCAGCATGGGACATGTGTCAAAGCTTGACAAATTGACAACTAAGCTAATATCCTGCATTTTTGTGTTTGTGTTGCTGTTGCTCGTGGTGCCCAAGACGTTGACCCCTTCTGTGGCTCGCACAGCAGAGTGTAGTATTGGCTCTTTCCTTCCTTCACTCACACATGAACATCAAACGTCCACCTAATCTTTAATAATTGATCACTTCAAACTTTCCTTTGAATCTGCTTTTTTTGCCCGCCTGTGTACCTGCATTCAGCCTAGGTTCCAACTGCATAAAATGCTGGCGATGCTGGAGATTTGTAAAGAGAACTAAGTCCTACAGGGAGAGGGACCAAGACTGCATCACCCGTAGTGCCGGCGGCAGCGTCCCGGGCTGTTCAAGAAAAATGTTGCGCCCGGCCGGTGTACCCTGGTCAATGTGGAGGGGATGGCACATTTTTTTTAACTCCCTGCTTCGGTGCGTGAGCATGTAGTTAATCGCTGGAATAGAGCGCCCTATTCTAATGAAAACCACTTCGCTCTTGCGTCGTAGCGGGGAGGTAATCATCTCAATAGGGTGCTGACGCTTTTGCGTCAGCATGCAATTGTTATTAAATGCGCCCCACTGCCACAGGTGCATTCAATAACAATAGGGGTCCTGCCATGCCTTCTACCACTACGGCAGCTCGGGGGAGCCCTTGAAAGACATCCCTGAGCTGGCATGGCAGGTGTCTAATGGCGCCCTGGGCGGTCACTCGGCCTGCCCTGCCCTAAGGTGGCCCTGATCAACAGTACCTTAGGGGCGACTGGCAGAGGATAAAACGCACCGCCATTGGGGAAGGGCTATTGTTTCAAAGTGGTTCCTCCAAGATGTAGGTGCTGAGCGGAGCAGGGGTGGTTGTGGAGGAACGGGACGGTCTCGACAATTTCCTTCAGTGGCTTTCATATGTACAGTAGTAGATGCTGAAATGATTTTGAAGAATTTATCAAAAGGCCACACTGGATCCATATGCATATATTGGAGCGCAGGTTCATCTTAATCTTAATAGAGCTGGGAGCGCATCAGTGCGAGAGCTATAGGCTGCGTGACGTGAAAGTAAAATCAGCAAGGTTACCTGCTCAGCATTTTTCTGCTACTTTGTGAATTTTTGATCACTTGTCTATCAAGCACTGGTAGGCTGCAGAGATTGATAGTTATAGAGAGATGTAGTATGCGTGTGTAAAATCAGCCAAAAGTGTTTCCAGTGCACAAGTTCCTCCTTCCTTACTTTGGCGTGCACCGCAGACTAGTGCTGTACGGTGAAAGACTATGTGGGCCTGCCAGGGTTTGGGCCTGTAAATGGGTAGGATCTACCTTGGTTTCGACAGAGGCTTCTTAAACCAGAGAACGGGATCGAAATAAGGATCGTTGATCGGGAGCTAAGAGTAGCTCCTCGGTTTGCAGCATCATCCAGTAAGCAAACGTTACCTCTGGGGAACTGGGAGCAAGTACATAGGGTGCCGTAATAGGTGATAGGGACTGATTGGAGTCATAGTTGCTTCGACCATACTTGAGACTTCAGGAATAAGTTGGCAAATAGGTAGGCCTCTATAAGGTGAAGCGCAGCATGTAAGCAGCGTGCATGTATTGCTGAATCCAGCAGACACATGCTTCATTGGGATGAGCTGCCATCATGTATTTCATATTACATCGAGAAAATGCATAAAACGACTCCCAAGTAGACATGGATGTCAGACATTTAACTCAAAAAACGCACTGAGCCACCACAGGGGTGCAACAGTACTGTTAAGTCACTGGTAGCGCAGATTCTGTGTGTGATTGGAATGTGATTGAAGGGCCTAACTGCATGGGCCTGGCACACCCGCCCTGCTCTCAACCCACAGCACTAGACGCTTTTTGACAAAGGATGGAATTTATATTTGCATAATGGCAGAATAACCTCAAACCATGGTCGATTGATAGACTGATTGCATGGAAAAAGTGTTGCAGTTTATTCTTTCAAAACAAGGAGCCCTCAAGGCTGTTTGCCTCTTGGAACGGGTGTGGAATATGTTTAGTCTGAGTCTCTTGTGCCTGGTTTGGATTTCTGGCGGACTGTGTCTTTTAGACCACATGGTATTTCTACGCTGCTTTTTCCATGGCTTTTGTCACCGGTGTGCGTAATGGGACCCTGTGTTGAGAAATATGGAGATGTGTAAAGAATTCTTACAAGGGTAAGCAAAATGTGAATGGACTGATAAAGTGGCAAAGACGTGTCCCTCCTTGGGCGCTGCGTCGCCTACGAGGTGCGCTGTGTGATGTTGTCTTAGCCAAACGTCTCCTGTGTCTAAAATGATGCAACCATGGACGCAGGGCTTTAACTGGGCTGCGGCTAGCCAGGGCTGAGCCCGGGTAGTCTCACAAAACTCTGGTCCCAGGGCTCTCTCCCCACCAGTGATGAACAACACCTTTTAAAATGTTTTTTATTTGCCGCAGTGAACCCGAGTCCTGCCGCTATGAAGCCAGTGTCGCAGCCACTGTGCTATTTCAGAGTTGCTGGAATCTGCTTGATGTGATGGGCTCCATGTTTCATACAGTCTATTGAATGAAACAAAGAAGATTCCAGCACCTAGAAAATAGCACAATGCATTTTGTAGCGGCAGGATATCTTTTGTTTCATTTAAGACTGCTTGGCACATGAAGCATGTAACAGGCTTTATGTTTCAAGCAGTCTATTGAATTAAACTAAAGCAGTTCATTACCTATGAAATAGCACGGTGCAATGCCATACTGGCTTGTCAGCAGGCCTTGAGTTGGAATCCCCAGCATGGGGACAATAAAAAGAAAAAGGTGAACAAATCTGTTTTTTTTAAATTGTTGTAATGCCGGGGATTCAACCCCGAGCCCTGCTGATGACGAACGAGTGTCCCATCGCACTGTACTATTTGGGAGATGCTAGCTAACGTGTCTATCATTCAATAGTACGCTTGACACACAAAGCCTGATGGACACATTGTATTTGTTCTGTACAACAATCTCGACTTTCCACTATTTTGTGCTGCTTCCTGTAGATGGAAGGAGGCCAACACGTGTTCCTAAATAGTCATGCTCTAAGGCCAGGACTCAATCTGGAATGGATTGTTCTGCTCCACTCCATGTGAGGGCGGCCTCCGAATTACGAAAAATCAATTCACTCACTCACTGCCCAATAGAGAACGTTTGGTCATCTTTGTTAAATGTGATGCCCTCTTTATTCCTGATGTGGTGACCCCTTGTAATTGTTGCTGGGTTATTTGGTTTGCAGCTCCACTTTTTCTTCAAGCTGGGCTTAATTTAAAGATTTTCTGGGAGTATGGCTCTGTGATTTTTGTGCTCTGCCTTATGTGTCTATAATGCGTCTATAATAACCTCTAAGGCAGTGTCCCTGGGTGGATCTATCCTCCCTTCTAGTCATGTGGCTTGGCTGCTGCTAGCTGACCTTTTTGCAAAATGGCTGCCACCAGATGAATCCATTTTGTCTAGCTGGATTCCTTGGCCCACTCCTCCACGTAGCCAAAATGGAGGCTGTCTTTGTTCACCTTGCAGTCCTGAGGGGCACTTTAATATACCTAGTGAAGCACATGATGCAATCAGCATATTAAATATGTTCGAACAATTAACAGAACAGATAAGAGAATCCATTAGTGGCAAACGTACATATAAAACAACTAATGAAAGATGGAACTTAGAACATCATAAGAAATATGACAAAATAATACAATTAAAAAGAAAAATCCCACGGAAAGATATCCGTAATTGTATTAAAGAGAATGATGAACAAGTAACAAATAAGATACGCTGCGTTAAGATTGAATATAGAAGATGGTTGAAATACCATTTAAAAGGAAAAAAGGAAGAAACGTGGCGCCAGTTAGCCCAAGCATCAAATAATAAGAACAACAAAATGATGTGGGATATTATTAATGAGAAAAAAGACAAGAATATCCCGGTTAACTGTGTATCAGAAAGCAGATGGATTACCCATATCACTAATTCACTAACTAAAATAATAAGAAAATTACCTAAGTCTAGAGCTGCTGGACCTGATAGTACTTGTAATGCGTTATTACAAAAATCCCCTGAAAAATGGGCTAAGGTTCTATACAGTGTCTTCCAATGGATAGGTATATATGGGATCATTCCTAATACGTGCCATCTATAAAAAAGGAGACCAAAAAGACCCTGTCAACTATAGGATGCTAGCAATGCTAGACATCCCTGGAAAAATATTTGGTAAAGTTCTATTGAGCGAACTAAATCAGTGGATAACCAGATGCAAGATTTTACCTGAGTATCAATCTGGCTTTAGATGCGGGTCATCTACGGCCCACAATATAGCTATCCTAACTAACGCAGTTGAATATTCCTGGAAAAATCAAAGGCTGCCAGTGTATGTAGCCTATATAGACTTCTCTGCAGCCTTTGATACGAATGCACATAGCAAATTATGGACCAAACTAGAGCATTGGAAGATACCAGGTGGGTTACTATATATGATCCAGTTGCTGTATAAAGATACCTCGGTTAGAATACGGTTAGATGCCGAAGGGCAATTATCAGAAAATATACAAACGTCACGAGGTGTAAAACGGGGGTGTACTCTAGCTGCTACCCTGTTTAACTTATATCTTGCAGATTTCCTTACAAATGTCAATAGTATACACATGAATGACATTAAACTAGGCAACCTCATGCTAAAATGGTTAGGATATGCAGATGACCTCATACTGCTAGACTATACACCCAAAGGACTACAGGCAAAACTTAATGAGCTTGAAAAGTTTGCCAATGCCAATAACCTTGTTAACATTGGTAAAACTAAAATTATGAAATTTGAAATACAGTTGACCAATAAGAAAAGATACAATGGAGGGTGGACACTAAATCGACAACAAATTGAAGTGGTCCATGAATATAAATACCTTGGAGTTATTATAGACGACAAGCTCACATGGAAAAGCACTGGTTTGAAACTAAAAAGAAATGTATGATTGCAACCATGACACTGAGTAAGTTTATTAGTAATGAGGGTACTTATTCAGTGGCGACAGTTGTCAAATTATACTCAACCAAGATTGCCACATGTTTGACCTATGGTGCAGAAATTTGGAGTAGCAAATTTGGCAATGATCTTGATAAAGTTGAAGCAAAAATGCTCAAGATATTGCTGCGAATGCCAGAAACATTGCCCTATGAATATATTATGCTAGAATGTGAAATACTCAGCATAAGAAGTAAAGTGCAGTTATCCTCAGCCATACTTGGAAATGCGAAATTAACAAGACTTGCTAACAATACATTCATGGTGCCAATGATGGAGCAATATGAGGTAATAGACACTAAAATTGACTTCAAAACTATAGATAGATGGAGATTAATCTACCTCAAATTGATAAAAAATAAGAGCCACTGTTGGTTGTTATACTCCATGGCCCAGATAAAATGTAAATTGAAAAAATTGATCTGGGAAATAGATAGAGAACAAAGATTAGTAAATCTGGCAACCAAATCCAACAGTGGAGTATTTGTAGAATACATTACAGCAAGATTGATTAAACCTAAATACCAGATGTCATACCCAAATTGCTCTACCATTCGATGGTACTTGCTTTTCAAATTTAACATATGCGATGTTTTAGAAATACTAGGTGCGCGAGTAGGAATCCCTCGTGAAAGCAGATTTTGTCGCCTCTGCGGGATCAATGTTCTGGAATCAGCATATCACATCATAAGCGAGTGCGATAGCCTAGACACAATACGGAGACAATTTCTGATGAAGTACGATAATTCAATGTATACGTGTGACATGTGCAGCGTGTGGGCAAAGCTAGTAGAAGGTAATGACTTGAATTTAATTTTCTACTTGATGAAATTTTATGTGATGATTTTAGCAATTTTAAAAGATCTGTCAAAAGATATTTTATACTATTAAATGTATGATGATTATGTGATGTGTATTTTAGAAAGAAACATCTAAGTGATGTATATTTTAGAAAGATATATTTATGTGATGAATTGACAAAATATGTAAAACTTAATTGTTATAAACATATAATAAAAAAAATATTTGATTTGATATACCTTTTCCCTTTATGTGTGTGTGTTGGCTTGTGTGATGCTTGTCTCTCTGAGCTGGGGTCTGTAACACCCTGGCATATGCAGATGGGTGTCTAGGGTGAATGTGGGGCTGCTCCCTTGTGTGTGAATCCCCCCCCCCCCCATTGAGTGCTTGAGCATGTGTAGCCCTGGTGTTTGGCCTGGCAGATGCTGAGCTCATTCACCAGTACCAATACTAGTACATTCCATGAGATCATCTTAACACGGGGACTCTGGCCTCTTTCACAACCTCCATCTTGATTCATATCATGGCCACTTTTGCAACTCCCATTTTGGAAAGCCATCGGAGGCGTAGTAGGCTTGTTTTCAGATGGTGATGTTATCAACCGATAAATATTACTTTTGCAGGTAGATATCATTCACTGCTCAATAGGAAACTTGTTTTTGTTTTTACTAATTGTTTTTCTTGACTGGAAAACATACAAATAACACTACATTGCCAAAAGTAATATTACCATATGTCCAATGACTACACTATGTCACGCTCAAGCCCGTAAGTATTGTAAATCCCGACCCCTTTAAGCCAACAGTCATGCATGTCAGCTTCTCTAGAGTGTTTGGGAAACTACAACATGGCAAACTACGCCCTCGAGGGAACTTTCCGTGGGTATTTCGTCTGGTGCAGAACACCTCCTGCACACCAAGACAGCCGTCACTGAAATGCTGATGGTTGTGCATTACAAATGTTGCGTAACATAGCACTACATAAACCAGAGGCCTGTGTTGCAATTGAAGGCCTAAACGCGGCCATTCACCCACGCCTGCAATGCCTCGCAGAGGCATTCAGCCACGTCATTAATTTCTCTACATAGGCATTCATCCACATCTGCAGTGCATGTACAGTGGCGTTCATCCACAGCTGTAGTGCCCGCACAGAGTCGTTTGTCCACATCTGCAGTACCTGTACAGAGGTGTTCATCCACATCTGCATTGCCTGAACAGGGGCGTCCATCCACATCTGCAGTGCCGGCATGTACAGCGGCGTTCGTGCACATCTGCAGTGCCTGTACAGGGGCGTTCATCCACACCTGCAGTGCCTGAACAGTGCCGTTCGTCGACAGCTGCAGTGCCCATACAGGGCCATTCGCCCACATCTGCAGTCCCTGTACAGGGGCGTTCATTCACATCTGCAGTGCCTGAACAGGGCCGTTCATCCACAGCTGCAGTGCCTGTACAGGGCTGTTCGCCCACTTCTGCAGTGCCTGTACAGTGTTCATTCACATCTGCAGTGCCTGAACAGGGCCGTTCATCCACAGCTTCAGTGCCCGTACAGGGCCGTTCGCCCACATCTGCAGTGCCTGTACAAGGTTCATTCACATCTGCAGTGCCTGAACAGGTTCGTTCATCCACAGCTGCAGTGCCCGTACAGGACCATTCGCCCACATCTGTAGTGCCTGTACAGGGGCATTCATCCACATCTGCAGTGCCTGAACAGGCTCGTCCATCCACACCTGCAGTGCCTATACACAGGCATTCATCCACATCTGCAGTGCCTATACACGGGCATTCATGCACACCTGCAGTGCCTGAACAAGGGTGTCCATCCACATCTGCAGTGCCTGAACAGGCTCGTCCATCCACATCTGCAGTGCCTATACAAAGGCATTCATCCACATCTGCAGTGCCTATACACGGGCATTCATGCACATCTGCAGTGCCTGAACAGGGGCGTCCATCCACATCTGCAGTGCCTATACACGGGCATTCATCCACATCTGCAAGCTTCCTGTTAAAATATGAAATCATCCATGCTGCCCTCCAACCATCTCCAAATGTGTATTTGAGTGTGAACCGTCAGTTTTTAGTGGAATGTTTTCACTCTTCATACAGCACATGAGTGGTGCAACTTCATGATCATGGATGTCGTTCTCTGTATGTGACTTGTCTGCGTTGGTGAACTAAGGCAATAATGCTACTGCAGACGGCAAAAGCATTGCTCTTTTGCCCCTTACCTTGTCATGAGTCTTTATGAACAGCCCTTTGCTCAGGTCAAGAGCATGGAGAGGGGTGCAAGAGGTCCATTGCTGTCTATTCGAGGGTTGTCCAACTCCAGAGCTCGAAGGCCGGATCCATGTCGGATTTTCAGGATACCTCTCATTATTATTCATGAGATACATATGCATAGAATGATTCTAAATGTATGCAAATGTGCCTCATGAATATGAATGAGGGATATCCTGAAAACCTGTCAGGTTTTCGGCCCTCCAGGTTTGGAGTTGGACAACCCTGGTCTATTCAATACTTCTTTACTCCTGCTGCAGCTGCACACATGAGATACTCTTGGAGATCTTTTGCCTAAGGTAGCATCCCTCTAGGTGTAAAACCTGGCCTCTGATCTACCGTCCACTGACCAGAGAAATGGATATATATAATTTCTCACGGTGGATGTCAGATGTTTGCTGATTTCTGTGAAAGCATATATGTGCATTTCATTGAAGGGTTCATTTTGTAGCATTACTAGTGTGTCCGGGAGAGTTCATAATATGATGTTGGCTTCGGCAATGCAATCTTTTTGACACATGACAGGGTCAACATATTTAATTTTTTTTTTTGTCTTTTTAGTTTGGGCAATATTAGATAGCGCTAAAGCTGAAGGGCCGTCATAAACCAGCATTGGCAAAGCCAACAGTTTTTGCTAGTGTGTAAGTATTAAGCATTTGCTAGGTACTGCTTTTAGATGCCCAGGTACTTCCACCATTTTGAAGCTGCTGCCATCAATGGCCAGTTAATACCACTACGGCAGTGCCTGGCAAGTGTCTTTCCATGCCTCCAGGAATCCCAAACTATTGGCATTGGCAATGCTCGTTTTAATAGCGCTTGATAATGCAGTTGATGACAAAACAGTAAAGGCCTAGGAGAGGCGTAGTGTATCAATGCTATTGCGTAAGGAAGGGCCGTACGGGAGATGCAGAGCCTCAGCTTGTCAAGTGTACACAATAATAGCAGCAGGCTGGTTGGACCGGTGGTCCTGGCCTGCTGGTCAAGACCATGTTCCCTTCAGAAGGTTATCTGCCATGTGCTGGTTTCTGCTTCTTAACTATGCGCGCTTACTTCACCGTTGACCGTTAGCCAATCACATTGAAGCAAGATGGAGGCTTAACCCATGATGCAACGGGGGATGCCACAGTATCGAGCAGAGGACCAGCAGGGGATCGTTACACTGCTGCTGTGGCAGGCCATGAACTGCAGGAGGATGCCGCCAAGAATGCTGAAGGAAAGCCTGCCCCATGAATGGCCGTCCACACATCAGAGGGGCATTTGGGCAGCATTTCCTAGGACTTTGATGCCTTTCTTGCAGGGCCCAGATTTGTTTGAACTATTTGTCTTTATCATCAGTGTCAACATATTTCATGTGGCCACCTACTCCACACTCTGTGGGACAAATCACCCTCACCCTTTACCAGAAGGTGATACGTCCACACACAGGCTCAGGATCCCCAAAATCTAGATCCTGCGTAATAGATGTGTTCTTTTCATGCACATCTCCATTTTGCCATTTTATATATTTTTCGCAGAATACAGCCTTCAACCGGATTTGGCCTTTTCCGAACCAATGTCGCTTTCTATGCGAATTCCAATTAAGGCTTCCTGTGACGCGCAAGCGTGACTACGAAATAACAATAAAATGAACAAAGCAATCATTTGTAATTTGCTTTCTTCACAGCTGTCGAAGCCCTTCGCATTGTAGCGTCGGCAGTTAATGTGAAATACGGGACCTCGTTAGAATAAACTGGCAGGCGCATTATCTATGTCAGACTCCATGGCATTATGCACTCATGACCACACTTCTTTATTTGTAATCAGTTTTTATGTTTTTATTCCCCGAAAGCTCTGCCCTCCATCTGTGACAGCCGACTGTTGCAGACTTGGCTATTAATATAGCTGCGGGTGTAGACTTACTCCCAGCTGGGGGGCACAAGGGCACACAGCCATAGATAGATGGAACCAGAAAATGCATTAGTGTGACTTACAGCTAGTCTAGATCGCCATTCCACCTCCAGAAATGATCTGTATCATCTGTATCCATCGAAATGAGACATATCGTTGCCTCTTCCCAGCACCCTCATCCGTGGCGGTGGGTCCTTTTATCAGACCTCCCTAGATGGCATCCATTGTGGGTACGTCCAAAGCCTAGCAAGCTGAGTGCAACCTCCTATTCGCTATTCACACTGTGGTCGCAGACAACATCCACATCCACCAATACGCAGACGGCACACAGCTATACCTCAAGGTCGGCTCCATCAAGGACATCCACAGGCTTATACCAGCCTCTCAAGGTCCAGCTGATCCAGTCATGGATGTCCAGTGCATAGGAGCCTAAAAAGAAAGGCCCCAGTCAGGTCCTCCTCAAAGGTAGTACGCGAACAGCACCAAAGATACACTTGAACAAACAGTCTACCATTTTGAGAGACCTAAGAAAACGACAGCGAAGGAAAATCCGCCCGAAACTAAAGTATGTGTAACTCACACCACATCTGTGGATACATGCAGCAGGCACAGCTCCACATCCACACACTCTAGAATGCAGCTTTGGTTATGCAAATGCGGTCTAGCAGCACACACAGCCTTCCAAACTGAAACCCCTGACATACCTCAACACCCCTGCCATTAGTATACTGTGACAACCTAAGTAAACATTCTGTCTAGCTGGGCACACATGTAGTCTCCTGCACTATCACTTTATCCTAATTCACCAACAGAGCACCCACCCACGGGACTGACCCTGGGCTGCTTAATGGGGCCAGCCAACCCACTTAAGTCCTAACCCGACAGAATGCACACATGCATCTGAAACTTACTATTAGAATCTCCCATACATGGAATTCGGTCCCTGAGGGCGTTTCAACCTCAAAGCGCATTGAGACCATACACATCAGGAAAGTGTGCTCTATAAATGACAATTACAATTACACTGCTTTTGGAGCCTGCTTCCCGGAGCATTTACATCACCAGTTTCCCACAGAAAGACAGACTTCCCTGTGTGGGCACTGCATGGAAAGCTGGAGTTGTGGAAAGAGCAGTGGAATTACAATACTCAATGATGGTTTGGGGGTCTATGACGCGCGCCCTCCCAGACTGCCACAGCTGGATAGCTTCTGATCTTAGTTCTTCATCAGTAGGATTTGCATAAGGAGGTTAGCGCGGTTTATCAGTGAGCTTTTGCTTCCAGTGGTGTCAATTGTACATCTCCCAATGTGGATGTAACTGTGGGGGATGTTGTAAGTTGGGTGCCTCTTGGTGGGGTTGTGGGGCATATTTTTGGACTTGTGCAGCTTTTGGGATGCTCTGCTTCCATACTGGTTGGGAATCTGTGACTTGCTACAGAGCAGATCATATTAAGGGGAAATAAATCCATTACGGTGGGCACATATGTCATGAAATAAAGATTTGACGAGCAAGAGATAAAGACAGCTCCTGAGTATCAGACATCACCCATTGACCAGGTCCAACCTATAGTGATTTAGCAGTCCGTACAAAGCGCACTGCCAACCTACCTTCCACACAAGTTGCCAACTCAAATTTTGCGTCCTTAGCGCACATATTTTAAATAGATTCTAGATGTGTCCTAATGTAATACTGTATAATGAAGTGCAATTATGAACAGTACAAAGTGACTGAATGTCTATTGTCTACAGTGCCCTTATCACCTCTGGAGTTGGTGGTATTGGAAATGTCCCAAAGGCATACTCGGTAGGTTTCCAGTTTTAAAACCTAGAAATCCCAGGGCTACTCTTTTGCTTTAGACAAATTGCCAAACGCACAGTTGTCGCCACCTAGGAACGTTTGATTTTATTTTTTCTTTTTATTTTGGATTTATAGAGCGCACTGCAGCCACCAGGCATCGAGGCACTAAAGGATACTTAAGAAGGCATGCTTGCGGGTTACAATAAGCGGCCCAGTAAAAAATCTTACAAACAGTTGCTTACAGGGATAAATTACAAGTACAATATTCTACATCGCATAGTGTGTCCTAGTTCAGTTAAGTAGCATATGTAAAGTATTGCAAATGGATGATAAGCCCTTTAAAAAAAGAGCCTATTTTTTCAGATTTGTCGGGTATCAGCTGGTTTTCAGAGTCACACTGTGGCGCACTGCAGCAGTGGTGCCAAGGTACCAGGCTTTTATACGGGCAACCAGTAGGTAAATGGCTCTCAGCCCACAGCTCTTTCCATCATCAGTTTATACACTGTGGGCCTGATTCATGGAATATTTTCCCTGTTCAAAGTGAATTTGCACTGCTGAAAAGTGACTTTGCACTGCCGACACAAACCCTGATTCATGGAATCGGGCCCAAGGAATCACAATTTACTTTGCATGACTTTCCTGCACCAGACCGCCGTCGATGCACTAATACTGTCCTTGCGCCTGCCATCAATCCTAGAGAAAAGTCTTATTGGTGATAGATGCAAGCCTGTGAAACACACAGCCTGTAAAACGGGGGCGGGGGGTATACCAAAATTGACATTTTTAAAGAAGAAAACAGAGAAAAATGTCTTTCTTCCTGATGTATACTAGAGCTGGTAGAACTCTCTTCTTGGCTATTTAATCTACAGATGGGCATTCAAAAATTGTGGTGCCTAACTGCTTTGGTTGTTGGTGCCGTTTCAGTGAAAACACACATCAATACAAGGGACGTCCCTTTAGAAGAACACAGGCATTACACACTGTTGGCAAAACATAAAGTGTAGAGTTGTTGTGGAGAAGAAGACACACTGGCTAACAAAAGAACATTTCGAACAGGTTTTATGATAATGGAAAAGTCACACAGCAAGCCACAAAAAAAAAGTGTAAATAAAATGTGTGGAACATGCACATGAACAAATGAAGTGAGCAATATATAAACAGTAAAGGGACACACACGTTACATAAATCTAAAAAGAAAACTGTTTTAATGAAAACCTTTAAAGAACATGTTAATCTAACATTTCAGAAGGAGACATTGGAGATAATCAAACATACAGTTTCAAAGAAACAAATGTAAGGGAGTTTCCACTGTGATACAAATGCCAAATCAGATGCTTGGGTTTCGGCGGATAGGGCTCAGAAATTTAATTTAGCCGAGCCTTCTTCAGGACGAAAAAGTATGGGGATTTTCTAGTCATGGCCTGACTGTAGGAATTAGTCAAAGACAATCTGCAAAATGCAGGCAAATGAAGAATGATCCTTGTGGATATCGAAATGTTGGGAAGATGTAAGTACTTACTAGACACATGCGAAGGTCAATATAGTTTTATATGGATATTCATTTCAAATTCCCCAAAAATTGGACAGTGTCCCAATACAGCTCAATGTAGGGGCAAATAAAATTACTAAAAGTTGAAAAGTGAAAAAGATTGGATGAAAGTACAAGGCCTGCGTGCAGCCATGGATGCAATGACTTACCTTGCCTTGTCTCGGGAGGATAGCTCTGTGGCAACGTGCTCACCTTGGATGCAAAATGACACGAGCAACACAGGTTCGATCCCCGGGTCCGCGCTTAGAAACCTCTGGGTATTAAGCGCGTTATAAATAACCTATCATATCAGATCATATTACAGGCAAACAATATATATATATGGGCATGCTTGATGTTGACTTTCCAACATTTGAGTCAATTCAGGCAGCGGTAACAACACATGGCTGGAAAGAGTCCACCTGCATGCAAGGATAGAAGAAGTCTGATTGTAATATGAATGACATAGAAGTGTTAAGGAACAGATTGTAATATGAGTGACATAGAAGTGTTAAGGACAGACAACGTGCGGGGGCGCCAACACATACCTTAGTGCATGACACCAGCACCTAAGTTGCACACAATGCAGCCTGGACTTAACCGCTTATGCAAATGTGGTAACCCTGTGAGGTGACCTGGTGGCTCAGAAAATGCCCTGCTTAAATTGGGTCACTGAGCGGCGGGAGACGGTGCGTTCCTGTGTGTAGCGTTCACCCAAGGCGCTTGCGGTATCAGCATTGATATTGCAAATGGAAGCAACTAGACCATGTGTGTGTAGGCGTTCCCGGATAACACGCGTCCACCCACACTGCATACAAAGGTGCACGACTGCAGTGCAGTTTTGAGCCATATGTGCACTAGTCTAAAAATGTATTCCTACCAGTGCAATTTTTACCAAATACCAGAACAAACCCTTTCTGCCCCTGTAGAGAATGTGTAATACGTGGTACAATCCTTTACTGGTAATTATGATGGAGCCTACACCCGTAAACGAGACCGCATCTGGGGCCTTGCCTAGATGGCCACAAAAGGTGGAGCTAAGAAAAGAAAGATGGGGTTATTGCTGGAATTGCCCTCTGGCCCACTATCGCGAGACTAGGGCCAGTGATTTGCTGCTTTAATTAGGGGTTTGCACAGAGCGTTCAGCCCCTCTTCGTGGTGGCCCACCACTGGGAAGAGAATCACAATCAATTCTGTTACTCTGGTTGATGGCGACGTTTTGGGAAAAAGGAACGTGTTCCCCAGCTTTCCTGAAGTAGTGGGCCACAGCAGACAGCAATGGCCAGCGTGTGCCCTGAGGCGGAAGGGCGTGAGGGGAAATGGGTGGGCGTGCGCCTCTAGCAGGGAGATAGGAAGGGGAAAGGTCCGATCATGGCAGGCTCCCCCTCACAGGACAGGTTTCGGGGTCGCCGTGTGATATTCCTAAAATAATAACTGCTGCGAGTATGCCGAGTCTATGACGGTGATTGTGGGGCAGAGCTGTTGCAATGATACGGGAGCAGAAGGGCCATGCACTTGACGTGGAAACGGCGATGGAAGAGAATTGCAAATCGGGTTTGGACGCCATGCCCACGGTAACGGGGACATTCAGTGCTTGCAATTATACCCGCACCAGCTGCAGGATGGGGATCGGCGTTTGTGTGTGTGCCAGTCAGCTTTGTTGCCGTGCCCACGTCCCCCAGCGCACACATTACCAACAGCTGTGTCTTTCCGTGTCCCGCAATTATATGTGTGATCAATGGGACCTGCAAGGCTGGCATTTCACGATATTTGTTGGCTGTTGAAGATTTTGCTTTATTTTCCTTCTGATTTAACCCCATGAAATAACGTGCAGAATAGTGCCCTGGGGAGGCCGCTCATCTCAGACTGCAGTGAGAGCAAGAGCAGGCGCCATGTTGAATCGAAGGCCGTAGAAAGCGTGGCAGGGGCGTGAGTCTGCTTTCAGCACCACGGACAGCTCCCCGCCTTTCTGCACATTGCTGGGCACATGCGCACAATGGACTCGCAGCGTGCCTTCAGGGCAAGGCCCACACATTACAAACCGCGCACAGTACGCTCGGCGTAAAGGCTCACTCCGATTTGCCCAATAAACAGGACATTAGAGTTGGGTTATCCTGCCGACAAATCGGCTCTCCGGATTCGTCGCGAGCCATCCACGTGACGGTAGAAGCACATGGGACAAGCAGCCACTCTGAACGGAAACGTGTGCTTACAGCACGAGACTGTTATTTTGAAGATTTCTGGGACACGCCTACGTCCAACGCAAAAAGAAAGGCCATTGCTATGCACGCGATGATCTGCATATATGCAGCTGAGAGCGAAACTAAGCACATCCGCTCTACCATCAAGTGGCGTGATCTATCAAATGCAAGGCCGTGTGCATTAATTATAGATTTCATCGTTCTGTTTTCAATGCAGCAAGACCACCTGGATATGATCACAAGTGGCAGAAGTCAAGGCAGGCGACAGACTTCCTCTTCATTTGAGAAACTGCCACTGCGCATGCCCAGCTCTGCCAACTCACCACCGAATGCTTCATTTAGTCCAATTCTGGCATCAGTTTGGCGCTCTAACAGCTGCCATCTGTGTCTTACCAAAGAACCAGCCATGAGAATTTTGGACCTTGATAAAGTACACACTACAAACGTAATTTTCTCACAAAAACATATGCTATTCCCTTACTCGGCTGCTCCTTCCAGTGAGAGCAGGCAGGCGTAGACAGGGTAGGGCCTGAGCGAGCGAGGCCCACCCAAAATCTGTAAATGCCCACTCTACAGCACTGTGTGGGCCTTTACAGATGTTAATGTCATGCGGTGGGCCCAACTCGCTGAGCTTCAGGCCCCACCTGTTAGACAACCCTGGCTACACCTAGGTGAATGCCCCAGAACACTGGTGTATCACCCTCACTCGGAACTGCCAAGGCACATGGCGGAGATCGGGGCGCAGATGGATCAAGGGATGGCAGCAGTGGTCAAAGTGTACAAAAAGAAGTAGTGGAACTATGTTCCCTGCTGGCCTGCACCCACTCTCCACAAACCCTATTGCCACGACCCCTCCCACACAAAATACACCCCCCCCCCCAAAACACGTGCAACTGCTGTTTAAGGGAACGTTCAGTGCAGTGCACTGAAAGTGAAGGTTTCAACTTCTTCCGACACTTTTATTTTAAAATGAAACCATTCCGGAACGGTTTCTTTTTAAAATAAAAGTATAGGAGCTGTAAAAGGTAATTTAAAAAAGTATAGGAGCACCGCTCCCGACCGCCCCCGCTCACTTCGAACACTGGGTGGCAGCTGCATCAATGCAGTGAAAGGCGAGGACAGCTGCGCCCACTGGGTTTCAGTGCCTTTCACCATACTGAAGTAGCGAATCAAGAAGCTTGCGGCCAGCAACGCAACCTCCATGACAGACATGAAGGCCATCGCAGGGGTTTGGTTTCTATGGTCTGTTCATGATTGTACCCAACACATGAGAAAGCAGACACACTATGAAGAAATGAATGCACCCCACGAGATGGGAACACTGATCTCACAGTGTGGGAACGCACTGTTGGAACGCGAGGAGAGTTGGCGCATTCTCTCTGTCGTCACTAGAAGGTGCCGAAACGTCCGCCTGTCCTAGAACGAGAGAGCCTGAGTGCACTCGTTTTTATCAATCTTAAAAGAATGGGGAGCAGAGTCGACGCTGCTGGGACTCACACCTGTGGCACGTCCGTCACATGTCGTGCTGTAGACCAATCGTCATAGAACATCAATTCTCAAGTCGAAATATAGTCCTAAAAGAAGTAAGAAGTAACTCACTAAATGCAGAAAAACATAACATTAAAAAATATATGTTGTGTTACTGAGGGGACTGTACAGGGACTTCAGATCACTGCCAAAATTCATCTGCAATAGAATGGAGTTCCTGTATATCGAACACACGGAGACGCCACGTGACTCGGATGCCACGGCATTCTCCGATCCTTAGCCATTCGGTACTCTGCGACGCCGGGCAGAGGGGATTTGAGGTGTAGGGGCTAATCACTATCAGAATGAAGAAGTAGCTGTGCTAATAAGCGGCACCATCATAGGTGTGATGGCGGCCACCAAGCATGTTGTTTCACGTAGATGACATCCTATAGGCCATGGCAGCATGAGAGAAAGAGAGCGGACACGCTGAAGATGCAGAAAGGAAGCCAGAGTCCAGAAGCCAACCATGCTACCGCCTCACCGGAATCCAGAACTCCTTCCTGGCCCATCTGGGAGCTGTTTAGCATGCCGCAGATCATCTCATCACCCGCAGCAGCAGAAGCCAGGCACTTGCCAGCCTGAGATCTTAAGAGATGTGAGAAGGAAAATAACCAAAGAACAGGCCTTCTCCTGATTCACATCATGATATACCTGCATGGGTTGGCCACATCTCTCCTACACCTCGGGAAACAGCCACAGATGGTGCTCTTCAAGGAACTCCCTGTTGTGATTCGACGCTCTGATGGCACTTCCTCCTGGCCTCAGGCACCCAGTCTCTCTCTCTCTCTCTCTCTCTCTCTCTGTCATTCTCTCTCTCTCCCCTCTCTCTCTCTCTCTCTCTCCCCCCCCTCTCTCTTGGAGAGAGAGAGAGAGAGAGAGAGAGAGAGAGAGAGAGAGGGAGAGAGAGAGAGAGAGTGTGTGTGAGTCATGGGTTCTATACTGAGTCCAGCCGAGTGCGGTCCCTATTTTTTGTGTGGAATAAAAGTGACTATTCTCAGACAAGAAAAAAAACGATGAAAATTATGTTGCCCCTTTTGTTTCTTGTGTGGTTAACAAATGTTATCAATTCATGCAAAATGCTGGTGCTGCTCAGTTTGCATTCTGACTTACAATGGCTACAGGTGAGGAATCTGGACTTCAGATAGGCGGCGACATCAGGGAAAGTGGGCATCTTTAAGACCGTTATTCTTTATACCTCACAATTGAAAATCAAGCATTTTAAGAAGAATAGCCGGTGTCTTTCAGGGGTCGGGTGGCCTTTAAAGCCTTCCATTGCTTTTTGTTTCTTAAAGAGGTGGGTCACACGCACACTTGCTTTTTGGAGTTAGTGACAGCCACGCAGACGATTTCCCATGAGTACTGTGTTGCGCTGGGACAATCTTAACATTTCTTAGTCTGCAGGACATGAGGGGCTCACTCCTGCTCTGGTGTCTGTGTATGTCGTTTTCGCCTGAAAACATCATGTGTGACGAATTAGCTTCCGGGGCACCAGTGGGCCAGGGATGAATGTTGGCTTCTAAACCATCAACCAGCCCCACACCTCTAATACACCTGAAGGGATCCAAACAGATTGGAAACACAAGCAAATTAGAAACCTCCTTGTCCAATTTGGGTAATGTGGACGGAACAGCAAGCTTATCTCTGCAAGGTCGTTGGTCGTTTGTTAGTTGCACCACAGCGAAAATACAATTATTACACAATGATAAAAGGGACTGTCCAGTCAATGTTGTATACAAATATCTACTTTATTATTATTCAACAGCCAGTTCTAGCACACTACAAAATACAACCCACCCTGTAAAGGAATGCAGAGGACAGACAGTTTCAAGAAGGAAAATGGATGCACTCTGGATACAGACAGGAGGGTAGTCGGGTTTCAGCACAAAGGGAGCAACGTTTCATAAAATGTCACTAGGGGCCTTCAGAGAAGTACCAGGGGGACAGAATCACAATATACCTTCTGCTTGTAGAAGTTCTTGGTGCGCAACAGGGTCAAGTCAGTTTCAGGGTGGTTTGCAGCACCTGCGACAGAGTTCAAGATGGGAGACAGCTATGGGTATCAGGCAGCAGGCAGTTCGGTGAGCGAGGCTGAACAGCTGGCTGCAGGCTGGCTACATGCGGCTCGGGGTGAGGATTTGTCACAGGGCTGGTTTGTGGGTCTGAAGCACTGGTTAAGGCGTCCCAGACGACGTTGGCAACTGCAGCGTGAAAACAGCCAGCGGTGCAGTCGGTTGCAGCTCGAGGGGCTCGACTGGCTCAAAAATTACCTTTAATGCGGAGGCTGGTGGATGCTTGTCGATGTATTCCTCCTAGCTTCTTCACTGGGCTTGTGTTGTCCTTTAAGGTGGACGGGCCAAAGCTGAGGAGAGTGTTGCAGGCCACGACCTTGTCCTTGGTTTGGTCCAAAGACTCTCTAGCACTTCCCACCTAGGAAGCTTGTTTGCAGAGCCTAGCAGCAGGGCATGCTCTGGCTGGGTACTGGTTCTGGAGCTGCTGGAGGGTTCTCTGGATTCAGTATCTCCCTTTGTTCCATGGGAGATATTTAGGAGAGGGATTGTGCTTCCCTCTTGGAAATCTTGGCATTCCTTCACTGGCAGAGACTGTAAGGCAGACTGTACCTTCAGCCAGGGTCCAAATGAGTTATTCTTACTAATCCTTGCACATTCTTCAGATGATCTGTCAAAAGAGGAGCTCAACCCTCTTTTAAAGAGAAATGTGCCCCAGTGATTGGTGTAGGCTAGGCCTACCTTGATGAACCAATCCTGGGTCCCCACCAACAATCTCTTGTATGCGTGAGATCATAACCAGAGTGCTTTGAAACAGGAAAGGTTAAGGGGTGAAAGCATGTACTGCTAAATCCCACCGATCTTCCTGTCTGTTGTGGATCAAAGGGTCTCTCTGGTTAATTGAACTCTCTGTGGTTCCTGAAGCTGCAGCAGGACCTGACTTTTCACTCCGCCAAACCACATACTCATACCATCTGAATGGGGTCACCCTGCGGGGTTCACTACTGTAAAAGCATAGTCCCAGACATGACAGGTCACTGCCGTTGATACTGAAGGGCTGGAGCTGGCTTCAGGTTGACACAGTGCACATTAAAGGTTGGTGGGGATGTTCCTGTCATTTTGTAGCCTCTGCAGCTAGGTTCCATGTGGCCCTGTTCGACGTATACGCTATTAGTATGATAATTATGTTTAATAGCTGATCCCATTCATGCAGGGCCAACAAAGGATAGGGGAATCCATGGAGCCTTTGTTATTTAATTAGGCTGGGGGGGAAGGTTTTTCCCTCCCCCTTTTGAGATGCCTTGATGTACTCCTGGGTGTCACATAACAACTAAATGTGACAGGGAGGACTGCTCATGTAGGCTGTGTCCACACAGAGTACACAGGTCTAAGTGTATGTCGTGCAGTGAGCATAGGAACCTGTGTGCAGATTAGCCCCACACATTTTCCAGAGGTTGACCTAACCTCATTCAAATTCATATACATTTTTTTAAAAAAACCTGTTGAGTGCACACCCGCCGTCTTGATGGTCGAATTCCTCACAAGGGGGGATGCCACCTGTAGGCTGTGTCCACCCAGAGTACACAGCTCTATGTGTATGTTGTGCAGTGAGCATAGAAAAATGTGTGGGGATTAGCCCCACACATTTTCCGGAGGTTGATCTTCCATCATTCAAATTAATTAAAATTTAAGAAAAAGTCCAGGCAAGTGCATACTCACTGTGTGGATAGTCGAATTCCTCACGTCCTGCCTGATGTTTCCACTCAGGACTTGGTAGCAAGAGCAGAGAATGTGCTTTATCATACTAAGGTTTTAATATCACACTTGAGTGAAACCATTTACTTCCTTTTCAGTTACTGTTTGTAATATCATATACACTATGAGTTGGAGGTTTTGCTATTCGAATATTGTTTGCATACTTTAAATAATGGGATGGGATATGCTGCCAACCACATATTCACAAAAATTGTGCCACCAACTATACAAAATTATGTAGTGATGGGTTGTACACATTATGAAAAATGTGACTTGGACCAGTTGCGCTCTCAGGAATGCTCGTCCTCCATGGGGATTTCATGACTGCTCGGTCGACACTAGCAATGTAATGCCGCATTGCCATTGCCGTTCTTACCCTTCAGCAGCAGCTCCAGGTAGGCTCACAGATGACAGTGGGTCTAGTCATTATAATGCCTGATATCTGTGACATCAGATGCCTAACCACTGTAATCTTAAGAAGCATGCTGCAGTGACAGAACGACCACGCCCAGTCTAGAAAGGGATTGCAGAAGCTCTCATGTTCAGTCTGCAGGCTAATCACCAGGTCAGTATGTGTTACAGCCCGCCCGGCACAGCTAGCACCCACGCGGCACAGGCGTATGCTTCCTGCTTGCTCACCATTTGAGCTACTCAGGCCTTGGATATATCATGGCTACTGACATTAGAATACTTTAATATCTGTAGGGATTGTTCGAATAAATGGAATCCACGTGACATTTCATCACTGACTTACACACCCTCGCATATGCGAGGAATAATGCTGAGTTTGGCGGGCTGTCCTGGGTGGGAAGGGCCTGCCAGCCACAGGCTGAGTACAGAGATGACTTCTATTCTGGGCAGCTGGGTCATTGCAGCCTGGGATATGGTATAGGCCACCAAGCTCTTCATTTTTGCAGTTAGCCCACTGGGTAAATAACTGGGGATCTAACAGATATTTTCTTTTGTGATCAAACATGGCCCGCAGCAACTCAGAGAGGCGGATCACTCACAAGAAGACTACAGTTAAAATGTCTACCATGGAAGTGGCTCCCAGGGCACCAGCCAAAGGCCCTTTTCCACTGCAAGGGAAGCTGCATTGAGGAGGAGGCGAAGGAGGAGGCATATTAGTGAAGGTTTGCACGCAAAGTAGTATCGTCTTTTTTATTAATATATGCAGTGAGGGGTGGGGCGGAGTAAGAGGGTGCAGGCAGGTGGCATGAGGTAGGCATGGGACAGGTGGGACAGGTACAGCAGTGGGCATCTTTGGAATATAGATATATACCGGTAGCTAAAGCCGATTTTTCAAGTGATCTAATTGGCTGAGGTGCGCGCCCCCGATGCTAGCAAAGCGCACACTCTTGGTTTGCTCCTCTATCTAAATATACCTATTCTATTAGTGACACCTTTCCTATGGTGTGGACTGATGTTTCATCTAGGGATCTCTGGATTGTGTCTGTAGATGGAAACACAAGAGCAATGAACCTTGTCTAGATCCAAAAAGAAACTTCTTTCAAGAAATCTTAAATGTGCTCTTCAGGGTGTTGTGCTCCGAGTTATCCTCTGTTGACTCTTTAAGAGGCCGTTCTGGAAGTCTGTGTAAGGGTGACTGCCCTTCAATTAGGAAGGGCGAAATAGATCTTTGCAAGAGTTGTTTATTGTCTCCCTTGCATTCCCGCCATTTGGCAACTCAACAGTTAATGATAATTCCACAATCGAAATAGAAGGGGGTTTCAAATTTAGAAGACCAGTGTATTGCCCCTGGGACTTCCACCTTTCATTAATTCAGTTATTAACCGAATGTGCAGCCTGTCCTTGTGCTTTCTAGATGTTTCTATTCTGTTAAGTCTATATTATCAGGTAAGTTTGTTTACTTTTTCACAACTGGACACAATTGAATTTTCAGTCTGGCCTGCTGTAAATCCATTAAGCATAATCATGCTATGTGTTGTTTTGTAGCGATTTCATCGGATGTTTCTCCCAATGTGGGCGGAGCTTACTGTCCATGCTTCTTTTCGCTCAAAGCATGTCGGGTACATCACTCCGATTAGCCCCAGACAGGTTGGGGCGCAGCTGTATTGTGGAACATTTCCCCACAAGTCCTGTCTTTGGCTGTCACAGCAGCTTCGTCTGCAGATTGTGGCCTTACTTTGAGATTTGGCTCCAAATAGCGGCATCTAAATGTTGTCTTTCCCGCTCAGGTGTGCATGCTGACAGTCGCTTCCTCTGCCTGTGTCGTGCTTCGGGATGGGATCTCTGAACTAGGCGTACTTGGGGGCTGTATAATGTCCGGATGCACTACTACTTTGTGGTATTAATGGTTAGGAGTGCACTGGTGTATTCCAAGATGCAACAATGTCGCAACAAACTGGAAGATGCAGTTGCACCACAGTTGAATTCTTTGCACTCTATGGGCATAGTTCACGCTGAAATAAACTGGGAGCAGGTGCAAGAAGGTGGGCGGATACGCGGTGGAACAGCAAATTCACCTGTTTGCATATGCAGTTTACCCCACAAAGGAGGAATTCCAACATGAAGTTTCTTGAACGCATAGGTTAAAAAGGGGAGCTGGCGGGAGCTTCCCCTACTCAAAGGTGCCCCTATACTAGCAGACCAATGAAAGGGAAATATACCCACTGGGTCCAGAGTATGCACAAAAGCTCATGCAAGACAAATACAGTATTCTCTTGCAGGGGAAAGTCTTCAGTTGTTCTGCCAGGCCGTCATAAAGGTCAGATCAATGGCCCCTGGTCACCATGCTCATGTTGAACCTCCACCCACTGTCTTTGCTTTTTAGGAACCACCTAGGCATCAATTACATCTTGTATTGTGCGCTCCCTCTGCATAATTGGCATGGAACTGTTTGCAAATCTTCAAAATGTGCATTTTGAGGAAAGGCGGAAATTGCGCGGTGGCACCTTGTCACAAGAAATGAGATCTTTCTAAATGTGACCATACACTTTTTTCTTTTGAACTAAAATTGGAGCACATGCTTGTAATCTTGTAATGTAGGCCCAGGAAACAGTTGTGGATCATGATGTCACTTTATCATTTGTATACAGCGCTTTCCTTTTGAGCTTGTGTCTGTTTTAAGTAGTAGCATTTACAGTTCCAGAAACAAAATGTCGGCCTCCATGTGCGCTAGGCCAATTTTCCTTTGATCTATTTTTCCCCCCGACTTTGAAAAGATGTCTTTGAAATACTACATTAATATTCCTCCTTGATTTCAAGGTGGTTTTCACAAAAGAGCTGCACGTCAGCTCTCATTTCACCAAACCGCCTTTGCGTGCTTTACCAAAATCAGATCATTTCATGGTAGTGCCGCTCATCTGTTTGAAATGTTTAATTTCAATGCAAATCTGCAAATCGCTGCAATCAAGATGCTTCTCCGCCCCTGCAGAGCATGACAGCGTGCTTAATTGCTGCAGGCGTTTTGTAACATGCTCCTGTTGTGGATAGGGCGGTGCAGATTGCGGTATTATGAGCCTTCAGCAGAACTCTGCCATGTAATATTCAGAAGACCATGCAGTACAAAACCTAGTAATGTCTAATAATATTTATGATTTTCTGGCGTAGCGGGCCCTATTTTGGAGGCCACGCATCCAGGACGATGAAGCCATTGTAGATGTTCTCCAGATGGTGCTAACAAAATGGTGCCTTGCCTGCTTAGGAAATGTCATTGAGAGAAATAAGGACCTTATGCTTGTCCCGGCTAGAAGAATAGTGAAAGAATAGGGGGGGGGGGATATGACAGAGAAACTGGAATACCTCAGAACGTAGTGTACATACTCCAGCCAAGGGGCATTAAATGAAACTTTCCTTGGGAGGCACAGCATCAACACAGGCATGTTCAGTTATGGAGAAAGGGTGGTCAAGGGATGTCCAACTTGTCCACAGGAGCGAGGGGGAGGAAATCCAAAGCAGAACATGAAGAGACCTGGGAAAGATACAGAGGAGTAAATGGGGGTTGAGAAGAAGAGATGGCGGGGATATCATTGTAGTTGATACTGTGCCAGTCACCAAGGTAGTGGCCTAAGAGCACAGAGGCATGTCCAGAAGATGGAGCATTATGGCCCTGACACGTGTATCCATAGGCTTTAGACATTTACAAGATTGAGAAAGGGCATGAGAGGAGAGGAGAGATGAAGGAGGGGTAGAATGAAACAGACATGATCAGTTTGTACAGTAAGAAAGGGGACGCAAGCTAAAGATGGCGATTGTGATAGTTTGCATGCCTTTAGCATCCGTGTAGAGCGGTCAAAGAAACCAATGAACAGGAAAAAGGTGGAATGCTCCTAAAGATGACCATGTAACTAAGGCTCCCGCTTTTATGGGATTTATTTTTGCACCATTTCCGTCTGTATTTACCCATATTTATTTTTTGGTCACGTTATCTGTATTTATCTACATGTATGTTCTGCCATGTAAAAAAATAAGTTGAAATAAGTATTTTTGAACATTTATTTACACGATTAAAACACAGTAACACTTGGAGGCCTGCAGTCGGAAGCTCCTAGGTCTGCGTTCCTGTGCAACAAGTCAAGGGCTGCATATCTGCAGCCACTCACACAACTTAAGAAGGAATCCATTTCCCTTTTCAACCTCTCTTTTATCCTGCAATGCATGAGTGGCAAATGAAAGAGCCAACCAAAAGACAAGCATTTATGTTTTTATCCACTTTTGACAAATTAATACTGAAAGGGAAAAGGGTGATTTCCGCCTGTATTTGTGTCAAATCTGTCAAATTACGTTTAACGCACGAGGGTAGTTTCTAGTACTAACATGTTTTAGGAAGCGATTGCATGATCGGCAGTTTATGGAGCTATAAAGGAGCACTAACATGTTTCAGGAAGGAGTACTGACATGTTTAAATAAGTGGTAGCATGATCGGCAGTTTCTAGAACTATAAAGGAGCACTGACATGTTTCAGGAAGCGGTAGCATGATCAGCAGTTTCTAGAACTGTAATAGACTACTGACATGCTTCAGGAAGCGGTAGCATGATCGGCAGTTTCTAGAACTATAAAGGAGCACTGACATGTTTCAGGAAGCGGTAGCATGATCGGCAGTTTCTAGAACTGTAATAGACTACTGACATGCTTCAGGAAGCGGTAGCATGATCGGCAGTTTCTAGAACTATAAAGGAGCACTGACATGTTTCAGGAAGCGGTAGCATGATCGGCAGTTTATGGAGCTATAAAGGAGCACTAACATGTTTCAGGAAGGAGTACTGACATGTTTAAATAAGTGGTAGCATGATCGGCAGTTTCTAGAACTATAAAGGAGCACTGACATGTTTCAGGAAGCGGTAGCATGATCAGCAGTTTCTAGAACTGTAATAGACTACTGACATGCTTCAGGAAGCGGTAGCATGATCGGCAGTTTCTAGAACTATAAAGGAGCACTGACATGTTTCAGGAAGCGGTAGCATGATCGGCAGTTTCTAGAACTGTAATAGACTACTGACATGCTTCAGGAAGCGGTAGCATGATCGGCAGTTTCTAGAACTATAAAGGAGCACTGACATGTTTCAGGAAGCGGTAGCATGATCGGCAGTTTATGGAGCTATAAAGGAGCACTAACATGTTTCAGGAAGGAGTACTGACATGTTTAAATAAGTGGTAGCATGATCGGCAGTTTCTAGAACTATAAAGGAGCACTGACATGTTTCAGGAAGCGGTAGCATGATCAGCAGTTTCTAGAACTGTAATAGACTACTGACATGCTTCAGGAAGCGGTAGCATGATCGGCAGTTTCTAGAACTATAAAGGAGAACTGACATGTTTCAGGAAGCGGTAGCATGATCAGCAGTTTCTAGAACTGTAATAGACTACTGACATGGTTCAGGAAGCGGTAGCATGATCAGCAGTTTCTAGAACTGTAATAGACTACTGACATGGTTCAGGAAGCGGTAGCATGATCGGCAGTTTCTAGAACTATAAAGGAGCACTGACATGTTTCAGAAAGCGGTTGCATGATCGGCAGTTTCTAGAGCTATAAAGGAGCACTGACATGTTTCAGAAAGCGGTAGCATGATCAGCAGTTTCTAGAACTGTAATGGACTACTGACATGCTTCAGGAAGCGGTAGCATGATCGGCAGTTTCTAGAACTATAAAGTAGCACTGACATGTTTCAGGAAGCGGTTGCATGATCGGCAGTTTCTAGAACTATAAAGAAGCACTGACATGCTTCAGGAAGCGGTTGCATGATCGGCAGTTTCTAGAACTATAAAGGAGCACTGATCTGTTTCAGGAAGCGGTAGCATGATCGGCAGTTTCTAGAACTATAAAGGAGCACTGACCTGTTTCAGGAAGTGGATGCTTGATCGGCAGGTTCTAGAACTATAAAGTAGCACTGACATGTTTCAGGAAGCGGTTGCATGATCGGCAGTTTCTAGAGCTATAAAGGAGCACTGACATGTTTCAGGAAGCGGTAGCATGATCAGCAGTTTCTAGAACTGTAATGGACTTCTGACATGTTTCAGGAAGTGGTTGCATGATCGACAGTTTCTAGAACTGTAATGGACTACTGACATGTTTCAGGAAGTGGTTGCATGATCGGCAGTTTCTAGAACTGTAATAGACTACTGACATGCTTCAGGAAGCGGTAGCATGATCGGCAGTTTCTAGAACTATAAAGTAGCACTGACATGTTTCAGGAAGCGGTAGCATGATCGGCAGTTTCTAGAACTATAAAGGACTGCTGACCTGTTTCAGGAAGCGGTTGCATGATCGGCTTGCGTTGTGCTCCAGCGTACCCTTGCAGTGTGGAGGTTTGCTTGTCTTATGTAAACTGCATTCAGCAGCAGCGCATGGGCTGCATGTTGAGCTCCTACCACACCCTGCGTTACAGGCCTGATGTCAGTGAAGAGCTTAGACCGTCAGCAGCTATTCTATATGTGCTCATATCTTAAAAGAAAATTAATGTCGGCACTACGGCGCATGCTTACAGACATCATTGTATGAGCAATTCTGTGATAAATAGCTTTAATTTTTAGAGAAAATGTAGAGTTCAGGTTTAACACTGAAATATTTCAGTAACCTCTCAATGGCCATATACCCTTAATATGAGTGTGATGATAATGTTAAAAACCTGAATTTTATAATTCTGCCATTTAAGAAACGACCACCTTCTAATGAGCCTTGGTCCAATGGAATAGTTACTGCATACTGAGGATATGGTAGTGGAACTATGTTCCATGCTGGCCGGCACCCACTCTCCACAAACCCTATTGCCACGACCCCTCCCACACAAAATGCACCCCCCCACCCCCAAACACGTGCACCTGCTGTTTAAGGGAACGTTCAGTGCAGTGCACACAAAGTGAAGGTTTCAACTTCTTCCGACACTTTTATTTTAAAATGAAACCATTCCGGAACGGTTTCTTTTTAAAATAAAAGTATAGGAGCTGTAAAAGGTAATTTAAAAAAGTACAGGAGCTCCGCTCCCGACCGCTCCCGCTCACTTCGAACGCTGGACCGTGGCAGCTGCATCAATGCAGTGAAAGGCGAGGGCAGCTGCGCCCACTGGGTTTCAGTGCCTTTCACCATACTGAAGTAGCGAGTCAAGAAGCTTGCGGCCAGCAACGCAACCTCCATGACAGACATGAAGGCCATCGCAGGGGTTTGGTTTCTATGGTCTGTGCATGATTGTACCCAACACATGAGAAAGCAGACGCCCATCCCATGCAGTACTGTGCACATACCCCATGAGATAAATATCCCGTGCAATCCCAACTAACAATTGGGTCTGATTTTAAAAGCAAGTGGAATTTAAAATACCACATGTTTTAACTTTTACCCCACACGGATAATGAGAGCCCGAATCTCGAAGATGCATTGTTTGGTGAGGAAATATCCCCCAATAGTCTTTACTATCTCTGAAAAGTGTTTCACGAGCAACTCATCATAAATCGCATAAAGTGGTGTGTTGCTGTTCAGCCCTTGACTGCAAACCTCTGCTCACCCTGGATCCGGGAGGGCTTGACCAGCGGCCTGGATTATATTGGAAGTCGGCGGTAGAGGGACAGTGGGGTCCACTTATTGCGCACTTCTCCGGATCAGCATCACAGTAACATTAGAGCACAGCCCATTAGATTGCTGGAGAGAAAATGGTATTACAGGTAGCTTTCCCAGGAGCAGCGAGATGCACGCAAGACAAGCTGGCACTGATGGCTAGTTGCATTTGAACTAAATGCAGCCTGGCGTGCTCTGAAAGCCTCAGTAAAGTGTCCCATATCGATGCTGCTTTGCAAATTGCCTTCGAATGTGTTCCATAGTCTAGCAAAGTGCACGCCTGCACAAAAAGAGAATCTATTAACTTGCAAACCGTGAACTGATGGAAGGATACGTGAACACAGCTGACATAATATATGTAAAGTGCCTGGCTTTATGGACGAAGGTACCTGCAGTAGACTGCTGGGTAACCAAAATGTTTTCCTTTAGGGAACCAGATTAAGCCTTTAAACATTTTGAGGTTGATTGAGTTTTGCAAGTTAAAGGATTTTTTAACTAAACTCCTTAGAAATGTAACAGTTAGTTAGTGCTACATAAGCACAAGTTATTCTCCAGAAACTCAAACATTTTAACGTACCATCCCCAGAACGCCCTTAACACGCACGTCTACATGTACTCTTCGTCATACTCCTGCTTTTTTATTATCATTGTATTTATTGAGCCGGGCCTCGCTTTGAGAAGTAACACAGCGCTTTACAGAGGTATACACCAGTACAGATACATAACAGAGCGCTTTTCAGAGTTAACAGAACAGATATACAGTGGGGGGTGGGATACAGAGGGGCACAGAGGAGGTGTACAGCTGTCTTGGTGGCGGGGACGAGAGTGGCGGGCAGAGTCTAGCAAGTCAGGTGGTGCAGAGGGGCGAAGTGATGGGCTAGGTGTTGAGGAGGAGAGACTCCTTGAAGAGGTGGGTCTTGAGTTCTTTACTCAATTGTCAGAGTTTGGGGGCGAGTCTGATGCTGATGGGGAGGAACTTCCATAGTCTTGGGGCGGAAGCATAGAAGGCTTGTTTTCTGGTCCTTTGCTTTTCGCAGCAGCAGATTCCAAGTCTGTACATGTCCCGGCTTCTGGTGGCGCGCTGTCTGCTTTCTTTTTAAACATTTGTTGGTGACAAGTGCCTACATGTTTGGTAATGTGTTTACCATCAAGAGCTGACAGCTCTCGGGTAATGTCAAAAACTCTTGGCAAGCATATTCCCAGCTCTAGGCTTAGGCATAGTTTTCCAATAGATCATTCTCATAGCTCATTAGATTAGATCGATTCTCATGGATCACTCTCTCACTGGCCACTATCCTGTATTTTTTAACTCTTCAGGTGCATTATTTTCCTCCTTAGTAGAATTTCCGCGTTCCATCCTCCCTTTCAGAAACCCACCAATGGGTTTTATTCCACTGCTTCTAGGTCCACGTGCAATGTGCTGTATTTGAAATTTGTCTCAGTGCTGAATGTTTCTCAAAATGGCTGACCTGTATTTCCCCTTTAGAATAGAATCCACAGGATTGATACATTTATTTGTAGCAGATTCCGCAGCTGAGTGTCCCAGGCTAAAGTTGTATTTTTGTATTGGGGGATGGCTAGAGTGAGAAACACTTTTCTGGGGTGCAGTCAGGGGAGTTGCTAGGTCTGGAAAAGACCCGGGGCTAAGCTGATGTCGGAACTGTTGGGACTGGGGGCTAGCTAGTCTTTTGGCTGTAGCTCCTGAGATTCTATCCGGGGCTACAACCAAAAGATCAGGGGCTATAGCCCCCTTAGCCCCCCCCTAGCAACGCCCCTGGGTGCAGTCATATGAGATTGCCCAGCATCCTGCACCTGAAGCCTGCGGTCTATTTTCAATGCAACTTTTGCCTAAAGTCATTTTGGATTTATAGAGACTTCTAGACATCTGGTAGCAAAAGGGGAGGGGAGGGAGGATGCGAGAAGGGCTGCAACAGTGAGAGAGTAAGAAAAGGGGGTGAAACGAGAATCTGATGGTACGAGCAAGAAAGGATGCCAGTCAGCATGCCAATCAAGGATGAGCAAGAGAAGGTGTGCGCACGAAAGAGTGAGAGAGAGTAAGAGAGAAAGCATGGGGTGAGAGAAAAGGCAAGAATGCTGGCAAAAGTGAGAGCAAGAGATGATCTGACGAGGGCATGGGAAGGGGTGCAAGCAAGGGGGTTGGTGGGAGAGAAAGAGAGAATCTGAGGGTGTAATCGAGTGGGAGAGAGTGTGGTGTGAAGAGAGGGTGGGCATGAGGGGAGACAGAGAGAGTGTGGGTTCAAGGAGAGGGAGAGTGTGGGTGCGAGGCGACAGAGTGTAGGTGTGAGAAGAGAGTGCGACTGTAAGGAGAAACAGAATGTGCAGGTTAAAGGAGAGAGTGTGGGCGGGTGTAGAGAGAGAGTGTGCGTGCGAGGAGAGAGGGAGTGCAAGTGCAAGGAGAGAGAGTGGGGGTGCGAGGACAGAGAATGCAGTTGCGAAGAGAGAGTGCCAGTGCGAGGAGAGAGAGTGTGGTTTTCGAGGATAGGGATTGTGGGTGTGAGGACAGAGATTGCAAGTGCAAGGAGAGAGAGTGGGGGTGCGAGGAGAGAGAGAGTGCAGGTGCGAAGAGAGAGAGTGCAGGTGTGAGGAGAGTGAGTGCGGGTGCAAGGATAGGGAGTGTGGGTGTGAGGACAGAGATTGCAGTTGCAATGAGAGAGAGCAAGAGCAAGGGGAAAGAGGCTTGAGAATAGACTAGTGGGCATGATAAGAACAAGCCCAGCAGGATCTCAGAATACGATCACTGCGTGGGATAAACAAGGTGCAATCTTGAGGGAGGTCATTGCGGATACTGTGAATCCTCTGTTGTGCTTTTGCTGTCTAGTGTAAGGGACAACACTGGCAGAGGACATCCCTGAAAGGGTGTCACCTGATTTCCTTTAAATGGTTTCTCATGGTACTTCAAAGGAAGGGAGCTAAGTCGATTTTGGTAACAAAAGTTAAATTCCTTGAATGGCTCGATCAGTTGTACCTCCCTGTGGGGATTTGGGGGCCAGCATGTCTTTGGGTGACACCATGGAGGACGCACAGTGGTAAGAGAGAACCTCCAGTATGCATTCCTTATTGGCAACTCAGGTGGCAGGATAAGGTGCTTCTCTTTGGGGCACATTGGGTACATTTCTGGAATTAGTCCATTAGTCCCTGAGATACGGGGGGAATGGACTTGGTCAGATCTATTGCATTGAGGGGGCCATGATGTGCATCCATTGATGATACCAACCTTCGGGGGAGGAAGTGCGCGCACATGGTTCATACATTTGGTGGACGCCTCTGCTAGGTATTTGTTATAATCATGCATCTTGACATGCAGACTATAAAAGGCAAGACCAAGGATGTCCTATGTCAAGAGAGGGGACTTCCCCACAGCAATATGGTTAATAAACCTGAGTTTCTGATCAGTCTCAAGCTTGGGTAGAAGCGAGGGTGGTTGAGGAGAAGACCCCAGGGGATGGGCTAGGCCCCATGTACCAGACCTTGCGGGGGGGGGTGGAAGATGACAAGGAAGACAGCATGGGCAGTGTTTCTCGCCTACCATCCCGCCGGGGGCCAAGCGTGGTTTCTCAACACTCTAGAGTGTCAGTGTCAGTGAGGTCAGACTACTTCACACCCCAGAAAAAGGCGACTACTGTGGCGAGTCTGCAGAAACAGGTGGAGGAGCAGATGAAGAGCGAGGTCCCGAGACTGTTTAAAGTGTACTGGGAGAATGGACTCCTGTACAGTGAGCCAAAAGACTCTGATGCTTAGGGAACCAGGAGTTTGGTGATTTGCCAGTGCCACAGAAAGATTTGTCTCACACAATTCCTTTAACGGGTCACTTGGGGGTGACTAAGACATCGGACTGGTTGTTCTCACACTTTTTCTGGCTGCAGTTTGGAGTAAAGGTTAAGGAATTTGTCTGTTCCTGCCCAACTTGTCAAGCTTCTGGCAAGTCAGGTGGTGCCACAAAGGCCCCATTAATTCCACTACTTCATTTTTTTTTTAGCATTTATTTAGAGTGCACATAACCCATAGGTATCTAGGTGCTAGTTTCATTGTGGAAGGGTAGGTTATTTACAACAGGCAGGGCTCCAGATAAGGTGGGTACAAGGACTTTTTACGCATGATAATCTTGCAAATACAACAGCTTTATTATTTTCGTGGGTACATTTACACACAGGTTTAGAGCAGAGGGCAGTGCAAAGGTCAGGTTACTTGATAGAAACTAGGAGGCTTCTTTTGATTTTTATCTACATGGATGTAATTGCAAGCCACCTCTGAAACAGAATGTATTTCTCTGAAGCCTTTCAAAAAAAGAAACTGCATACTGTGATAAAAGGAATGGTTTCTTTCCATTCAGCTTTAGAAGCAATGTGCATAATTTCCTAGAATTTTAGGATTGTATAATTAATTAGATGGAAAACTAAGTTGCAATTGAGAATTAATATTTTGTAACAAATTATGCTTTTTTCCTGTGAAAGCAAACCACTATTGCAGTTGTATTTTTCAGAGTTCTGGTGCTGTGTGCATAATCATGCGGAGGCAGATCATTCTTACACTGATAATTTAATTTACACTCTAATTATAAGTGTGTAAAATGATGAATATGCACAGTCTAGATTACATCCATTCAACCTTGCAGTAAATGGGGTACATTACTATAAATGGTTAGTGGCAGCAGGGTCTTTGCTCAAGGGTGAGTGATTGTCATTACACCAATCACAGGTGTTCTACCCTCTCAAATCTTCAAGACTACAATTAAAACATCCAAAACCTGACTCTCCAGGAAGTGCAAGCGCTGTTCAAAAACAAACCAATGAAAGTTACACTTGTAATTGAAATAGAAGCTCAGCAAAACCTGTCCCTGTGATAATCCAGATAGGTATCTAACTTCATGTAGTGCTTCATAAATGGTTTGTCCAACATCTAGGTACTGTGATTATTATAGCTCAGTCGATACTCAGTTAACCGACCTCTGAAGGATGTTAGCCAATAAGATAGCTCAGCTGGTTGAGCACTCATTGCTGCAATCTGTGCGTGATCTGTAGGTTGCAGGCTCGAATCCCGGCAAGTCCAACTCAGCCTTTCATCCTTTCGAGGTCGATAAAGGAGTTCTGACTTTGGTTTGGTGATAATTGTGATAAATATGTTCTATGTACAGCGCTTGGCCAAACCCACTAAATAAATAACCATTCGACCATTAGATTAGATGTAGAATTTAGCATGGAGTCCTTGCCTCTCTGCACTGTTGTATCATAACATTGGCATACCATTAGGTAGCAATAGCTCCAGAAAATGAGGACTCATTAAACATCAAATGACAATTCTGATATCGAATCTCAAAAAACACAATATAATTCATGCTTGCTTTATTATGTAATTGGCCAGGTCATTGTGATTTCAACATTTAAATATATACAGGAGAGATCAAATGGCCAGACCTTCGAGAAATAATGGAAGGTATATTCTGTCACAATGCAGAAAGCTGCCGTACGGTAATGATTTCCATACAGTTTGTGCATGCGTCGGCTGGATGTCACATGTCTCTTGCAAAGGAGAAAAGTCATTTTTACTCTCTTACAATCACATTTACTCTCAAAGTTTAAAAACAGGGACTCTCCCACCTCAAAATCTTATCTGGAGCACAGATAACAGGCTCGTTTTATTTTTTTTATTTTTTTCCAAGCGCGGGTCTGGGATTCAAACCTGTGTGTGCTAAGTGTGGTCTTGCTTGCAAGACCTGTGCGTTGCCACAGAGCTATCCTCCAGTCCCATTTGTGGGTGGGCGGCCTTTCGAGAGAATAGGCATGGATATTGTGGGTCCTTTGGAACCTTGAAACCAGCTCAGGGAACAGATACATATTAGTGCTCATAGACCTTGCCACAAGGTACCCTGAGGCTGTCCCTCTGAGAAGCATCAAATTCCCTGTGGTTGCAATGGCTCTGAATGAGATATTCTCCCATGTTGGATTCCCCAAGGAAGTCATTTCTGACAGGTGATCAAACTTCATATGAGTGTATATGAGGAATCACCTACCAGTTCTCTTCATCCGTCCATCCACAAACAAACGGGCCTGTTGAGCATTTCAACAAGACCCTGAAAAGCATGACAGGTGTCTTGGAAGAGCACCTGAGGAGAAGATTGGATATTCTCCTGCCATGCCTTCTGTTCGCCTACAGGGAGGTGCCACAGAACAGAGTGGGGTTTTAGTCCCTTTGAGCTTCTGTTTGGATACCCTGTACAAGGTCCCCTCAGTCTAGTGAAAGAGGGATGGGAGGGCAAACCCTTGTCCCCTACATGAGATGTGATGGACTGTGTACTTGGCCTTTGGTCTAGATTGGCAAAGTACATGGAACAGTCAAGGATAAACATAAAGGCCAGTCAGGAGCTGATGAAGCATTAGCACACAGTGGCAGTCTATTCTCCAGGCCAGTGGGTGTGGATTATGGGGTGCCCTCAGGACAAGTTGACTGGGCCTTACTGTGTGCCGGAAAAAATCAGTGAGTCAGTTACCTCCTTGACGTGAAAGGACCTAAACAGATGTGCAGGGCCTTTCATGCCAACTGGCTAAAGCCCTGTTATAGCTGGGATGACTTTGTCATGGCATTAGTGACTGATGGAGAGACGGAGGACACCAATCCCCTCTGACACACTGAAGCCACAGATGGGTCAGTTGAAGGTGTCAATGTTGCAACGCCCCTGTCAGAACAGCAACTGACAGTCTGTCGCCTGTTACTGGGACGGTTTGCCGGTCTGTTTTCGGTGACTCCAGGTCATGCAGATTGGAACACCCTTGCTGTGAACACTGGAGTAAGTTGGTGAAGAGTAGGGTTAACCGGATGTCCAATATGGTGAGGGACACCATCAAGGAGGGAGTTTCCAAGATACTGTCCCTAGGAGTGATAAAGCCATCCCACAGCGCCTGGGCTTCCCAATGGTACAGGTCCCTACAATTACCAGTAGTTCGAAGACTGAAGTTTGCTTTTGTGTGGACTACAGGGGGCTCAATTCTGTTACGAAGACAAATGCTCACCCCATTCCTCGGGCAGATGAGCTCATTGACAAGATTGGCACTACCATGTACATGAGTACCTTTGACCTCACGGCAGGGTACTGGCAGGTCGGCTTGATAGATAGAGCGAGAGAGAGGTCAGCATACTCAACCCCAGAAGGACATTATCAGTTCACTGTGATGCCCTTTGGATTGAAGAATGCCCCTGCCACTTTTCAGCAGATGGTTAACCAGGTTTTGTCTTGTCTAGAAAACTTCAGTGTCGCCTATTTAGATGACATTGCTATGTTCAGCCACACCTGGGATCCCTGGTGAAACACTTATCCCACCTGAAACAAGTGCTTCAGGTACTGCAGAATGCAGGTCTGACTATCAAGGCCACAAAGTGCCAGAAAGCGCAGGGCATAGTGACTTACCTAGGCCATCTGGTCGGTGGTGGTAAGAAAAAACCTCTCGAAGCAAAGGTACAGGCTATGAAGGATTGGAACATCCCCACCACACAGATGCAGGTGAGAGCCTTTCTAGGTCTCACTTGGAACTTCTGGTTGTTCCGCAACGGACCATTGCCATGCCCCTGAATGGTGTAACTTCCAAGAAAATGCTGAAGAAGGCAACTTGAACCCCTACCTGCCAAACATCCTTTTAGGATTTAAAGGATGGATTGTGCATGGCCCCTGTTCTGAAAGTGCCAGACGATGGTCATGAGTTCATTATACAAACAGACGTCTGTGATTTTGGGATTGGAGCAGTGTTAGCTCAGCTGAACTCTCAAGGGGTAGAGCAACCTGGCGCCTAAATTAGTAGGTGATTGACAAAAAGGGAAAGGAACTGGGCTGTTGTTAAAAAAGTAGCTTGAGCAGTCATGTGGGCTGTAAAGAAGCTGAAATCCTACATATTTGGGTCATACTTCACAATCCAATCAGACCACCAGGCCTTTTCGATGGTTAATGGCCATACAAGGGGAGAACCCTAAGCTTTTGCGTTGGGCCATATCCCACAGGGATTAGATATGGATATCCTGTGCAAGCCAGGCTCCCAGCATTGAAATGCAGGTGACCTCAGCCGGTACTTTCACCTTGATGATGAACCAGACCCGCAGCAGGGTGGTGGTTCACATGTTGAGGTTGGGGGACATGTGAGGAATTCGAACTGGGCTTTTTTGAAATGTTATATGAAATTGAATGATGGTATTTCAACCTCTGGAAAATGGGTGGGACTAATCCGCACAAATGTTCCTATGCTCACCGCACAACTTACACATAGACCTGTGTACTCTGAATGGAGACAGCCTACAGGCGCAGTCCCCACTGTCATATTAAGTTGGGATCTGACAGGGGAGTACACGATGCATCTCAGAACGGGGAGGGCCAAAACCTTCTTCCTTCAATGGCCAGCCTAATTAGCTATCAAATGATCCACCCAGAGGGGCTAAAACAAAGGAGACTGGAACGCCAACACCCCTTTTATATGCACTGTGTCAACCTGAAGCCAGCTCCCACCCTAAAGTATCAATGACAATGAGCTTGCACATCTGGTACATGTGTTTACAGCAGGCAGCCCCTGCAGGAGGACCCCATTCAGAGGGTAGGAGTATGTGATTTGATGGAGATATAAAGTCTGTTACCACAGCTTCAAGGGAGACCTGCCACTTTAATCAGGAGTCACAGAGAGCTCAATTAACCAGAGACCCTTTGATCCACAACAGACAGGAGGATGGGTGGTAGTATTACATGTTTTCACCCCTTACCTTTTCTGTTGCAAAGCACTCTGGTTATGACCTCATGCATCCAGGAGATTGTTGGTGGGGACGCAGGATTGGTTCATTAAGGTAGGCTTAGCCTACACCAATCACTGTGGCCCATTTGGCTTTAAAAGAGGGCTGAGCCTCTGTTTTGGGCAGTTCATCTGAAGACTTCGCAAGAAGTAACAATAAGAACTAATTTGGACCCTGGTTGAAGGCACAGTCTGCCTTACATCTTCCACCAGTGAAGGATGGACAGGATTTTCAAAGAGGGAAGCAAGATCCCTCCCCTAAACATCTCCCAGGGAACAGAGGGAGTTACCGGACACGGAGGACCCATCCAGCATTTTGAGAACCGGTACCCAACCAGCACACAGCGTGCTTTGCTAGGTTCTGCCAGCAAGCTTCCTAGGTGGGAAGTGCCAGAAAGTCTCTGAACAAAGGAAAAGGCTCTTGCCTGCAAACAATCTCCTCAGCTTTGGGCCATCCGTCTTGAAAGGACTACATGAGCCCTGCGAAGAGCTAGGAGGAGTGCCACACAAGAATCAACCAGCGTCCATTTTTTAAGGAAATTTGAGAGGCAGCTGAGCCCTTGAACTGCGAATGGCTCCACCCCTGACTGTTGTCACGCTGCAATCACTAAAGCTGTCCGAGATGCCTCAACCAGCACTCCAGATCCGCCAACCAGCACAGAGACAACGATTCTTGACCCTGAGCCACCGTGTAGGCCAGCCTGCAGCCATCCATCCTGCCTCGCTTGCCGAACTGCCTGCCGCCTGATACCGGTAGCTGTCTCCCGTCTTGAACTCGGTCGCAGGAGCTGCAAAGCATCCTGGAACAGACTTGACACTGTCGAGCATCAAGAAAATCTCAAGCACCGGGTACATTGCGGTTCTGTCCCCCTGGTCCTTCTCTGATGGCCCCTAGTGACATTTACAATCCCTTGCTGCCTTGCTGCTGAAACCAAATAACCTTGAACAGTTAAGACTGATTGCTTTACCGGCTATCATCCAGTCAGTATCCAGAGTGCTTCCCTTTCCTTAATGAAACTGTCTGTCCTCCGTGTTCCTTTACAGGTGAGTTGTATTTTGTAGTGTGCTAGAACTGTCTGTTGTAATAATAATAAAGTAGATATTTGTATACAACCTTGCCTTGACAGTCCCTTTTATCATTGTGTAATAATTGTATTTTCGCTGTGTTACAACTAGCCAACGATCCATGACCTTGCAGAGATAAGCCTCCCATTCCGTCCACGTTACCAAAATTGGACAAGGATGTTTATAATTTACTTATGTTCCAATCTGTTCAGATCCCTTCTGGTGTACTACAGGTGTGGGGCTGATTGATGGTTTAGAAACCGATATTCATCCTTAGACCACTGGTTCCCCCGGAAGTTGATTAGTCACAAGGACAGCACCCCACATTAGGGAATCTGACCATGCCAACAGTGAGATTTTTCTCAAGAATTTCTCAAGAATGTTTATAGAACACTCTTTCCCGACTTGTGTGGCCTCAATGTGCGTTTTCCTTGGTTGGATCGCCCTTGGTGACGTAGTCGAAGTGGTTAGAGATTCTAGGGGATTAGCTTAGATGTGTGTGTGCATTTTTGCCATTCTAAGACTTGGGTGGCTGGCAAGGCTTGACTAAGCAGCCCAGTTGAGGTCAGACATGTGGCTGGGTGCTCTTTGAGGATTGGAGATAGATTGCTATTGTCAAGACAGTCTCTGTGAGGCAAGCTCTACCTGGTTCCTTTCCAGGTGGTCGCTGTATGCTAGTGGCAGCAGTGCTGGGGTATGTCAGGTGTTTCAGTCTGAACGGTTATGTGTGAAACTAGGACGGATGTGCTTAGCCGTAGATGTGGTCTATCGTGCATGTGTGTTTGGCCGCGCCTGCGGCCTGTGTCCACGCTGGTGGTGTGAGCTATACGTACTGTAGGCTGTGAGATTGTTTATATGTCCGGGTCCAGAATTGCGATGGGCCATGGTTTCATACTGTAGCTGGTATCAGAGTGTAATAAGCAGAGACGGAAGTCAAAACCTAGATTAGAGGATCCTGTACAGTGGGATAAAGGCCTATGTTTCACAGTGCCAAAGGTGTAAACATATGGTGAACCTAGATCAAGGCAACACCTAGATTTGAGGAATTCAGTAAGGGGGGAGAGGCCTGGGTATCCCCCTCCAGATTGATTTGTCGTGCAGTACGCCATGGAGGAGGCTGCACCTAAATTGGGAATCCTAATTAGTCAGGATGGTGAGCGACTTGGCGGTCTGCGTAGAAGTCTTTTTGGTCAGCACGTCATCGGTGAACTAATGAAAAAGATTTGATCCCTCAAAAGCAAGATCCAGGATTCTCTCTTGCACATCGGAGGAGAATGTAGTGGCATGCATCTACACCGTTCGCCTCATCTCAAGCCCCAGGCACAGCCCTCTGCTCTCTGTGTCAATGTGGGAGAACAACGATTCCATGAGGTCCTGTGCAACTGTCCGTGCGCCCGCCAGGCCATCCTTGAAGGAGGCCTGCCTACCCAGATACAGGCCAGGTAGGAAGTCTGCTAGCTCCCGCCACAGCATCTGGTTAGCCGCAGCAAGGGTGGCGTCAGCGTTGGCCTGCTGCAAATGCAGCCCAGAGTTAAGGTAGCAGCACTTGCCAAAAGACTCTAGCTTTGTACTAGTTAAAAAGACAAGTGGAGGCAGCTCCTGCACATATAACACAGATCACTCCTTACTCACCAGTGAAACCTTTGCATAATGGGAGGGGCTGTGCCACAATGTTCATTGTGCAATTGCTGGCACTGCTACCAAGGTGTCTGACTGATGTGTAGGTTTCCAGCCTTTCATTCAGCTCTACACAGGGCTTTAAGTGGGCCAGGGCTAGCCTGGCCTGATCCCAAGCAGTTTACAAAAAGGGCTCCCGAGCCGGGGCCCTGCCAGAGCCCACCCCCAACTAGCCCCAGCTACGGCGACACCTTAGACGGGCAGCCTGTGTAGCCGAAGAGCTGCTGTTACACAGGCTGCCTGCAGGGGTCAGCACTTCAGACATAAAGACCCCTGAAAGCAGCCTGTGTAACTGTGCAGTGCTTCGGCTACACGCTGCTTGATGCCTCTGTACTCAGAAACAGGAGGAGGGCTGAGTACAGAGACATCAGCAGCCGGGTGACCTTTCATTCAAGGAGCCGGTGGTTAAAGAGTTGCCTACCACAGGCTCCTTGGATAAAAGGACTGCCTGCTGTGTGTGGGCTGGGACACACTGGTGTCACACCTTT
The DNA here is from genome assembly GCF_040938575.1 of Ambystoma mexicanum. Classification (NCBI taxonomy): domain Eukaryota; kingdom Metazoa; phylum Chordata; class Amphibia; order Caudata; family Ambystomatidae; genus Ambystoma; species Ambystoma mexicanum. The sequence continues at coordinate 1,079,140,166 of NC_090925.1, forward strand.
GGTGCGCCCAGCCCCTTCTTTTGTTTAAAAGGAGGGGCTGTGTGCATCAACGGTAATAATGCCAGTGCGCGCCTGCTTCATTTCTATCACCAGCACCCCCCAACCTTAGGCGAGGGGGACACCCTAAGAAGACCCCCTCCCCCTCGGGTTCTAATCCCACCTAATGCACTGGCCCTAATGCACTGGCTCTGCGGATGGAATATTGACGGTGGTCTGCTTTATTTCTGGTGTTAATTGCCTGCCTCCCATGGAATCCACCAGGGCCAGGCGGGAGCGCCCGCGGCCTATTTTTAGCCCAGTATATGATGAGCTAGCACTTAGCAACAGGTGAACCTGTGCAGATCGAGGGTGGGGGCTGCTGGGGAGCCGGGTCGATAGTCCGCAGTGTCGTTGGCTGCCAGCTGCAATCGCTCTTGCCAGGACACAGGAATGACTTCTCTCCTGCCCCTGGCGTTGGAGCGGGAGTGGTGCGCTGCCCCTGCTCGCCTCCAAGAACACTCGGCCGAGCCTGGGGACCCGCCGGGGAGAGCCATCGCAGCGTCAGCGTAAAGGCAGCTGCGGCTCCGAGCCACGTCTGCCCGCCCGCCCCGGGACTGTCTTAATGAATGCGTGCTCCGGGGGACACGCGCAGCCGTCTGCACGGCATCGGGAGCACGCGTGGAATGTCTTCCCTCAGCAGTGCAGGCAATCGTTCCTGCCTATGACGTCGCACTGCACTTTTGTGGAAAGATGATAAACCGCACGAGCTGTTCAACTGCACTTGTTTTTAAAGTGTAAGGGGTCCCTGGCTGATCTCAGAGACGGCCCACTATTCCGTACCGTTGTGGGCAAGTGCTTTTTTTCTTTTTTTTTTATCCAGCGCAGAGCACGCTCCTGGCGTGGGTTGTTTGGGGCTGACTCTGGCCGGATCCCGAGATTCGGCTACACATCTGATGCCGGATCTCGGAACCGACTCATGCCGGCCCATTGGCCAGCACTGCATAGTTGGCAAATTGGCATACATATTGGATGCGGCAGCATAACGTTTGAGCATGCTTATGCGGGGAGCAGCCAGTAGGAAACTTCGATATACATTGGAAGAAAAAGAAGATTGGACAATAACTGACAAGAACCACAACAAGGTCTCGAGGTTAGTCTGGGTAGACATGCCATCAACACATGGTAGGCTCAGAAGGCAATCTAAATAAATGCGATCATACTTGCAAGTAGGCCTTGACGAACTTCCTCAAATTGGACATGCGGGACACTCGCATCTTTTTGAGTCAACCATTTTTGGATGTGCACCATGTTTTGTTTTAAACAGGTCGACTTCCAGGTGGAATTTTAAATCGCAGATCAAAGTTCAGGTCGAATCTTGGGTTCTATAGTGCCTTAAACCTCCTGAAGGAAGTTTAAGGCACTTTACAATGCCAATCTCGCTTCCTTCTCCAAGAGACGCCTGTGCCCTGCACTGCCACCGTGGGAGTGGCCCGGCTTGGCTGCATCATGCAGAGGACTCTGTGCACATTGTTACAAAACATAAAAAGCATGTCCTTATATTGCATAGTGTGCTGCTCAGGCTCTCTGCAATCTGACCAATTAGTCATGTTATGTATTGTTTATTCACTGTTGTACATACAGTTTATATGTTCATTATCTCACAACTGTAACTCCCCATTCTTTAGCAAATATATTGATAGTATGCAATAATCAAAAGTGAAATGCACATTGATAAGTGTACGTGCCACAAGGGTTCGGATGATCGCTCCATGTGTTAAGCACTCGCTGCAAAGGTCTGTCTTCACATACAAGATGGCAGTTCCAAATGCCAGAGATCTGACCATTCCTCGCTCTGAGGTTGGTACATTTCAGTGTCTAATCTTTGGTGGTTGTAACATTAACTGTGCTACGATGCATTAGTCGTGCACCAGAAAGCACTTAGCTTATTAGCAGCAGGTTGCCGCACTAGCACTTAGCCCCTCCACATGAGGGTTGCGAAAACTGAGCAGCCACACCCAAATGTGCCTTTCACCTCCCCCAAGGTAGGCCTGAGCAAAGCGAGGGCCTTGGCGAGGGCTCTGGGCCATTACCGGCCATGTCAGTCCCCCGCCAAGGGAGTGAAAGCCACTCGCACCCTGGGATTTCACTGGGATGTGAATGGTTTTCTTTGTTTTTTTTTTTTTGCCGTCTTGACATGAGCTCAGGGTGGAGCCCGCAAGCCCATCTCACGACGGAAAAAAAAAGGTACAAAATGTCCCATTTCAGACGATGACGGCCATATAAATCATGTTAGAAAATGGCTGTCGTCATCCGAAAAGGGACCTAGTCCCTTTTCTATTTTATGCCGCGGATGTGCGTGGTGATTATAGAATCAGTGCTTTAGTCGGGCGAGGTGATTATGCAAACAAATCCGAGACAGTGGAGTCAAGTGTCAAAGCTCATATCTCTGCTGTGTCACTGGACCACACTGTGATCCCGGACGGGTCATCTTATCTCACGGTATGGGACTGTGCAGCCTTCGGTGAGTAGGTTTGCCTTCTTACATTTTGGTGGTATTATTAGACCCATTGACTGTTCTTTCTTGTAATGTAAGCTGTTTGAGTGGAAGGGGCCCCAAAGAGAAAATAGCCAACAAAATGTCACAGACATCAGGCAACCTTATTTTCAGGTCTGCTTATTTCACTAAAACGCAATATGCTTGTTTGACAATTTCAAATGTTCGTCATCACAGTATGAATAACAATCTACAAGTCTCTCAATAATGACTACATGCAAAAAACTACTTTTTAAAGTTCAGATTGCTTAGTATTCTGGTACTTGTAGTCTTCAAATTATCATGGAACAAATAAAGCTACAATCATTATCATGTTGCTTAAGATGTCTCTATATGGATTTTGTTGAAAAATATTGGCATGTTCGGCTTACGTGACGGGTGTACTTTCCAAGTTAGCTCTACAAAACTCAGCATTCTGTTTATTTAATGAAACTTACAAATCCACAAATAATTGCACTGTGCTATATGACAGGAACGGGGCCATAATGTGGTCAGGTGGCGAAATTGCAGGCTGTGCTCAAACATCAGCTTCTCCACAAAGACATACTTTGTCAACTGAAAGTACAACCTCCTCTGTCTTGGTAGATTGTAATCACTGTGATGCAATGCCTGTACATGAACTTGTATTGGCGCGTCCCCTTGTGTGACCTATGATGTGGTGTATCAAAAGCAAGTTTGATTATAGCTTCAATTGACCATGTGAAATTCGGGCATAGCCATTGCCCACAGCAGATGCTGCTGCAGATACGAAAAGACCATGAGCAAAACTTCTCCTCCTGCATCTGGGTCATTTGGGTGATGATGACATGGTGTCTCAATGTGTTGTTGTTCACTCACTGACTGGTGCATCACCTGTCACCCTGGCTCTTGGCTGGTTCCGCCCTCAAAAATCACACAAGCATGAGTCTAACACAAGCTGCCCTCTGGAGTTCTCTGCACCTCCGCTCCTCCCTTTCGGCTGTGGCCCACCATGGCAGCCAAAGGCAGTCACACTCGCCAGTCTCTTCACGAGATGGGGGTAGATCGCTTTCCTCGGCTGGGGCCTCCCTCTGGAACAGCCTCCCTGCCTCTCTGACACTTGAGGAGAACCATCTTTGGTCCCGGAAGCACCTCAAGACCTTCCTCTTTGTTTCTGCCTTCGCTGTTCCCCTCCCCTGCTAATCTGTCTGCTGTGGCACCAGGCACCTGGTTATCCTCTGATTTGTGGCCCAGATCCCTGCCCTCCCAACCCCTTGCACTTGGGTCTGTATCTGCAACCCTACAGTCCCCTTCCAGCACTTATCAGACACCCGTTGTCTACACCTTACTCTCGCACTCACCACCTGCTGGCCACACCACCTGTTGTTCTATCACATGTTCAGCACTTTCCAATCCCACCTCGCCCCTCGCACTTTCCCCCTTCCCTCTCCCCTGCACTTGCACATTCTGAATGTCACTGGGCCTAGTAAGATCGGTGTTTTGGACTCCCTTGTTTCTCCTCCCTTGCCTCGTTGCGATCTGAAACACTTGTGTATGGGCGCGGCGATATAAATAAAATATATCATATCACATCATTCATGATTTGCCCATCGCCTACCTAGGTGGCTGCTCGTTTGCCTTTAACTCGGAAACCCTTTGGTTCGCAAATCATAGTTTCTCCTAAATGTTTAACGCTGGCATATTTCTTGGAATTTGGAGAGCTGGAGAGCAAGATTGCCAGGAAAGCTTTCCTCATCTGTGATTACAGACCCTGAAAATGCAAAAATGACGATCACAGCAGAGGTGGGCGTGGGCCTGGAGGAGGGTGACGCACTGGCACAATTACGCACAGAGCCCTCTAGGTGTCCTGTCTCAGGTGTGAGTAGCTTATGAAGTCTAAACAACATCTGAATGTTTCACCGGAACAGCAAAACTACACAAAAGAGAGTGCAAAGAAAAGAGAGGACGGGATTGCTTCTGCATCTTAACATGGGGCAACTGTTATGTGCACCACTGCCATGTACACAACCTTGTGGTACAGATGCTAAAAAAAGCATTGTTGGCCTTGGAGCCAGTCACTAACATTGGTTATCGGCCCTTCCTCTCGTTATGTGTCCTGTTTGCAGCTTGACCCCATAAGTCAGTTTAATGGTAATCGGAAGTGTCATTGGGGACGAAGGTAGTTATTCTTTATTTTGCTCCCCAAGGTCAGGGTTCAAGCATCCACGTGTGGTGTCGCTGCACCCGGAAGTGTGCAGCACTGCTCCACTCCAAGCAAAGTGTCAGTGTTCGCATTAACATATGTCAGCGGCGGTCTGGTGGGGCTGTATGAAGTCTCTTTTTGGTAGGTTTAACATTCATTTGGCAGCATGCCTCGAGCGTCAAGCTACATTCCATTGTTCTGTCTAGTGACTGCAACCCAACGCGAGCATTTAATTTTACCAATGCCTCTGATTTTAAAAAAAATGTATAACTGACCAATTCCTGCCTAAATTCAACTTCTCTAATAACTGCTAATTAAATCAAATATTACATTCAAACCAGCCGATTGTCTGCAGTGAATGTAACCTTTCATTCCAAAAGATGAGAAAAACCCGAGTGAAATGTTTAAGTTCTTGTGATTTGCATGACGTGATTAGCACGTTATGGCTCATTCAGAAGATTTTCCGCTAAGCCTGGCGGAGACTTGTGTGGACCCTGTCACGTGTCCACTGATGCGTGGGCAGGGTACGTCACTCTGGTGAGATCCTACCAGTCAGGGTCCTCCGAAGAGCCTGACACAGGGCGGACTCGACCCCAGCCGCGCCAGCCTTTCCCAGGAATGGGCCTTTTGGGACAGTGCACCTGGGGCCAGATTACAGAAACTTTGCACCAGTGCAAGTGCAAATTTGCCCGGTATTAGCACTAGGGCAAAGTTTGCACACACTAGAAAACTACTGCCCCATGACAAGGGCAGTTTGGCATATTAAAAGCACCTAGTGCAAAATAGATACATTTTTTATGCATTTTTGCATCAGGGCAAAGTTTGCCCTAGTGCAAAACTGCAGTAGAAATGTATCTATTTTGCACTAGGTGCTTTTAATATGCAAAACTGCCCTTGTCATGGGGCAGTAGTTTTCTAGTGTGTGCCACTGTTTTTAAAAATGGGGCAAACTTTGCCCTAGTGCTGATACCGTGCAACGTTGCCCTTGCCTGGGCGCAACATTTCTGTAATCTGGCCCCTGGCCTGTTACGACTAGAGAGCCCTGGCATCATTTGAATGCTACACTTTTTGCGTAAACATATCTGGGATTACGCAGCTTGCGTAAAGCAGTTTTAATGGGCCAAGACAATCACTCAAAAGGCATGTTACATGTTCTCCATTCGCCATTAGAAGTTAACGCTGCAATGACAGGGCATTTCCAATCAAGGTGATTAATATGTTGGGATGGCATTACACATAAACGGGCAGCAGAGGACACGGCTGGCTGCATTTGAATTGATTTAATGAGGCGCTGAGTGGTTATTTGCTACACACAGGACCTATTGATGTGCTTGAGCCTCAGGGTCGCATGGCGAGCCATGCCTTGGAAGGCCTCCCTCTGCATCGCATGATGTGCTGGGAAGCTTTTGCCGAGAGGTTCTGTGCCGGCACCTCTAAGGGTCCATAACATCAATTCCAAAAGACACGTTAAAAAGCCAATTGCTTCCGGGTTTTTCTTTCCGCAAGCTAGGCCCGGAACTTCATAGCATGCAACATACAACCCTAAGGCAAGGGTGCCTGCTGCGACCCCCTTCCGGAAACCAACTATTGGATCATGTGCAACCACCAATTTGCCCTTACAATGTACAGAATGCAAGATATCATAACCTATTAACTCCTTAGTTTAAAAAAAGTGCTTGCAGTTTGAAGTGCAACACACAATTCTCTATTTCTTTGCGTGTTACAAATGCTCCATTTCGTAATACGTTCCATTGGTTCATTAAATACAACACAATACATTTACACATCTGTCTCATTTAAACTTATAAAACGGAATTAATCAGGGGTGGACTGGGAACCAAAACAGGCCCTGGAAATCATTTTGAAAGTGGCCCCATATTAAAAATGTCAGCAAGCCCAACCCTTTCCCTATAAGAACATTTGGAAATAAAATAGGTCACCACACAAAAGAGGCCCAGGGTGCCGAGGCCTAGCAGGAAATCTCCAGAGTTCCCTGTAGGTCGGACCAGCCCTGTGTTTAATGAGAAAAGCCTTATGCAAAGTGATGCTCTTCCTTTATGCCGAAACTCCCAGTCCTCGTCCTCGGAAAGGTCAACGTGCTGCCCATATCCACTTCTCCAATCCCTGCCTGGGCTTCCTCAGGAGCAAGCGTACTTGTGGAGACCAGTGTCATCAGGAATGATGTAGCGCCGTCACCTTATGCTGATTTCTCGACGGGTGCCAGTGGCTGGACAAGGCCCATGTACGGGCTTGGCATGCCATGTCCGGGATTTAGGTCTGACCCTGAGATGTGGGCCGAGCGCTGGCGACTGGAGACTTTTCAAACCGGAGCAGCGTCAAAGAAACAATGGTGGCTCCCCCCTGAGAACATTTTTAAAATAATGGGTTCAAATGGCGCTTTTCTGTGAAAAAGTGTGGAAAAAGACACCCCCAGTTTGCAATCAATTTTGATTGGTCACGCACAAAAAGACCCAATAGATGCAAGTTACCAATAGTGCCCAGGACCATTTCCCAATGCTTCTCCATTATGCCTTTGCCCATAGCGTATGCTAGTGTGTAAAACATGTCCATGCATGCTGGCCCTCCCCTGCACGGGAGCCCCGCCCTTCATGCGGTTCTCTGCAACGTGTCCACACTGATTAACAGTCAGGCAGCGAAAGGTCTCTGCAACAAACAGGAAAATGCATAGCGGGGGCCACGCCCCTGCTCGGAAGCAGGCAGCAAAGCCCCCTGTGCAAATAAAGCACACAGGGCACAGTGCTTGCTGCCAGTCGCTCAGGCGAGGGGCCGACCCTGGAAGTCTGCCCATCAAATTCCCGACAGGAATCCATTTTGTCTGGCCTGATTTGGAGGAAGTTGTGCCTCATTCATTTTGCGAATGTCACTCTTCCCTCATCACATTTGAACGGGAAGGTAACTTTCCTGCTCAGGATTATTTGCTGATAGAAAGTAACTACTTTTGGATCTCTTAAATGAAGGGCCATTTATGTTATTACGCTCCTCTGGAGAGGCCTACATTTCAGGAAACATTAATGTGCAGGGAAAGCTAAAAAAGCGGTTAACCGTGTAATTGAAAATGCTATACTCCACCCACTGTCTCGGGGGGATAGCTCAGGGGCAACGTGCTCGCCTTGGAAGCAAGATGAGGCGGAACAACACAGGTTCGATCCCTGGGCCCACGCTGAGAAACCTCTGGGTATTGAGCGTGTTATAAGTAACCGATCATATCATATCATATCACCACAATGATTGCAGGAGCTTATATGCGAAGAGCCAAGGGCGTGAGCCCCTGCTCCTAACCATACTTTCAACAGCTAGATCATAGAAGTGGCTACTATCAGACCAGAAGATGTGTAAATTCACGGGGAAAGGGGTTTTAGAGGGTGCAGCGCAAGGTCTACAACCACGCTCATTGAAGAGGCTGCAGTACTGACTTCGGCATATGCTGCCGCCTGACCCGCGAGAGGCCGAATAGAAGAGGTCTGTATTACCTACCACCTTTAAATATGCTGTAAAGCCCAATAGCAGGCATTTTGGGTTATTGCAGGTAAACAAGCTCAACAAAGTCAACTTGGTGTTATGGTGTCATCGCTCATGCAAGAGCACTCATTCACGCCGCCGGATACAGTATGTGAGGATCAGTCCCCACTGTGATGCACTGTACCCCAGATTGGGTCACAACAATGGCTTCCATGTAGGGGCTCCTGCCAAGTTCCTCCACTGTCTGAGGTTCGCTCTGAAGTACATTGTATGCATGGCCTCTAGGAGGCTGGGGTATTGTTCCGCGGGGGATTCTGTTCGAGTCTAAATCAAGGTGACCCCCAGGGAACATTCCATGGTCCAGGCCTCAGCCTGATTCTTCAGGAGATGTCAGGAGCTGCACATCCGGACCCTGGCATTTCATTTCTTGAATGGTACACACTTGGAAGACAGAAAATCAATATCCTTTCCTGGCATCAAGGATGTTATTAAGCCGCTTCCATGGATGGCAGAGGGTTTGCTTGCAGGTACTCTTGCAGACTAACCTTTCCATTTTTTCTAATTGGCGCCAGGGCTGCGTGGTACTCACGGAGAAGGCTCGCCAAATGCACCTCACCTCTCAACTCCACAAAGAGAATGACGGTGTTCAGGGTCCCAGACAAAGTCTATTTGCTCAGCAAGCTCATTTAGGCTAAGAATCCGGAGTTTAAGTGTCCAGTATTGTTTATAGTTTTGGCCCAGAGCCCCAGCCAGCTGAATCAGAACACTATTGGTATAAAAGTTATATGGGCATTTGTGGAAGGAGACAGTAGCTTGACAAGTGGTCCTTTCTTTATTTTATCTAAAATCTTGTCATACAACGGTGATTTAAGATAATCATTTCTGCCTAAAATGCAACGAGCTGAAAGGGAATGAATTAATAAGTTCCCAATTGTTACCAACATTCCAGGCACAGCAAGGTGATCTTGAACCCCACATGCACGGCAGTGCTGCTATTAGGCAGTTACCGGTGCAATAAACATGTTTTACCTAAGTGATGTCCAGGAAATTAATTTCCAAGCCATACAGCAGCCCAGCACAAAGTCCTGAATTAAAAGTCAAGCGAGGAAGCCAGGATTGGATCTATAGTGTCCTGGCATCTCAGCTCTTTGTGTCTACACCTGAATCCTTTCCCAAGAAGGAATGCCACACCCGTGCTGGCTCCCCTACCTATCTTCTTGCTCCTTCTGTGTCTGTGCCCGCATAGAGAAAATGGATGGAGAGAAGGAGGTGGAACCCATAGGAAGAACTGAGGCGAGAACGAACAGAAATAGAGGGAGCGAAAAGAGAAAAGGTAGAATTGACGGAAGCAGAGATTGGAACAGGGAACTTGTGAAGAAGTACTGACTGGTACAAGGAGTAAAAAGGAGACCCTTCGGAGAGATGTGAAAAGGTAGCGGTGTAGGGAGAAAAGGCAAGTATGGAGCTGTCCAAGAGAAATTGACTAACAATGTGGAGGTAAGAGAAGAAGTTAACGAGGAAGCAACAAGAAAAGATAGCTCAGGCGAAAGAGTTGGAAACCCCAAAGGGGCAACACCACCAGGAAACCAAAGGTGGGGGGAGAGCAAGCCGAAGCTCAGAAGAGTAAATGCGAATCTGAAGGACCTGAAGGTGGAAGGAAGTGGTGGCGAGGATCAGGGAAGAACAACCCGGGAATGGAAACAGGTGTGCAAACGGAGGGTGGCGGGGAGTACATTGTAAAGACGGAGAGAGTAACAGACATAAGCGTGAAGTTGCAGAATAGAGTGAAAGGGAGGAGATAAAGGAGTAAGACAAAGTGATAAACAGAGCGTCCACTGGTGAAACGACAAGGAGGAAAAGGTGGGAACCAAAGTAGGCAAAGCACTAGAGAAACAGAAGGGTAAGAAGTTGCCTCACAAGGCAACGAATAGAAAAAAAGGGGGAGGCCAAGAGGAAGACATGGAAGGAAAGAGAGAGCCAGAGCAGAGGGGAGAAGGAGGCAAAAATGAGGTAGATCTTAGATGAAAAAAACCTTCCACAGAACAAAGGAGATAATTGGTTGGGGGAGGAGAGAGAGCTCGTCGGACAGAAAGAACAAGGAAGTGGTCTGCTTTCCAATAGAAGGGAACTATGGGAAGGATAGGGAGGAAAAATGTCCCCTCGGGGGCAGGCTCGGAATGGCCCATAGGGCAATGCCCGAAACAAAAACACAACATGTTTGTGTGGGACCGTTTGTTTGGTCAAAGAGGGACATTTGTTTGGCCCGTGTGGGCCAGTTTGACAAGTAACTTCACCATGCGGCTAGTAGTTTCGACCAATGTTACTGAATGTATATTCTTTAAAATTGTCCATTTGCATCAAATTTGATCAAAAACCTCTCCCGTGGGTACTACTCAAACAGTCTGTCAGAAAAGGAACGAATAGCCGTTTGCAACTGTGGGCCACGTTTTCATTGCTGCCCGATCCAATTGTATGCCCCTGTACGACCCTGCTCAGGAGTGCAGAGGAAAAGGGGGAAACCTTAGAGGAGGAGTACAGAGAACTTTTAAACACAAAGGACTAGCGCCCAAAAAATCAGGGAGTAGACACCAGCCTTGAAAGAAGAGCAAAGATGGAAAGGAACGAGGAGGACCAAAAGAAAGTTAGAACGGTTGGGAACCTACCACGTGTTTGTGAGGAAAAAAACACGCCTCAGTAATTTGGAGAAACAGCATCAGGTGCAACAAGCAGGGCCTGTCTTGTTCTTCCATCCCTTTGGGCCAGTACTTTCACAGAGACAGAGAAAAACGGAGCCTTCAGGACATGGGGGGGGGGACGTGTTGGAAACCCCTGGAGGCAGGGTCTACTGGGCCACAAAATTGTCTCAGGCAGCAATGAAAAAGTGGCCCACAGTTGCAAATGGCAATTAATTCCTTTTGTGACACAGTTTGAAAAATACCCAAGAGGGAGTTTTTTTTATGCAATGAGTTGCACATTTTGTATTTTAAAGAATATTTATTCAGCATCACTGGTCAAAACTATTAGCCGCATAGTGAAGTAACTCATCAATGGGTTGACAATGTCACCTGGAGATCAAGCCATTCCTGCTACTTTCACAAGCACTGGAAGATATGTCCACTTAAGGGGTTTGACCAGTGCTTTAAGTGGGGTAGCAAACTGAGGGGAGCCCTCATTCATGGACGTGGCTTGCATGATGGGCGTGGTCTAAGACTTGATGGGCGTGGCCTAAAGACAAACAAGTTTTAAAAAGTCTGGCCTTTATAACTAAGTGCATATTGTAACACAGTCTGCTTGGTACAAACTGAATAGATAAATCAGCCTGTCCACCCGGCACACACTGCATAAATAAAAAAAAACGGGTCATGTATGGCAGTGAGTCCTTGTGATCCAAGAACTATTCCTGCTCAGTGACCGACCAGGTTTATTTATTTATGCATTATTTTTTGGATACACCTGTTAACACCTCAGCTTTTCCCTACTTATCTCTCTTTTTCATCAATCTGCTTTTTTCTGTCCTTCCCAGTGTCCTTTCCTCTTTTATCTCCCTCTCTCCGTTGTCCTCCTCTTTGCATCGCTTCTTTTCACCACTTTTCGTTTCACCCCTTGAACATACATGGATTATTTATTTAATGCATTGTTTGTCGGATACGTGTATCCAACAAAAAATGCATGAATAAATAAATTAACCACGTCGTGGGCAAAGCGGCAACAGACCACGACCCAGTTTATTTATGCATTGTATGTCTGATACACGTATCTGACAAAAAATGCATAAATAAATAATCCGGGTCCGTTCAATCGTGGGCTCTGTGATGAAATCTGCATTGCACAGCCCCGAAGTTCGCCGACGGTACGGGCATGATTGTGCCCACAGGCAATAAAGGGACTGTAACTTCTTCTCCTGATCCCTCGTGAGGGGTCAGGAAAGGAAGTTATAATTTGGAGATGCCGCAGTGTCAGTGTTTCCTGCAGCCAGCTGTGACTGGCAGAAGTGCCAGCCAGCCACAGCGTCGCTCAAACAGTTAGGGCGACGCTGTGGCTGGCTGGGACTTCTGTCAATCACACCTGCCTGTTTCAATCATGGTTGCAGGCTCATCTCTCATTGCGGCTGTGGCCGTGGAGTGATAATGACCCACCACAGTGTGGTGGGACTTGGGCCGCGGCAGGGCCTCAACTCAGCCTCACTTTTTGGAGACTGCCGGGGCTCGGACCTGGCTGGTTCCGGCCCACTAAAAGCCTGGGTTTGACCATCAAGGTGGTGTCATTGGGTTATGAGTGCCCTGATGGGGTGAGGCAAACACACGTCAGAGTTGGACGAGGATGAGACAATGTTCCAAAAGGCTGATGGTGTAAGAAGAAATTGTCAGAGATGTCTCTGAGGGTGAAGGCAGGGGTGCACAGTCCTGGGAATACACTGTTTTCTGCCCCTTTGGCACCGTTGCGTGCTCCATGGAAATACAGAAGACTGGAGTTATGTAGCTGGGAGGCAGGCATATAATACAAGTTGTACCCATCTAGAAGAAGTTGCCATTGCCCTTAGTGCTTTCGTGCCAAGCACAATTCCTTAAACCCAATGCTCTCCAACACCAGTGTTGAAACAGCCCTCTTATATGATATGATATGATATGATATGGCATTTATAATGCGCCTATACACAAGAGTTTCAAGGCGCGACGAGGCAAGGGAGGGGGAACAGAGGGAAGACAGACAGCGATCCTACTAGGCCAGGTGTCATTCAGATTGCGCAAGTGCAGGGGTTACTCACTGCGATAGGGACACACATCGCTCTTCATTATCTGTAAACCTCTAGCAGCAGTGGCCTGAATGTCCCCTTCTGTTGACCAATAGTGGCCTTTTGTTAACTTGGCCAGTGCAGATAATTCACCTGGTGAAATTATATTCCTCTGAATTATACAGACACACACGATAATTAAAAGGTCTTCCTTTGAGCCAGTTTTATCAATGGTGCTTTTTTTCCAATATGATTTGTTGGTGTTATTGATCATTTGGATTACAAATGCCGCCCATTGGAATATCTGACAAACAACAATAGGTCGTGTGTGCATGTCTGAAGTACTAAAATGAAAAAGAGGTAGTCTCCCTATCAAGATGTTCCAGAAATCGAATACAACCACTATGTTGGCATTTAAACATTTCAGCAAAGCCACAGAAACAAAACAAGAATTGTATTTATTTCTTTATTCATTTTGTCATTTATAAAGCGCACCAGACCCGTAGGCGTCTAGGCGCTGGTTACAGTAATTGCGTTTAGGAGTTGCTTGGTACAGTTACATGGTTAATACAGTCAGAATTCGAGTTACAGGATATCTGAAATACCTGTGATGGAACATGCAGGGGTTATACATCTTGTGAGAAGAGCCAGGTTTTCAGTCCTTTATGGAAGGCCCAGAAGGAAGTTTCAGATCTTAGGGGCAGCGGCAAGGTGTTCCAGGATTTAGCTGCCAACACCGGGAAACTATTATTGTCAGGGAATACAGGCCAAGCTTAATCAGGTCTAAGGCCCGCTATAATTAAGGGGCACATATTAAATATAGACTTGCATCCCAAGAGAACACCCTGCACGCTTTCCTCTCTGTATATACCTTCAAGGGGCTAGAGTTGAACACAGGTGATGTCTAGTGTTGCCACTGAGCTAAACCAACCTATGTGTAACTTTCCAGATGAAGGGTTGTGATGGCCCCCTCAACCCTGGGCAGGATGGGTGGCATTAGTGGCTGAACAGCTCATAATAAAGTTTGGTGAGCTATATAGTGGTAACGCAAGGATTCTTTGATTTAAAACAGTGCCTAGTAGCAGCAGGTAGTCTGTTTCTAAGCACTACTACTTCCAGCAGCCAAGGGAGCTGACGCAGAGAGGGAGGGAGAGAGAGAGAGAGAGAGAAAGGTATTTGCTCAGCATAGCATACATCCATCAAGTGGGGAGCCTAGAGGCATTTAAATGTTCCCACAGAATGCCCAGCAAGGTGTAGCAATGTGCCTGCACCTCGTGCACAGCTGTACCCCCTCATAGTGTGGCTCACTAATGTGCAGTTTATAGCAGTGGTGCTCCAGCAAGACGACTGCCAAGACCTTTAGCGCAAAGAGAGAATTGAATGGGATAGAGCATGTGTTAGCCTCCATCAGTGCCACACATGTCAGCTGCAATTCTATTATATCCACAAAGACTGATCGGTCTGAATTGTCCTATTTGCACCCGGGGTGGGTGCTCAGCCATTCAAGTGGCTGGAACAGCAGGTGAGAATAGACATTCTCAGCCCACTATCCCAGCCACATCAGCCAATTCCCGGGTGGCACCATTTTTGTTTTGTTTTGTTTATGTGAGGAGGGTAGAGGGTGTGTTTCCCTGTTGCTTCCACGCTCCACCCTCCCCCAAAATCCCCTTATTCCTTTCCAACCCCCCTCCCTCCATCCCCACGTATTTGTAGGACCGGAGCTGTGTGCTCAGGTGCCGGCACTCCCCCCGTTTCCGGGTCGCCGCCATAGATATGCATGTGGCAGCGGCCATCTTTTTTTCTGCTTTTTTTCCTCGGTAGATCCATTACACAAACAGCGCAAATCTCCCGAGGCAAAATAATGAAAGCCATTTGCACCCCAGATGAACCCCCAGAAGCGAATGGCTTTCATGCCCGCTAAGGAGGATAAACATGGCTGGTAATGGCCCACAGCCCGAGCTGAGACCCTCACTTCACTCGGCACTGCCCTAGCTTGGGCTGCTGGTCCGTTACCAGCCATGTCCGCCCTCCTGGGCATGGAAGCCAAGTTTGCATCATCGAAGGGATGCTTAGCTAATCAGGCTGCACTCATCAGCACAGCTGCATTCGAAGCCATTTGAGAGATGTGCATCTATTCTGCAACCACCAATACCCCTAGACCCGCTGCCAGATTAATTTGAACCTGTTTTTGTGACCCGCGTGCTGAAGCCTTTCTTTTTACTAAAAAATAAAACTGCCTGTCTGTGTCCTCACATCTGTTTTCCCTGCTGATTAGCTCTGCGTCATCAAGTCCAGATGCCACCCAGGTGCAAATAACTTTTCATCAAAAAAAGTCTTCAGCCAACCCGTACTGTAACTGTGTGTGCTAATGGCGATAATACCCTGCAGGGCAGGTCGCCCCTGTCGGCCAAGGCACAGTGCTTCATTCATTAAAGCCCTTGCTATGCTTAGGTCCTTTACTGGGGCAGGCGGGGCCGCAACTGGCCACATCGGCCCACCCAGCTTATTCATAACGGCCTCATTCTGTTTTATCCACGAATCTTAGCTTGCACTGATCTGCCACGCGCCTTCACACTGGGGCCAGAGCTGTGCTTGCTAAGCAGAGCTCTGCTCTTGCGAGGCACCTTTGCATACATGTGATCTATTTCTCCTCTTGGATGGGGTGTTACTCTGAAAAGGTGGGAGACGGCCCGCCTCTTGATACCGTGGGCAGGTCACTAGTGCAGCACAGGCAGCCTTCAGCTGTTACGCACGCATTCTTGTCTGTATTTTCTGCAAACTCCGACCGATGCAACCGCTTCATGCCTTGGCTGTAACTTATCTCCGCTGTACCAACGCAAGAGAACGATGTAACCCATATACTGCTACCTGCGTGACGAAATTATGCAATTGTACAATTATGCAATGACTGTCAGCTGTTGTTGCTATAAGTAAGCTCTGTAACCGACTTCTTAAGCAAAAAGCGCCTAGATTCCTCTGTGTTACGTGTGCTATTTAAATAACCAAATAAATAAATAAAATTGTGTGGCCTGCAACATGTTGTGTCCCGCATCTTATACTGGGAATCTTCTGCTAAGGTGAAGGCTGGTCCTCTCCCCACGCCTTCTTCGCTAGGAGGCCTGCAGAGGGCGTGCGGTATCCCCATAACACGACATCCCTGGTCACTATTGAGCCGAGAGGGCAGCAGCACATTGCGCCAAAGGCTTAGCAAGACAACGTCTTCTTGGCTGAAATGCAAGCAGAATGATGTGGGTCAGCCCGCCTGTGTCCAGGCGGGGAGGGGAGGGTGGCCTAGGACTCGGATTCCGAGGCACTCGGGCATTTATCTCCCCTAAACAGAGCATCTGTGTCTCTCTCTAACGCTGCTCGACCTTTATGGCTTCCATGCAAATGTAAAACCACGAAGCAGAAAATATTGCAGCCATTGCGCTCCCCGAACACCGGTGCTGATGAACGGCCCCATTGCCGGAGCAGAGGGAAAGAGGCAATTATAGCTGTAAGGGGAGATTAAATATGAGGCGGGCTCGGCGAGGGCATCCCTCCTGGTGATTGGCTCGGGGAAATCCGGGGAAAAGTTCAGCGTTTCTCCACGAGTTATCACTCAAGCCTGATCTGGTCTGGGGCCGCCTTCGCAAAGCGCTTTGATTGTTGCCAGAAGAAAGCTGTGCACCTTAATGTCGCTTGATCAGTTTGAAATGCATTCGGTAGGACGCTGGTCACAAAGGAATGACACTCTACATTATTGTAATACCGCCACCTGTCTGTGATGGCTCTCAGTTAGTGGGTGTTCTTAACTGCTCTCAGTACACGTTCCCTCAATGTTTCCTTGTCCACGAACTTTATATGACACAGTGTGTGCCCTCGCTGGACATATAGTGCAAATCGCCCCAGTTCAGGGCCTCACATTTAAATAAACCTGGTTCACAACTGGTAATGGTGAAATGGATTCAAGCAAAACAGAAGAGGCTGGAAAGTTTTTGAATTGATCTGAACAGCTGGCATTGCCATCGGCAACTCTACAGACCATCGTTCTTCACCTGCCAAGCCATTAAAGAAAGGGGAAAGACCATTTGCAAATCAGGCTTGATCCGATCCCAAATGGGACAGTCCAGCCCGAACTGCTAGGTCACATCCCTTCTGCACGAGACCACCAGCAACTCTAGATACGTTTCAGACTTATTGCCCGTCATCAGTGAGGTGTAGCTTGGGTCTCTAGGCCCAGCAGGCATGGGGTGTGGCCTAGCAGTTTGGCCTGGACTGCCTCCTTTGGTGTCAGACCAAGCCTGATTTGCATATGACTCTTTGCCTTTCTGTAATGGCTTGGCAGGCAGAGAACAATGGTCTGGAGGGTTTCCCAGGGCAATGCCAGAGGTTCAGATTCATTCAAAACCTTCCCTCCATCACCTCTTTTGTTTTGCTAAAATTGATTCTTAGCCATTTATTGCATGTTTCACTTACATACTTTACTGGATGGTAGTAACTGCTGGGCATCAAGTTACAGTGCCTAGCAAAGCAACACCCATAATACTATTCCCAGCACCATGGCTAGGTAGGGGCTTATAGCTATTGGCACTCACAAATCCTCCGCATACAGTGGGGGTTCCTATGGTACTTATATTGGCAGGTGTGAGAATGGCGGGCCAAGCGAGTGCGATGCGATACTTTGGAGGACACTGCAATATCAAGGGTGGACTCCGGATGGGCTAGGGAGGTCAGATATATGGTGTGCAGCAAGGTGATGTCTATTAAAGTGGCAGGCAGGAGGGGCTGGGGAGCCAGGCTGTGACAAATGAACATCCGGGACTCCAGAGGCCCGGGAATGTATATTGGTTTCTAAACCATCAATCAGCCCCACACCGCTAGTACACCAGAAGGGATCCGAACAGATTGGAAACACAAGCAAACAATAAACGGCAGGCTTATCTCTGCGAGATCAGGGATCATTGCTTAGTTGCAACACAGCGAAAATACAATTATTACCCAATGATTAAAGGGACTGTCCAGTCAAGGTTGTATACAAAATATCTACTTTATTATTATGACAACAGACAGTTCTAGCACACTACAAAATACAACCCACCCTGTAAAGGAATGCAGAGGATAGACAGTTTCAAAGAAGGAAAAGGGATGTACTCTGGATGCTGACAGGTAGTCGGTATAGTAAATAATTGCAAAAGTTCAAGGATACGTGGTTTCAATACAAAAGGAGCAATGTGTCATAAAATGTCATTAGGGGCTTTCGGAGAAGGACCAGGGGGACAGAACTACAATGTACCTTGTGCTGTACGAGTTATTGGTGCTCGACAGGGTCAAGTCGGTTTCAGGGCACTTTGCAGCTTCTGCAACAGAGTTCAAGACGGGAGACAGCTGTGGGTATTAGGCGACAGGCAGTTCGGCAAGCAAAGCTGGATGGATGGCTGCAGGCTGGCCTACATGGCGGCCTGGGTTCAGGAATCGTTGTTTCAGTGCTGGTCGGCGGTTCTGAAGCACAGGTCGACGTGTCTCAGACGGCTTTAGCGAATGTGACGTAATAACAGTCGGCGGTGCAGTTGGTTGCAGCTCAAGAGGCTCGACTGGCTCATAAATTTCCCTTAAGGCGGATGTCGGTAAATGCTTGTCGATGCACTCCTCCTAACTTCTTCACTGGGCTTGTGTCGTCCTTTAAGGGGGTTGGCACAAAGCTCAGGTGAGTGTTGCAGACAGATGCCTTTGTCCTTGGTTCGGTTCAGAGACTCTCTGGCACTCCCCACCTAGGAAGCTTGCTGCAGATTCTAGCAGGGCACGCTGTGTGCTGGCTGGGTACCGGTTCTGGAGCTGCTGCAGGGTCCTCTGGATTCGGTATCTCCCTCTGTTCCCTGGCAGATGTTTAGGGGAGGGACATTGCTTCCCTCTTGATGTCCTGGCCTTCCGTCACTGGCGGAAGATGTAAGGCATACTGTACCTTCAGCAGGGGTCCAATGATGAGTTCTTCTTCTCTGCTTCTGGTGAAGCCTTCAGATGATCTGACAAAAGAGGGGCTCAGCCCCTCTTTTAAAGCCAAATAGGCCAAAGTGATTGGTGTAGGCTAAGCCTACCTTACTGAACCAATCCTCGGTTCCCACCAACAATATCCTGTAAGCATGAGGTCATAAACGAAGTGCTTTGCAACAGAAAAGGTAAAGGGGTGAAAACAATGCTAAGTCCCACCCATCTTCCTGTCTGTTGTGGATCAAAGGGTCTCTCTGGTTAATGGATCTCTCTGTGGTTCCTGATTAAAGCGGCAGGTCTCCCTTGAAGCTGCTGCAAGACCAGACTTTCTGGCTCCGTAAATCTACATACACGTACCTTCTGAATGGGGTCACCCTGCGGGGATGACTGCTGTACGTACGCAGTCACAGACATGACATTGCCATGTCAATCGATACTGAGGGCAGGAGCTGGCATCAGATTGACACAGTGCATATGAAAGGGTGTTGGAGTTTCATGTCTCCTTTGTTAGCCTCTTCATCCAGGCCCTATGTGGGCCTGTTTGAATTAAACTCGGATTAGTATGTTAATGCTGCCACCAGCTACCTGGCTCAATAAAAGGACAAGATGGGTCCATGGAGCTTTGGTTAGTTGATTAGGCTGGCCATGACAGGGGGAAGGTTTGGCCCTCCCTTTCTGGAGAGGCATTGTGTACGCCACCTGTTGGATCCTAACTAAATATAACAGGAAGGACTGCGTCTATAGGCTGCGTGCACCTAAAGTAGATGGTCTATGTGCATGTCGTGCAGTGAGCATATGAAAATGTGTATGGATTAGCCCCGCACATTTTACGTAGGTTGATCTATCATCATTCAATTTCATTTAAAATGTCAAAAAAGCCCTGCGCACACCGAGCGTGCAGATGGTTGAATTCCTCACACAGGCCCAGAGCAAGGTGGGTGAAGGGGTCAGTGGAAGCGCCTGTTGTGATGAGAGGGCAGCAGCCGGATGTCGGTGCAGTTGGAAGAAGTCTGTAAGCCTTCACATCAGGTAGAGTCAGCTGTTGAACCAATCAGTGTGTATAGTACATCTCTACTTCTTACACTTTCACAGTGCAGACCTAGCCTTGGGAGTAACTGAGTGCTTCAAAGATCAACGGAAATGCGTTATGGGGCAATAAGAAAAATCCTGCAAAAGGAAGTGGGGAATGGTGGATGCCACAATTGGCCCGGATGGGCATGGTTGAAAAGGGGAATGCCTGGTCTTTTGATTCTGAGGTTAGTCTGAGCTTTTGATGTATTCAAACCAAAGAAAAGGGGGTCCTCGGTGGGAATTGGGGTAGCTGCAGTGTAGCCCAAAATGTAAATTCTAGCAAAGAGGATGCATTTAGGGGAAGAGACGAGGGGCTCTGGGTTGTTCAAGGGAAATGTTGCTCTTTTTCTTTAAATGTTTCTTTAAATTTGCACAATAGCTGAAATCAAATAACTGAACAGCACCATGGGGACCACTGAAGAGAATTCTGGAATATGGGGACACTGGGGAATTCACCACTCCCCCCCCCCTCGGATTCCAGTCCGGTGAAAAGAACATTTTCAAATCTTAGATCACCATTGGAATTCTTCTGAGACCTGCTTAAGTAATTAGGGCAATCTCCCATAGAACCTTAGGTCTCTGGGGGCAATTTCTTGTGACTTTTCACCGCCATTAGGCACTCCAAGCCTGCCGTCAATGGAGGAAACTCCCTCAAGGCTGTGGTTAGGTTGCACGGGTTATGCCATTGGATACAATTCTCTTAAAAGCATAGTTCGCTGGGAGAACTCCAGTTTCTGGATCCCATTCTTCGCACTATTTTACACCAGTCTAGCCCCCAAGCCAAAGAAACCAATTAGGCGGAAATGCTGAACTACGACACCCTTTGAGTAGAATTGTATGCAGCATTCAATCAATTGATGTCTTCGTTATCAGCAGATCGTCATAGCTATCTTGGAGATGGCTATGTGTAGCTGCTTTCTGTGGCTTGCATAGGGCTAGGTGTAGCTGCTTGCTGTGGCTCGCAGATATCTAGGTGTAGCTATTTGCTCTGGCTCGCACAGGTCTAGGTGTAGCTGCTTGTTGTGGCTTGCAGAGGGCTATGTGTAGCTGCTTTCTGTGGCTCGCAGAGGGCTAGGTGTAGCTGCTTGCTGTGGCTTGCAGAGGGCTAGGTGTAGCTGCTTGCTGTGGCTTGCATAGGGCTAGGTGGTGTAGCTGCTTTCTGTGGCTTGCATGCGGCTAGGTGTAGCTGCTTGATGTGGCTCGTAGATATCTAGGTGTAGCTGTTTGCTGTGGCTTCCAGAGGTCTAGGTGTAGCTGCTTGTTGTGGCTTGCACAGGGCTATGTGTAGCTGCTTTCTGTGGCTCGCAGAGGTCTAGGTGTAGCTGCTATTTGTGGCTTGCAGAGAGCTATGTGTAGCTCCTTGCTGTGGCTCGCAGAGGGCTAGGTGTGGCTGTTTGATGTGTCTCACAGAGGTCTATGTGTAGCTGCTTGTTGTGGCATGCAGAAGGCTATGTGTAGCTCCTTGCTGTGGCTCGCAGAGGTCCAGGTGTAGCTGCTCATTGCGGCTTGTAGAGGGCTAGGTGTAGCTGTTTGATGTGGCTCGCAGAGGTCTAGGTGTAGCTGCTTGTTGTGGCTTGCAGAGGGCTATGTGTAGCTCCTTGCTGTGGCTGTTAGAGGGCTAGGTGTAACTGTGTGATATGGCTCGCAGAGGGCTAGGTGTAGCTGCTTGCTGTGGCTTGCAGAGGGCTAGGTGTAGCCGATTGCTGTGGCTTGCAGAGGGCTAGGTGTAGCTGCTTGTTGTGGCTCTCAGAGGTCTAGGTGTAGCTGCTTGAGGCTTGCAGAGGTCTAGGTGTAGCTGCTTGTTGTGGCTTGCAGAGGGCTATGTGTAGCTGCTTTCTGTGGCTCGCAGAGGGCTAGGTGTAGCTGCTTGCTGTGGCTTGCAGAGGGCTAGGTGTAGCTGCTTGCTGTGGCTTGCATAGGGCTAGGTGGTGTAGCTGCTTTCTGTGGCTTGCATGCGGCTAGGTGTAGCTGCTTGATGTGGCTCGTAGATATCTAGGTGTAGCTGTTTGCTGTGGCTTCCAGAGGTCTAGGTGTAGCTGCTTGTTGTGGCTTGCACAGGGCTATGTGTAGCTGCTTTCTGTGGCTCGCAGAGGTCTAGGTGTAGCTGCTATTTGTGGCTTGCAGAGAGCTATGTGTAGCTCCTTGCTGTGGCTCGCAGAGGGCTAGGTGTGGCTGTTTGATGTGTCTCACAGAGGTCTATGTGTAGCTGCTTGTTGTGGCATGCAGAAGGCTATGTGTAGCTCCTTGCTGTGGCTCGCAGAGGTCCAGGTGTAGCTGCTCATTGCGGCTTGTAGAGGGCTAGGTGTAGCTGTTTGATGTGGCTCGCAGAGGTCTAGGTGTAGCTGCTTGTTGTGGCTTGCAGAGGGCTATGTGTAGCTCCTTGCTGTGGCTGTTAGAGGGCTAGGTGTAACTGTGTGATATGGCTCGCAGAGGGCTAGGTGTAGCTGCTTGCTGTGGCTTGCAGAGGGCTAGGTGTAGCCGATTGCTGTGGCTTGCAGAGGGCTAGGTGTAGCTGCTTGTTGTGGCTCTCAGAGGTCTAGGTGTAGCTGCTTGAGGCTTGCAGAGGTCTAGGTGTAGCTGCTTTCTGTGGTTTGCAGGGGGATAGGTGTAGCCGATTGCTGTGATTTGCAGAGGGCTAGGTGTATCTGCTTGCTGTGGCTTGCAGAGGGCTAGGTGTAGCTTCTTGCTGTGGCTTGCATACGGCTAGGTGGTGTAGCTGCTTTTTGTGGCATGCATGCAGCTAGGTGTAGCTGCTTGATGTGGCTCGCAGCTATCTAGGTGTAGCTGTTTGCTGTGGCTCACAGAGGTCTAGGTGTAGCTGCTTGTTGTGGCGTGCAGAGGGCTAGATGTAGCTGCTTGCTGTGGCTTGCATTTGGCTAGGTGGTGGAGCTGCTTTCTGCGGCTTGCATGGGGCTAGGTGTAGCTGCTTGATGTGGCTCGCAGATATCCAGGTGTAGCTGTTTGCTGTGGCTCGCAGAGGTCTAGGTATAGCTGCGTGTTGTGGCTTGCAGAGGGTTAGGTGTAGCTGTTTGATGTAGGCCGCAGAGGTCTTAGTGTAGCTGCTTGTTGTGGCTTGCAGAGGGCTAGGTGTAGCTGTTTGATATGGCTTGCAGAGGTCTAGGTGTAGCTGCCTGTTGTGGCTTGCAGAGGGTTATGCGTAGCTGCTTTCTGTGGCTCACAGAGCCCTAGGTGTAGCTGTTTGTTGTGGCTTGCAGAGGGCTATGTGTAGCTTCTTGCTGTGGCTTGCAGAGGGCTAGGTGTAGCTCCTTGCTGTGGCTGGTAAAGGGCTAGGTGTAACTGTTTCATGTGGCTCGCAAAGGTCTAGGTGTAGCTGCTTGCTGTGGCTTGCAGAGGACTATGTGTAGCTGCTTGGTGTGGCTTGCATGGGGCTATGTGTAGCTGTTTGCTGTGGGTTGCAGAGGGCTAGGTGTAGCTGCTTGGTGTGGCTCGCATGGGGCTTTGTGTAGCTGTTTGCAGTGGCTTGCAGAGGGCTAGGTGTAGCTGTTTGATGTGGCTTGCATGGGGCTAGGTGTAGCTGCTTGGTGTGGCTTGCATGGGGCTAGGTGTAGCTGCTTGGTGTGGCTTGCAGATATCCAGGTGTAGCTGTTTGCTGTGGCTCGCAGAGATCTAGGTATAGCTGCGTGTTGTGGCTTGCAGAGGGTTAGGTGTAGCTGTTTGATATAGGCCGCAGAGGTCTTAGTGTAGCTGCTTGTTGTGGCTTGCAGAGGGCTAGGTGTAGCTGTTTGATATGGCTTGTAGAGGTCTAGGTGAAGCTGCCTGTTGTGGCTTGCAGAGGGTTATGTGTAGCTGCTTTCTTTGGCTCACAGAGCTCTAGGTGTAGCTGTTTGTTGTGGCTTGCAGAGGGCTATGTGTAGCTTCTTGCTGTGGCTGGTAAAGGGCTAGGTGTAACTTTCATGTGGCTCGCAAAGGTCTAGGTGTAGCTGCTTGCTGTGGCTTGCATGGGGCTATGTGTAGCTGTTTGCTGTGGGTTGCAGAGAGTTAGGTGTAGCTGCTTGGTGTGGCTTGCAGAGGACTATGTGTAGCTGCTTGGTGTGGCTTGCATGGGGCTATGTGTAGCTGTTTGCAGTGGCTTGCAGAGGGCTAGGTGTAGCTGCTTGATGTGGCTTGCATGAGGCTAGGTGTAGCTGCTTGGTGTGGCTTGCAGAGGGCTAGGTGTAGCTGTTTGCAGTGGCTTGCAGAGGGCTAGGTGTAGCTGCTTGGTGTGGCTTGCATGGGGCTATGTGTAGCTGCTTGGTGTGGCTTGCCGAGAGCTAGGTGTAAAGGGTGCTATGTGCATATGTGTTGAGATCACTGCACCATTACGGAGAGTTGCCAAAAGTTCAGAGAAAGAAATAGCTATTGTTCTTGGCAGCCAAACTAACGCAATTGACTGTTTCTTTTCTAATGTACACTGTAGGGGATATGTGTTCTCGGTTATTTAAATACCATACTATTTACACTGTATGTTATTCAAGCAGACATTGAAAACGTTCTTGTTTGGTATTTCGGACTAATTAGAAACTCTGTGTCTAGGGGTCTTAAGGATGTCACCACTATAGACTGTTCTAGCGCAAGCACTTTTATATACTCTGGTTTCTAAGCACTATACAAATATATAAACGAAATGGACCACGACCAAACATGATGCGTCCCTAGACTGCCTGCCAACTCGCGCAACCTTAGTGTTCTCAACCCTCTTTTTTAATCAGGCACTGTGGTCCATTAATGCACACAGCCAATGAGGAAGCATCCCTTGATGGCCCTCGCTACAGTAACAGGCTCCTTATTTTGACACTTTAAGCCCAGCCCTGGACGTGCAAAAGAGAAGATGTGGAGTCCATGAGCCGTGAAATGCTGCTTCAAAGCCCCACAGAGGAGTGCAGGCGAGCCATCATAAGAGGAGGCAGGTGGATGGATCACACCTGGCGGAGCAGTGCGCCGCAAAGTTCACCCAAGGCACCGCTGGCAGGCCAGATGCCGCAGCAGTGGCAGATGCACCCGCGCAACCGCCTGGATGCCGGATTTGTCAGGCATGCCCTGCACTTGGAGCTTCACGGTGGAGACCCCAAAACACTGGAGAGTGGACATCTTGAAGAGTAACAGCTGTAGCAGGAGGGGAGGAGGACTCAAATAGGTTGATGCAAATTATCAGGTTTTGGTCGACCAGAGACCCAACCAATTGCTTTGAAGATATTGTTTTGTGAAAGTGACGAATGTCTCCGTTTGCTGCAGTTCCAGCAGCTGCCCTGTAATCAATAACTGCTCGAGAAGCCATAGGACACATTACCACAAGTGCACTCTGTCTGCAGACCATTTCCTGGGCTTATGTATGGCCTTCCATCCAGTCCCAAATATACAGTTAATTAAAAGGAGTGCTGTTCCAAATGCTGCCGTGTAAGAAAAGTCGATGTCTAAGAGTACTTCCATTTTACACTTGAGTAACTCGGGCGTAAAATCGATAAAGTCATATGTTAAAGATCGCATTGTGTGTCCGAGAAGCAAAAGCATTCTGCAACTGGACGCACAAATTACCAGAGTCATCCTGATTAATCAAACGTTGAAAAAAAAACAATGCAACATCTTTTGGAGACTAACGGAATAATTTAATGATTGGTTTGCTCATCTGCAGAGCCCGTTCCCTGGGTGGACATCGCAGCTAGAGTGGCATCTGAGTGTGGCGCTGCCCGATGAGTTGCGGCCCCCATTTTCCATGCTGGGGGTGCCTGCGTGCTCAAACTCATGAGTGATACTGAAGATCAGGATGGTGAACAACCAGTAGCGGTGCAGCAGCCTCCACTTGCTCAAGCAGGGCCTCCAGGCCCATTGCCTCCAGTGCAGCCGGCGGTAGCACCTGTTGCCCAGCCAATCCTTCCTGCCATGGCCCAGGCATGTGCACACGCGGTCTTGCAGCCCATCCTGGAGTTTGATGTTTCGGGCCCGCCTTCTAGCTTGGGGCCCAGATGGAAGAGGTGGGTTGACCGCCTGGACATGTACTTTCGGCCCACTCAAGTGGTTGATGATGACAGCAGGCTGGCAACCATGTTGTACTCGGCAGGGCCCTCAGTCCAGGAGATCTTTGAATCGCTTCCACCAGGGGATGGATCCTACGGTCAGGCGAAAACCACGCTTCAAGCCCATTTTCTGCCTCTTGCCAACGCGGACTATGAACGCTTCGTGATGTTGTCCGCCAAACAGAAAGAGGACGAGACTTTGGACACATTCTATGGGCGCCTGAGGCGCCTGTCGCTGGCCTGTGCCTGGGGCGATGCGGAGGACATGATCAGGACCATGCTCATCCAGGCGTGCTCCTCGGGCAAGCTCAGGCGCCAAGTGTTAAGGGAGCCCGGAATCACGTTGCCACGCATCCTTGAACTGGGGAGATGCCATGAAGTGTCTGAGGCGAGGGCAGCTAGAATGGAGGCTGGGTCATGCTCCATCAAGCCCGAGGAGGTGTGTGCGATGTGGCGCAGTGGCAGAGGCACCAGAAGACCTGGCGGCGGTCCCTGGGACAGAGCCGGGAGGGCAGGGGAATCCTGCCAAAAGTGTGGGTCTGACCTGCCCCACCCAACGGAATGTCCCGCGACCGGAAGGACATGCGGAAGGTGTGGGCTGTCAGATCACTTCTCGAGAGTGTGCAAGGCGGCCATGCCTCTGATGGTGCCACGAGGCCTGGCCCGGTCCAGTCTCCTTCGCCAGGGCCGACTGCCAAACGTCGCTCAGGTGGACCAGAGTGAAGAGGACGCCCAAGTGGAAGAAGCAGACGAAGAGGAGGAAGAGAACATTTTCTTCGTCTCCAGCGTGGGAGTCCTGAAAGGGAAGAACAGGAGGCAGCCAAGGTGCATGGTGGAAGTCAATCGGTCTCCAGTCCCGGTCCTGGTGGACACGGGGGCGTCCGTCAATGTGATGGCCGGGGGACACTATGACGCTATGGACATGCCTCCTAAATTGGTAGCACCGAAAGCTCGCATCTTTGCTTTCGGTGGTCTGGACCCTATCCCACTGGATGGTGCTTTTGTGCAGAAGGTGGAGCACGACTGCTCGCAAATCACTGCACGCTTCTACGTGACACCGGTGAGCACCAATACCTTGTTAAGCTGTGCAGCGGCGGAGGCCCTCGGCATCGTCAGCTTTGTATACTCGGTCTATCTGGAGGACATCAATGATTTGCTTGAGAAGTATGCCGCACTGTTCAATGGGATAGGACAGATGGCTGGTGACCCAGTAAGGCTGCATACCGATGAATCTGTGCAGACCATCGCCCTGAAACATCGCAGGGTACCCTTTCACCTTCGTGAACATGTCGACAAGGAGCTCGATAACTTGGTCAGTCTCGACATAATTGAGAAGGTGGAGGGTCCGACTCCCTGGGCGTCCCCAATTGTAGTGGCACGGAAACCCAAACAACCAGTTGCCGTCAGAATCTGCGTCGACATGAGGCTGCGAAATAAAGCTATCAATAGAGAGAGGCACTTCACCCCGACGATTGATGACATAATTGCCGAGGTACAGGGCGCTCGCTTCTTTTCAAAGCTGGACCTCCGAGCGGCTACCACCAGGTTGTTCTCCACCCTGAGTTGAGGTATATTACCACCTTTACTACACACCGAGGGCTGTACCGCTACAAAAGACTGAGCTTTGGTGTATCTTCGGCGGAGGAGGTGTTCCAAAATATCATCCGAGGGGCCCTAGCAGATCTGGAGGGTGTCTTGAATATCAGTGATGATATCCTGGTGTTTGCCAGGACGGTGGTGGACCACCTGAGGCGGCTGGCAAAAACGTTTGAGAGGTTGCAGTCCCTGGGCCTCACCCTCCACAAGGAGAAATGCGAGTTTCTGAGACCATTGATAGAGTTCTTTGGCTTTGTGTTTAAAGAAGGGGGTGTATCACCGGATCCCAAGAAGGTCCAGGACATTAAAAAGGCGCAGCCTCCGGAATCCATGTCCGATGTGCGGAGTTTCCTAGGTATGGTTACATACTGTGGACGGTTCATCCAGAATCTTGCCTCCAGGTCGGAACCGCTCAGAGCACTGACAAGGAAAGATACCACCTGGAACTGGGGTCCGCTTTAACATGCGGCATTCGATGACATCAGGGTTGCCCTGGCAGCAGAGGATACCATGGCCTTCTTTGATCCAGCGTTGCCGTCGGATATCATTGTCGATGCCAGCCCGTTCGGCCTGGGCACCGTGTTGACGCAGATTGACCGTAATGGGGGTGTCCGCCCGGTGGCTTACGCCAGCAAAGCGCTGTCGGATGCGGAGCAACGGTATTCACAGATTGAGTGTGAGGCGCTGGCGGTGCTCTGGGGCTGCAGGCACTTCCGGCTCTACGTCCTCGGACTCCCGGTGACGGTGGTGACGGACCACAAGCCATTGCTTCCTATCTTGGCCGGGTCGTCATCCAAGCCGCCAGCAAGGATTGAGCGGTGGATGCTCGCTCTCCTGGAATACGGAGTCACCTTGGTGTATCGGCCGGGGGCGAACAATGCGGCGGACTATCTCTCAGGACACCCGGGTGCGCCTGGGAAGGAAGACCATGACACATGTGCAGAAGAAGCCGATGAATATGTACGTGTGATGGTGGCGGTGACTATGCCGAATGCAATTCCCCTGGAGGAGCTCGAGGCCGCTCCAGTGGAAGATGAGTGTTTCCAAATCCTGAGGCACTCCATGCAGCATGGCTCCTGGAAGTCGGTGCTGGGGGCCCTGGCGGGGCGCACTCTGGAGGCCAGAACCGGACTGGAGCAGCTGTGGAAGGTCCGGGAGGAGCTCTCTTTTTCAGCATCCGGTCTTCTGCTCAGGGGAGATCGCATTGTCGTGCCCCAATCCAAGGTGAGGGAGGTGATCACCCTTGCCCACCGTGGACACCAGGGCGCCGCCAAGACTAAGGCCTGCCTAAGACTGAAAGTGTGGTTCCCGGAACTGGAACGCAAAGTGGACGACTTCGTGGCGGCCTGGGTCTGGTGTCAGGCGGGGTCTCCCCTGCAGCGTGAGGACGCGCGCGACCCTGGGAAGTTGTTCATGCAGACTTTGGCTCCACCACAATGGGCACCCACTTCCTGGTGCTGGTCGACGAATACTCAAGATACCCGGAAATGGAATTCGTGGGGTCGGTGGTGTTTGAGCATGTGGTGGTGGCCGTGGAAAAGGTGTTTGCGGCCCATTGTTTCCCTCACACACTGTGCTCAGACAACGGGGCACCGTTCCAGATCGAGCGATTCTCAGAGCTAATGGAGAACTGCGGGGTGCTACACAGGAAGATCACACCCCATGGCCAAGGGCAAACGGCGAAGCTGAACGGCTGATGAGGACTCTGAAAAAGACCTTTAGAATCGCCCAGGGGCAATCCCTCCAAAGAGCTCTCTATCAATTCCTGATTGAATTGCACCACCCTACATGCCTCCACCGGAGTGGCCCCAGCAGAGGCGTTATTCAAGCGGTGCCCTCTGGGGCTGTTACCGGAGGTGGGGGAGAAAGAACCGGGGGTAATAGACAACCAACAGGTCTAGGCAGACCGGTGAGTGAGGATCGAGCAGGAAAACATCCGGCGAGGACTTTGCCCGCAGCGGCTGGAGCCGGGCGATGAGGTCCTCATTCGAAATAGACACCCCCATGGAAAGCTCTCCCTTCCGTATGAGCCTGAGCCGCTGGACGTCGTTGCAGTCAAGGGATCCATGGTGACTGCCTCGGACGGAAGGTCTGCGGTAACCCGCAATGTGAGCTTCTTCAAGAAGCTAGGGGATCTGAGACCTGACCCGCCCCCTGATCTGGACTTAAGGGTGGTTCCTGAGGACCAAGGAGAGACGCCCTGCCTGCCTGAGTCCCCGGCCAGGACGACGCCTATGGACAGATCACCCGTGCCGGGGGTGAGCGGGAGGTACCCCCAGAGGGCTGGGCGAGGGAAACCCGCTCACCTCAGCGACTACGTATTGGGACATTTGTCTGAGCATCCTGAGGGTGAGAACTGTTAAATAAAGGGACCTTGGTGGATGTCAATAAAGGGGTGTTTTGGAACTGGGTCTTAGATGTGGTTATCGTTGTAGTGTTATTTGGTTTGCAGTGTGTAGTCTTTAAGTGTTTGTTGTTTTCCTCCCGAAAACGGAGGAGTGTGGCGCTGCCCGATGACGGGGCGCGCACGCGGCTGCGTGACGTTGCACGCTGCCGCGTGCAGCATAAATAAACGGGGCGTTCCCGGCCGCGACAGTGCGACCGGGAAGCCCAAGCCGGAAGGACGTGTGCTGTGTGAGTCCTTGTGCGCTGGGGGGTTTACGGGAATTGCTGTGGGTCAGGACACACCCCCAACACTGAGTGGCATGCGGCCACCCACCCTTCCCCACCCGGCCTGCGCGATAACTGATAATGGAGTAAAGGGTGAGATTACACCCTCCTCGCCGCCTTCCTCATATGCGCCTACCCAGGTCCAAATACTCTCAACTCCTCCTGCTGAGTCAGCATGTCCTGTGCAGGGGGCGTGCAATGCGCCACCCTTGCGCTCGCTTTGGAAATCAATGAACATGAAGAAAAGACTCAACTTTGCAATATGTAACCTACGCTTCCCGAACAAGGAGTGACATCCACAGAAAGGATGGGCTGCCGGCACTGAGCCACCACGTTCCAAAGATCACAGCGAAGGTAGCGACCCACAACGCAGAAGCACTTTACGTGTGTACTATCGAGGACTGGACCCTGTACACATAACAGAATGCCAACACGTGATAAACTTGTGCGTGCCAAATACATTCCAAATGTTTCCACATGACGAAAATGGAGCACTTCCAGTATGTGAACGTGCACTGCTGCCAGCTTATGCGTGATGTACATTCCATCCATTGCCTTTGCTATGTGCTGCCTCGCGGGGGAGGGGTCCTCGCCTTCATTCACCATGGTAACAATATGATTACTGCTGTTTGAGGCAGGCACCTTGCTGGCACGCAGCAATCTGGCATTGGTCTCCGTGGCACACTGGCTCAGACTACATCCTCGCAGCCTTGCAGGAGAGGCTGATATCTAAAAAAAAAAATGTTTATTGATTTAGCTGAAATTAATCAACTTTTCAATGCAATACATACAAATAAGAACTAACATTCATTTAACCATAGAAACTAAATTCATAAAATTAAGAATTTACAAGGCATGTTAAAACATTTAAAGTAAATAAATGTAAAATATAATTTGGTTAAACTAGAAAAATGATAAAATTATGGCTCAAAATAAAGAATAAAATGATCATATAATGAAGAGACTATTAATAAATCAACTGAATGGGGCTGATGTCTATCTGACAGATGCACGTGGACGCTGATGGGCGTTACTTGGGGGTAAGGACCGGAGGGAGTGATGGCAGCCACGTTCTTCTTGTGAAGGTTTTCGGCCACGTTTATTACTAATATAAGAAATACAACAGACAGACGATGACTGTTTACACCTTACTCCTAGTAGGAAGCCCTTCACACATTGCACTGCACATCAACCACTCTGCAGGCCCTGAACGCCTGGGGTACAACATGCTAGCAGTGCGTGAGTAGGAGCATGTTGTCTTGCACTCTCCTACGGCGGGGGAACGACCCCAGAGAGAGAAGGTGACCACTCCTGAAACGACAATACCCCCAGTCCAACAGCCTCGCCCTCCACCGCGAACCTCCCAGAGCAGCAACAGCCAGTGAACCCCCCTTTACAACTTCACCGGCCAATCCAAAGCCTCGACCCACAACTAGGAGTAAAAAAGCCCTGCCTCAATATACCCCAACTTTAGTGTCCAGCCGACAATATTGTCCAATGTGTTAAACACACTGCCACTGCTTCCACCATCTCTGTGTCCCAAGAACCAATGAATGGGGAAAGGTGGGACGGGAAATGCACTTATGAATGGCAGGGAGGAGCTCCTGGTCAAGAGGGAGCTTGGCCGTCGCCTCTTTTCTTGGACCCTTTGTCCCTGCCTGCCCAGACCCCAGGTCTGTTACCCTTCCACTTATGCTGCTGGGCAGATCACAAGACCTACCAGCAACCTCGCCCTGGTATGTTGCCGGGCGTCCTACGAAAAGATCTGCTGAGCCAAATAAGAGGCTGAATGTTTTAACGCATGGTAACAGAGAGGAATTCTCTAGTCATGTCGTTTCCCGCCCTCTCACCACCTATTGCTTATCAACCTGCACTGCCGCCTGAGTGGATGTGTGTATGTCCCTGGAGAATGGCTGGCTTACCTTTGCACAAATCCAGGCTAATACATTGCTTGTGCATGTCTAGAGCAGTGGGGCTCGGCCCCCTGGGGGGCCCAAAGGGTGTCCAGGAGGGGGCGTGAGTCTCCTCCAAAAGGAGTACGGTGACTGCATTTAATAGAACATAGAAGCAGAAATTACCTCTAGGGGGCCCCAGCAGCAATATGCCGAATACCACCACCTAGAGCCAATCACACATGCGGATGGGAGGCACACTGAGAACAAGTTGTGCACATAAGCAAAATCCTGCAAGGCCTGCACTGCCTGGGGTCAAAGCTGGTATGCAGAGGAACTGTGCTCTGCAGGGAAAGTACAGGTACATAACAATGTCTTAGTTGTGCATACGCCTTAACGGGCCAATGTCACAGAGAGTGGTCAAGGCCATTATATAATGTAGGAATGTCACACCTTTCTGCTTAAAAATGAAAGCAGGGAAGTGTTTAACAACGAGGCACTCGTTCGAGCCTGTAGAGCTGGAGAATATACAGGATAAGGTTCCTGGCTGTAGAATTAACTCCCAGGCCTCAAAGATCAAGCTACTTGGAGGTCATTTTGTCAGGAGAGCTGGCTTCCTTGCCTGCTTTCCACACTGTTGATATGTGCGGCCTTTGGTTTGCTCACAACCCTTTTCAAATCTAGAGGTTATGGTATGGAGGCATCGGGCCAGTTGCGCTACTTGAGTCATTCCCTGTTATCATCACCTTGTTTGTTTATCCTCATCTTCTCCTCCTTCTCCAACCTCTTCCCCCTCCTCCCACTTCCCTTCTCCTCCTTCTCTCTGCTTTTAAACCCTCAGAGCTATTGGTTACCTCCTCGTGCTTTAATCGCAAACATGGCCGCCACAGCACTGATTGAATCCTACTGATCCTCACACAAGGAAGACAAGGATGGAGCGAAAGGCAAAAGGCCACCAGTATGTCTTTGCCAAGGTCTCCTGGATCGGGTGGCTGGTGACAGGAGTCCACTCCTGCTGGCTAATGCCATTGGTTGATGTCTGGCCCTGTATGCAGCGTGCATCATTGCTCCCCAAGAATGGCGCCGCCCTGTCTGCTACTGGAGTTTGACTTCCTAAGGCAGATGGAGGAGTCTAGGCCATCGATGGCCCTCAAATCTTGGCCATCTTAGTTTTCTCCTTCCGTTGAAGCGAACTCTGCGGAGAGGCGCGTGTGCGTGGCACTGTGGTGGAAGTAGCTGCTTGACGTGTTCGTTATGGAGCTTCAGCTATTTCCTCATCCAAAAGAACATCAAATCGAGGATAGAAGCGTAGAAGCTGCAAAAGTCTAGAAAAAAGGGCACTCCATCTTGCCTCATTAAACTGATAGACTTAGTCACTGAGACCAGGCTTCCCATATGCCCTTTCAAAGGAGATTTCTGGGTGGTCAGTCATAATTTCGAAAAAAAAAATCGAAAGACAATAACGTTGAAACAATAATATGGAGAAACAAATATCGTTTTTTTTTTTTATTATTATATATCTATTTTGGGGTCCGGGAATAAAAAATTCGACTTTTTTTTTTCAATATTTTTTTGTCGATATTTTGACTTTTAAAATTTTTGTTTTCGAAATTATCACTATAAACCAGATTTCTGGATACAAGCGTGTTTCAGTCGGATCCGGTCTGGAGAGAAAATCTAAATAATAGATCCACTGGGTGGACTGCCAAGGTTTCTGATTTGAGAACTGAAATGTGTAGGCTTGCAGCACAGTGGTGGTGAATGTGAGACTTTCACACACGCTGTCTCTCTCATCCTCTCTCTATTTTCCTCTAGCTGGCCCTCTCTAGCTCAGTCGCCTTCCTCTCTTTCTTCATAGCTCTAAATGTCGTTCTCGTTTTGATCTCTCCCCTCTGCTTCTTTCACTCCTTTTGTCTCTTGTGTTTATTTTCATCTTGGTTGAGCTCTCGTCCCCTCTTGTCTTAGATCTCTTCCTCCCGATTTCTCTTTTACGTTTCTTTTCGTTTCCCCCCTTGTTCTTTTTCTTTCTCTCTGCCTCCCTGCCTC
The DNA here is from genome assembly GCF_040938575.1 of Ambystoma mexicanum. Classification (NCBI taxonomy): domain Eukaryota; kingdom Metazoa; phylum Chordata; class Amphibia; order Caudata; family Ambystomatidae; genus Ambystoma; species Ambystoma mexicanum. The sequence goes on from NC_090925.1 coordinate 1,079,174,325, forward strand.
TCTTTTTCTATTCATATTTATGTCTCTTCACCCATCTCTCATTGCCCTTCTCCTTTTCCCCCAACTCCTTCCCTTTTTCTCGTTCTATTGCATTTATATACCAATATCCAAGCTCCCTCCGCACGCCATGGCATAGTTCATCACAGAGGTAACAGTGTAAATCGAGCCATATTGAAAAGGTGCACCATAATGGCACTTTTTCAAAGACAGTGTGCATCCTTGCATCTGCACTTAGTGTATGGGTTCCTTCGACTCACCATTTGGTAACTGGTCAATGCCTAAGGCTTAGTCACACGTGCTGATAGGAAAGTGTGGCCAGCTTCAACACATTTTGTAACAATTTAGAAAAACGTTATGTTTAGACAAAGTAAATCAAATGCACCCTCCTGTTTTCTTTGTCTCTTATTTTGACCCTTTCTCTGTTTTCCCTTTTTCCTTCTCCCTTGTTTCTGCCTCCCTTCCGCTCTCTCACAGGCATTCTGACATCTCCCTTTCTTCCCCACAGCATGATTCACAGCAGTGGCAAACCAATACTGAGAGCATAGCTCTCAATCTGATCCGTTTTACGGGGGCGGGTGGTGGGGGGCGGGAGGGGTTATGTATCTGAAAGGGAGCCAGAAGGCAGATTAATGTCTGCACATTCCGCAAGCTCCTGCATATACAAATGCTCTGTGCTGACTAACCAAATTATTTCTGGCGCATTGGTGCTGAAAAGAGGTGTTGTTCTGCGCGATCCGTGGAATGCTTGGCTTGAGCCGCTACTGGAGGATCTTATAACTTTGCAGTGCCGGGGGCCAGCCTAAGTCAACAAAGGGTTCTGGCTAATCCTTTGTGACAAGCCACCATCTGCAAGTGTAGATGGAGCCTACATGGTTAATACGTCCTGCATATGTTCAAGGAACAACTCTGGGCATCCACGTAACATACTTCTGGACCAGTGCTGAGTAACCTCTTAAGTGGTAAAGGCACTGCTTAATTTGTGAGGGTGTTTGCCAAGGCTCAGCCCTGGCACTTATTTTTCAGCCCCAGCACTTATTGCCTCAGACTTACTTTAATTATAAAGTGGTAATAGTCATTGCATCCATCAACCACAGTGAGCAGGTACCAGCTGTAGTGTAACCCCAAATATGATAGCACTGTGGGGCGCAGCTATGGATGGTGACAGCAGTAGTGAGGAACTGCCCACCCACAGTGTCACAGGAGTGCTAGAAAATATTTGCGCCCTGGCACTTATTTTTGGACAAATTAAGCACTGGGTAAAGGCAAGAATGTTGGTCCAGAGGTCCCATCAGGAATCATTGCAGGCTCCGCCCATATCCACCTTTAAGTATCCTGATAGTGGACATGCTAGCATTAAAGTAGACTCTTACACATCAGAGGGGAGTATCAAACGCAAACCCCAGTATCTCTGGGGGTAGCATCTGCCGAACATGCAGAATAATTGTCTGGGAAAAGATGCCCCACCATGCACACTTCCTGAGGTTGAACCTCGCTAGTCTCATTGTTCTTTTCTGAGTTGTGCAGGCATCTTTGAAACCTCTGCATGCAGTCACGTATGCTGACAAACGTGACGTTTTTAAGTTGATAATAAAGTAGATCAATCATTACACCATGCCCCAAATAAACATGAGTAGTTTTGGTATTGAATGTCATTGCGGGCATTCCAATCACAATGACTGTGAAACTGGATAACATTAGACCCAACATGGTCTGTATGACGAGACGTTATCTCATATATTGGGCCTTGTTAAGTAGAACTTAAAATAAGTGCCCTAATTAGTACTATATGTAGTGTGATCTAAGATATTTCATCACAGAAATGGGTGTAGACTGGGTTTGTTGGAGTCCTTTCGTCATAAGGCCAGGAAGGGGAACCACGTCTCTATGGCGCTTTGCAAGCTTTGATGATTGGTAAGAAAATTCTTAGGTGGCCAGTACTAATAATGTTGTGTTACTGTGAGTAATACAAGCTTTGGCAGCAAAGCCAACAGATTAGGCCTTTTCATAGGCATGCAAAAAGTATTTGCCTGGCACTTCAATAAAGGTGCTACTTGGCCATGAGATGACAACAGCTGGAAAATGTGAGTTCCTAGGCGTAAGATATCAATGCCTTTTAATATCTATACACAAGTCAGAACTAGTGGATTTGCCAGTGCTGATTTTTAACATGCCTTTATTGCAAGGAACAGATGCAAGTTAGCACATATTTCTCATAAATCACGTGGCTGACCATACTCTGTGTTACAAAATGTGTATTGCACAAGGAGCTCGTTTACAGAGGGAATTATGTAATTAATGCCCAGAAGATTGCTTAGAAATAGCCCTATAGCACAGAGTTGAATGTTACTGCATGATGGCGCTAGCTCAACGAGATCCTAAGATGGTGTGATTTGGGCAGGGAGGGACAGGTAGTGTGTGGGAATGGACGTTACATTTAGCATGGCCAACGACGGTCAATGTGTGGGTATATAACTAAGCATCACCCATATGCCGTGTCCCTCCTCACATCCCATATACATTCTATCTCTACGGAAATGCAATCGTTTCAGGTAATTTGAGGCAGTAAAGTACCACCATTGTAGCCCTAACTAAGAACATTTCTATTTGCGATACACTGTGGTTTGGGATAGAAAAAAGTATTAACAACACGTATGTTCACCTCATATGCCATATTGGAGCCATCGGGAATACTAAAAGTCGGTAGCAATTTCTTGTGGTCATAAGTGCCACTATCCAAGAGTGTTGAATCAATCAATAAGCGCTTCACCTCTGCATAAACATGCACAGGTTGCAATGACTTTAATCTATGGAATATATCTCAGCTTTGATGATTCGTTTTACAGAGGAACGTTCCTGATCTAACACCACCCACCTCAACAATCACAACCCGGAGCTTTCGGACAAGAAGCAGGCTTTTTTTAATCAGGATATTATGTTTTATTTAAGATAAGACATCAAAATTGAAGGTGGTACCCTAACTTTAAATGCTGGGAAAGTCACCCACAATATTCCACACAAATATGGGCAGCATGTCTACAAAAGAGAAACACAACCTGCCTTATATTATCTCACTAATATTTTATATTCACAATGGACACAAACAACGATTCCTGTTAAATCAAGTCGGAATAACTATTCTAGATAAAAAATATTCAATTCTTTACAATGCCAACATTCCAATTATGACCACTTGTCTGCATCACATTTCAAAGAAAGCACACAAACTCTTGAAAGATACATTTCATAATATTTTCTCCTAACTGTCTCTGACACCATCCACAAGTGTTGTCAAAAAAGAATAACTATTGGATTCACATCCAACTTTCTTATTGAGGGGGTGATTCTGCTTGAAATGTTAGTTTTTAGTTTTGACATTGATGCAAGAATACTGGGTATGTGTGTTTGTCTACAGGTTTGAGTTTAGGATAGAAACCTTTATTTTAGAGAGCACACGATCTTGATTCATCTAAAGCCTCACAGAAGCATGATAGTGTACATTTGAGAAAGAAAAGGAACCAACATTTCATTTTAATTGGCGTTAGGACTCCACTTAAGGCAGAATGCTTTCTTTTCTGCACAATGTTATGTAAGAAATGACAAGGGCTGTTTAAATTAAAATAATGTTCTTGGGAATAAAGGGAACAATACACTCCTTTCTATTCTACTTAAAGGGGTATAGAAATCTATTAAAGATGTCTCTTTTTATGTAAACTATGGTTTTCATATGTCAAGAAGTCTATCTCTTCCTGTGTGAATCACATTTTACTCTGTCACCAATCCAGATATAAAATGCCCCTGTGAAATCTTGGATACCAATGAGTATATTTGGCCAGTGCCAGAGAATAATATACCCTTCACAATTATTAATGTCATTAATTCAGTGTCATATTATTTTAAATATACAATGTTTCCCTTAAAAGCGCAGTTCCCATTCAATGGTATAGCTTGTAAAGGATTCCCCCAAAAGACATTCAATTGTTATCAAGTGTTTAACTAAATCTTAGGACATATATCTAAATTCACAGAGGTTATTGTACTCATTTTTGGTGTGTGTTTTTAAAGGCCGAAAGCAGGCACGAATGTCAACAACTCCAGGCAGCTCTGACAAGTAAGCTCTGATCGCAGTCTGTCCCCTGCTTCCAAAATCCTTCTCATGCAACCTGGTTCTGTCTTGGGACCGTCTTCTGCATTTGCCTCCCTCTGGCTAGAAAAGCCCTTTCTAAGGGGCATTTCCATCAGCAACATCCAGGTGGAAACCTAATCAGCACTTCTCCTGTCGGACAAGCTCCCTTAATCTGCAGTTTTGCCTAGAACTCTCTCAATTTCCTGTGTGTTTGGCCATAACCACTTGATGAACTCCACCAAACCAGCATTTATGGATCTAGAAATTTTGATTGGACAGGCATATATGTTCCGTTCAGATACTGACACTTCCAATTATCCCCCCCTTTACATTGATTGCTCCCATGCAGTTTGCTATGTGACAAGGGGAGCCATTGCTGTCCTCTCTCCAGAATAATGAAAACATTTGAATGAAATATATCTTTCCCTAATTTCTTGGATGGACCTGCATCATAATTGAGGCCTATATATTCGGAATCATGCACACATTCTGATTTTGTGGATATCCTTCATGTTGCACTAACTGGTAATATGAGCCAATTATTAAAACATGTTAAACTATTATTCATTGACACATATTGATGTATCAGGCTCATTGGCAGATGATGCAGAATGCTTTGCTGAATTCATATTTATCATTGTTTTGTAAATCCAGCAAAGGGTGCAAAAGTTATACCCAATAATAAGGTTGCATTATTTTTTACTTTTTAAACTTAACCCATTCACTTCATATTCAAAGCCTGTGCATTGCATATGTTTTAGAGTTCATAATTAACAGAAAAATACACTACACACATTTTCGGAGTCCGAGGGCCTTGAAGCACACATATAATAGATAATGGCTTGTTGCTGTGCTTCAGGTCAAATGTTTGTGGTTTATGTGGAGATCTGGTCTTTTGAAGCAGCATCAGTAAAGGAACAAGCCTGTGACCTTTGGCCCTGCATTCCTCATAAACTGGGGAACTCCATGAAAACTCAGCTTTTGGAATGTAATGGCTTGAATTTCAAATAATTTTAAAATCAGGACATAGGCTTTGAATACCCAGAGTAGTGACTGTTCATCCTCGCTAATGGATTCATTACTCAGTAATGGTGAGTCTGCTTTACCACGAAGATAACCTCAAGAACTTCTGCCTTGAGACTGAGCTGTTATCAAGCACATGCCAGATTTACACGATTTCGGCTACATTGACCATTTTAAAATGACTTTCGCATAATGACTTGCACATAGAAAACAAAGCTTATGTTACAATTTTCACTGAATAAGAACTTAATAATGTATACCATATCCACACATTTAACTCCATCTGCATAATACATGCTGTATACTGAGTTGTCACCTCCTCACAGAATATTAGGATACAGATATGGGTCCTTTGTATAACAGTTGCACAAATAAACAGTGATCTGATCAAACATTTGCTGAGAAAGACTTCATTTTGGATACTTATAATATTGTAGGCAGCCCTAGACATAAGGGGTGTATCTGGCACTTTTACTGCATAGAAATAGGCAAATACTGACACAAAAATAAAATTAGGGAATAGAAAACCTCCCAACAAAAATAGGAAACAGTTAGAACCTTGTCCCCCTACTTTGGGCCACACAGCTCAATTAATATGTTTGAACCAGTAGTGCACATAGTGCCACAGGAAGAAACTACTATTATTACTACCTGATCGGAAGAAGTAAGCATGTATCTTTTAATGTGCATGAATAACTAGGCGCAAATAAATAATCATTGCAAAAACATTTCAATTTTTCAGTTAAAACATATTTGTACTCATTTATAAAAAAAAAACTCCTATTGAGAATTGTATTTACATTTTTACTCCCCCAAAAATCAATGTACTCCCTACTTTAAAAAATAGGGAGCAAAATACTCCCACTTCCAAATCTTATCTGGAGCACTGATTTGTAGGGCTGAAAATCCATGCACAATGCATGTTATATTTAATAAACTTGACAGGGTGATGTTATTAAAATGTTTGCAGAGCCAGACACCCCACAGCCATTGTTGCAGTAATCGTACTGTGTGCTGAGTTGGGTGGTATTTTTATCTGTTTGCCAAATAACAAAGCTATTGAGATTACAAAAAGTCATCCTACTTAGCCTGTATACTCAAGAAAAATGGAAGAACAGCATGTTCGCATGCCTGTATACTCAATTCCACATGGAGGTCCAGATGACCAGCAGGAGTAAATACAGAAATGGACCATGTGGTGATTAACGAACACCACCGCTTCTCGTGGCCCTGCTGCTGGGGACTCAGTGCTTCCCCATGGTAGGTGGAAGGAGTCTTCTGGATCCTCCCCACCTCTCCCACCGTTAGTTTTACTGGGACCAGTGGGCACCAGCAATGAAATAAACACACTTTTTGATCATCTCACAAGTGGTCTAAAATTGAGTGGATTTATTTTATCCCTGAACTTTCAAATTCTTAATGCTGAATCTGCTCAAAAAAATGGGTGGGGCCATATTACCATGGGGCACGCCCCATCCGCTCACCATCTGCTAGGAGTGCCGGGAAAAGGCACAGATGGGAGCATTTGCTCTACCTCAACAGGTTAATCAAAGGAGTGGTAATTACCCCAGCGTCACTGTGCCAGTTACGTACTGTGGCCTATGTTCCTCCAGCACCATAGTCAGTGCGAAGGTTACACATCTAGTGAACAGTGCAAGTAAAACTTCTTGCCCAAATGCTATCTCCTCCTAAAGTAAATTTGCACTCGACTTTTTACCTTTGTTATTTCGGTGAATGTTATTCATTGTGCGTGCAATCTCCCAAGTAAGGCCTCAGTCTTTGAAATTAAAATGAACTATCAATGTCACGACTTCTAAAACTAACCCTGTCACGTCTGTTATAATGGACTTATATGTTAAGATCTTTCACCAGTAGTTACTAGTAACTTATGATGGGGGATCGGGACAGCATGGTGGCATAAGACATCACTTTAGGAACGCCTCTATGTGCAGCTGCTATTCCTGTGAATCTTTATAGATTAGTGAATGCAGGAAAATGCCTCCACGCATGAATTAATTATGGTTGCATATAGAAAGCCAGCTTGTATCATTTACATATGATTAATATGGCTACACCTTTATACGGAAAGTGTGAAGGTGTATAGTTTCTCGATTAATCTACTGTTTTTATCCGAGTGGAAATATTGTTTCTATTTGTGTGAAAAGTTAACTTTAACTGTATCACACCATTTAGATGTTTTTAAAAATCCGCCCCACATTAAAAGGCCTCATATAGAAACTTGGAAAGAGTAGCAGCGAACAAGCAAGACTAAAGCGGATGTTCCCACGCGGCCTGTGTGTCGAGTGCAGCGCGGCCTGTGTGTCGAGTGCAGCGCGGCCTGTGTGTCGAGTGCAGCGCGGCCTGTGTGTCGAGTGCAGCGCGGCCTGTGTGTCGAGTGCAGCCAGCCTGTGTGTCGAGTGCAGCGCGGCCTGTGTGTCGAGTGCAGCCAGCCTGTGTGTCGAGTGCAGCGCGGCCTGTGTGTCGAGTGCAGCCAGCCTGTGTGTCGAGTGCAGCGCGGCCTGTGTGTCGAGTGCAGGCACAGAAGCAGACGGGCTCTATCTGGCCTTCTCACCCGAAATCACGTTTTGTGTATACCATGAGGGCCAAGGAATTCTGTAGCTGTGTTGCTCAAACATAATCTTGGTTCCTGCTTGTGAACAACGTGAATTTATTGTAATCAATACTTGCTCGCCACCCCATTTCACATTTATGGGGATGAGGGACAGAGTACAAGCTACACCGGAACACAAGACCGGTTCTTTATTTGAAACGGATGTCAGAAAATGGGAAAGAAACAAATGGAAGGTTCTTCCAGCAAAACTAACCGATGCAGCAAACTCGGCATTTGCAAGGCAGTGGGTGATCGGCGGCGCCTGGTGGTAGCAGAGAAATGTCCATTTCCTTAATGACGAAACATATTGATTTGGCGCAGAACAGTAAACTTGGAACGGTTCCCTGTCTGCAGATATAAATGTCTCCACGTCTGAGAGGGCAGCCACACATGCCTGCTGTTTTCCCAAAGATTCCGAGCCACGTACATATTGAATGTTAAGTGGAATAATTATTGGACCCAATTTCTTAATTGCTTTAATAATTCAAATTTCAGGACAGTGCATCGTTAGCTTAGTCGCCCCCCCCTCCTCGTGCACGTCCGCATTCACATTGGCTAATGAACTATCGCGTGAACAGTGGGGAATTATTCTCATAATCCGCCATTCGCGGAAGCGCTAATGCAGAAGTTGCCGGGGAGACATTAGCCACAGCGATAGATGGCGGCCGGATATCAATCATAAGGCATGGGTCGTTGAGCATCTCTGCTGTAAAGCAAATGGCCTATGCTCCGGTACTCGTACAGAGAAGCGTTTTGGGCCTCCCTGGCTCCATCCTCCCCTCCCACCACCCCTACACTATCAAAGCACAGCATCTGTTGGAATATGAAAAGGAGATGTTTTAGTTATTGTTTGCAGAACTGCGCACACATCTCGTAGAAAAGAACTACTTTCTCATTTCTTTGTCATGCTGATAAATAACTGCTTGGACACTGCCATTGTACCCCATTTTGTGACTTGTGTTCCATTTGGCTGAGCTGCTGGTGCAAATGGTGAAAGATTGTGATAGCCATCAGTGTTGCTTTGAGGATGCTGGGAAGCCATTGAACTGGTGTAGAGACACTCACTCTTATTGGCTTGGATGGCAGAGACATTCTGTTTCATTGGCTGGGATGGCAGAGACACTCAGTTGGGAGCCTATACCTCATCGTCTATGGGGCCCGAGAGGGGAATGCCTTATACATTCCTTGCGGTGATGTGCTACTCGGGAATGACTGACACTGAATGACTGAGGGTTGTAAACGCTAGCCAAGTCTGACAAACTCCATAGGCATCTGCTTTTTGTATGGTGACACACAGCACCGTCAGTGCAGTGTCACAGAGAAATCCTTTAGATTTCTCATAAGGTTTAAATACCTTTTCTTGGGTGAACTACAGCTCCCAAGAACAGTAAAGGGAAATTGACTTTACCTTTTCTCTTTGTAGGTCCAGCACACACCATTTTATGTGGAGTGCTGGACGGTTACTTAGTAGCCCCTTATCAAAAATGGCTGGTGGCAATCGTTTACTTTTTTCTACCATTGTGCTTCTCTAGGGCAGGCTGAACCCTCAGCTGTGGTACAGCACCCACGGGTGACCATTTTGTCAAAATAGCCCCTGTCTTCCTCTTTCACCATTTTCTGTTGGTGAGTTCTTTCATGAGGTTTACTCTGTGCAGTGAGATAGGTTTGAGCCCTTTGTTTGTTTTGCCTTTTGCGGGCTTCAGCCCTGAAGCACGCACCTGGCTCCAGTTTGTCTGGAAGGACAGGATGTGAGGGTAGGTCCTGAAACTCCCCTATCCTTCGTCTATAGGAAGGCCTGAATGCAACTAGTCCTGATTGGCTGTCCTTTTAGGACAGCCACCCTGCTGTGTAAGAAACCTGCTCAAAAGGCAAGGGTTTTGTGACTACAGGCAGAGTCCACCCCTGGGTGAAACAACCAATGAAGAAACCATGGAAAAAGCTTGCTGCAACCTCCTGTATCTTGGAATTGCCCGGTGAAGCCCTGCTGTTGTGCTGAACTCCTTTTTCACCTCGACAGAGAAGCTCTGAATGGAAAATTGGACCCTTTCCTCTTCACCCCAGCTGGAATCCTCTGTGAGCTCCATCAGGGTTCCTCTTTGTCACCACTCTGGTTCAACATTTAGATTTGCCACCTTATGTGTATTTTCAGCAAGCTTGAGTTGACTTCTCATTATTACACAGATGATGGCATGGTGTCCCTTAAAGTGAATTGGCCCATGGATATCTTTCATAAATGATCCATCTATATGGATGGAATTGAACCCTGAATGCATCACAATGGGTTACAACTAAACCCATCCAAAACCGAGATAGTTCTGCTATGCTGCAAACATCATCTCAAAAACACTAGAGATATGATATGATAGGTTATTTACAACACGCTTAATACCCAGAGGTCCCTAAGCGCGGACCCGGGGATTGAACCTGTGTTGCTCCGTGTCGTCTTGCTTCCAAGGTTTGCTTGTTGCCCCTGAGCTATCCTCCCGGCATACACCGACCCATACCTCCCGTACTTGGACTTCAAGCATCCTGGGCCGATAACGTTAAGAACCTTGGGGTTAATTGGCGGGCTAATCAAGATTTTAACTCACAAGCTGGAGAAGTGGTTGGAACATCCTTCTTTAAGCTTCAAAAACTTTGCTGGATGCTCGCGTTCCTTCCTAAGGAGGAGCATGAGGCTGTGGTTGAAGTTTTGGTTCACTAAAGATTGGATTACACAAATGCAGTATATGTTGGCATTCCCGTTTACCAGCTGCAACAATTGCAGTCAGGGCCACATCCATCAGTCCTTCTCATTACTGGGTGATCTAAGACACAATCAGTCTCTGCGTTTAGGCAGCCACTGTAGTTGCTCCCTGTCTGGTGTGGAGGGTTTAAAAAAAAAATCTTTTACTTAGTTTTTAAGCGTATCCACGGATGTGTATGAAAACATTTGGGAAAGATAGTACCGTATAAAGCTGAACAAACTCTTCATTCTGAGCATTATCTACTTCTGAACATTCCTATGGCCAGGTGCAAGACAGGGGTAATCACAGGTGTTCTGGAATTGCCCAGCGGCTGATGACACAAATCACCCACCGCTTGACCCTGTTCTGAAAAACTCTGAAGACTTACCGGTCATGTTGAGTTTCCAGCCTCTTGTCGATTGCCTACCTATTGTTTAAGGCCTTTGCGAATGCATGCCGTTTATTCTTCCCAGTTGACATTGGAGATCACATCAAATTAGACCAGGTACGCCCATGCAAAGCACAGGCCTTCATTTGTTTTTTTAAAATATATTTTAAAAAATAATGTCCTGTTACTCCTCATGATGCAGCAACATTCAATGGGTCAGTTATATTTAAAAAGTCTAAAAACTAAAAAGCAATTGACTCCCATGAGCATATTTTATTTTATAGTAGTTTACGCTGGGTGGCTTTTGTAAGGAGCAAAACTGCAATTGACATGGCCTCATAGTGCTGAAGAGGAGGATGCGATTCCTGAGGACTCTGCTCCCATGAGGTACTATAGAGTCAAACGGCACATGGGAATCGGCGATAACTGCACTAGCGTTGAAGACTAGACATGTTTAATATTTACTAATATTCCTAATTACTCTCTCCCGGGTACACCTCAATCTACAAAATCGTTGGCACGCTCATGACTACGTAGTAGTCTAGTAGTTAGTACTGTGATTCTGTCGTTCATTTTTCCTTGCTTGCTTTAATTCTCATATCTGTAATTTCCCTGCCTCTCCCAAGTTACAGATCACTATTCAAATAACGCCCATGTGCCAAAAGACTGGAGTGCACCCAATTGCTATGCAAAGCATGTGGTCACGGTGTGTGAAAATGAGCAACATTGCAGGCGCCTGCACTCCCCCAGCGCCACCTGTTGCTATGGGCAGCTGTCTCACCACCTCTTCAGAACTCCTCATAACCTCGCACTCTTCCCTTACGCTCTTGCCTCACCTCGCATCCCCCAGCTCCACCCCCGTGCTCCTTTGGTGATGCAGAAAAGTAGCTAGCCTCATTTGTAGACCACCCAAACTACTGCTCTGCTGACAGGCCAGGGCTGCTGGGGTCATTTTGGCAGCGATGGCTGTAAGTACTGCCGGCTTTGTGCACCATCAAGTGCACACGGAGAAGCTGGGTGCCGCCAGGCGACCTGATAGACTAAGGGCCTGATTCATGGAATTGTTTGCCCGGTGCAAAGTGATGTTGCATTGCTGAAAAGTGACTTTCCACTGCTGACACAAACCCTAATTCATGGAACTGTGCATAGTGTATTTTTGCAGTACAAAGTCATTTTGTACTACAAAAATGACTATGTACTGATGTGCTGTAGCACCTTGAAGCATCTCATGCGCTAGATGGAATTACCAATAATGATCTCGGACCCAAAAAACCAGACAGACTCAAAGAATATAGCAAAGTAATACTTAATTGTCAGCTTAAACAAAGTAGGATAATCTGGTAACAACAAACTAGTCTGCACACTCGCACTTCAGTTTTGATTACACAAAGGGTTTATACCTCAATGTATGTAATCTATGACGTCGTCCTACATGTAAATTGTAAAACCTACTGAATGCAGGGATTGGTTAAGGGAACATTAGTAATATTAGTGGATGCCCTTTCGCTAGTGGGCACAGCTTGAACCACCTCTAAATATGTGTAATACAGTTTATAACAGAATAACAGCAGCAGGTTGACATGTGCAACACTGTATAGCATGTTGCTAGATAGGCCTTCTGATTGGTTGGCATTCTCTCCCAACCATGGACTTTCGGGTCATTAGCAGCAAGTAATTAAAACAAAACACAGGTGCAGCGAGCACTGTCAGACTACTACCCACTTGCCCAATTAGATTAGTCCATCATCTCTCATCAGTCGGGCCCCAAGCCAAGGCTTCTTCTTTATAGTTGATCTTGCAGCCTGGGACATCCAAGGGAGTGTGGGTACACCATTATATTCATATGGATCTTAACGAAAAGCCCTTGTTTTCAACTTCTGAATCACGTGTGAGGAGATTACAATTTCATCCATTTAGTCCTTCTATTTACTGCTATTTGATTTAATTAAGCTGGGTGTCATTACTCTTCTTGGCCTCTGGAGACCTGCTCACTCCACTGTGCAAAGGCTTTTTGCATCTTGATTGTCCAATACATGACACTTGCAGATGTTTTCTTCTTTGCCTAATATAAGAGAAATATGTCTTACGTACATGGCTGATCCTCTTGACTCCCCGTGTGCCCTGCAATTATTCCTTGATGTGGCATCATTGATCCCAGGCCAATCGACTCCTCTTTGTTCTTCACACAAAACTGTTTTTCCAGCGCCTTCTGACTCTGCAGCCCTGGTCTGTCTCTGGGGAGGCTTGATTGGTTTCAACACGAGTCTGGAGTCCATCTTTTTCACAGGCCGCCTTAGCCACGTTATGTTTTTTTCTGCAGCAAGTTTCTGTATGCCTCAACTACCATGCGTTTCTGCGTACATAAATTCCCTTAATCTCTCCTCACATTTCTTTAGTGCATATGATTCCTTAGTCTTCAATTACATGTTTCTCTTATTTCTTTGGGTACATCTTTGTTCTTTAAATATTTGGATATCGTTTCAGTGTGCCTTTGTGTCTTTCCATCATGACGTCACTCTGCCTTCGTCCAATTTCACGTATAGCTCTTCAATGTCCGATGGTGTGTGCAGACATCCTTCCACCCTTTCATTGCGGGAGCACATTTGATGCGGTTTTCTGAGTGCATATCGCCTCTCATACACTCGATGCAGTATTGGGATAATACCTGGTGTGCCACACAGGACTCTTCTCCTGCTGTTCCAAAATAGTGGAGGCGAGGGGGCAGGAGCTAGGGATAACATGTCCACCTGATCCTCTACACTGAATTTGCATGGTCTTAGCACTGCAAAAATACGCTTTGCACAGTTCCATGAATTAGGGTTTGTGTCGGCAGTGCAAAGTCACTTTGAACCGTGCAAAAAAATCCATGGATTGGGCCCAAAGGCAGGTGCACTGCTTGCAGGGGGCTGAGGGCACTAATGAAGGTACGGCACATTGCGGCTGGTGACTGCTCTGTGCAACCAAATTCCAGAGTACGAACCTCCTCCGCGAGACCCAAGAATGGAATGTTCCGACCCGCATAGAACACTGGCTGCCTCCATATTCTTTGTTAATGCTACATCTTGTCCCCGCGCTCTTGGGTGTCCTGCCTTAGGGAAATTAGATGAACGTATCTGTATACAGTGTCTGAAGTCAAACTGAAATGCATGTCGCTCGATCCTTTATTTCATGTGTTTAGCAGAGGCCACGATATGACGTGCTTCTGCACATTTCCGATAGGTGTGGTTACCCCCACACAATGGTGCCCATTTTACCTTCCTTGGAAAAGTGGAGGCCAGAGCCTGCTATGCCCATGCCAACTGTCACCTGTAAGCTGTACGCTGTGGCGCCCTCCCCACAGAGGCCTCCTCCCTGCCTGCCTTTCTCAAACACACGTCCTTGTATTTCTGAGCTGTGTAAGTAATTCCCCTGTGACTGTGTTGCTCCAGCGTTCTGGGCAGCACTTGGCATTTGCCAATAACCGAACACCCTTGTTTTAATCTGGACAGCCAGATTGGTCTGTTATTAAATGCTCACGGCTCCCCTTTTGCAGGCTTTCTTCTGCTCTTCCAATTGCCACCTGCCTGGTACTTCCTTCTTCAGACAGAAGACGTTTTCCCATGTGTCAGCCATCTTTTACATCCGTCATTTTGGATTTATAGCCGTCAATAAAAATATATTCAGTGGCGACAGACGCTTTGCATTCTAAAATGTCAGGTTTCAGCACTCCGTTCCTCATGGGCGACCTAAATTACCTAACAAAAGAATGGTGTTTCATTGTTTCTATTTCTTATTATGCGGAGTCCTGGACTGCAGCGAGGGAGGAATGTGTTTAGCAGGTGCGCGTCTGCCATAGTTACTGCTAATAGAGTAGATTGTACGCGGCAAGCGCGGGCTATTCAACCAAAATTAGAGGTTCTTAACAGTGCTGAGTGGGCGCCCACAAAGAAGTGCTCCCTAAGTGGCCACCACTGTGTATTAGTCTCTATGGTAACCATGCAGTGATTGGGTGGGGAATTGGGGATGCGTAGGCGCTGTGCCATGGCGTCGTTCCTGCCGTTGCCATTGGAGACGTCTTCCTTTCAGTCAAGAAGGCAACTCTGCCAAAAATGACTCTAAGTGAATAATATCCATCAGCCATCACAGGAGATGTTAAGTTCTATACAGACCCCTCCTCTGCTCCAGTGCATTGCATGCCCACCGGCCCATTACAGCATGAGTGACGGGCCTGCGCGTCGCACCCGACTCCACCATTATTTCTCTGTGGAATGATCTGTAAAGCTCCAATTTCTGTGAATGTCAATGGTTGCCACTCTCGGCCTATACAGATGTGCTGCACATGGGTGGCCATGCAGCATGTAAGGTGTGAAACTGTGACCTGTTATGGCATTGGGCTTCATGCAGTGCAGTTGCTGCCATTTTCCTGGACTCTTAGCGCTTAGGATCTGCAGGAGAATGGCTTGGGTTTGGTTAGCTGGAGCAGAGGGCTCCTTCCACGGCGGCTTTGCAGTTGCATTGATGCATGCAAGCTCTTACTGCAGGTTAGCGTCTACATTTTTCCGGCACTACTTCTTGGACACGTTGCTTGGCTGGACCTACATGTGGCGTATCTGGTTGATGTTCTCATTGTAATTTAATGTTATGGTAGCTTTTTTGGCCGGGTGTGGGTCTGTGCATGTGCATGTGCAGTCAGTTTGGGCCACACAGTCTGCGCTTCGCCGTGTGGTTCTAGTCGCTGTGTTTAGTGTTGCGGTCCACCTCAATGAGTACAGTGACTGCCAGAGCACAAGGAGCGCAAGAACGAAAGGGCCGTGAAGACTCTCACGCGCATGCGCATAACGGCTGTATCCGGAAGTTGTTACAAGTATGAGGCTTGGCTGTAGTTCTTTGATACCAAAGATGTTCATTCGTTTTCCAGGAAGGAAAAACGGGGAGAGAGCCACTATGGCCCTCTCATGGCAACGGTACGACACTCACACGGGATTGCAGAAGGCAACATCCGCACTCTTTGCATGCAATGCCCACTGTGTCCCCTTGTGCCATGATTCTCCAGTGCACATTTTCATAAAGGGTGTGCTAAGCAGGGGGGAGTACACCAGAAGCCAGTCCACAATTCCCCACACACCGCCCCTGCAGCTGCGCCTGCTGTGGGAAAGGTTCATGGGAGAGCATTCGTTTTCATTGCCTGCCACAGGGAAAGGTTTGCCGCACCTTCGCCTTTAATCCATGTAATATTAAAACAGAGCGATATTGTTTGCACGACACGGGAGATAGGTATGCATTAAGATGGAGGAGAAGGCGAGAGCGGCGGTGACAGGGCGAAGGAGAGGGTGAAAGGGCCGAGCTAGAGAGCGCAGGGAAGTAGGGAGTGGGCACTGGGGAGAGAGGAGAAACGGACAGAGGAAGGAGGCCACATAGGAGATTGACAGATGGTGAGAGCCAGCGTAAAAGAGGGAGGGGGACATGGAGCAAGCAGGGAGGAGAGAGAGAGGTGGCTGCGTGCGAGGGGGAGAGAGAGGGGACATGTAGCAGAGAATTGGTAGAGTGAGAGCAAGCCAGTTGTGAGAGCAAACGATTGAAGAGTGAACGAGAGAGCAAAAAGTGTCCATTTTTATACTTTAACATTTTTTAATGTGCAATTTTGGTTAAAATAAACCTTTTACACATTTGTTATAACCTTTGAAAGAAAATTTAAGAAAAACACATGATTGCACACATACGAAGGTAACAATATCTATTTACAATTAATTAATCAGTTAAAAGATTTTAAAATCGTGATTTAAAATAACTTTTTGCGCACATGCACCTAATAAAAGACCACTTCATGATAAAACATGATAACACACATTCATATTAAAACACAGGCCCCACAAGCACCTCATCACCTTACAACCATTAAACATAGCAATACGGTTCCTGCATGTTCCGGTTTGTATGTTTGTGTTTTTTTAAATTTTTTTTTATTCAACCTTTTTAAAGAATTCGACGCGTTTCTGAAATCATTTGGTATTATATCAAAATGGTTGCGTAGATTGAACATTGTTTCCATCGTGCGTGTTCAGCTGGGATTCTTTCCACCAAGTAGCGCTGTTTCCTAGTAGACTGGGCACGGCGTTCCCCGGGCACTTTTGCTGTTTGCTGATTCGGTCTGCGCCAGCCCACGGCAGCAGGGCATCTGCAAGGCTGGCCCCGAGCAGCGCCTGAGCTGACACGCCAGCTGTGCAGTTCTGGGTCCAGGAGTAAACTCCGGACGAGAAGCAGCAGAACCTGGAAAGGTCTCCCTCGGCCTCATCCCTGCTGCTGGCTTTAATTATTTAGAGGGGGGTCGCAACCGGAGAACCAAGAAAGCGTGTATGGCACAGCTAGGACACGTACACGCGTTCCCGCAGCAAGTGCGTGCTTATTCTGACTATCGAGGACATTAGGAGGTATGCCGGCGCAGGCAGAGGGGAATGCCTGTGCTGCGTATTCACAGAGCTTTATGGGGAAAGAAGCGTACATGTACTCATCCAGCTACATTCCAAAGCAGAGCTTTCGGCGCCGCTCGTTTTGGCGCAGAGCCTTGGGCACAGGCCCTTGTTAGGCATAGGCTGAGTAGGTTCATAGACATAATTTCGAATACAAAATATTCGAAAGTCAAAAAGTCGAAAAAAAACATCGAAAAAAAAATGTCGAATTTTTTTTTAATGACGTTTTTTTTTCGAAATGGGGGGGGTTCCCCCCTCAACCCCCCTTTTTTTTTATTTTTACCTATTTTTTTCACAGAAACTAGAGCCCAAAAAAAAATATCGAAAAAAAAAACAATTCGACATTTTTTTTTTCTACATTTTTGATTCGACTTTTTTGACTTTCGAAATTATGTTTTCGAAATTATGACTGGACACCGGCTGAGTAGTGTGGGTTCACCTTGCTGCTCTTACCAGATCCCTACCTAATAATAAATTACAGACAATTTTGTGTGTATGGAAAATTTGTAGGCCGTAGGCATTTTATTTTCTTACAGAAAATCCATTATAACAAAATATTACATATACATATGCTTTTGGGCACATTGTGTCCAGTTCCGAAGCCGCTCAAGGCTCCTTCTGAGTCTTTGTTGTCCCTGAGCCTTTGTTCCTGGGCACATGCCGCCTACGACGTTTCTTGGACCTTGTACCGAAAGAGTACTCAGCATTCTTTTTCTCCTGCTTATTCCTTCTTTCCTTGTACCTTGTACCGAAAGAGTACTCGGCGTTCTTCTTCCACTTTTGCCCCATCTTTTTTGTACCGTGTACCGACGGAGTACTCGGCGTCCTGGCTCCTGCCTGCACACCCCCACCTCTTCCGTTTCTTTTGTAGGGTGGGTTGGGTGGCAACGTTTTTCCTTTCCCTTCTCCAGGTACCAAGAGCCTACCCGAGAGAGGTGAGCTCTTACCTGGTTTGTGCCGCCTCTCCTTTTCCAGGCTTACTTATACCCCCCCCGGCCTTTTGTTCCTTCCTGGGGGCGGCCGGGTTACCCCCTGACCTCCTGTTGTTATATTTCGCACCTACCCAGGTGCTGCTTCCTGCCCTTCCTGGGCCTTTGTTTCTTGTGGCGCCATTCGGACGCCCCTCCCTACGCTTTCACGCCGTTTTCCCCCCACCCCGCGCCTAAACTCCCAGACCCTCTATCGTTCCGCATTTCATGCGGCCCGGGGCCTGGGTCACACCCTGTTGTTTGCAGGCAATGCCCAGTGAGATTGAATTATGTGCCAGGGGGCACACACTTTGGTAAAGCAGTGTATCCGAGATCTTTACACACAAACCTCCAGTTTGTTGTTATGCATTGTGTTAAAAAGTTTGAATATTTATATAAAATTAGACTTATTTTTTTCCCGTATCAAACTATTAGATATCATAGCTGCAAACTAAGCTTTAGAAACAGAGTTTTACAATAGCTCACTTTCATTACGTAATAAGAGATTTGGTTGGTAACCGGAGCTGTGTGCGAGTTTTCAGTCGAAAACGTTCCATCCCAAATCTGCTTACTTAAACCTTTACCTATTAGAATAGGCACTGCTAGTAACAAAGAAACATCTTTAAAAGGTAATTTCCCAGGTTTTCCAAATCAATCCCTGCTCCATCAAAGGACACCAATGGAAACAGGTGAAGCCCACTTAGTGAAACAGTGCTCTGCGCCTGGTGTGCTGAGAGCACAGTAGCTGCAGGTGTGTCTCTCCTTTTGCTCTGCAGGGTGGGCCCAGAAGGAGACATTATGGGCACTTTGGGTGGTAGAGAGAGGAGGTGGAAGAGGGTGCTGCTTTCCCCAGCAAACGCTGTAGAAGCTTCTAGTCCTTCAAGTTGCGTAAAGTGAAATAAAAAGCTTTAATTTTCACAACGCAGCATAGTTGAGTACCGGTACTCTCTTTCAGGCATTGAGAAGTGCAGGTACTCAAATGCTCAAAAATAAGGTACTGAGGGCTGGGTAGGACCGGCCCATTTAAAGCACTGTGTATTGATAGACATCAAGTACCTAGCCAAAAACAGTGGTGGTGCACAATTCACTATCAAATACTAATTCTGGCAATGTATATAGAACCTATCCCATGCTTTTGATCGCCAAAGAATTGGTCTTCTTCTGCCCCAACTCTGCTTCTTCAGCCACATCGCTAGGACGGACTGGGGAGTGGGCACTGGTTAGTACTGAACACACCAAGTATGGCTGCATGTGGTTGTACAATGAAGGAATCCTAACGTACAAGGCCTTTCGCATGGGATAGGGGTGTCATTGCTTGCTGATTTCCTTCATATATTTAATAGCAGCATTTCCAACTGGTGGGGTTGCTGTGTTGAACAACACAAAGGATAGTAACACACCATGTAACTGACTAAAAATAAGGTGGCTGAAAATGCCAGTATCCGTCCAAGTTCTCAGAGCCACCAGCACCCCTTCCCTGGGTGCAGCCATTTGTTTTTGTCATCCAGGCACCCTACACGTTGGACCTCCATGACATAACACACCACCTCCCTCCCCACCCCATGGCTAACGTGCTGCCGGGACTTCCCGCTCCGTCCACCGCTTTCCCTTACCGTCTATGCTGGCCCACCATGGACATAGAAAAGGGACTTGGCTCCTTTTCTATTTCCTATGGCAGAAGTCATCTTTGTTTTTTATGAGAGATTGGGCTTGCACAGAGTCCTTTTCCCTCAAAACAAATCTCTTTTTCACTATTCTCACCCCAGAGGTAGCCCCAAAGTATGAATAGCTGTCACCCTCTTGTTCAGCGGTGTAAAGGGCAGCTAACGCTCAAAGCCATCGCTGAGGCCTTTGCTGCGCTCAGTCCTGCCTGAGCTTGCACTGGCAGGCCGCTGCCAGCTCTGTGCGCTCCCTAATGCGGGGTTGATTACTATAGGAGCATCCACTCTTAAGGATCTAAGCTGTGCCTGTTAGTACACAATTCCACAAATGCAGATCTTTCAATGCAAATGCGCTTACTTGCCAAGTATATCAGTCCTGGTGAGCAGGTGGGGCAGTGAGACTAGCACAACTGGTACTAGGTGGTAGGGCCGCTGGGCTCCCTAACACCAGAGATGCCAACATCTGCAAGAAGTCCATTCAATATTGGTTATTTCCATGCATTGGGGTATTTGTAGCTTGCTTTGATCTTAAATATGCTTGGCTTTGTATACCAGAATGTGTGCAGACAGCCAGGCCTGCATGACAATGTGCAATTGACTAGGCCCAACTTGAGTTTCTGTGCTAATGTATAACAACATTCAGGGGTAACTCGCCCCCACCCTAAGATGCCTTCATAATAGCAAGGCTGGCAAACACCAGTTACAGGTATAGTAAATGTGTCGCTCTCCAGATGTTTTGGCCTACTGGGGCATAAAATTGTCTCGGCCACCAACGAAAACGTGGCCCACAGTTGCAAAAAGGAATTCATTCCTTTTGTGGCGCTGTTTGAATAGTACCTAAGGGAGAGGGTTTTGATAAAATATGATGCAAATTAAACATTTTAAAGAATATTTATTCAGCAACATTGGTCAAAACGATTAGCCTCATAGTGAAGTAACTCATCAAACTGGCCCACATTGGCCAATAAAGTGGGCCACTTTGACCCAAAAAACTGGCACACACAAGCATTTTGCGTTTTTGTTTCGGCCATGGGCACATTGCCCTATACGCCAGTCCGAGTCTGCCTTGATCCCTCAACACTCTGCTGGCTGGGGCTGATGGGAGTTGTATGCTAAAACATCTGGAGAGGGATACATGTACTTCACCTGCAGCAGGTGAATCTAAGTGATTTGCCCGCAGCTGAAACCACCGCGGGCAAAACGTTTGCATGAGAAAGGTGCAAACTACCAAAAGTTTTCACCTTTCTCATGCGAACACACATACATTCTCACACCCATACACACAACACACCCACACCCCCACCATAAACAAACCCCACTTACCTTCTTCTTCACCCTGGGTTCCTTCAGAGCCAGTTCCCTTTCAATTCCGTGATCGGGAACCGGTGCTGCAGGGTCCTTTTCTTTTCTTTTTTTGACGGGAGGTTGCGGGGGTGTCCCCCGCAGGCCACGCTCACTATACCATGAAGTGTAGTGAGCGGGGTGATGCGTAGGACAACACCACAGCCCCTGTTTTTTTTTTACAATGCTACCACCAAAGGTTTGAACTTTTGGTGTTCGAACCTTTGGTGGTAGTATTTTTAGAACTTTTGGTTGTTGCAACCATTTTTTTTGGTACAATCGTCCTAAATCCAGCAGGTGGGGTCGGCATTGTTGTTTTGCCAAGATCATCCCTAAATGTGAAGACATCTTAAAGTTGATGGGCCTGGGAGTTGAGAGCTGCATTCCCGGGTGTGGCAAGTAAGGGAGGAAAGCTGCCACTTCCGCACCCTTTCTGGTTGCTGCTGCCCGATACCCATATTCCCATGGTTTTTCCTGCTTTCATTGGCCCTTCTATGGAGAGCAAATGGCTACTCTATGGAGCCCGAACATTTACGACTTGGATGCAGTTATCAAACTACCATCAATTCTCAAATGGTATGGTATTGTTTATATAGCGCCTATATAAAGCTCAATTGGCTTAAACTGATCGGAGACAAGACAGAGGTTTTGGTGGTGGGGTGTCCCTCTGATCCTTCAATTTGGGTTTCTTCCTTTTGGCCTATGTCCCTTGGTGACCTTCCCCACCCGGTGGGTAAGGTGAAAAATGTTGGTGCAATTCTCTCAGCTTCTCTCTCTATGGCCAATCAAGTCGCGGCCGTTTCTCAAGCTGTACACTTTCAGTTGAGAGTTTTAAAGAAGGTACTCCCTTTGAGTTTTGAAGAAGGTGCTACCAGTGGTAGCAGCTCTGATACTATCTCAGTTGGACTATTGCATTTTGCTGTATCTGGCCCAGCTGAAGGGTCTCATTCAGCGTTTGCAACGTCTTCAGAACTTGCCAGCTCGGGTGGCAACTGGCACCCTTTATGTAGCCCAAATATCCCCAGTCTCAGATCCTTGCACTGGCTACCTGTTAACCAGCGCATTAGGTTCAAGGCTCTATTTATAGTCCATCGAGCCATACATGATCAGGGTGCTGATCTCCTGCAAACCAAATTCACATGCTGCTATCCCAATCGTCATTTGCGCTCGGCTTCTGCTGATCTGCTTCCTGTGCCTTCTGATCGTTGCACGAGGATCGGAGGCAGGGCTTTCTCTATAGCTGCTACCAGACTATGGACCGAGCTACCTCCTTCAATAAGGAAACTTTCCAGTCATCTGTTTTTTAGGAAAGCTATTAAGACACTTCTTATCATGAAAGCTCTGTTCCATTTCTATTGGCTCATTGTTGTGGATGTAGCGCCAAGATACCTCTGGGTGGTTGTGTGCTTAAGAAATTCCAGTAACATAACATAACATACACAGGCAAGTGTTTCAAAGCGCTCAAATGTATTAAACCATGCAACAAAATGTGACCTGCCTGGCACATTGTTTTTTTAAATACCCTTTCAAAATCAATTTATAGACTTGCATTTTAATTTTGCTTTTGCAAAGAAAAGTCTGGGTTCACTCAGATGTATCTTGCTACAAATTGGTTCACCAGGACTGGCGAAAAATACAAACAGGTCAAGCCCAATTAAAAGATGCACATCGTCACCTGTGGAAGGTTTTTGGAGTAGGTTCTACTAGCAACAGTGTAAGGAGGCCCATTTGCCCAGTTTCCTTTATCCAGAGCCTAATACTGGCCTTCAGGCCATATCTAAGCGCTGCAGGATGTGATTGGTTCTGCACACTGCCCTGCGTTCTAAGTCAAGCGGAAGGCAGAAGCGGCCCCACAGTCCACCAATCCGGTGACCGGAGCAAAGGCCCTCCACCTACCCCTAGCTGTGATTCGCTACATCTACCTTCAGCATTCAGACTTGCTTGTGGTTTATAATGAATGGATCTGTCCTCAATAGGCTCGCGCGCCAGGTTGCTGTTATTTCTAGTTTTCCCGCATCTGCTCTCCAGATAGAAGCTTAGTGTCATGATTGCGGGGTTCTGCTGAAATGCATAGATGTGAGATTGCCCTCTCTTGGATGCAACTGTGGTGCCCCGTCACTGGCACTGATGCCTGCTGTGCCTCTCAACCAGAAGGGAAATGGTATTGATTATTGATCTGCTTCCCTTTAGCCTCCGCCCACGCTGCCATTGGCTGTGCCGCCATCATCCACAGCATTCCACTCTCCTTCATTCCACCAGTGGGGCTCCAGGAGCAGTGATCATAGTAGGCAATATATGTGTTTCTACATCAATGAGTCACTGGGAGATTGGAGAACACAGGACTTTTAAATAACACCAAAGCTGGAAGTTATCCACCCATACAGTTGCGCTCTAACATTGCTTCAATGACATCATCAGACCTATATTTCTTGAATTTCAGACCTAACATTTTGAAGATTTGATTGTCCTGCGTTGGGGTGCATGTCATTGTATTCTGTGGGTACGCCTTTCAGTGTAACACAATTTTAAAAGTAAGAATTTTTTCAATGATTTGTTGTATTTTTTTTACTGCCATGTGTACATTGTTTGATCTTTGATATTTATTTGTAATTGCTGTGCATAATTGTATAACATCACAAATGGATGTCATGATTCCATGCTCTCCACCCACTTTCAGCCTACTGACCCAATGCAGCTCACCCGTGTTGCGCATAGAATTTAGGAGACCCAACTTAGAAATATCTTCTCAGTTGTATTTATTTCCAGCAGAAATGACTTACACAGTAGAGAGCAGAGGCAGACCTGGGATAAGGTGCCTTTACATAATAGCAGTGAGGGTTGGTATCTTATGCAGGACTTATGTCTGAAGTCTTCCGTGACCTGGCGAGTATACCTCATATTTTATTTTTGTTGCGCTCTGAGATCTGAATTGTCGCATCATAAAGTGGTAAATTATTTAGTGTCCAAATGAGAGTGATCGCCCTAGTTATAGCCTGCCAGAGGCTGAGAAATAAATGGAAGCCTGGGGGCCGGCTGCGACCAGCCATGGCGCACGGCCTGGAGGTAAGGCCATGCCACATAGCAGCAGAGCGCGCGCCTATAAAGGCGCCGCGCTGCATAAAAATGATCAATTAAATTTCATCGCCCTCAATTCATGCTTGAATGCCACCAGCATGGCTCGTGGAGTCTAGTAACAAATAATGGCGCAGTAGTGTGTCTATATTTCTTCGGAAGGAAACCATTATAGGTGGTTTCGAAGACTCCTGGTTTAGAACGGTGTGGAGGCTTCTACTCCGGAGGGGTCGGCAGGATCCGTGACAGAGGCTGACAAAAGAACACAGCAAAGGGAAGTGCCTGAGGAAGGGGCAGTGTGCCCTTGACAGCAAAATGCAAGTAGCATGGCCATTCCTGTTCAGCTCCCAGCCATGCCACGTACTGCAGAGTTTCAGATATTGGCACCTCGGCACACGGGGACTGGCGAGCTGCAGCCTGTCCTCAAAGTGTCACCGAGAGAACGAAGGGGAATGGAATATGGCTTCCCTCGGCACATCTCAGGTTTGCATGGCTGGCATGGGGGCTTCACAGTAGAATGCTCTGTGTCACCAGCTTGCATAGCGCTCATTTGCAATCGGGTTTGTGAATGAGAAACCCCATTGAAAAAGACTTTGTTTATCAGGCCCCAGGAGTACAGACTAGGGGTGGAGAGAGAGCGAGCAAATGCGTATACAAAGGGAATGTACCTGGCTCTTTTCCCTCTGTCTGCGCGACGAGCCAGTGCTGTCCAGTATTGGGCCGCCGGCCTCCGCACCCCCGCAAACATGCCCCAATTAGGATTTAGCGGCACATGTGTGGCAAGAGGTGGGCTTGCTCATCCGAAGAACCCTGCGCGGTGACTGCACAAGTCAAATGGAGGTTGTTTATGCTTATGTTGGCCGGCCATAATTGCTGCAACGTGCACACTGCTATGCAGCCACGTGTTCTAGTTCCTGCTGTCAGATTACACAATCAATATTGCCATATGCCCTGCAGGGGAGGCAGAAGGCGGTTACAAGTCTCAGCCTTGATTAGCATAATACAGATTACTACTGCCTCGGACACTTGCTTAATTGCCCAAATCGTGGTAGTTATAAATTGCATTCGTTTGTATACTAATGAAGCAATATTGTATGTTTGCTGTTATTTCAAGGTATCCTGTTTTCAAACTCTCCGATTCTCTTCCCCCCCTTACACATACAAAACGTGCCCGTGCCTATAGTAGGGCCCTCCCCCCACAGCACCCCCAAACTCGCCCTCCCGCTCTTGCGCACTGAAGCAACTATTTGCCTGCCCCCACCCTTTTTAAATAAAGTACACATTTTTCAAGAACATTCTATGTGGCTCTGGCTTTTGAGACTAGAGATGTTGATTGGAAGCACAGGCCCAGGCAGCAGAGGCGCCTCTCCCCAGGATAGTGGCAGGGGCCGTCAGCAGCATTCCAACGACGTGGAAGGAAAGGCACGAGTCAGAAAACCGTGCCTGGCCATGTACTCCTGTAGGGGCCCCCGGAGAGCGTGAGAGTGTATGCGGAGCCAGTGTAGGCCCGCGGGGACTATGGTGAAGGAGGCAGAGTGCATTATTGGTCCTGTAGTTCCAAGAGAGCCTCTATACTGAGTAAAGAGAGAAGGCGAGTGTCTTTTGGGCGCATGCATTGCTGTGGACGGTCCTTCATGCTCGGTGAGGCAGAGTGCATTCTGGGTAATGGAGCACTTCACAGGGATCTTTGTACTGAGTAAGGTAGTGTGCATTGATGGATGTTGTGGGAGGGTAGGGTACTCTGCACCTAGACTGGGTAGAGTCTGCCGCTGTCGGACTGTGGTGTGGTCTGCTCTTGGTAAGGCAGAGCATGTTCCTGAACATACAGGCCGGTATGGACCTCTGTAGTGAGGGACGTTAGTGTGCTAGAGACATGTCCTCCCAGTGGGGCTCTCTACGTATTGAGAGAGTGTGCATTGTTGGCATGCCTTGTGGTGGCATCTGTGGCTACTAAGGCACTCTGTGACGTGCAGTCATGTGGTACATCTGTACAATGGGAAGCAGAGTGCATTGGTAGATGCGTAGCCCCCCAGGAGACTTAACAGCGAGCGAGGCAAGGTGTATCTTTTTTTTTGTTAGATGGTCTGGGTTGGGCACTTGTACTGAGTAAGAGGTAATACATCCCAGGAAAAGTGGGTAATTTTCACTGAGTACATGTGTGTGAGGAATTTGACCCCCTGCACGGTTGGTGTGAGCTCACCTGGGCTTTTTTTAAATTTTATATGAAATTGAATTATGGTAGATCATTCTACAGAAAATGTGTAGGACTAATCTGCACACAATTTCCAAGGTTCCATGTGATCGTAATACCGAAACAAGCCTTTTTTTAAATGTATTTATTTGGGTGGGGGGTCCCCCAATCCCCTTGTTTCTCTAGACCTATAACCCCACCACTAACCCCTCCACGCCCGTTTTAAACCCTTACCCCACCCCCATATATATTTTTGATTTAAAAATACAGTGTTTTTCGGTATTGTAGGTTCGTTAAAGTTAATCGTTATTTGAAATTCATTAACATCACTGAATGCCGTTTTCCTATAATCACTGCATGACAAACACATAGACCTGTGTACTCTGGATGGACACAGCCTACAGGCGCAGTCCACCTGCAAAATTTAGTTGGAATATGACATTCAGGATTAGACCTTGTCTCTCAGAAGGGGAAGGGCAAAACCTTCTTCCTGTCATGGGCAGCCTAATTAACTATCCAAGGCTCCATGGATCTGCTCTGTCCTTTTGTGTAAGCACTGCAGAATGGTGGCATCAATTAACATAATTAGCATACTAGGAGAGTATACTTCAACCAGGCCCATATGGGGCCTAGTTGCAGAGGTGAACAAAGGAGACCGGAAACCCCAAAAACCATTCATATTCACTGTATCAACCTGAAGCCAGCTCCAGCCCTTAGCATCAATGGACAGTGAAATGTCATGTCTGGGAATGCGTGAATTAAAGTAGTCATCCCGCAGGGATTCCCCATTCAGAAGCTAGGAGTAGGTGGTTTGATGGAGACAGAAAGTCTGGTCCTGGTGCAGCTTCAAGGGAGACCTGCTGCTTTAATCAGGAACCACAGAGAACTCCATTAACCAGAGAGACCCATTGATCTACGACAGGAAGATGGGTGGAATTTAGTATTACATGTTTTCACCCCTTTAACTTTTCTTTTGCAAAGCACTCTTATTATGACTTCATGAATACAGGAGATCATTGGTCAGTAGCCCGGATTGGTTGATTAAGGTAGGCTTAGCATGCACCAATTACTGTGGCCTATTTGGCTTTAGAAGAGGGCTGAGCCCCCTTTTTGAGCAGAGCATCTGAAGACTTTGCAAGGAGTAACAAGAAGAACTCATTTGAAACCTGGCTGAAGGTACAGTCTGCCTTACAGCGTCTGCCAGTGAAGGAAGGGCACCATTTCCAAAGAGGGAAGCAGGATCCCTCCCCGAAACATCTCCCAGGCTACAGAGGGAGATACTGAATCGAGAGGACTCTCCAGCCAGGGGAGCCGACTTATGAATTTCCCGGGGGGTGCCCAAATGTAGGAAGTGACATCACCGGCAGTTATATGACCGCATTTGCACGTAGTCGCCAACTTGGTGCAAGGGGGTGGGGCGCAGAACAGTGGAAACATTGGCTAGCTTGTACTGAATATACTAAAGTCAACTAAGAAGAAGGTTTCAGCCTTCCAGTTGCATTCCAGTAGGCCGTCACTGCTCCTACTCCACCCCTTTATAATCATCCAGGTTGTAGTAGCCCTCAAAAGGCAGAGCAACACAACTAGAATGGGAGAACGAAATGCCAGACCATCCTGTGAGTGTGTCAAACCTCAGAGCAAAAACGGTGCATGTGCCTCCTACCTTAGAGCACAATCTCACTGATTTCGTGCAAATCTCGCAAGTGGGAGCATGGGAATCCCCTGCGTGTGTGTGGGCTGCAGACCCCGGATCACATGCTCACTTCTTCAGTGTGAAATTCTGGCCAAGGCTCTTTGGGCAAGCATTCAGGAGAGGTCTCACACCTTTAAACAGTGTGATATTTTGAGTGGGCACCTCACTCCTTGGAGCACAGTATCACCTGTTGCTGGTAATCTCACAATTGAATGTACAGTTTCACTCTTGGTCATCTCAGTGACCCCATGTATATTAATGGAGTCAGTCTCCCATCCCCATCTAGGAAGACAATTAT
The DNA here is from genome assembly GCF_040938575.1 of Ambystoma mexicanum. Classification (NCBI taxonomy): domain Eukaryota; kingdom Metazoa; phylum Chordata; class Amphibia; order Caudata; family Ambystomatidae; genus Ambystoma; species Ambystoma mexicanum. Next base: position 1,079,202,866 of record NC_090925.1, read on the forward strand.
ATATTCTGATATCTTACAGGCACAAGCCTTCTATCTCCCCATGACGGCTTCCAACATCCTGAGCGGCAGTTTATGGACAGCAGGCAGCTCGGATCATGCCTGTTGCCAATTAAATGTAGCCAGATCTACTATTTAGACACTGGGAGAGTGCCATGAATCCACATTCGTGGTGAAGAAGTACTCAACATAGAGAACACAATGGTATAGTGTTGCAGTCCTGCTGAGAAATGACAATTCGGTCTGTTTAAATATAAAGCAGAGTGGCTGAGAAATACACGCACTGTGCCATTAAAAATAAAGCAGCTGTGGTGGGTGGAAGTGCTGCTTCGGTGGCATCAAGAGTATGTAATTCCCTGCAGGGTAGTGTTGGTCATTTCCCATTGAAGTATAGCAGCCCTATTGAGAAGTGCCATTAAAAGTGAAGCTGTCCAGTGGGCTGGATCAGTGCAGCACCATAAAAGGTGTAGAAGCCTCTGTGAGAAGTGGCAGTACTGTGCAAAGGCGAGAAGTGTAGTATTTTCACATTAACTATGCTTAAGCACTTTGGGTTATTGAATAGTACTGTTACATTCTGAGTAATTACATCCCTTTAAATATATTAGCTCTTGTATAACCACGACAGTGTGAGTTATTCTGATGAAGATGAAATCAGAATTGCTCAATAGTTTTGGTTCTATATCATTAAATGTCCTTCAGATCTTCAGGAGGATAGCTCAGGTGCAACGTGCTCGCCTTGGAAGCAAGACGACACGGAGCAACACAGGTTCGATCCCTCGGTCCGCGCTTAGAAACCTCTGGGTATTATGCACATTATAATTAACCAATAAAAATAAATAAATCAGCTGAGAAGTGCTAAGCCTTGTAAGAGTGTAGCAACTCAAATGAGAAGTGCTGATGTTGTCCCATCAAAAGTATAGCAGCCCCACTAAGATGAGCTAGCATTGCCTCAACAAAAGCATAGTATTACCGCTGAGAAAATTCAACAATTATAGAAGCCCTGTTGGGAAACAGCAGTACTACCCCATCAAGAGTATAGTGAGCTAATTGAGGAGTACCAGCATTGCCCCATTTCAAATATGGCTAGCTCTACTGGAAAGTGCGGACTCATATAGATTACACAGCTCTGCTGAGAAGTGCTGTTACTGTCTCTATAGAAGCCCAATAGCTCTGCACCATTAGAGTTACAGCAGCCCTACAAGTACTGACCCATTGAATGCTATTACACTGAACAAGGATAACAGTATGGCAAGGTCCACACTGGGTTCTATGTGATAATTCAGCATTTTGCAGAACAAATACAAAAAAGACCGATTTATTTCGGCCGTTTTGTGTGGTCTTCAAAATGCTGAATTATCACATTCTACTTCCCACCCTCCAGCCCCACCAAGCCCCCCAAGAAGGTGATCCCACCTAACCCCACACTCCCCCCACCTCCTATGCTGTTTCCTTCCTTAGAATTCAGGGGAGTTCCCTCCCTCAACGCCTCTGTTCCCCGCCCATAGCATTCACCCTCACCACATGCACACTCAGAGACATGCAAACAGGCTCATTTGCCCTCTCCCTGCCCCCTCCCTCTGCAGATGCAATGGATGCAATGCAAGAGGGGAGCACACATGTACAAATACACTCAACCCAAAACAATTTTTAGAAATTGAGGCACAGATGCAACTTCTTGCTTTGCATCTGTGGCTTAATTTCAAAAATTCATTTTGGGTTGGGTGTACCTCTACATCCGTGCACCCTGGTGCACAGATGTAGCAGTATACCCAACCCAAAACGATTTTTAGAAATTGAGGGACAGATGCAAAGCAGGAGCCTCTTGCTTTGCACCTGTCCCTCCATTCTAAACATCGTTTTTTTTATCCGGGCCACCAGAGAGAGACACAGTATGGATGGAACAAAGGGCCATCCATACTGCATCTCTTCTCTGCGGCCTTGGGGGGGGGTGGGGGGGCTCAGCCCTGACTTCATTCTGCCAGCGTGTGCCCAGACCCCGGAGCACCCATGTACTCGGCGACCCTGCCTCCAGAAGCTCCAGAACCGGTACCCAGTAAGCATTCAGCATGCCCTGATAGGCTCTGCAAGCAAGCTTCCTAAGTGGGAAGAGCCAGAGAGCTGCTGATCCAAACCCCGGACAAGGCCAGTGCCTGCATCATTCTCCTCAGCTTTGGACCGTCCACCTTAAAGGACAACACAAGCCCAGTGAAAGAGCTTGGAGGAGTGCATCAACAAGCATCAACCAGCATTCGCCTTAAAGGACACTTTCGAGCCACTCGAGCCCCTTGAGTTGTAACCGACTGCACCACTGACAGTTACGCTGTAGTCGCTCCCGCCGTCCGAGGCACCTCGACCAGTGCTTCAGACCCGCCAACCAGCACTGACACGATTCCTGACCCTGAGCCACTGTCTATGCCATCCTTCAGCCATCCGTCCAGCCGCGCTCGCCGAACTGCCTGCCGCCTGATACCTGCAGCTGTCTCCCATCTTGAACTCTGTTGTAGAAGCTGCAAAGCACCTTAAAACTGTCTCGACCCTGTCGAGCACCAAGAGCTTCTACAAGCACAAGGTACACTGTGGTTCTGTCCCCCTGGTTCTTCTGCGAAGGCCCCTAGTGACATTTTATGACCCATTGCTCCATTTGTGCTGAAACCAAATATCCTTGAACTATTGTGATTAATTACTTTCCGACTACCCTCCTGTCAGTATCCAGAGTGCATTCTGTTTCCTTCTTGGAACTGTCTGTCCTCTACATTCCTTTACTGGGTGGGTTGTTTTTTGTAGTGTGCTAGAACTGTCTGTTGTAATAATAATAAAGTTGATATGTTTATACAACTTTGACTGGACAGTCCCTTTTATCATTGGGTAATAATTGTATTTTTGCTGTGTTGCAACTAACCAACGATCCACGGACCTTGCGGAGATAAGCCTGCCATTCTGTCCATGTTACCAAAATTGAACAGGGAGGTTTATAATTTACTTGTGTTCCAATCTGTTCAGAGACCTTCTGGTGTACTAGAGGTGTGGGGCTGATTGATGGTTTAGAAATCGATATTCATCCCTGGATCACTGGTGCACCGGAATTTAATACGGGGAGCTCCTTCCCTCCCCAATTAAGGAGTCACACAACAATGTTTAGTGGATTTTTTGTTCAGCCCCATTTCAGATGCATATCATGCCACTTGGATCCCTCCTCCTGTGCCACCAATGAACCAAGAACCAGGCTGGTGTAGAGAAAATATATGTTTATTTATTTGAATTATAGGTAATGAAGATCCCACTAAAACTACACAGGCCACCTTCTCTGTGGCTCGCAATTACATTTCTTTTTACATAAATAAATCACACAAGTTGGTTTGGATAACACAAATCACAATACTTTACTTTATGCAGATTCCAATTGAATGGATAAGCAGCACTGGTCAATGAACAAAATAAATTTACAATGCTGTGCAATTTCTATTTTCCTGCTCGCTTAAAAAGGCTCGGTTTACAGATTTGTACAAATGCATAATGTAATTATGGGGATGATTATGAATTTTGGTTTTTCAGACCGCCCCTCCACTTAAAGACCAATGTTGGGGAAGTTGGGCGGTTAGAATTTCACTTTGCCCCCCACCCCTGCCCCTTTCACTTAAAGGCCATTGCCCTCATTAGGACTCCGGCGGAAAACCATGGTGCTATTAGCACCATGGTCGATGCCGGAGTCCGCCATGGCGGAATGGGGAATTACCACCCCATTCCAAGGTTGGCGGGGCGGTAATTCCCCATGCCACCATGGCCCTTCCCCATTCCCATTTTTGCCCCATAGGGCATAATGGGAATGGGGAAGGCGGTAAGTACGGTACCGCAAATTGTGGTACCGTACTTACCTCGAGAGTCCCTTTGCAGGCCCCTACTTTAACGGCTGGTCTAGACCATGGGAATAGACACTGGGAATGAGCTTTGTTAATTTGGAATGTTAACAGAAATTACCCTGTGGTGGTTTGCCATAGAGGAATTTAGTCCATTAATATTCATTCAACTATGCTAAGGATCTACACAGTCCCCCCTCCCGTCCACAAATAGAAAACAGCCCACCAATGAAAGGGAATGGGTTAGTATATTAGATCCCCACCCTGAACTTTTGCTGGACAGTCTACTTACTTTTGCAAATTTGTGGACTTGGCACTTCAGGACTTAGCAGAGCTTTGCTATTAGGAAAAACAGGATTCTAGCCAGCACTTCAGTCAATTGGATCCCACAGCACTTTGCTCTCCTGGGCTCCAGTGAAGAATCACAGCTTATGCTTCCTAGTCTCCCCAGGAATAGAAATCCAGTGCTCTCCCAATATGGCCCCCCAAATAAAATTTCAGTAGATCTCCTTTGGTGATTTTTCGCAGCTGTCTCTGTTGGTAATTTATAGCAGCTCTCCCCTTCTCTCATAGTGCATCCACTTTAAATACCAGTGTTGACACAATCAAGGTTTCAGTATTGGGCAGTGCACTGCAAGAATTCTCACACATTTCATTGGTCCTTCACATTTCTCTCCAACCCCCAAGTCCATCTCCTGCCTAAGGATTAGTTCAGGAGCCTATACAGAAATATAGAAACCCCCATTTGAAATTCACATTTCTTTTCTATGTCCTTTTTAGCCAGAAAGGAGCCACATGGCAAAACTCTGTAATTTACTAATAACCGCCATGGAATGTATATAATATTCCTCTCCTTCTAACAAATCAGCAAAGCTTACCTTCATTTTGGCACCTCATTGCATGGGCGCGCTGTAATTATTTGCCTGTTGCACAAAAAGTATAATAGTTATGAACATGCAATTTTATCTCCAGATACCTTATTTTCTAACCCACCAGCCTGCCAATTCTTAAATCCAGAACATTTTCAGGGAAACCCGAAACAGAATTCAGGTGATAAAATAATTTCCAAAAATTGCATGTGGGTCAAATGTACATCAGAATAGTCAGGTCAATACTAGCTTTCTGATAACATTGTATGGACACTGTTCGTCCTTCGGTTTGAGAGTTATGGGGGTAACTCATGTTATGTTATGTTATTTTGCATTTATATAGCGCCTTATATACCATTGGTATGGTCTGAAGGCGCTGGTAGGTTGAACGCCCTTGGGAACCGAAGTTCAGGTCAGTAGAGAGAGCAGAGAGAGTACAAAAAGTGCGTGTGCGCACCAGGTATGTGTGCAGCTGGTGCGGAATTCAAGTGGTAGCTGCTTCTTAGCGGTAGGTGTGGTGGTTGGGAGATCAGGAGTATGTGTTCGCTCTGGCCGGCTTTATCCAGGACGGGTGTGGCTGCGTTAGGCCTGAGAAGAACGCCTGGCTGGGGGGTGTGAAACCAGCAATGTTTACTTAGAGTGATGGGGAGTGAGCGGTAGATGTTGATATGAGAACAGTTATACCGAATGGTGTCATAGTATCTCTGTGTTCTAGTTGAGTGGTGGTGTAAAGGGGAGAGTAAGCGTGGGGTGTGGTATGGTGTATGTTGCTTCAGGTGTTCCCTGTATTCCAAAGCCTGTTATGGACGTCACGCAATTCCTGCGGACAGGTCCGTTCTATGCATATTTGTTTGTTTCAGGCGCTCAAGATTGTCCTGCACATTCATGTCTGCTCGACATATTCACGTAGTCTGGTTCACTTTGCGTGCTCACGCCTATCCTTTATTCTCCAGTGTGCTTCACGCATGCTCTCATGTGTTCCATATGCTCCGTTCGGTATACTCATCCGCTCTACAAATCAATCTGCCCCATGCGTTCATCCGCTCCACACACTCATCTGCTTCGTACATTTATCCGCTCCACAGACTCATCGGCAGCACATATATTCTTCCGCTCAATATACATTCATTTGTTCCATACATACTCATCCGTTCTACACATTCGTCCGCTCCCCATACACTCGTCCGCATCACACATTTGTGCGCTTCACGCATTCATCCACTCCGCACATTCGTCCAGTCCGCACATTCGTCGAGTCCACACACTCGTCCAGTCTACACCCTCGTCCAGTCTACACCCTCATCCAGTCTACACCCTCATCCAGTATACAACCTCGTCCAGTCTACGCGCTCGTCCAGTCTCTATACTCGTCTGGTCTACGCACTCGTCCAGTCTGCACACTCGACTAGTCTACACACTGGTTCAGTCTACACACTCGTCCAGTCCGCAACACTCATCGGCACAGCCTACTACTCGTCCGCTTGACAATACTATTCGTCTGCTCTGCGTGTCCATCCGTCCCTTATACTCATCCGCTCTATGTATTTGTCCCCTCCACACATTCCTCTGTTCCACACACTCATCCGTACCACACATTCATCCGCTTCATACGCTCGTACGCTCCACATATTCATCCGCATCAGACATTCATCTGCTCCATACACACATCCGCATCAGACACTCATCTGCTCCATACACATATCCGCATCACAGACTCACCTTTTCCGCCCAATCATCCGCTCATCAACTCATCCGCTCCACGTACTCATCCGCTCCACGTACTCATCTGCTCCACGTACTCATCCGCTCCACGTACTCATCCGCTCCACATACTCATCCGCTCCACCTACTCATCCGCTCTCCAACACTCATCCGCTCTCCAACACTCATCCGCTCTCCAACACTCATCCGCTCTCTAACACTCATCCGCTCTCCACATTCATCCGCTCTCCACACTCATCCGCTCTCCACACTCAACTGCTCCCTACGCTTCTGCGATCTCCATACTCAGCCGCTCTCCACACTTGCTTCTGGGTACACTCGCTTCTGCGCTTTCCACATTCAGTCGCTCTCCACACTCAACTGCTCTCCACGCTTCTCCGCTCTCCACGCTCCACTGCTCTCAACGCTCCTCCGCTCTCTATGCTCCTGCGCTCTCCATGCTCCTCTGCTCTCCACACTCATCCGCCCTCACGCTTATCCGGTCTCCACGCTCATCCGCCCTTGACGCTCATCCGCTCTTCTACACTTATCTGCTCTTTCATGCTCATCCATTCTTTACGCTCATCCGCTCTCCACGCTCATCCGCTCTCCATGCTCACCCGCTCTCCACATTCACCCGGACACTACATTCACACAGTCTCCAGATTCATCCGCTCTCCACTCTCGACCGCTCTCCACACTTAACCGCTCATCCGCTCTCTACGCTCATCCGCTCTTCACGCTAATCCGCTCTCTATGCTCATCCGCTCTCCATGCTCATCCGTTCTCCATGCCCATTCGATCCCCATGCTCATCCGATCCCCATGCTAATCGTCTCTTACATGCTCGTTCGCTCTCATACGTTCGTCTGGCCAAACGTTCATCCAGTCTATACATTCGTCTATTCAATATAGTTCTTCGCCCTCTTGCGTTCTGTTCGCTTCTCTGAATTTGCTTGCTAGTTAACTCTGCACGTACTCATCAACTCAATACGGTCAACCGCTCTACACACCCAACCATTCTACATACTTATTGGCTTTAGTATGTTAATCTATTTTATCCGGTCTCCATACTTATTTGATCTTTCTAGTCGTCTGTTCTTCCACTCATGCAGGCTTCCACTTAGTGTATTCATCTGTTCTATACGCTTCATCCATTTTAACTATTTCATTTATGTCATTCACTGTGTTCCCTGCTCATTCATTGTGTCCATTTCATCGGTTCAGATCTCATTAGTTTCTCATTGATTTATTCCTATTATCCGCTTCGAGTTTTGATTTACTTTACTCGTTTAGGTCTGTTTATCTTACTAGTTTATATTCGAGTTTATTTAGCTGTTTTCTCGCTTCAGGTAGTTTGATGATTCAGTGTTATTGTGATGATGCTGGTTTGGAAGCCGGTTGGTCTTAGGGGAAGAGCCAGGTTTTCAGTAGTTTGCGGAAGGACGTTAAGTCCTCAGTTAGGCGGATGTGGGGTGGAAGCAAGTTCCACAGGGTTGGAGCCAGGGCTGAGAATGATGATCCGCCTAACCTGGCAGAGTTTGTCTTAGGAATTACTAGGAGGCCGACTGAGCTTGATCTGAGGGTGCGAGCAGGATGATAAGGTATTAGTTTGTCTTGAAGATATTGAGGTCCAGTTTTATGCAGTGCTCGATGGGAGAGGCATAAGGTTTTGAAAGCCACCCTACGGGCTACTGGAAGCCAGTGCAGTGTCTTAAGGGCTGGGGATACGTGGTCTCTTGGACCGAGCGCAAGTAGCATTTTGGCCGCTGCGTTTTGTGCTCTTTGGAGTTTATTCAGTTGGTAGACATGGATTCCGAGGTATAGGGGGTTTCCGTAGTCCAGTCTGGATATAACGATTGATTGGACCGCAGAGACTCTGTTGGGAAATGAGAGGTATGGAAAGATGCGCCTAAGGGTTTTAAGGTGGTAGTGGCAGGACTTTGAGACATTGTTGACTTGGTGCGAGAGTGTTAGGTTGGAGTCCAGGGTGCATCCAAGATTTTTCACTGAGTTTGAGGGTGTCGGTGAGTTGCCCATGGCTGGTGGCCAGGGTAGTGGGTGCGGAAGAAGGTCGGAGTTGCCGCAGACCATGATTTCTGTTTTGGAGGGGTTTAGCAAGAGGTGGCTTTGGGTCATCCAGCGTTCTATGTTAAGGAGGCAGGATGCCAGGTCAGGTTGGGAGTTGGGTTTCAAGTTCAGGAATTTTAGAATTAGTTGAGTGTCGTCGGCGTAGTTGTAACATAGGATGTTGTGTGAACGGATTATTGGTGGGAGGGTGATCAGGTAGAGATTGAACAGGAGGGCGGATAGACATGCTCCTTGAGGGACTCCTGTGTCGACTGGTCGAGCTTGGGAGGAAAAGCTGGAGAGTGTCGTTATTTGGTGCCTGTCTTTGAGGAATGAAGCTATCCATTTAAGAGCGGTTCCACAAATTCCTAGGGAGTGGAGGCGGTCTAGGAGGATTGAGTGGTTGATTGTGTCAAAGGCAGCGGATAGGTCGAGAAGGATTAGTGCGGCACATCCCGCAGGGTCTGCTGTCATTTTAAGGTCGTCCCAGATCGAGGTTAGGGTGGTTTCAGTTCCGTGATGTGTTCTGAAACCTGATTGGGCGGGTTCTAGGAGATTGTTGGCTTCGACAAAGTCATTTAGTTGAGAGTAGGCAGTTCGGTCAATGAGTTTGGCAAGGAATCTGGTGTTTGAGATTGGTCGGTAGTTTTTGGGCTCGAGAGGGTCGAACGAAGGTTTTTTAATTAGAGGTTTGACGTGTACCGTTTTGAATGCTTCGGGGAAGATACCGGAGGAAAGGGAGGCATTTATGATAGATCTTGCATGTTCTCCTGCACAGGTGGAAGCAAAGAATTCTTTAAGGGTTGTGGCTGGGCAAGGGTCCAGTGGTGATCCAGATGGTTTGCGGGCAGATAGAAGTTTGAGAAATTGTTCTGGTGATATTGGACTAAAGGATTCGAACGTTGGTTGCGTAGAGGTCGTAGCTGACGGGCTGGCCGGTATGGACGGAGGGTTGTCGGGTGGCTGTAAGAGCCAGTTTGGTGTTTAGAGTTTTTGTCCTTTCAATAGCCGTGGTGTAAAAGTGGAGGGAGAGTGAGTCACACAGTGATTGTGACGGGGTCGGGATGGTTGTATTACAAGCTGGATTGGTGAGTTCGGAGATGATTTTGTGGAGTTCTTTGCTTGGGTTTTTGCAGTTTAGGATTCGGGTGTTGTAGTGGGCTTTTTTTGCTTTCCGGATTTCGGCCTTGTACCGGTACAAGTGTCGGGCCAAGGTTGTCCTGCTCTCGTGGGTTTTCTCTTTCTGCCAATTGCGTTCTAGGTATTTGTAATGTCGTTTAGTGGTCTTCAACTCAGGAGTGAACCATCTGGGGAAAGGGCCACGGCGGGTTGATGGTTTGCATGGGGGGGTGAGTCGCATCAGAGATGCGTTGAGCCATGAGTCAAAGGCCTCAGGTGTTAGTTGGTTGTTGGGACGGCAGGTAGGTGGTGGAGACTGGAGGAGTGCCTCGGCTAGGTCCAGGGTGATTATTAGTTTTTTCCAGCATTTGCGTAGGTTTGGAGGTTCAGCTGAGAGTACGGGAAGGGGGCCGGGTGAGGGGATGGCGAACGAGAGAATGTGGTGATCGGACCAGATGATAGGGGTGGGGGGTTTTAAATGAATCGGGGTGTTGGCGCTAAAGATGGCATCAAGAGTGTGTCCTTTAAAATGAGTCGGGCCGTTTATGTGGGGTTGGAGATTAATTGCATCTAGACTGTCAACCAGGGCGTGTGTCATCGGGTTGTGGGGATGTCGAGCCATATGTTGAAGTCTCCAAGAAGGGTGAGGTTGGGATGGTTTATTTGGAGGGTGGCAATAGAGTCGCAAAGGTTGTTTGCAAAATGTCTATCGTAGCCAGGGGGCCTGTAGATTATTAGGAAGCTGTGTGAGAGCGACGGGGAGAGGGATAGTTTAACGAGGAGGGATTCGCAGGATGGAATGGAGGGTTGGTTGTCCATGATTGAGGCGCGGAAGAGAGATTTGAAGACGAATGCTACACCCCCTCCTCTGGCCGGACGGTTTAGTGGGATGAGGGAGTAGTCAGGGGGAAAGGCTTCATTAGCGATTGGGCCGAAGTCATCAGAGAACCAGGTTTCAGTGATGAAAACTAGGTCTGGTTTGGCAGAGGCAAGGAGGTCGAAGATGCAATGTCTGTTTTTTGCTACAGAACGGGCGTTAAATAGGATACAGTTCACGTCGGGAGGCAAGGTTGGTTTTGGTGCTGGAGCGGGATGTGGCGGTGGGGGAGAGAGTGGAGGGAGAGGGGTAAGGTTGGTGCTTTTAGGGAAAAGCGTGCGAGCAGAACATTTTTCAGGCTTCGAGTGGGGTTGGGTGGCTGTGAGTGATAGAATGATTGGGGTGGAGGATTTGAGGATGGGCAGTGGGCGGTTGGGAGTTTCAGTTGCAGTTGAGGAGAAATCGAGGGAGAGGGGTTTCAGGAAGGGAGAGGCCACTGGGGAAGGAGGGGATTGTGGGAGAGAGGTGGTGGGTCGAGACAGGGGAGGCGAGGAGAGCTGAGAGGTTGAGGGGGACCAGGAACGTTTTCTCTTCAGCAGTTTCTTTGCTGCGGCTGGTGTGAGAGAGAGGGTAGGGGGGTCGGAGGGGGAGGGGGAGGCAGCTTCGGTTCTTGCTAGGGCTAGGCGCGCAGTTTTTAGGGAGGGGAAAGGGTGCGGTCGGGGGGGAAGGTGGCAGGAGTATGAGGGCAAGGCGAGGGGTGGGTGATTGCAGGGTGGGGTGTTGCAAGTATGATAGTGAGGGGAGCGGGTATGGAAAATGCTGGCGGGTCGGGGCTGGCGTTCGGGGGATGAGTGGTCTTAGGGTGAGTGGTTCGCCATCGGGCCCCCCTGGCTTGGTGCTTGGAGAGGGGAATGGCAGGGGGTGCGGAGAAGGGTGGGGTGATTTGGGATGAGGGGGGCGGGAGGGAAGGCAGGTTGGAGGGTGCGGGTTGTCCACGGGGGTCGTTTCTGACGGACTCTGGTGGAGTGGGTGCGCTCATGATATTTGTTTATTAGGTACACTTCTAGGTTCATCTGTACACAGAGATGATGTTCGGTCAGCCTCAAGATTCAATTTGCTTAGAGGGGGTATTTAGATTATTAGTTACCGTTTTAGATTCTACTTTATACAGCTATACTGCTAGTTATACTAGTATGATTGAGTAGGGTGCACTTTGAATTCAGCTTTCTCAGAGTGGCTATTGGTCACAACTACTAAATGCAATTGGGTACCCTTCTAAAATCAGGTTTTCTCAGATAGGCAATTGTGCGTAGCTCCTAAGTGCGGTTGGGTACCCTTCTAAATTCCACTTTTCTCAGAGAGGTTATTGGGCGCAACTTCTAAATGAAATTGGGTACACTTCTAAATGCACCTTTCTCAGAGGGACTATTGGGTGCAACTTCTGCATGCAACTGGGTACAATTGGGTACAGAGCAATTGGGGGTAATTCCTAACTACAATTGGGTACACTTTTAAATCAGCTTTCTCAAAAAGGCTATTGGGCGGAACTTCAAATGCAATTGGGTACACTTCTAAATGGAATTGGTATACTTCTTAAATGCAATTGGGTACATTTCTAAATGCAATTGGGTACACTTCTAAATGCAGTTTTCTCAAAGAGGCTATTGGGCGCAGTTTTTAAATGCAATTGGGAGGAACTTCTAACTACAATTGGGTACACGTCTAATTCAGCTTTTCAAAGTGGCTATTGGGAGTAATTTCTAAATGCAATTGGGTACATTTCCAAATCAACTTTCCCAGAGAGGCTATTGGGCGCAAATTCTAAATGCAATTCGGTGAAATTTGAATTCAACTTTCTCAGAGAGGCTATTGGTCACAGCCTAAGAATGCACTTGGGAGCCACTTCTAAATATAATTGGGTAGACTTCCAAATCAGCTTTCTCAAAGAGGCTATTGGGCGCAACTTCTAGATGCAATTGGGAACACTTCTAAATGCAATTGGGTACACTTCTAAATTCAACTTTCTCAGAAAGGCTATTGGGCGCAAACTTCTAAATGAATGCAATTGGGTACACTTCTAAATGCAATTGGGTACACTTCTAAATGCAATTGGGTACAATTCTAAATTCAACTTTCTCAGAGAGGCTAATGGGCGCAACTTCTAAATGCAATTGGGTACACTTCTAAATGCAATTGGGTACAATTCTAAATTCAACTTTCTCAGAGAGGCTAATGGGCGCAACTTCTAAATGCAATTGGGTACAATTCTAAATTCAACTTTCTCAGAGAGGCTATTGGGTGCAACTTCTAAATGCAATTGGGTACAATTCTAAACTCAACTTTCTCAGAGAGGCTATTGGGCGCAAACTTCTAAATGCAATTGGGTACACTTCTAAATGCAATTAGGTGCCCTTATAAATGCTATTGTGTACACTTCTAAAATCAGCTTTCTCAGAGAGGCTATTGGGCGCAAACTTCTAAATGCACTTGTGTACACTTCTAAATTCAACTTTCTCAGAGAGGCTAATGGGCGCAACTTCTAAATGCAATTGGGTACAATTCTAAATTCAACTTTCTCAGAGAGGCTATTGGGTGCAACTTGTAAATGCAATTGGGTACAATTCTAAATTCAACTTTCTCAGAGAGGCTATTGGGCGCAAACTTATAAATGCAATTGGGTACACTTATAAATGCAATTAGGTACACTTATAAATGCTATTGTGTACACTTCTAAAATCAGCTTTCTCAGAGAGGCTATTGGGCGCAAACTTCTAGATGCACTTGTGTACACTTCTAAATTCAACTTTCTCAGAGAGGCTAATGGGCGCAACTTCTAAATGCAATTGGGTACAATTCTAAATTCAACTTTCTCAGAGAGGCTATTGGGTGCAACTTCTAAATGCAATTGGGTACACTTCTAAAATCAGCTTTCTCAGAGAGGCTATTGGGCGCAACTTCTAAATGCAATTGGGTACACTTCTAAATGCAATTGGGTACACTTCTAAATTCAACTTTCTCAGAGAGGCTATTGGGCGCAAACTTCTAAATGAATGCAATTGGGTACACGTCTAAATGCAATTGGGTACACTTCTAAATGCAATTGGGTACAATTCTAAATGCTATTGTGTACACTTCTAAAATCAGCTTTCTCAGAGAGGCTATTGGGCGCAAACTTCTAAATGCACTTGTGTACACTTCTAAATTCAACTTTCTCAGAGAGGCTTATGGGCGCAACTTCTAAATGCAATTGGGTACAATTCTAAATTCAACTTTCTCAGAGAGGCTATTGGGTGCAACTTCTAAATGCAATTGGGTACACTTCTAAAATCAGCTTTCTCAGAGAGGCTATTGGGCGCAACTTCTAAATGCAATTGGGTACACTTCTAAATGCAATTGGGTACACTTCTAAATTCAACTTTCTCAGAGAGGCTATTGGGCGCAAACTTCTAAATGAATACAATTGGGTACACTTCTAAATGCAATTGGGTACACTTCTAAATGCAATTGGATACAATTCTAAATTCAACTTTCTCAGAGAGGCTATTGGGCCTAAAGTTCTAAATGCAATTGGGTACACTTCTAAAATCAGGTTTTCTCAGATAGGCAATTGTGCGTAGCTTCTAAGTGCGGTTGGGTACCCTTCTAAATTCCACTTTTCTCAGAGAGGTTATTGGGCGCAACTTCTAAATGAAATTGGGTACACTTCTAAATGTACCTTTCTCAGAGGGACTATTGGGTGCAACTTCTGCATGCAACTGGGTACAATTGGGTACAGAGCAATTGGGGGTAATTCCTAACTACAGTTGGGTACACTTTTAAATCAGCTTTCTCAAAAAGGCTATTGGGCGGAACTTCAAATGCAATTGGGTACACTTCTAAATGCAATTGGTATACTTCTTAAATGCAATTGGGTACATTTCTAAATGTAATTGGGTACACTTCTAAATGCAGTTTTCTCAAAGAGACTATTGGGCGCAGTTTTTAAATGCAATTGGGAGGAACTTCTAACTACAATTGGGTACACGTCTAATTCAGCTTTTCAAAGTGGCTATTGGGAGTAATTTCTAAATGCAATTGGGTACATTTCCAAATCAACTTTCTCAGAGAGGCTATTGGGTGCAAATTCTAAATGCAATTGGGTGAAATTTGAATTCAACTTTCTCAGAGAGGCTATTGGTCACAGCCTAAGAATGCACTTGGGAGCCACTTCTAAATACAATTGGGTAGACTTCCAAATCAGCTTTCTCAAAGAGGCTATTGGGCGCAACTTCTAGATGCAATTGGGTACAATTCTAAATTCAACTTTCTCAGAGAAGCTATTGGGCGCAAACTTCTAAATGTAATTGGGTACACTTCTAAATGCAATTGGGTACACTTCTAAATGCAATTGGGTACACTTCTAAATTCAGCTTTCTCAGAGAGGGTAATGGGCGCAACTTCTAAATGCAATTGGGTACAATTCTAAATTCAACTTTCTCAAAGAGGCTATTGGGCGCAACTTCTAAATGCAATTGTGTACAATTCTAAATTCAACTTTCTCAGAGAGGCTATTGGGCGCAAACCTCTAAGTGCAATTGGGTACACTTCTAAATGCAATTGGGTACACTTCTAAAATCAGCTTTCTCAGAGAGGCTATTGGGTGCAACTTCTAAATGCAATTGGGTACACTTCTAAAATCAGCATTCTGAGAGAGTCTAATGGGCGCAACTTCTAAATGCAATTGGGTACAATTCTAAATTCAACTTTCTCAGAGAGGCTATTGGGTGCAACTTCTAAATGCAATTGGGTACAATTCTAAATTCAACTTCCGCAGAGAGGCTATTGGGTGCAACTTCTAAATGCAATTGGGTACAATTCTAAATTCAACTTTCTCAGAGAGGCTATTGGGCGCAAACTTCTAAATGCAATTGCGTACACTTCTAAATGCAATTGGGTATACTTATAAATGCAATTGGGTACACCTCTAAATGCTATTGTGTACACTTCTAAAATCAGCTTTCTCAGAGAGGCTATTGTGCGCAAACTTCTAAATGCAATTGGGTACACTTATAAATGCAATTAGGTACACTTATAAATGCTATTGTGTACACTTCTAAAATCAGCTTTCTCAGAGAGGCTGTTGGGCGCAAACTTCTAAATGCAATTGGGTACACTTCTAAATGCACTTGTGTACACTTCTAAATTCAACTTTCTCAGAGAGGCTAATGGGCGCAACTTCTAAATGCACTTGGGTACAATTCTAAATTCAACTTTCTCAGAGAGGCTATTGGGTGCAACTTCTAAATGCAATTGGGTACAATTCTAAATTCCACTTTCTCAGAGAGGCTAATGGGCGCAACTTCTAAATGCAATTGGGTGAAATTTGAATTCAACTTTCTCAGAGAGGCTATTGGTCACAGCCTAAGAATGCACTTGGGAGCCACTTCTAAATACAATTGGGTAGACTTCCAAATCATCTTTCTCAAAGAGGCTATTGGGCGCAACTTCTAGATGCAATTGGGTACAATTCTAAATTCAACTTTCTCAGAGAGGCTATTGGGCGCAAACTTCTAAATGTAATTGGGTACACTTCTAAATTCAGCTTTCTCAGAGAGGGTAATGGGCGCAACTTCTAAATGCAATTGGGTACACTTCTAAATGCAATTGGGTACACTTCTAAATTCAGCTTTCTCAGAGAGGGTAATGGGCGCAACTTCTAAATGCAATTGGGTACAATTCTAAATTCAACTTTCTCAAAGAGGCTATTGGGCGCAACGTCTAAATGCAATTGTGTACAATTCTAAATTCAACTTTCTCAGAGAGGCTATTGGGCGCAAACTTCTAAGTGCAATTGGGTACACTTCTAAATGCAATTGGGTACACTTCTAAAATCAGCTTTCTCAGAGAGGCTATTGGGCGCAACTTCTAAATGCAATTGGGTACACTTCTAAAATCAGCATTCTGAGAGAGTATAATGGGCGCAACTTCTAAATGCAATTGGGTACAATTCTAAATTCAACTTTCTCAGAGAGGCTATTGGGTGCAACTTCTAAATGCAATTGGGTACAATTCTAAATTCAACTTCCGCAGAGAGGCTATTGGGTGCAACTTCTAAATGCAATTGGGTACAATTCTAAATTCAACTTTCTCAGAGAGGCTATTGGGCGCAAACTTCTAAATGCAATTGCGTACACTTCTAAATGCAATTGGGTATACTTATAAATGCAATTGGGTACACCTCTAAATGCTATTGTGTACACTTCTAAAATCAGCTTTCTCAGAGAGGCTATTGTGCGCAAACTTCTAAATGCAATTGGGTACACTTATAAATGCAATTAGGTACACTTATAAATGCTATTGTGTACACTTCTAAAATCAGCTTTCTCAGAGAGGCTGTTGGGTGCAAACTTCTAAATGCAATTGGGTACACTTCTAAATGCACTTGTGTACACTTCTAAATTCAACTTTCTCAGAGAGGCTAATGGGCGCAACTTCTAAATGCACTTGGGTACAATTCTAAATTCAACTTTCTCAGAGAGGCTATTGGGTGCAACTTCTAAATGCAATTGGGTACAATTCTAAATTCAACTTTCTCAGAGAGGCTATTGGGTGCAACTTCTAAATGCAATTGGGTACACTTCTAAAATCAGCTTTCTCAGAGAGGCTATTGGGCGCAACTTCTAAATGCAATTGGGTACAATTCTAAATTCCACTTTCTCAGAGAGGCTAATGGGCGCAACTTCTAAATGCAATTGGGTGAAATTTGAATTCAACTTTCTCAGAGAGGCTATTGGTCACAGCCTAAGAATGCACTTGGGAGCCACTTCTAAATACAATTGGGTAGACTTCCAAATCAGCTTTCTCAAAGAGGCTATTGGGCGCAACTTCTAGATGCAATTGGGTACAATTCTAAATTCAACTTTCTCAGAGAGGCTATTGGGCGCAAACTTCTAAATGTAATTGGGTACACTTCTAAATTCAGCTTTCTCAGAGAGGGTAATGGGCGCAACTTCTAAATGCAATTGGGTACACTTCTAAATGCAATTGGGTACACTTCTAAATTCAGCTTTCTCAGAGAGGGTAATGGGCGCAACTTCTAAATGCAATTGGGTACAATTCTAAATTCAACTTTCTCAAAGAGGCTATTGGGCGCAACTTCTAAATGCAATTGTGTACAATTCTAAATTCAACTTTCTCAGAGAGGCTATTGGGCGCAAACTTCTAAGTGCAATTGGGTACACTTCTAAATGCAATTGGGTACACTTCTAAAATCAGTTTTCTCAGGGAGGCTATTGGGCGCAACTTCTAAATGCAATTGGGTACACTTCTAAAATCAGCATTCTGAGAGAGTCTAATGGGCGCAACTTCTAAATGCAATTGGGTACAATTCTAAATTCAACTTTCTCAGAGAGGCTATTGGGTGCAACTTCTAAATGCAATTGGGTACAATTCTAAATTCAACTTCCGCAGAGAGGCTATTGGGTGCAACTTCTAAATGCAATTGGGTACAATTCTAAATTCAACTTTCTCAGAGAGGCTATTGGGCGCAAACTTCTAAATGCAATTGCGTACACTTCTAAATGCAATTGGGTATACTTATAAATGCAATTGGGTACACCTCTAAATGCTATTGTGTACACTTCTAAAATCAGCTTTCTCAGAGAGGCTATTGTGCGCAAACTTCTAAATGCAATTGGGTACACTTATAAATGCAATTAGGTACACTTATAAATGCTATTGTGTACACTTCTAAAATCAGCTTTCTCAGAGAGGCTGTTGGGCGCAAACTTCTAAATGCAATTGGGTACACTTCTAAATGCACTTGTGTACACTTCTAAATTCAACTTTCTCAGAGAGGCTAATGGGCGCAACTTCTAAATGCACTTGGGTACAATTCTAAATTCAACTTTCTCAGAGAGGCTATTGGGTGCAACTTCTAAATGCAATTGGGTACAATTCTAAATTCAACTTTCTCAGAGAGGCTATTGGGTGCAACTTCTAAATGCAATTGGGTACACTTCTAAAATCAGCTTTCTCAGAGAGGCTATTGGGCGCAACTTCTAAATGCAATTGGGTACACTTCTAAATGCAATTGGGTACACTTCTAAATTCAACTTTCTCAGAAAGGCTATTGGGCGCAAACTTCTAAATGAATGCAATTGGGTACACTTCCAAATGCAATTGGGTACACTTCTAAATGCAATTGGGTACAATTCTAAATTCAACTTTCTCAGAGAGGCTATTGGGTGCAACTTCTAAATGCAATTGGGTACAATTCTAAATTCAACTTTCTCAGAGAGGCTATTTGCGCAAACTTCTAAATGCAATTGGGTACACTTCTAAATGCAATTAGGTACACTTATAAATGCTATTGTGTACACTTCTAAAATCAGCTTTCTCAGAGAGGCTATTGGGCGCAAACTTCTAAATGCACTTGTGTACACTTCTAAATTCAACTTTCTCAGAGAGGCTAATGGGCGCAACTTCTAAATGCACTTGGGTACAATTCTAAATTCAACTTTCTCAGCGAGGCTATTGGGTGCAACTTCTAAATGCAATTGGGTACAATTCTAAATTCAACTTTCTCAGAGAGGCTATTGGGCGCAAACTTATAAATGCAATTGGGTACACTTATAAATGCAATTAGGTACACTTAAAAATGCTATTGTGTACACTTCTAAAATCAGCTTTCTCAGAGAGGCTATTGGGCGCAAACTTCTAGATGCACTTGTGTACACTTCTAAATTCAACTTTCTCAGAGAGGCTAATGGGCGCAACTTTTAAATGCAATTGGGTACAATTCTAAATTCAACTTTCTCAGAGAGGCTATTGGGTGCAACTTCTAAATGCAATTGGGTACACTTCTAAAATCAGCTTTCTCAGAGAGGCTATTGGGCGCAACTTCTAAATGCAATTGGGTACACTTCTAAATGCAATTGGGTACACTTCTAAATTCAACTTTCTCAGAGAGGCTATTGGGCGCAAACGTCTAAATGAATGCAATTGGGTACACGTCTAAATGCAATTGGGTACACTTCTAAATGCAATTGGGTACAATTCTGAATTCAACTTTCTCAGAGAGGCTACTGGGTGCAACTTCTAAATGCAATTGGGTACAATTCTAAATTCAACTTTCTCAGAGAGGCTATTGGGCGCAAACTTCTAAATGCAATTGGGTACACTTATAAATGCAATTAGGTACACTTATAAATGCTATTGTGTACACTTCTAAAATCAGCTTTCTCAGAGAGGCTATTGGGCGCAAACTTCTAAATGCACTTGTGTACACTTCTAAATTCAACTTTCTCAGAGAGGCTAATGGGCGCAACTTCTAAATCCAATTGGGTACAATTCTAAATTCAACTTTCTCAGAGAGGCTATTGGGTGCAACTTCTAAATGCAATTGGGTACACTTCTAAAATCAGCTTTCTCAGAGAGGCTATTGGGCGCAAACTTCTAAATGAATGCAATTGGGTACACTTCTAAATGCAATGGGTACACTTCTAAATGCAATTGGGTACAATTCTAAATTCAACTTTCTCAGAGAGGCTATTGGGCGCAAAGTTCAAAATGCAATTGGGTACACTTATAAATGCAATTGGGTATACGTCTGAATTCAGCTTCTAAAAGCACTGCAAAATCAACTTTTCACAGAGAGCTACACTTCTAGATTTGCTTCCAGAGAGAGGCTATTACGGATTCCATCTAAGTGTGGCATATGCTAATAATCACACTTCTGGCCAGAGGCGGCGCAGGCTAATCTCTGTGGTTTTCTCGGGCTACTGTACTGTTTTACATTTGACTGCAGGCCATTGAAAGGTAGGTTAGAATGGCAGGAGCTTACTGGAGTAGAGTAATTGCTCTACCCCCCATCCAAGCCAGCACTTACAGTTTTTTCGGTGTCTGGTGGCTTCCTTGGCTTCCCCTGCGGACACCTGCTGACACTTCCTGGAGCCGCTTCTGTTGGAGCCGCCCTTGGCCTTGGGGCCCTTAGCCGCTGGGGGCTGCCGGGCAGAGGGCTGCCCTGGGAGGAGCAGTGATGAAGGGCGGGATGGGTGGGTCGGGAGGCGGGGGGGCGGGACCACGAAGGGGTGGGGGGTAGGAGGGCTCAAGTGGACTGGAAGAGGGAGTGGGGAGGGAAGGAGGGAGAAAGCACAGGGCTCAAAGGACGTTCCAACGCCTTCCCATGGAGGGAAGGTCGCTGTGGTCAGGAAGAGGGATAGGGGTATACTAGGGGCACGGGGGACCCTGGGCACAAAGTAAAACAAACAAAATGTCCGCAAGATTAGCTTTTAAATAAGCGCAGCTGCGCCACTCACCTCGCTCGCGGTGGAAAGAGCCGAGGGTGGCTGGTGCAGCTGACTAGGTTTGGAAAGGGTTTGCAGGAGAGCCTATCGGGGGTGGGCGGGAAGGTAGGCGGGGTGGAAGGAGGGAAGGTCGCTGTGGTCAGGAAGAGGGATAAGGGAATACTAGGGACACGGGGGACCCTGGGCACAAAGTAAAACAAACATGTGTCCAATATAAATCTACAGGCATATCATTAATATATATTATCTTTATTTTTATTTCTTCAAAAACAGTCCTACTCAACCCTGCTGGTTTCTGTTTCTTTGAAGCCATCTTAGACAGAGCCAGTTAGGCAGCATTGTTGATACTGTCGGCAATAAATCCTTTGGCCTTTTGTACTTTTAAAGTCAATGGGCTGCTGGTCATAAATACTTGGGATGCATCAGCCACACTAAGGTCTCCTCTTGCAGATAAGGAGCCAGTCCGGCCCTGTGATGTCCTGATGCCAGACTGACATCTGCATTCTGTCCTGTTATCTGAAGTTGACCACCATTTTGATCTTAAAACTATCTATTTTCTTGTATTTTTCAGAGTCCAGATTCCCTTAATTGCAACCTCTGTTTACACAGCCCTCCATATATTCCAGTCACAAACTGGCTAGCCCATTTGCCCTGCAAAGAAACGAGCCTTCAGAGACAACAGATCTGGCAATGGGGGTGAAAGGGGCCCCTAGGGGACCCTGACGTCTATGGAAACAAGGCGAGTCACCACACACAATAGATACGCCAGACACGAGGTTGTATTCCCAAAGCTAGGGTTTATTGCAAAGTAAAAGTCTCAGTTGGCCAACTCGGCCTCACGCCCCGACAAAATGCATATCAAACAATCAGCTATGACATGTTTAACACCCCCCTTTATTGGACTTCTTTGAACTTGGTGTGATGATGGATATCTCCGACTACTATGACAACTTCAAACATCTATTCTAGTAACAATTTGCAATTTGTGAGTGCGAAGGCATCTTTCAGTTGTTGAATAGAACACAGGGCTTCTGTTCTTGGAAGCGAGCTACAGACGGGAGGGAGTTGCATTCTGGACCTTGCTATCTATCAGGTGCTATTCGCATCCTGGGGGCCGACATGCTCTAGCGGGCTCAGAAAGGGGGGCCGTAAGAAAAGCATGATTCAAGCCTTTTGCTGTATTATTCTAACATATTCTACCATATAACGAGACTGGCTGGAAGCTGTGAAATGATTAAATGTCTTGCAGCTCTGCTTCAAGGCTACATTCGGGAGGGAGCCGGGCATTCTTCCTGGCGCTGCCTACGTTTGTGTTTCAGCAAACTCTTGTTATCCTCACGGCCCTGCGGCCTTGTCCTTTTCACATACAGACAACAATGTTTCACATTCGAGCAGTGTAAGCGGAAAATATACTGCGAAGCAATAGGAACAGAAAGCAATGAGCAATGGTTAGAAAACAAAATGGTGATATTTGTTACATCAAAATGGCCGTCCATTGGCAAACTCGAAAACCTATATTTATGATTACATTTTTTACAGCATTTTCTGGATTCCAACTGCAGAAATATGCACACTTTCCTTAATCCACTATTCCTTTTACCATCTTCAGCAAGATACAATGTTTCATTCACCAGGCCCTTTCACTGTATTACAGTTTCTTTTCGGCCGTTCATTATGTTTTATGTGCCTGGCCATCAGATGCAATGTCTCTTGCAGCAGAAGCCTGCTTGGCCTTTCACTTTATGTCATGTGAGGATGTCGTTTAATCACACAATGCATGCATTGTTATCTGCACTTAGTAGCATAGGTGCATTCTGTGAGGTGGCCCCCAGTGACATAGGTACGGGCAAGACAGGGTGTTTCTGAATTATGTAATTCAATTTGGGGACTTCTCCAATGAGTGAGACAGTTAATTCTGGAACGCATAGTGCTAGGAGCGAATTAGCACCATGTGATCGAGCAGCATTATTCATTCTATGGTCTCATGTGCATTCTGTGGTACTGTATACTTTCTACAGTCATGTGTGGACTCCTGTACAAAGATCACTAGATCTCTGTTTTGTGACATTAAGTCTTCTTGGGTCTTTCATTTGGGTACATCATTGTATGTCATGTTCACTGCCTGACATGTCATCTGTGTGAGTTGTGTGTTCCAAGTTAAGGAACATGCATTCTCTCCTCTAATGTGAGTACTTGGTCTTACTGTGGTAAGTCAAGGCAACATAAGAATGTGCATGGATATGTGTGAATGTGCCAAGCATGTGAGGCTCTTTCTGGAACTTGCATTGTACCTGGAAGCATGGTTGCTGCATCTGGGCCCCTGAGTCTGGACCTAGGTGTACACTGCCCATAGATGGGCACATATGACTGCACCTGGCACCACCTGGACAGTCCAGGCTGTGCCTGACATGTGGTTGCAGTTTCTGACCATATAAGGCTAAACCTATAATTAAGGCTTCCAGTTTTCCATTTTTACAGATGTTTACACATACATACAGATGGAAATCAATCTGCTTTCTGTCTGTATTTATTTATAGAAATGGAAAAAAACAGAAAAACATGTCTTTCTTTCTGGTTCTCTATGATGCCACTCATACATCGCAGGAAAATCGCATTGCAGATTGGCAGCATGGGGAGTGTAAACGTATAAAAATAGCATTAAAGTTCTTCGAATTGCTGACAGCATATATCTTAAGGCAGCAGCAGTCACAGGAGCAACCGTTTGTTGTTATGGAAAACAATATTTCCTATATGGCTGCATGTGTACCTTAATAAATGCATTTTTTTCATTAGAAAAAATGCCGAAAAATACTTGTTACGAATTATCTTTTCATATGGCAAAAAATAAATGTGGATAAATACAGAAAAAAAGGCCCAAAATAAATATGGATACATACAGACGGAAATGGCAGAAAAATAAATACCATAAAACTGGAAGCCTTACCTATAATATATAGGCATCTTGGCTTTTGAGGCTGCAAGTGTAACTAAACAAAGCCAGACCTACTGGCTTCATCAATGTTTACGATTCAGTGTCCAACGATTTTCAATAAAGATATTCTCTAAAGAGCAAAGAACATGGTGTGGAAAGTGTAGCACTATTACCCCTCCCTGATACAGGGCCGTAAATTGGAAAAGGCTGTATCGACCGTACATGGAAATTGCTACAACTGGGAGATTGGGCTTCAGCAGAAAAGGCTTAAGGAATGTTGACATGCCTTCCATTTTATGTCTCTCCGTGCACTGTGATTTCCATTTTGATTTGAGATGCTCTGGAGCGTCTCACGTGTGCTTTTAGCACATTACAAAACGACATAAATGAGCCAGTGCAGTGCGCCAATCGGTCAGGGTATTGGAAAGTGCAACGCAAGCCTTCCGGTGTGTGTATACCCTTATGCGGCTGGGTCTCTGCAATGCAGACCTGCAGCTGTGATCTCGTTGCATCACTGCAATGCAGCTTTGCATCGATAGTCTGCATCAGTCTCTGCCATATAGCACTACAACTGTCAAGGTCCCTGTTGTGCAGGCCATGCAACTGCCTGATGCCTCTGTGACTGTGAGCCAGTAGTCATGATCATTCTGGGTCTCTGCCTGAACAGCGGAAGCCATTCTGGTGTGCCTCTTTACGAGCCTTCTATTTTCTTTCTGGGCCCCCACAATGCAGGCCATGCGAGAGAATGTTTCGGGATGGCTGCAGTGCAGTTTGCTATTATAGTGCTGTTTCATCTATCAAAGTCATTAAGTCATGACACGTATGTAAGCTTACTTGCATACCCAACTCCATGCTTTGTTCTATGGTAGGGATCCGTGTGCATAGGTTGCTACAGGCTGTTAGGATAAAGAGCCATGCTCTGCAGTTGACCGTCTTTGTCAGGCAGGTTTCAACTCCAAACAAATGTGAACCACCAGAATGAGGAAGGAATGTCATGCCAGAAGGCAAAGAAGGTGTGTCTGTTCGGATCTGCCGGCAAAAGTGCGATCCCGAATAGCGTCTCTATTATTTTTGACGGAGGAACCCAGACAAGCAGGTGAATCTGGCGTGAAGGCATACCTGACTAGTCTCCAAGATTTCCGATAATCCAAGGAAATCTGCCCACACCTCGATGTGATTAGCTACAAACACACCGTTTGTGGACAATCTGTGATGAATCAACTTCCGGGGCACCAGTGGTACAGGGATGAATATCGGTTTAGAAACCATCAATCAGCACCATACCTCTAGTACACCAGAAGGGATCCGAACAGATTGGAAACACAAGCAAATTACAAACCTTGTCCAATTTTGGTAACGGGGTCGGAATAGCAGGCTTATCTCCACAAGGTCGTGGATCGTTGGTTAGTTGCAACACAGCGAAAATACAATCATTACCCAATGAGAAAAGGGACTGTCCAGTCAAGGTTTTATAAAAATATCTACTTTAGTACTATCACAACAGACAGTTCTAGCAACTACAAAATACAACCCACCCTGTAATGGAATGCAGAGGACAGTTTCAAGAAGCAAAGGGATACTGACAGGAGGGTAGTTGGTAAAGTAATTAGTTGCAGTAGTTCAGGGATTCTTGGTTTCAGCACCAAGGGACCAAAGAGTTGTAAAATGTCACTAGGGGCCTTCGGAGAAGGGCCACGGGGACAGAACCACAATGTACCTTGTGCTTGTAGAAGTTCTTGGTGCTCTACAGGGTTGATTCGGTTTCAGGGCGCTTTGCAGCTTCTGCAACAGAGTTCAAGAAATGAGATAGCTGCGGGTATCAGGCAGCAGGCAGTTTGGCGAGCGAGGCTGGGCGGACGGTTGGAGGCTGGCCTACACTTCAGCTCGGTGTCAGGAATCGTCGTTTCAGTGCTGGGTCTGAAGCTCTGGTCAAGGTGTCTCGGATGACGTTAGTGACTGCCATGTGACAACAGTAAGTTGCGCAGTCAGTTAATGCTCAAGGGGCTCGACTGGCACGAAAATGTCATTTAAGGCGGATGCTGGTTGATGCTTGTCGATGCACCCCTCCTAGCTTCTTCGCTGGGCTTGTGTCGTCCTTTATAGCAGACACCCAAAGCTGAGGAGAGTGTTGAAGGCAATGGCATTGCCCTTGGTTTGGTTCGGAGACTCTCTGGCACTTCTCACTTAGGAGGCGTGCTGCAGAGCCTAGCAGGGCAAGCTGTGTACTGGCTGGGTACCGGTTCTGGAGCTGCTGGAGTATCCTCTGGATTCAGTATCTCACTCTGCTCCCCGGGAGATGTTTAGGGAAGGGATCTTACTTCCCTTTCAGAAATCCTGGCCTTCCTTCAATGGGGGAAGCTGTAAGGTAGACTGTACCTTCAGGCAGTATCCAAACAAGTTCTTCTTGTTACTCCTTGCAAAGTCTTCAGATGATCTCCTCAAAAGAGGGGCTTGACTCCAATTGGGCCCCAGTGATTGTTGTAGGCTAAGACTACCTTTATTTATTTATTTATTTATTTATTGTGAATTTGTAAGGCAGTTATACATCAAGTAAACTGTATTTCACAATGCCCACAGGGCAACAGGGAGGGGACATGGGGATGAAGAACAAATACAACAATGAAAGATAGAGGCGGACCTAATAGGCCTTGTGAACATTCGGAATGTGCAGGTGCAGAGAGAGAAGAGATGAGGAAAGTGGGGGGAGTGCCAGGTGTATCAAGAGCTAGGGGGTGAGCAGCTGTAAGTGCCTAGGTAGAGTGTCGGCTGCCGTAAAATGATTAAGTGCAGGCCTATGGTGACATAGGCCAGTGGGTGCCAAGGAAAATTGTTGGGGGTTGGATGCTGTAGGCGAGTGGGTGTGGGAGGCCGGGACCCAGGAGGACACATAAGGGCCCTGGTCACCAATCTCAGCAACTGTGGGATTTAACAGAGGAAAGGAAGAGGTGAAAAGGAAAGTCTTGAGGAGCTTTCCCTGAATTTGAGGAGATCTGGCTCAAGACGAAGAGGAAGTGGGAGATTATTCCATAGGAGGGAGCCTGCTGAGGTGAGAGATTGGCCACCAGCTCGCTGTTTAGCGAAGCACTTAACACACAGAGATTTGGTGCCAGAGGAACGTAAAGATCTGGAGGGAGAGTATTAAGTGATAGGAAGTTGTAGATAGCATGGTCCCCAGCCCCAGCCTGGTTGATGATGCAGAGGGATTTGAATTTGAGCCTTGCAGCAAACAGGAGCGAGTGGGGACATTTTAGGGCTGAAGAGATGCGGTCCCTGGGCTTGAGGCCAAGGATAAATCTCGCACCCCTATTCTGGATCAACTGGAAGGGTCGTAGAGAAGAAGAGGGTAGATTAAGGAACATGCTATTGCAGTAGTCTAGCCTAGAGAGATCCAGAGCTCTAGAGACATTGAGCTTCTGGGGGAGAGTAAGGATAGCAAGAATTCCTTTGAGGAGGGGGAGTTGAAAGTGGGAGTTCTTGGCAAGGTCCTGAATGTGAGGGATGAAGGAAAGAGAGGAGTAGAAGATGACTCCAGGTTTTCCTGCTTCAGATGAAGGAGAAGGGGGGAACAGAAGATGGACAGAGTGAGGGACAGAAAGAGGGAGCAATGAACCAATCCTGGGTCCCCACCAACAATCTCCTGTATGCACAAAGTCATAACCAGAATGCTTTGCACCAGAAAAGTTAAAGGGGTGAAAACATGTAGTAATAAGTCCCACCCATGTTCCTCTGTTGTGGATAAAAGGGTCTATCTAGTTAAACAAGCTCTTTGTGGTTTCTGATTAAAGTGGCAGGTCTCCTGTGGCGAGACCAGACTTTCTGTCTCCTGGAAACCACATTATTGTACCTTCTGAATGGGTCCCCCTGCGGGGGTTTCCTACTGTAAACACATAGTCCCAGACATGACAGGTCACTGCCCTTGATACTGAGAGGTGGGAGCTGGCTTCAGGTTGACACAGTGCATATAAACGTTTGTCGGGGGTTTCTTGTGTTTTGTTAGTCCTGTGACCAGGCCTGCTTCAATTAAGTCTGATTAGTATGCAAAGCTGCCACCAGCATCTAACAAAGAACAGAGCAGATCCATGAAGCCTTTGTTAGTTAATTACTCTGGCCATGGGAGGAGGATGGTTTTGCCTTCCTCCTTCTGAAATTCCTTGATGTACTCTTTGCCGTCATATCCCAACTAAATATGACAGGGAGGATGGCACTTGTAGGCTGTGTCCACCCAGATTACACAGGTCTACATATATGTTGTGCAGTAAGCATAGGAAAATGTGTGCAGATTAGCCTCACATATTTTCCAGAGGTTGATCTACCATCATTCAATTTAATTTAAAATTTCAAAAAAGCTGAGGCGAGCGCACACCCACTGTGAAGATGGTTGAATTCCTCGCAGTGTTCCCACTCAGTTTTATAGCCTGCCTTCACCTGCCTCAGCACGTGAATAAGGTTAACCCTATGCACTCTATGGTCCCTTTGGTGCTTGCTTCAGCCGAGTATAACTAAGCATAGGCTACCGTTGTCTTTCTTCAGGCTGCTCTGGCCGCTCCTCACATAACAGTGAATTTTACCAACAATTTGCTCAAAACATTCTAGTGTGTTGGCAGGAATCCTGCTTCATAAATCCCTTGAACAGATCAGTGCCTTTTTCATTAGGCAACGCTTCCTTATTGCTATCAGCTTCTCGTGGCCTGTATCAATACGCTTTGGCTGTCATAGATCAAGTTTAGCCACAAAGGCCCCAGTAAACCTCTTGCCACTACTAAAAGACAGCAATAAGGTTTACAACATAACAAGTGGTAACAATGATAACAGTACTAAACACAAAGGAGGCACACACTGCAAACAGGCCCAGGTCCATTATACCATTTAAGGAGCCCGGGGACACGTCTGCAATCCCCGCTCCACTTAAATGGTATAATGGGGTTCACCTTTACCAGGTCAAACCACAGCCTTTTTGCTGCGATTTTTTGTAAAGACGATACTTTTGCTGCAATTTTATTACTGCATACCGTGAAGACTGGGTAATCTGGGGCTCTTTCCATAAAATGAGAGCAGCGGCAAACAACTGCAACTATAGAATGTTAATCATTTCAGCAAGTCACAATCCCAGAAACCTACAAAAGCAAAAATTAAACACATTGTCAAGGTAGATTTTTCATCACCATATCTATAGTTGTTGGCAACACAGATGAGCAAAACCCAGAAAACTCTGTAATAATGCACAGTGCATTGTCCTTGGTGGTTAGGGACATCCCCACTATAAGTTTTCTAGCCAAGAGTTCCATTGGCTGGGGCCACCTTGTGCCTCTTGCAGTGGTATGCTGGGGTGTTGGGTGCTGGAGCATCTTTGGTAACACTGGAATTGTGTTCCAGAGCCTTGTTCGACAGTCAGGAGGGCCTGGTCACCAGAGTGCCTTCTGAGGAGGTTGGCAGATTACAAGTGTCTCTATGTAGCTTTTTGCAATCGCCGCCAAGCGCACAGAGCTTGTACTTGGCCACCAAAATGCTGTGTCGCTGGTTATTTATTGTAGTACAATGACGTTTTCAAATATGCTAGCCCCTGCCCCACTGGCAGTCATTACTTTATGTTATTGGTTGTTATTTGTCTTTTATCCTCTGCACGTCACCACGGTAGTGGTCTTAAAGCGGTGGGCCTTGCCGTATAGAGGCAAATCGTGACCTTGCTCACTGTGGCAGGCAGAAAGTGGTCTGTGGTGTAAAAAGGGAACTGGGTCAGGGAGAGAGCAGGAATGAGAAAGAGTCAGAAGATAAAAACATAGAGAATTGACCCACAACATGTAGAGAAATTAAAACATAAGGGTGAGTGATAGTGATCATCAGGGTGGATGAATAGTTTTCAGTGTTTTAAAAATGTAATCAAAAGAAGTGACACGTGCTTGCTGTATGTATGGTGCATAGATTATAATTTATATCAGTGATATACTCAAGGATTGAATTTTGTATACACAGAGGGTGAAA
This sequence comes from Ambystoma mexicanum, assembly GCF_040938575.1. Classification (NCBI taxonomy): domain Eukaryota; kingdom Metazoa; phylum Chordata; class Amphibia; order Caudata; family Ambystomatidae; genus Ambystoma; species Ambystoma mexicanum. Next base: position 1,079,232,489 of record NC_090925.1, read on the forward strand.
GTGATTTATTTGCAAACTGAGCCAGAGAGATTTATTTACAACATGCAGACTGGAGACAAACAAGACCACCAGAGACTTGGCAAAGTGACCGGAAAGAGATTGTATGCAGGGTCTCAGGATGTAGTGTTTGGAGTTGCTGGTCCTTGCCTAGGCCACATAGCCCTTCCGACTCTGCCCTGCATTTTAGCCACACCTCCTGGTTAGAGCCGCCTCCTCAATGATGCATTCCACTGAAAGCATTCCATGAGGAGCTATATAGCACGCCAGGTGCACGCATGCTGCATTCTGAACCCATTGCAGTGGGTTCAGGCTAGGCCTGGACACAAGTGGTCGCATTTGTAGTTATTTCAACTTACAGCCGCAGAATCTGTAGCAATGACATCTTCAATCTTTGAAGCTTTTGCTTCGAGCTATGCGCGTTCATCACAGAGGCTGCCGCCTTCACCCTGGAGCAAGAACAAGATTTGTTGGGTAGCCTCATCCTGTCCTTTGGTCTGCAGCCATAAGCTCTGCTTCCGTTATTAACTGAAGCACTGAGCCTGCCTCGCTTCCCATCAGTAAAGCTCACAGTGCCATGTACTCGCTCTGTCTCGCTTTCTTTCTCTCTTCAAACACTGAACTCAGTTGACCTCTTCCCTGGTTATGGGAACAGCCTGAAACCTACCTAAGCCATGGCAGGGCGTGGAGGCAGGAGCTTTGTGCAGTGCTTTAAGTGAGAAGCCGAATCGGAGAGGGGCCTCTAGTTAGGGTGTGTGGCCAAAGTATGGGTGGTGATACCCCACCCACCCACCCATACTTAGGCCATGCTCCTTAACTAGAGCCCGCCCTCGCCTATTGGGCATGGGGGCCTGGCAATTGTTTGGCCCCAGGCAGTGGGAGCCAAGCAGGAGAGCGTGGGCACATTGGTACCATACCTTTGGTGCACCCAGCCTCTCATTTCTGTTCCTAAATCACAGACTCTCACTAAGAGGGAAGTGTTGGTTGTGGGTGCTCCGGCGGGGCTGTCGCTCTAGGTGCCTGCTTTTTGGCCATCGTCGCTGGGCAACCTCCCTACTCCTGCTTCTGTAGTGAAAAATCTAGGGTCATTTTTTTTTGCCACCCTGTCCATGACTCAGCAAGTGGCAGCAGTTTGTAAAGAGGGGCATTTCCAACTCAGGATGCGTAAGGTACTCCCTTTCGTTCCTCCCCATCTTCGTCCACCAGTGGTAGCTGCTGTTAGCCTTAGTCAAATAGAATATTGTAACTCGCTCTATCTAGCCCAGCCAAAGGGCGTGACCCAATGACTACAGCAGCAAATCTAGCAGCACAGGTGGCCACTGGCTCCCTCTTTGGAGGCCATACCACCCCCACCCTTCGACGTCTGCATTGGCTTTTGGTGTCCAAGCGCATTGACTTCAAATCACTGTGTCTGGTTCACCGGACCCTGCTGGGTCTTGGGGCTGGCTATTTGCAGGAAGAATTGGTTCGCTACTGCCCAACACACGATTGGTGCTGACGGACAGCTGGCCTTCTGGTGATTCAAGCCTATTGGTGTGCTAGGATGGGGGGTCTTCGGTGGCAGCGGCCAGATTGTGAAATGCCCTGCCACCCTTATTAAAACAGATCACCCACCGATCATCTGGAATTCAGATGGTCCCTGAAAACATTTGTATTCTAGAGTAGAATCAGCTGGACCTTATTGTGGTTTCCTAGCGCCAAGATGCCTTGTGGCGGTAGTGCACTCAATACATTTTAATAAAATCACATATCATAACTAAGAAACAGAAGGAGACCTCGGATGTCCAGCCTCTTCTTTTGTTTCTTTGGGTAAAGAGCCACCTCCCATCAGCCATCCCTTTCACTCAGGGTGCCGAATTGTTACAGGGTTGCCTGCATAGGCCAGTGCCTCTCCTTTTTGCTAATCAGAAGCGCTGACACCTGCAGGCATCCCTTTATCAGTTCTTCGGCTAAACGGGTTGCCTGAACAGGTCGTTGTATCTGGGACTAGTTGGGGTGGAACCCCCGCAGGCCCCTGGCTTGGGAGCCGTTTTTAGAGACTGTCTGGGCTCTACCCCAGCTCACTTAACGCCCTGGCTTTGTGTACGCTGCATGCTTTACCTCTTTGCATTCTGATGCCTTGTTTTGGGCGCCAACCTCTCTGATCCTGCACACATCCTGTCTGCTCCTCAGCACAACCCCCTATTGTTCTGTGCTTGTCGTGGCAAAGAGTGACTAAAACAAATGATCCTATTAAAACCGTCTCAAAATAAGGGATAGGCTAAACTGCACCCACTTTTGTCTTTTTTATTGAGGTATATTGTTTTGGTGTTACACAGAGTAGGGTGCCTTAACATGCCTGTGGACTCGTTCGATGTGAAACAGCAACGATTAAATATTCCATATTAAATGTAATGGAACAAATCAGTTAGTTACAGTTTTCTGAAACTGAGGTCGTTTTTCACCATCAGGTAAGGCAGAGAGTCGAATAGCACTGTCCCTGCCACAGAAAGTTGGCAAGCTCCACTTAAAGCTGTCTGGAAATGGCGCCCGATTGCTGGCGCCTGAAGGAGGAAACTCAAGTGTAAATGTTAACACGCTTGCGCTCCAACTGCGACAGCGGCGCATGAAGCAGAGCCCCTTGAAATGATAGGAGTATTTTGCGTTCTTATATAACGATTCATGCCCGACTCCTGACTAGTTTTAGCCATGTGTCCATTTTTCCTGCAGTTATTTTTAGGGTGCTGATAGATTTTTTTGAAAGGCTGGTGCTCATTTAATCTTTGTTCTTTCATTTTTTTTAGAGAAGGCCAGTTAAAGGAGCTTTGCATATATAGTTCCCTTTGAAGTGTTAGTTTCCTGGGACGTCACTGACGATTGTGTAGAGACGTCCCCCCTGGTTTGATTATTATTATTTTTTTAGAATGTACCTTGTGAATGTAAGGTACTTGGCAGGTGACCACCATCCTTACCAACCTGCTCACCACTGAAGGGGTCTCTCAGACCATCTGCTTGTTGTGGTTTCATCGGTTTTCAAGCTTTGTGGCCGCCTAAAGGTGATGGCGTTTATTACGATTGACTTCATAGTCCCTCATTTACTAATGGAACCTCACTCTGCACCACCTATTTCCCCTCAGCACTACATTTCCCCCTCGGCACCCTCTCCTTTACAGCTGTGCAGCTCATGTACATCGCACAGAAAAGGATTTATTTACCAAATGCTTGTTTCTTTGTCTCTCTGGTGTCCCCAGTGGCCAGAAATAGCTGAATCCATTTTCATTACATCATTTTTAGCAAAATAAACATTGAAAGATAGCCCTTAGAGACATCCACCCGGAAAACAATGCAGAATTGAGAAACTTTGGTACAAAGAAAATTAACTGAATTGGTTTCTGGTTTTTGGTGTCGGTGAGCATAACAAGAGCCGGGGTGGCCCTCTTGTAAGTCCCCTCCTTATAGAGCCCCTCTCCCGGATTTTTACACTTGTTACGTTTCTGTTGAGGAATTGGCTTCATCAGTGGCAGAACACAAAATGTGGGAGCCCCCCTGCGAGCCATGGTGATGGGCGCACCCCCAAGCTCCTCAACAAAGCAGGGACTACACCGCAGACTCCTGGGCCAGCCTGTATAATGATCCTGCTGCGGCTGGGGCACGCGGCACACTACTCTAGGTGAAAGATACAAGTATGTTTTTAATGGAACGTTAAATCTTTCGCCTAGTGTAAAAAAAAGGGGCGGGGCCTGGCCCAGAAATGCACCAGCCACCTCTATGCGTAGCCAGTAATATTATGCACAGTAATGATACCATAAAAAACATGTTTACGCTGGCTCTGCAATTATATGCTGGTATCACCTTGTAATAACATTCTCATGTTGGCTTTGCTCTTAATGCCACTAAAAATCTCAACCCCCAGGAACAAAACTAATTACTGCTGGTTGCACAAATGCCTGAACCCCTCCCCCACAATGTAAAAACACTCATCATGTTCACTTTGCCCCTACCAAAAGAAAAAAAGCTCTGCCAAGGTAAGAAACCATCACCGCCTTGCCAGCTGCACAAATGCCCCTACTCACCCTGTGAGAGCACTCATGTTGAATGTGCCATTAGCGTCAGTAAATGGATGCCGCCGTAAGGCAGCATTTCCTAAATCAGCCGGGATGCCACCAAACGGAATTAGCGTTTCCGCCACTTGATCTGCCGGAATTACTGGCCGATTACAAGTGGCAGGAATAACGGTAAATCCCCATTCCATGGAGTCCCATTGCACTCCATGGGGGGATTGCTGGTTTTACTGTTTTTTGCCAGTGGGGTGCCTGACTTACCCCAAAGCGTGCCTGTCAACGTAATTACCGGCACGTTCATTCTGTACCGGCAGGGTTGTAATGAGGCCCACCGGATTATTATTTTGAAATCATTTTGTAGGTAAAGTAATTCATCAAAGAAAACTCCCAGAATGACTGAGGGTTACTGCACTTCAGTGGGGTCTTCCCTGCAAACTGCTTCTGCAGTCCACTGCCTTATGCAATACCCTTGTTCTAATGGAAACATCAGCGAGCATCCTTGCTTTCTGAATGAAAGTCACTTGCCAAGACGATTTGTGATTACACATGTCCCCGATTTCCGCACCACAACCGCTTGGTGCCAGTCAGCACACGTAGCTAATTAATGCCCACCTGACTTTGACTCAAGAGATGTGACCTGGATCTGGCAGTTGCTTGGCAGCTTTATGGCTGTTGTTTGCCTAAACAAATTCTTAGAGGTCCAAATGATGAGTTTTTAGTTCTTATGGGGGGAAACAAAAACATTTAAAAAATGTGTATGCGCTGTGTGCAGCAGCGCCTGCCCACCTCATACGGCATTAGTGTCACACAACAGTTGTAGTCATGCCTATCCTTGAACAACAAAGAATTTTGATGCAGGTGCTGGTTGATTTTGGAATCGGCATTAAGAGAATGCACCTGCTGTTTCACATTAGCTTTCTGCAATGCACAGATGGATTGCTCCTGTGCATGAGGGCATCTGAGCACGGTGGGGCCCTGGCTAAGAAGGCGCCCTGGAGCCCTCGCCGTCTCGCCTCGCAGGAACCCCATCCACCATTTAAAAAGCCATGGAGTAAACAAACGAGGCCTGTATAATTGTTGGCATTTAAGAAAGTAGCATTACCATGACTTGAGCCGCTTCATCACGCATGTTGAGATCGTGCTGTGCGCTTGCTGTATGAATGAGTGCATCCCGGGACATGACTGTTTGATGAGGTCTTGAGATATGTGGACTTGGGACAAGAATGCACACTGCAATCCGCCAATGAAAGAGGCCCGTGCTAATGACATTTGCAGCAGGCCTGGTTATTAAATCACAGTGCGGTTTAGCTGTGATCATGGGGAGGTGTGTGATGGGTTGCGCTGTAAGTGGCGCCGTGCTTGATTGATAGAAGCACACTGGCGTGGGAACAATTGGGCGAGGATTTCATTCTATGGATAAGACTAGAACCTGAAAATCTAAGCTGCCCGATGTTTTGTTAGAATACTCTAAAGTGGGGATATGGAACATATGAAGAGCAGATAACACCGAGGCACACCTATATTAAAGGTTTTTAGTTAAATACACGGAGGGGTATTGTTAAAGACATTCTGCAATGTTTATATGGAATTTTGAGGTGCGGGGGGCAAAGGCTCAACCTTGGCATCTAGGTTGGATATGTAAGAATAAAAAAGTGGTTGTTCCTAAAGAGTCCTTTAGGAACTCCCGTTCCCTGCACACTTTCTATTGTCTGAAGATCAGACCAAACATTCAAATAAGTAATCAATAGTTCACATTAACCATTTGGTATAGTTAGCAATTTAATATAAGAAACTCTGTTTTTCAATTTTTCAGTAAAACATAATATTTTATTATACAAATAAAGAAGCCCAACGCGTTTCGAGTCTCAAACTCTTCTTCAGGGGCAATATCACAATTCATCAGATTTCTAAAAAGTAGAAAAAAACACATCTTAGAGCAATATTTCACACTGTAATTCAACAATAAAGTAGGTATTTTATAACAAATCAACACATATTTAAGAGAAGATCGATCAAGGTCCTCTATAAACTAGAGGGGGTCACCCCTACTGCAGTAAGTCAAAAGAAAATTTGAGTAAATCAGCTAGTATAACCATTATTAAAAAATGTGGAGAAAAGAGCTTAACTCGGCTCAGAACAACCAAATCAATCAACACATGCAGCCAAGAGAAATATCGAAAGAGAGATTGCTGTCAAATGGTCTCTAGTCAGTACAGTCGGTGGAAAAGCGGACAACACTTACCCCAGCAAGTGGGTGTCTAGATAGGGAAACAATCCTAGAGGTGCCCCTATTCATGAAGTATATGATTGATAGGACCCAGCGTCCAACAGTAGATCAATATTTAATCTGCAACACAAATAATAACTCTAATTAGGAAAAGATGTAGAACCTCGGTAGAATTTAGTAAGAAAATAAATAAACACTGACATCAATAATAGTGTCCTACTCAAAGGTAGCTCCGTAGTACCCAGAAGAAATCCTAACAGCAAAAGGCTGAAAGTAAGGGTAGAAAAGAAAAGGATGAGTGCTAGTTCGAATCACGAGTCAGCCAATGGTCCAGGGAAATGACCCTAAGATACTTACAGAATTCGCCAAAGATCTGGAAACGTAGGAGCCGAGGAGCCACACATCTCACCAAAGTAGGATGTGTTGCTCCAATGGGTGCCTTTTATTTATACTCGAAGGAGTGTGGAGGAGTGCATGCGCAGTAGAATGCGCGTGCGCCTAAGGAATAGGTAACGGGCGTCATAAGGCTGGCGTCATATGCGAACATGCGCAATAACGTTAGGAAGGAGAGTAAACACAGCGCTGTGACGTAGCAAGAAGGCGCATGCGCGTGCGCTTGATGGAAAGATGTAGGGCGTCATGAAGATGATGTCATTTAACGAGCATGCGTGAAAGCGTCAAAAGAAAAAGTAGTGACGTGGCGCCAGACCAAACACCCAATCGTAAAGGGTGAAAGGGTGCCAGACCTGTCAGCCAATCGACTAGGAGTAAGCAGAGTGTAGAATACTGATAGCACCGTCATCATTGTGCCACTACCTGCGTCAAAACGTGATGGTGGCTGTCAATTCAAAAACTACGGAAACAGAAGTAAACGTAAGACAGTGAAATACTCATCACGTAAAAGGTGAAGAAATGAAGATCAGTGAGATCGTCAGTCTCCCTACAGGGATTAAGTTATAGATGTCCAGAACTGAAAAGTCTTAAGAAAATACATACAATACCTGCCCACCTAGGGACGTACAATCTTACACAGTCACATGATCTAATCTAAAATAGACCAAATACAAAAAATAGAAATAAAATAGAATTACATTTTGTGTCAATGAATGAAAAAGGCAGTAAATTTGGATACAAGATTTATAAGAAAGGGCCCAGATAATGGAACATATGTCAGAGTTGAGCAGATTGAACAGCTGAACACATTCAGGGCCTGATTCACAGAAGCGTTTTATAATGGCACAACCCCATAGGAAAACGCTCTGTGAATCAGGCCCTGGATAGGGAGATCAAACGCAACAAATGCATCACAAATGATATATTTTCTGATAGCTCCTCCCTGTTTATTGGACATTACTAAAAGGTCTTGCCTTTTTCTTCCATATGTAATTCCTCACCTGCTCTGTTGATCTTGGGGTTTCCGCAAACGAGCCCCCCCCCCCCTTGTTCATGATGGCTGGGCATCAGCCAGCGAATATATATTGGGCTACTTTCACTGGCAAGGCATTGACATTGCCTTAACACTTTACAAACATGCTCACACTCTTCCAGCTGGGTGGGCTGGAGGTCAGCACTTCAGTATGACTTGGGCCTATATCCCGTATTTAGTCTTACGTGTGGTACACTATCATTTTAGAGGTTCTAGTTGCACTTTACATAAGACTACAATTTAGCCACATTGAGGAGTTATACATTTATACCTGAAATTCCACATACTTAATGAAACCCCAGGCATACTTAATCATTTGCCCTTCCAGGAATCTCCGTCGATTCCTACTTTTATTTCGTTTGAACCATCTCCCGGTACTTTCAGTGTTGGGCAGAAGAACTAAGATCCCGAAGGCTGACAGATATTGCTGGATGTGCCTTAATCAAACGGCGATGCAAACCTCTAAACGCGTTCTAACGGAGTGCCCTGTACTAGGTACTTACCTATACACGTTACGTGCGTGGATATGTGCATCAATTGAATATTATTACGACTAGGACATCTTGGTGGCAGTGTCTTAATACGCAAAACAGGTCACTGCACTTGATTCTGTGCAGGGTCTGGTTAATGGTCGAAATGAAATTACCAATGTAATAGCCCACAGATGGCTTAACTCAAATTAAATGTTGAGAAAGTCTGCAAAATTGTTAAGCGGACAAAACAGCAATGGAACAATAGTTCGATTTAATGTAATGATTGGTTTTATTTGAGTATGATTTTGATTTTGAGTATTTGTATCGCGCTCATGACGGACTGAACCATATAGTGTCACAGCTGGGACTAAGAAGAGAAATTGAGCAGACAGGTTATAGCCAAAATCTGGTTTGAAACAGTTCTTGTCATAGCATGATGGTAAACAATTATCTAAACAGGAATGTTTTTAGTGCCCTACGGAATTGGTAAAGGGTTTCCAAGGCCCTGATCTCTCTAGGAATACTGTTCCAGAGTCTTGGGCCGAAGACAGCAAATCGTCTATTACCCCCCTTGATACAAAAACAGATGAGGGGATGCTCAATAGTAATTGATCCTGTGATCATAGGCACCAGATAGCGGCTAATTGTGTCCCTCAAGTAGTCCGGAGCCAATCCATTTAGGCATTTAAATATAAGGCATGCCGCTTTAAAATGAATACGCTCTTCCATCGTCAGCCAATGAAGAGCTCGGCAGGAAGGAGATACATGGGCTGGCCGCTGCATTGTGAGCCTTTTGAAGCCTATAGAGTTGTTTTGCTGGAATGCCCATCTGCAGGCTGTTGCAATAGTCCAGATTGGGTTGTCTTAAAGCTGAGTTTATTCTATGGTTTGATTCTATGTAGGATTGTGTGTATGATTCCATGTATGATTATGTTTCTACGATTATGTATGATTTTATACATGGCTGATATACAGCGATATGTAAGCTTTTAAGGTTTTAATCTAATGAAAGAATGTGATTATGAAATTGATTATTATTGTTAATCTTTTCATTGCATAGTTGTGTAAAGTTTTATACTAAAATGAACGAACAAGGGTGGAATGAACATATGAAACACACATTCTGCCCGGTACTACAGGGAGCAGGGTAGCCACAGACAACACTCGCTAACAACACACACATGCTATATCAGCAGAATGATTATGTATCAGCATTCTGTTCCGAATTAGCAGTGAAATTCAATATAGAGGAAATATGTGGGAAAAAAACATTTTTAAAAAGAGTCAAGGTTACTACATAGAAAAAGATGATGTCTATAAATATCGAATGCCACTGCTAAGGTATCAACAATTTCTCTAGGTAGTTATTGAATTCGTTTCAAAAACGTGTTTTTTCGACTCATTTCAAATTTCTTTGTCTAAAACCTCTGCATCCATACATTTGCAACCACGTCTATCCTATTTACATATCTACGTGTATTAAGTGTCTGGATATTAGTTAAGTTTTTATTTGGATACAAAATCCACAGTTTCAGGATAAATAAATATACGCTTAGATCCATGTCCCGGCCTCGGATCTGTCTGGAAAAGAAACCCCTTGAGGTATGTGCTTAAATATATTCAATTGAGCAGAAGCAATAGAACCACTTTAAGTAGATGTATATCAATTTATTTGGCTTGTTGGGGTTGTATGACGATGATGATGTTCTATTTCATGTCATTGCAGGGTGTGAATTTACTGGTAAATTGGAGCAATGTAACTCCTGCTTGTAGCCTGCTAACAGCTACCAGAAGCAGCTTTTGACACACCAGGCAAGCTGGTGCCAGACAAACATACATATGTGACCTTAACCCTGATGTTTGACTAGATTCCTAAAGTGTAATGGGTCATACATAATGCCCAATGGTGATGATGCAGTGTGCTATCTCTTTACTCCCCAGTGGTAGCTACTAAATATAAATATAGCTAAATAGGAGTTGCACAGGTAATGGATGCACTAAGATATGCACCTTTATGGGTGTGGTGCACTACTGTCTCAACATCTTCTCAATATTAATGGGATTCAAACTATATTATCTTTAAATAGGCTGGTCCAAGTATCTTTAAAATGTGGAGAGATAGGAATGAAATAAAGTACTCATGGTAAGGTTTTTATTTCCCTCATTCAAGTAAGGGTACTCATCATTGATTTAGATTTATAATTTGGGAGGATAATATGGGCCACAGATTGTTTTTTAACATTGTTTTATAGGATGTTGTGACACCTTTTGCTGCAAGTCAGGGGACTCCACTGTTTTTTTCAATGCCTTTTGTGTAAGTTGTACTATACTCCTGATGAATGTTGGGGTGGGACCAAGCCTGATTTGCATATGGTCTCCCCCCTGGCAGGTGAAGAACACTGGTTGCCCAGAGCATTGCCAGAGGTTAAGATTAATTCTAAACCTTCCAGCCATCACCTCTTTTGTTTTGCTGTAATCACTCTGAGTGGGGTGGATATGCTCAGACGTGGGTCCCATGCCTGCTCAGCCTAGAGGCCCAAGCTACTCCTCACTAATGAGGCCCAACGAGGTCTTGTGCAGAAGGGATATGACCTGGCAGTTCTGGCTAGACTGCCCCTATTGGGGTTGGACCAAGTCTGATTTGCATATGGCCTTTCCCCTTTTGTAATGGCTTGAGAGGCAAAGAAGGATGGTCTGGAGGGTTGCCCAGAGGAATGCCAGAGGTTAAGATTCATCTTAACCTTTCAGCCACCACCTCTTTAGTTTTGCAATATTTAGTGTGGTAATGAACTGAAACGTAGAGCTCATTATGATGTATATGCAGTATATGTCAGGAATTAAGCACACTGAAAGTATGGTATGTTTATCTGAATAATTACACCGGGTTAGACAGTATTGTTTAGCAAGAGAGTTTAGTAGTGCTATATGGTGTTTATCAGATTAATGTTTAGATATAAGGAGTCACATCATGAACTGTTGCAGTAAAAATTCATATGCAAGGTGATAAATGAGACTTATATATATATATATATTTCAATTTTTGGGTGAAATGAGTGTAAATATGTCTGAAACGCCAATTGGAGTGACCTGCAGTGATTAATTTCCTCTATGGCAGGTTTTTTGCATAATGTCTCCTGGTTGGTCTGAGTTGCCTTGACATGGCTGAATGCCAAGAAACCACACAGGTGGCAACAGTGCTTTGCATAAGAACCTTTAACGTAACATAACATAAGATGGGGTTATGGTCTTGGACTCCTCTTTAGTTGTACAGAAGTTGTATGTACACCAGCTGTATACAGAGAAGTCATTTTATACATGGGCCATACCAAAGAAATACAAAAGGCAATCCAGTTCTTTTGTTCCTTGTCCCCTGGACAAGAGGGCGATCCCATCACAAAATCTACCAATGCAAGGTTGATCAAATGCTACAAAAGAGAGTGCTACACACTAGAGCAAAAGCAATTGCTTTCTAAACCAAGGGCACACAACAAGGGAACGGGGCCTACCCTGGAATTTATAGCCAATGTTTCGCTTGACATAATATTAAAGGCAGCAACATGGAATTCTCTTTATACATTCACCAGACACTGCTACTACTCAAACAAGGGCAGATTCACGAGTGGACCAGGAAGTTCTGCAGCAGTGCCACCTATATGCCCTAGCCACCAAAATCACATACTGCCCAGTATTCTATGCATGGCATTGTGGATCTAAACAGATTCAGAAGCCCATGAAGCTAAATTATACTTACCCAGTAATAGTCTTTCTGGATCTTGTATCTGTTTAGTATCCCATGCACCCACCCACCCACTCTTGCTGATGTGAAAAAGAAGGTTAAGACACTATCATAAAAAGATTGCATGAAGTGGGGGATCGCACAACATTAACTGCATGGGCTTGCAATGCTTTTGGAATTACATACACATGGAAAACAAAGAATCTAAAGGTGTAAGTACAGAGTGGCATTTTAGATTCCTGTACATATAGGATAGGGATAGTATGACAAGAAATCCCCTTAAGATGTGTATATGTACTCTGGAAAATACAACCTGTAATACTCAGACCCACCACTAGATGGAGGGATATGCATGGTATGTGATTGTAAACAGATACATGCTCCATAAAGACTATATCTGCGCAGATGACATTTATCATATATACGGTTAGTAAATGCTACAAAGAACTAGATAGATGTTACATATATTAGTTGTCACTGGATACAATCACTATTAATTCACAACATGATTTATGAATTTGTGTAATATAATACTGCATGGCGTAAAGTAACTTTGGGGGGTTCAGTGCATAAATAGGATATGCATTATTGTTTTGTAAAGTTATTATAATTTTAATGTGTTATACAGCTTCATCGTTATGGTCATTTCAAATTATATTATAAATGAATAGTATGTTTTTGTTATATGTTTAATTTTCACTTACTAATATTGCTTGTTAGTTTACACGTTACACCTTTTTTTCTTACTCCCCCACACTTTTCCAACTACCCGTTATTGTTCCGTAGGAGCACATTGCAGCAGCCTAATTATAGCATAAGCACTATCCAAACAACCAACATGACATAGCATCTTAAAGCAGGTGAAATGTAAGTTTAGAAGTGCTCTATGTTTTGCAGAAAACGCATTCTTTGTAGCTTCTGACCATGTTTTACTGGACAACATTGATAATATGATATTGTTGCAGTACTTCTTCTTGGATAGATTCATTTTGATATGGTTTTAAAATAACAATCTGTGTTTTTTTGTATCCGTTTCTCCCCTCTTTGAGGAACAACCCACAGTGTATCTGCCCCTATCTAATACTAATGTAGGCAGAGAGGCTTGAATCCCTGGTGATTACTTTTCAGCAGGAAAAAAACAGGTATAAGCTGTAGTGATTCGTCGTACCTGCAGCGGCCATCCTCATATATGGCTTCTGCTATTACTCAAGAAATATGCCCCGAGCGGCGGAGGCATTACCGACTCAGGTAATGCCCCCGGCCCGTAGTTATAGGCCAGAGCGAAGAACATATAGTTATTAATAACAAAAACATACCTGAATCCCTGGCGGAGGACGAAGGCGGCCTCTGGCCGTGTGGAGGCTCGGAGCGGGGATGGCCCCACTTTGCGCCTCCTCTTTGGCTGAGGGGCTGCCAAGCCGCCCTCTGGGAACAAAGGCATGGAATCCAGGGATACCCGGCCGGGTAATGCCTCGGCGAGGGCCAATCAGAATGGTCCTTTCATTCTGATTGCGCCCTCTCCGGGTACTAATGCTAATTCTTGACTGGGTGGTAAAAAGCAGAGAAATCCAGGAAGCATGAATATGGCAATGCCTACTCTGACAGGAACATTCTCAAAATCTACCAGAGCTGACTGCAAACGGGGTGGTAGGTGTGGTCCGCTCGGTCAGATTTAAGGGCTCAGTCAAAATGAGCACTAAGGGTTTCTTTCTCTGCTTATGAAACCCATTTGATTTCCAGAGATAGAACGCATCAATTTATTTCCACATTTCTGCAAGTAGTCTGATGTTATTAAATAATTAATGTCATCATACAATATTTAAGATAAACGTTTCTAGTGGCTCTCAGATTAGAGATTAATAAATGAGGCGCAGGGAATTGAGGTGCCCCATAGCACACAGCATGCGCATCGCTGGATCTAGACTTGGTGATATGAATACAAAGTCAACCGGAACCCTCGCTCACTGTTTATCGCTAAACATCTGACCTGGGTCTAATCAATAAGGTCGAGTGCAGGTTGCATGGAGTTTTACCAGCGGCTTCCAAACATTTCTATTGGATCTGGGATCTATTAAGTGGTGGGACATCTTTGGCACCAGTGGAAGAACCTGCTACTTGAGAGCCGTGTGGTATACTGGTAACAGTAATAACCATTAATGTAGTGCATACCATTTACTGCATTGTATTGTATTTTGGCACTTAAATGATATGTGTTACTTGTACCTAATGTAATGGACTCGTGTAATAAAGCTTGGGAGGATGACAGGCTGAGTCAACACTCAAACCTGACCTGCCAGATGTAAACTGAGCTATCTCAGCGGCTCTGTAATCACATTATATGAACTATCATTCATTAAGATGATTGAAATTGTGTATTTTCTAGATGCATCGATTGCTATTCCCTAAAGTAGCATTTCTCACATGTGGGGGCTGGGACCCTTAAGCCGCCATTTAAAAACTGTCTCAGAAGGATCAGTCAGGGATAACTCATAAGCAACTTAGTAACTTTGAAAATGAGGGCAGTGGTTTTCAGACACGCCCCCAATTGTTCCCTAGAGGAAAATAGGTCGCATGAACCAGGTGTGAGAAACTCTGCCCTGAGGAGTGGCCTAGGAGTGTTCACACTATGCGCTCATGGAAATTCATTAGAGCGTTTTAAGCATCGGCCGTGAGGTTTTCGGTGTAGTTTGTGAGTACCTTCAAATGAACAAGTGGAAGAGGGTGGGCACCACTAATGTATATTCTATTTGTAAACTCGTTGTGTTAACTGCTTCACATAGCTCATATGGTACTTTTGAAGCAAAATGGTGTGAAAGCCCTTAGCACAAGGGAGTACAAGACCAAAATTAAAGGGTCAGGGAGAACTCGGTCCCATCCACGTATGTTTGAATGCTCTGCACTCTGCACTGCATATTGCCACTTTTGATGATGCAATAAACCATTACTGAGTCGAAATATTGGACTAATGAGAAATGATTGAAGTAAAACAGAGTATTCAAAATAAGTAGAAGGAAATTTACGAATGATTCGTTGAACATTGTTATGTGAGCATATATATGGGACAGAGTGTTCTCGGAACCTTTAATGTTTACCTTGAAAAGAACGCCAGGTTGTGGTATTAGATCTTCCTATGTTGCTTTCCACCAGTGGTATCAGCATTGTTTCTAAATTGCTCATACAACTTGTATTACTCTATTCATCGAAAGCTGTGTCTTCTGATGGTCCTTAACATATTGACACAAAGCAGCTAATTAACAAGCAGTCCTTTTTTGTTGAAATTGACTACAAGTGTAAGTTACTGCTAAGAGTGGTTGTAACTTAAACCTAAAAAGAATATTCACAAAGAAATCCAATCTACCCTAATCCTGTTGGAAAATCATTGCAAATTGTGCTCGATTCCCAGAAAAAAATGTCAACTTGCATCCAAAATAGTTTGTCTGACATAGTCATTTGCTCCTGAGTAATTTGCTCCCTGTTAGGAAGAAAACCAATCTAATTCCATATAAACTGTGAGTTGAATGTTTCTTTTACTCCAAAATGTTTCCACCACACATCTCTGCTTATTGCACAATAGTGGGCGGTGACCCTGGAAAGTCAGTTTGCATCTGTAGGAGCTCATTGGCTCCAGTTCACTCCTCAATTTACTTCGCACTATTTCTGTCCTCTCTATGACTAGCGCATGCCTGATCTGCCAGTAATAAGAATATTATATTGGAATTCATTTCATAGAAGTTATAATCGAGAATTTTTTTGTGTTAAACTCCCATCACCCCCTATCCTCAGCCCACAGATACCGGAAACTCTGTTTGGCAGACGATAATTGAGATGAGGGTGTCTAAGTCCACAGCTGCAGCCACACACAGGCACTGCTCGGCAGCCCAGCGGCTGGTATGCCAGCACGTAAGACATCTAGAAATGTCTGGCGAGAACTCTCCATCTTTCTCTGACAATGTTGGAGCCCTGCTATAGTTCATAAACAAAGAAACATGCACACTACTATCGAGGGACTGCTGATGGAGAACATGGGGCTGGACCAGAGTTGGGGTATTCGATAGCGGAGGCTTACATGCCACTAAGGGATTGGAGAGAGGGGAAGGAAGAATGGCACTCCGGAATTAGTGGACGAAAGTTGAGAACCTAACACCACATATTTGTGGTGTTCCGCTTAAAATTGGAAATTTGGAGGACTAACACTAGTGATATAGTGAAATGCAATCAAACTTTGGCCTGTGTGGGCAGAGGTGTATTTCACCATCAGGAATGAAGTAGAAACTGGCGCGCTGCCCGGATTATGGTGTGATGGGAGGGGACAGAGCTTTTTCTCTATTTTCCTCAATGAAATCCTCCCCAGCGTATATTGTAAGTGGCCTCTACAGTATGCACCCTTACAAGAGAATTTAATCTGTTATAATGCAGGGAACTGCGTGAAATGCTACGGTGATGTAATGTGTATTGGCTAGTGATATCAAATATATATGGATTGCATCAAAAATATGGGGGGAGGGGCAGTCTTTTTGTCTTTTTCCAGGATAAGATTGGCTACGGACACACATTTTGGGTTTGGATTATTACTAAAACCAAGAATGATCTGTTTAAATAAGCATTTGATGTAAGTGCTTAGCATTGGCGTTGATACATGTTCCTTTAAATATTATTAACAGTTGATAAAGGTCTCATTCTAGTTGGAGTTTTTGAAGACAGAGGAATTGATGTCTGCCTACTTTTAACAAAAATGGCTAAATTGCTTGACAACATGCAGAAATTAGGTTTGAATTTCTATGAATGGCCACTGCTTACATTATTCATATTATTGTCGCTGTGTAGCCACTGTGCCCTTAGATGACAGTTCAAGTTGGTATTTGAGCATTGTCGGGTCGGCGCTGCTGTCCATGGCTGATTGGCCAGTCAATATAGCATCTCCATCGTTCTGTATTCAGCGGCGTGCCCTACTGCCACGTCCGCTTGGCACCCTACACCACTGAGCGAGACTACTTGGTTGATATTGTGAGCAGATTTCCAAGGTGTCCTATGGAATTCTGCCGGAAATGTGTGCAGAAAGATAACGCGGCCTTCCCTCGCGTTTTGGTAAGTGGGTTCCCTTCACATCTCCGCTCTCCGGCAGAGATTAGTGCGCTCCCCGCAGAGATAAATCGCAGCCGGTGCGGGGACTCCAATCTCAAAGGTTGGTCCCTCCAGGAGGATTGGCTTTCTTCACATCCTTCAAAGGCTCTCAGGCAGACAATAAAGAGTTATCTGGGGCACAGCTAAATGGATCAGATCTCCCGAAAATTGAGGGTCCCCTTTCATCTTTGTGAAACAACTCTGAAAAGGTAAACCACTGAAAGGCATCATTTTCTGTTGAAACAAGGATCTAGTGTTCTCAATTATGTGATGTCAAGCATTTATCATAAGAATACAAGAACTAGAACCAGTATTTTAAATCTCAGATTTGCCAATATATGAATTTCAGCTGCATCGTCAATTTTTAGTGATAGAGTGAAGATTATGTTCAAGATGATGTGTATTTTACAATTTCAAAGGTCTTATTTTATAAAAATAAAACGGAGATTCTTTATGCAGAAAAGGCGACTCTTTTGCATCCTATTGCTGTTTTCCCCACCCCTTAGTCCCTTCCTATAACGGCGAGTGGGCTCATGAAACAGATATTGAGGTCTTAGGCTCTTTGGAACCGAAACTCACAAGGTTTCCATCCCGCCAAGGGCACTTTACACACTGTTAAGGAATGAGTTATAATGTTCAGCCTTTGGGAGGGAATGCAATTAAATGTGATGTTTTGTGTGTAAGTAAACAAGCGATTTGAAGACAATAGCATGCGAGGATAAAGGTCCTTTCCCTTCACTGTACTGTGTCCAAATACTCAGGCGCAAAGGCCTGTAAATGGTACATTATACACCGTCACTGTAGCCTGTGCCCTGTTAAAGAGCCTACACCTGACCCTTCCTGGTTCATCTGGACAGTAAGTGACCCTACAGCTAAGAAACACGCTCAAGGATTGCCTCTGCCTAGCTCGTCCAAATTCCTCTGTGGGAGCTGTGGTTGAGGACCTTATGTCTGTAACCCCACCAATACATTGCAAACTTGGGGGAATATTGGGGCAATAAGCCCAGAAACGGCATGCCAATACCGCCCAAGGTAATGCCCCCAGGGCCCATAGTTACAGGCCTTACCACCGTCTAGTGGTTTATTACCATTAGTACCCTGGCCCGTTAGACCAGGGTACTAATAGCATTTTCTTCTGTGCTGAAACGCTGTCGTGCTTCGGAACAGAAAAAAAAAGCAACAGAAAAAAGTCATTGGGAGCAGACGTGCTGGGAAGCATTTGCTCCCGAGAAAAGTAGAAAAAAGAAGGTAATTGGGGTTGGGAGGTGGCAGGGAGCGGATAGTTTGCAGGGGAGGGGAGTGGGGGAAAGAAAAACATACCTGAATCCCCGGCGGGGGACGAAGGCAACCTCCAGCCGTGGGAAGGCTCGGAGCGTGGATTGCCCTGTTTCGAGCCTCCTCATTGGCTAAGGGGCGGCCACGCCCCCGCCGGGAAAAAATGCAGGTACGTACGTGCGTCCACTGGATTACACTGTGGTATTGCTAGTAAACGAGCCAATCACCATTTAGTGTAATCACGTGGATTACAATGCTGGGTACTAATGATGATTAGATTATGTGGCAGATCAGAATAAGGAAACTGAGGCTGTGAAGACGTTTTAAGCATAAGGTGTATTCTAACGTAAAAATAAGGCCTAACTCTCCCTATATCTCTGGGGTGTTTCCTACCTATTTTGCTAACTAAGGTGCTTGTCAGTCAGAGTAAATGTCCAAATACAAGTCCGTCCACTGTCCAAATGCAATTTATCTGAACCGACTACTAATATGTAACTAACTAACAACAGGAGAATGACTCCTGTCTCCTGGTTGCTGTCTTTTATCACATGGTTTTCTATATTCTTTCGTTCCACTCAATAGATCATGCACAAATAGACTCTTTTTATCTTCTGGATTATGTTCCATAACTCTTGAAGGAGACCGACAGTTTTCCTCTCCCCTTTTATGCCAACAATCTTACTTTTGTATATGTACCTTCTCTCTTTCTTGTCAGGTTCTAGCCTCTCTTCCTAGAGTGCTGTTTCATGTATACACTGTGAC
Source organism: Ambystoma mexicanum (assembly GCF_040938575.1). Taxonomy (NCBI): domain Eukaryota; kingdom Metazoa; phylum Chordata; class Amphibia; order Caudata; family Ambystomatidae; genus Ambystoma; species Ambystoma mexicanum. Next base: position 1,079,251,546 of record NC_090925.1, read on the forward strand.
TTTCTGGTCTCCTCTGTGTTTGTTCCCTAATTATCCCTGTTATATTATCTTACTTATCTTCGAGACCGGCACTGGCTTTTCCCTTTTCCCAAGGTGACAACTTGTCAATTCTACTTCTCTCCCACTTTGGGTATTTCTGCTTACTTCCAGTACTTTTCTCTATTCTATTCTCTTTCTCATCTTCAAGACCTAAGCTGACGTTTCCTTTTTCCCAAGGCAATGAGTTTACAAATCTACTCCTCTCCCCGTTTATGTATTCCATGTAGCTCTGTCTTTCATGAACTCGGTTCTCTTTACTCGCCTTATTTCCAATACTTTTCTCATTAGCACTGGGGTGAGCTTTGCTCAAGTTATGATGTGTTCTTCTTAACGGTCCGGTAATTGTGTTCTCTGTTTTGACCTGCTGTTCCGAGGGGTACGTCTCTGGTACTGGTAAGGTCATGGGCTCTCTCTCTGCTTCTTCTTTGTACTGTGGCTCACTAGTCACGCTATCTGATTTACGTGCGTTTCTTTCTCGTCTTCCTAATTGACCTTGCTCTGCATCTTGGGTTGGGAGTTTTTTTTGCCCTTCAGTGGTATCAGTGTTGGTCTGCGGGGTGACAGCTCACCACTGTTGCTTTGTGGTCACGCCACCACCGAACTCTCTCTTCCCTTGCATTGTGATTCCTTTCATTCCCATGCACCGGTCTCCCAGCATCTTTGGCTATGCTTTGGAGATCGATTGGCTTACGTGTGCTCTGCATTCTGTCAGAGCTCCGCCTCCTTTTGCTCTGCTAGGCACAGGGGGCTTCATCTGGTTCTCTCTGCTTTCCGGCTTCTCAACCTCTTGCCGCCTCTCGCCTGTCTCTTGTCACAGCCTCCCTTTTCAGCATCCTTGGCACAGTCCATTGGACGGACTGATTTAAAGGGATAGTCTTCGTTTTCTGTTGTGGATGGCATAGGTTCACTTCATCTTTATAGAATGTATAATGTTCCATTATGTTAGACAAATCCATGTAGGCCATCACCTTGAGGACATCAGGGAACTCCACACGGGAACAGGAGTCCTTGATCCCTAGGGAGGGTGTTGCAAAGCAGGCTCACCTCCCTAACCTCAGGGGCTGGGGAGGGTTCCCCCTTGGGGAGAATGGACAAATTCCCTGAATTCGTCACAACTACCATTAGGCTCTCATAAGTCCACCCTACCTTTTTGTTTGGTGTAAAACAAGTCACTAGCATAACTGCTGAAAACTATATTTGTATCTTTTTCATGGGATTGTCCTGTACAGAAGTCGGGTTCAAATAGGAAGTATTTTTTAACTTCTTCTGTCATCTTGGTATATCCATCATGAGGACCTGAAGGAAAACGCTCTTTACTGAAACAATGTCTGAAGCAATTGACAAAATTGTCCCGGTGAACTGGTTCAGAAAGAGTCTGAAATTGGGGTGGAACAATATTCCACAAACATTTTGGACTCACCTAGAAAGCTTTGCTGTCACTCAAGGGGAATATATGAGGGAACTACTAAGGAGGGCAAAAGGTTTCCATCCCCGCAGGACCCTACACAATTCCCCACGGCCCGACTGGGACCAGCAGGCCCCCTGTAGGCCAGTGGGCATATATATATATATATATATATATATATATATATATATATATATATATATTTATTTTTATTTTGTTTAATTTTACCAGCGCTCTTGTCATGGAAATAGAAATAAGTTAGCGTGCTGGGGTGAGGAAGGAGGTTCTGGTGAGGGAAAGGGAGCATAGGTAGTTTTTTTTTAAGTGTGATGGGGCTGGTTCATACTCCACCATCCCCGCAAAGAGTTTCACAAATATTTGCAGTTTTACAACATTTTGGATTGGACAATCACCAATATTTATGGGTTAATTTTGTGAAAGTTCTCCCAGCCTTAAGACCAACCAAAAAAAGAAATGAGTTTATGGAACTTTCAGCCACTTAGATTTCACTGCTTCCAAAATGGTGCATGCATAGGTCTTAAGATTAAGTGCCATAGATTGCAAAGTATCTAGGGACGTCTAACTCGAAAATGATAATAGGCGCCTTCTATTTGCAAAAGGGAAAAATGGCAGTCCTACATTCTAGATGTCTACATGGAAATGAATGCCTAGAACAAGAGCCTGCAATAAAGATTGCGCACAGTTTGGAGTGCCTTGTCTGAGCCATGGTGTTTACTCTAATGTTGTCAGAAGCCCTGATTTCATTTATAGAGATTGTGGCGGGTGGTAAAGTCAGTGCAGTGTCATGAGAGAGAACTAGCCTTGGTTCTGACAGGATTGACCTGACCCATCAGACTTTCACAGAAACGACAAGAGTTGCTAGCATTATGACCTCGTCTACTTGTTCCCTCTCCCCCCCACAGACTCCAAACCTCAATGCCATTTGCCATCTCGCTCCCCCCTCACCTACTCTCCTTTCCCACCCCAACCACCCAATGGCATCCGATCCCAGAGTCAGCTATTGCTGTGTGACTTGGGTACAACAGTGTCTTGGCGAGGAGCAAAAACGCATTGCCCCTTGACGTGTTTTTAAGTACAGCGCAACGTTGAGCCTACTTTTCTAGCATAGGCCTGAAGTGTACTTTTTTTCTTTTGTGGATACTCTGGTGAGTGGGTTGATAATGGTGCAGAGCAAAAGCTTGACCAGGAAGCCACTGGCAAACCGTGTGTTGCGCTAAATGGATTTTCCTTATCACAGGCCAGCAGACCCCAACAATGCCCTGACCTTCTGACCTCCCACTGGCGTGCGGATTCCGTTATTAGACATTTCAGCACAGAACACTGCATAGACCAAATGCCTTCAATACAAGTTTGCCAGAAGCGGCTCCATTTCGCCTGGAAAGGGTGTTTGTAGTCCTGCGTGGCGAGGTGTTAGGGTCAGTTCAAGTGCATCAATGTTATGTGTATAATTCTGTAACACGTCTTTTGTTTTAATTTTTATGGGGATAATTCCAGTGGTGGAAATTCATAGCTTCATATTGTAGAATTCCAACAGTCTAAGAAAGAGCAGGACATAAGTATTTTATAATCATGCATGCTCAGAGAAAAACCAGAACTACCCGGGATACACAGCGCAGCTCCCCGCGTGCTGCTTTGTGGCCACTATGGTTTAACCCATCTCACTGCTGATCCAGTCGAAATGGACCTGTCTACAGCTTTGACCGGAAATGGCAGCCGGCTGTTTCTGAATCTCTTCCACATGCTTCCATAGAGAGTGCAAAACTATGCACAATGCCTTATCAAAGACCCTGTGCTGTCAATGCACGTGATGTCACTGAGAAGTCAAGGGTCTTGTGATGTCACTTCCGCTACCCCGGAGATTTTGCGAAATGATGCCGCTGGGATTGCGGTTCCATTCATCTCTGTGATGCCTTCAAGCCACCCGACTCCATACACTGATAAGGCAACCGATCGTGGCCTGCTTTGATATGGCGTTAATCGTCCATTCCAAGGGGTAGAACAAGGGGTAACGGCCCGGCCGCCCAAGTTATCTGTCTGAGCGAAGCAACGGCGTATAACAAGGGATCTGGACCGTTGACACCCTCCCAACCCCCGTTCCAGTCCCTGGAACAGGGGATTAAGGCTATTGGCACGTTTGGTTGCCAAAGCGGTTACCCGGGGTGCTAAAAAAAAGTATTTCCCTTCGTTCAACGGGATGCTGCGCACGTCCCGCTGAACGAAGGAACATGCTTTTTAAAAGCCACCATGGAAGGGGAAGAGGGGCTTCGTACGGAGCCCATCTTTCCTTTCCATGCCAGCCAGCGGGTGACGGGGAGAAGGAGCGGCTGCTCCCGCAGCACTTGCCGCCGCAGAAATAAAGTAAGTGGGGGATGGAAAGGGGCAAAAAAAGAAGAACAGAAAAGGGAATGAGGGTGGGGGGAAGATGGTGGCGGGGTTGCCGGCCGTCAGGCGGCATTGAATGCAAGTTTTCACTGGCAGTTCAAGCTTGCGTTCCTAGCCACCTGATTGAATGGCTCCCCCCACCGGGGTGCTAATAGCAGATGGGAACCAGGCATTCTCAACGAAAAACAGAAACCATTCGCTCTTTTGAGAGACCCTCCTTATTACAGGCACAGGTTTCTCGGATCAACCTATGCCCGTGCCCCATCGGCAGTCTCAAAAGTTTACTCCTGTGTTTGCTTTGTAGAAAACCTCACCACCGCCCAACATATCCCAGCCAGGGTTACAGCTCAGCTTTGCAGGGGTTTTTCCATCAGTCATTAATTGTGGCATCAGAAAATGGCACAGTGAATATACGATAGAAAAACGTGTTACCTTATGGCAGGACACCTTGTCTGACCAAGACCTCAAACTTTAAACTGTAAAGCTTTTTCTAAAAATCGCTGAATTGCAAAGCTACGTTTAATGGGAGTTTTAAGCTAGTATATCAGAAACATTTTGTTGGCTACCTTTCTATGCCTTCTCCAAATAGTGGTGGAACGTTGTCCCCCTTTGTTCCCCTCCACTTCGACCTTTGGTTCCCGAGCCACCCAAGCGGAAACCCAATGTCCATGTTGAATTATGTAACATGGAGGCAGAGATGAATTGCGCCCGTGTGCAGGAAATGCATACGCTAAGTAGCTCTTGACACCTGCGGAGGAGCGTCTCACCTGTTTATCTAGTGGCCTGCATTTCTGTTTATGCAAATAACGAGAACCGGGAGCTCCTCTGCCCATGAGAATGTTCCGCTCGGTTTGGCACATGTGCCTGTGTCCTCCCGAATAGTCTGCAAATATTTGCGTGTGAGATTTCCTGTTGTGTTTGCAGAGTCTCTGCAGTGTTTGCATTCTCTGGCCTGCCTCGTTCCACTTCCTCCTCCCCCCGCAGAAAGACAGGCAAGCGCTGGCGAGTCATTCCAAGCGCGTGGACATACCCGGTATTTTTGGATGCCTTGTGGATCGTTAACAATATTGCCTATAGTTGCAGTTCATTATTGCCTATTTGCACTCGCAAATCGACTGATGGATCCTGGCTAAAGTGGCGCGGCAGCTCCTCCACGGAAGCCTGTCTGCTTATTTGCTGTGCGCGCTTTGCTCTAAGAGGCAGCGCTCTGAACCGGGACGCCGAAATGGCCTGAACAAATTGCATCTGATGTGAGATGATCCGGGAAGTATTAGGCAAAGACTGCGCCAGCTGCCACCAGGACTGGCCTGCGCCCAGTCAAGCTGTCCACATGCGGGCATTGGCAATTGCCAATCACAGAGCATGAACAGACTGCGCCTGATGCCTAGCAGGTGGCCTGGCCCAAGAGACCCAGGGGCAGTGGAGCAGGAATTGCCCGGGACCATGTGTGTCCCTCGCTTGCCCTGGATGCAAGCCTTTAACCCGGAAGTAGTGTTGCATTGCAAGAGATCCCTCTGATCTCCCACCGCCCTTCCTTTGAAGTGACCATGCCTGTCAATACTACTTGCCTCGGATTTCTAACCCATCAACAATTGCCACAGAAGGATACATGTTGCACCCACGTTCCAGATTGCAGCACCCTTACTTTGCTTACCTGGGGCTAGATTACAGACACGTTGCACCGGTGCAAGTGAAACGTTTGCACGGTATTAGCACCAGGGCAAAGTTTGCCCTATTTTTAAAAACACTGGGACACGTTAAAAAACCTTTGCACCTTGACAAGTGCAGTTTGGCATATTAAAAGCACCAGGGCAAAAATTGCCTGAGTGCTAAAAAGAAAATGTTTTAATGCATTTTTGCATCAGGGCAAAGTTTGCCCTAGTGCTAATACCATACGCTGCTATGAAGTTTCATCCCCTGTCAGAAACGACTTCCTTGGGGAATCCACCACGGGAGAATATCCCAATCAGATATTTTGAAACCACAGGAGCTTTGATGCTCCTCAGAGGGAAAGCCTCAGGGTATCTTGCGGCATGGTCTACCACCACCAAGATCTATATGTACCTTGAGCTGGTTTGACGATCCAAAGGACCCACAATATCCATGCCTATTCTCTCGAAGGTCGCCCAAGCACGGGTAGTGGAATTAAGGGGGCCTTTGTGGCACTACCTGACTTGCCAGAAGCTTGACAACTCTGGCAGGACCGGACAAATTCCTTAACTTTTAAGCCAAACTGCAGCCAGTAAAAGTGTGCAGAAAAGGGTCTGAGGTCTTAGTCACTCCCAAGTGGCCTGCAAAGGAATTTGGTCAGCCAAGTCTAAAAGGAACGTTCTGTGGCATTGAGGAATCACCAACCGCCTGGTGCCCACGCCCTCAGAGTCCTTTGGCTCAGGGTACAGGAGTCTAGCTCCCAGTACGCATTGAACAAGCCAGGGGCCTTGCCCGTAGCCTGCTCCCCTGACTGCTTCCGCAGAGCTGCCAGAGTGAGACACTTGTTTGGGCTTTGAAGAAGTCAGTAAGATCTGGGCCCAGAGTTGATACAAACTCATCCAGCTTGGGAAGTCCCTTCAGATCTGCACCCACCTGGTTCTCCTCTTCAGGATCCTGTGCTGCGCCAGTGTGACGAATCAACTTCCGGGGCAACAGTGGTCCATGGATGAATATCGGTTTCTAAACTATCAATCAGCCCCACACCTCTAGTACACCAGAAGGAATCCAAACAGATTGGAAACACAAGTAAATTATAAACCTCCTTGTCCAATTTTGGTAACGTGGACGGAACGGCAGGCTTATCTCTACAAGGTTGTGGATCGTTGGTTAGTTGCAACACAGCGAAAATACAATTATTACCCGATAATAAAAGGGACTGTAAAGCCAAGGTTGTATAAAAATATCTACTTTATTATTATTACAACAGACAGTTCTAGCACACTAAACAATACAACCTACCCTGTAACGGAACATAGAGGACAGACCTTTTCAAGAAGGAAAGGGATGCACTCTGGATTCTACCAGGAGGGCAGTCAGTAAAGCAATTAGTCTTAACTGTTCATGGTTATTTGTTTTCTGCACCAAGGGAGCAAGGGGTCATAAATGTCACTAGGGGCCTTTCGAGAAGGACCAGGGGTAAAGAACCACAATGTACCTTGTGCTTGTAGATGATCTTGGTGCTCGACAGTGTTGAGTCAGTTCCAGGATGCTTAGCAGCTCCTGCGACAGAGTTCAAGATGGGAGACAGCTGCGTGTATTAGCCGGCAGGCAGTTCGGCAAGCGAGGCTGGATGGACGGCTGCGGGCTAGTCTACACCGTGGCTCGGGATCAAGAATTGTTGTCTCTGTGCTGGTTGGCAGATCTGGAATGCTCGTCGAGGCATCTCGGATGGCTTTAGTGACTGCAGCGTGACAACAGTCAGTGGTGCAGCCGGTCATGGTTCGAGGGCTCGACTGCCTCGAAAATCTCCTTACAAGATGGACGCTGGTTGAAGCTTGTTGTGGCACTGCTCCTAGCTTCTTCTCAGGGCGTGTGTTGTCTTTTAAGGCGGACGGCCGAAAGCTGAGGAGAGTGTTTGCAGACAACAGCCTTGTCCTTTGTTCAGAGGCTCTCTGGAACTTCCCACCTAGCAATCTTGCTGGCAGAACCTAGCACAGCATGCTGTGTGCTGGCTGGGTACAGATTCTGGAGCTGCTGCACAGGTCCTCTGAGTCTAGCATCTCCCTCTGTTCCCTGGGAGATGTTTAGGGGAAGGATCTTGCTTCCCTCTTGGGAATCCTAGCCTTCTTTCACTGGGGAAAGCTGTAAGGCAGACTGTACCTTCAGCCAGGCTGCAAATGAGTCCTTCTTCTTACTCCTTTTGAAGTTGTTGGATGATCTGCTAAGTGAGGGGCTCAGCCCTCTTTTACAGCTAAATGGGCCCCAGTGATTGGTGCAGGCTAAGCCTATCTTAATGAACCAATCCTGGTTCCCACCAACAATCTTCTGTTATGCGTGAGGTCATGACCAGAGTGCTTTGCAACAGGAAAGGTAAGGGGTGACACCATGTACTACTAAGTCTCACCCATCTTCCTGTCTGTTGTGAATTAAAGTGTCTCTCTGGTTAATTGAGCTCTCTATGACTCCTGATCAAAGCGCAGGTTTCCCTTGAGGTTTGTGGCGGGAAAAGACTTTCTGTCTCCATTAATTCACATACTTCTTCCCTCTGAAAGGGGATCTCCCTGTAGGGGTTGCCTACTGTAAACAGTTGTCCCAGATATGCCATTCACTGCCCTTCATACAGAGAGGTGGGATCTAGCTTCAAGTTGACACATTGCATATGAAAGAGGTGTTGCTTTCCTGTTCCTTTTGTCAGTTCTGCGATCAAGCCTCTCACAGTCCTCTTTCAATTAACTCTCATCAGTATGTGCTGCCACCAGCGCAACTTTGACAATAGACAGGGCGGATCCATGGAGCCTTTGATATTTAATTAGACTGGCCATGGCAGGAGGAAGCTGTTGCTTTGCCCCTTCCTGAGATGTTTTGATGTAACCATGGCTGTCACATTTCAGCTGAACATGATTGTGGGACTGCACCTGTAGGCTGTGTCCACCCAAAGTACACATGACTATGTGTTTGTTGTGCAGAGAGCATAGGGAAATGTGTGCGGTTTAGTCCAACACATTTTCCAAGGTTGATCTTGCATCATTCAATTTCTTTTAAAAAAAACAAAAAAGCCCAAGCAAGTGCCCACCCGCTATGCGGCTGGTCGGATTCCTCACAGGAGGGGTGACTCTCAATAAGGTGCGATCAGTGGTTTTAGAACTTGCTAAAGGGCTGTACTCCTGCACTATAAGAGATAGAAGAAGGGGGGGCATTAATGGAAAGTGCTTGTCAGATAGTAAATGCCATTAATCACCTGGGCGTTGGAGGGGCAACTGGGACATTAAAAACTGTGATTGCTGCAATTGGTGACTCATTCCACCCCCGACCTCTCTTGAAAGAATGCACTAGCAAAGAGGCTGCCAGATTCAGTCTGGCACCACACACCTTCGGTACTATGGTGTTTGTCTTCCTCACTCAAGAGCAGAGCTGAGAAAGTCTGGAAGCAGAGTGGGGGGACAAAGAAAAGCCAGAAGAATGGGGTGTGGGACGCTGAATAATGCTGGGGCACAGGGAGCTCCCACACAGACAGTGAGAAGGGATCCGCTACGGCCAGGCCTGGCTGGGCTACTGGGCAGGGCCCACGCCACTCAAAACCAGAGGAAAGTGGCCGAGGGCCTGTGGACTCAACTAAGGGGTGTGCCTGTGTGCACACCAATTTAGGCGCACACTCATCAACAACTTAAGGCATGACTTCCCTGATTCGTATGAAGCAGCAGCTTATGGCGGCATTGGTCAATGTTTTGCAATTTGAAGTGCACTCTATGTCATATTGAGCTTTCTGCTTGTGTATTGGGGCATCCTCTTTGGCATAAGGAATAGAACTCAGTGGCATATTGAGCAGCATTTCATGCCACATTGGGTCGAATCCTATGACACAGTGAGCAGCAAACAATGTTATATTAGGCAGCTCCCCATGGCATATTGTTATACAGCCAATGTCATTAGCGAGAAACACCCTCCCCTTGATAGAACCAAACCCTGTAGCATACATGGGCACCACTCCTATAGTACACTGAACACCAACATGTGGCAAAATTAGCTACTTTTGTTTCTTTTCTTTCTCCAGCCGCACCTTCCTAAATAGCATACATGCCAACATTATCCTGGATGTAACTTTGCATTCTGGGACTTTTAGTCCTGTATTTCCCCCATTATAAAAAGGACTACGAGTCCCAGAATGAATAGTTAAAACCAGGACTGGACTCTTGTCTCCCAAATGCAATGGGTAATGTTGACATGTATGCATAAAACAGGGCTTTTCTTTATGGGTTTTGCCATGGCACGTTGCTAAATGGAGCTGTCTAGTATAATAGTTTCTGCACCTTAATCCCCAGAGGGGTGACGAGTGTTGCACTGTGTGCTGTAATCAGTGCTCAGACAGGGCCAGTTGAAAACAATGCCTGAGCACTTAAAACATAAAGGCAAGAAAGCAGGCGTGTCTTCATTTAAGGTAATATTAGTTACACGCATTTATTTAGGGAGACTAAGATTTGGGGCACCCTGCCAAAAGCAAACTGCGTTCCATCCTGGCCAGGGTACGCGGACCTGGAGGCCTACCCATGGCACCTCGCCAGAACAGCACATCCTCATTGCTTTATCAAACGTAAAACAAGGGGGGTTCTGGGAGTCCCTCTACCGGCACGAACACGCCCCACTGACCTGTTCTTGGGTGGATGGTCCCCGGGAGAGTCTCAACCAAGTCTTTAGCTCACTGTCCCTTTCACAGAGGAGAAATATCCCTGCATAAGTCCAGCATCGAAATGCTAGGCAATTCTCCTCTGACCAAGAGTACCAACAGCAACCCCATACACGTGTTTCGGCCTCGACTCCCAGAAGCACCCTTGTTTTGTTCTTTATCAAACGTGCTGGCTGTAGCTTTACTCAAAAGTGCGGAATTGTCACTGTTCATGTCATTAATTATGCAACATTTATACCAAATGTTTGTGGGTCCTGCATTTCTGGTTTTTCCAATGTTCCACAAGTCAGTCTGTTTTTGGCTGCAATCGGAATGAATACTTCCTCTTTCACCAATCGCCATGATGAAGTCTGGGGCAGAAAATACCATGGTGCGTCATCTTGCTCGACGCAGGAGAATGCCTGCTCGCTGAGTCAGCTGACGGCGTCCAGGCATGGGCCTTCTCGGAGCAGCAATCTCTGGAAATCAATTCACGGTACAGTCCAGCAGTCAAATACTCTGCAGGCTGTCAAAAGAGCACAGCCCAGAATAACAAAGCCCTAATTCCCTTCATGACTTCTGCACTGAGCGAGCAAGCAGGGCAGGGTCACGCAGGCAGATATGGGGAGAGTGGACGTGTGACCTTGCGGGTGGTCGTGGTACAAGCCTAAACGTGGAGCCCCACATGTTGCAAATATTGTCCAGATCCAACCTCGTACAATTTCAAATCTGAGTTTTCCGTTACGCTACAAAATACGTTTACATACATAAAAAATGGATTACGGTCAAAGTGAGAGAAGGCCTTCTGAGCTCGATTGGGACCACCACACTAATGTCGCATCCTGCTTGCAACAGTCGCTGGCCAGGGTTGGAATTCCTGCCTGAGCAACTAGAGTTAGAGACGTGTGTCACATTAGATATCCCGGGCCCATGAGGCCAGCTGCTAGCATTTCCCATGGTAAACATGAGGTTGTGTCTTTTTGCCTGTCCCAGTCACAGGCTCGGACTGGCCTATAGGGCAATAGGCCGATAGCCAAACCAAAAACCCAAAATCGGGCTGGCCTATAGGGCAATAGGCCGATGACCAAACCAAAAACGCAAAATGCTGGTGTGGGCTACTTTTTTTTGGTACAAATGGGCCACTTTTTTGCCAGTGGGGGCCAGTTTGATAAGTCACTTCACGAGGCGACTAATCGTTTTGACCAGTGTTGCTGAATACATATTCTTTGAAATGCACAATTTGCAACACATTTATCAAAAAAACTCCCTCTTTGGTTCTATTCAAACAGTGTCACAAAAGGAATGAAAAGCCATTTGCATTTGTGGGCCACTTTTTCATTGGTGACTGAGACAATTGTATGGCCCAGTCCGTTGAATTAATTGTTGAGTGGGTGTCCAGATCATAGAATCCGGTCCCCTTGCTACTACGACTACACTCTAATCACTAGGCACATATCCGTTCCTGTCAGCTGTCTGAATACTCCAGGAATCACCCACTCATCTAGATCTTTGGCATGGGTGTCATTTTAGGGGGGGCAGGGGTGTTTGTCCCCCCAATTTACATGACACACCATTTTGTCCCCATTCATTTGGCTAGGGCACCTTTTCTTCAGATGTCACGTTCCCCCCAACATTTTCAGCAAAGTTACTCCACTGATCATTGGTCCCCGGCCGGATTCTGGGTGGCACAATGACATCTACCACCAATGCCTTACTTCCATCAGCATCAGCATTTCAAAAGCATGCCACTATTTAGGACCGGCGTCTGCAACCTCTTGCACTCCAATTGTTTTGGACTATGACTACATGGTCTCTTACTATTGATTTTGCTGGCTATGACTTATGGGAGATGTAGTTCAGTCCCGAGGAGAGCCAAAAGATACAGACCTTGGATTTAGGAGAACATTAAACTGCGCCTGAGCATTGGATAAGCACAGCCATGCATCCACCTTATTGCAATTTCATTTAACAGGCTGTAGTATCGACGTTCGAGCAAATTTACATTGGCCAAGACTTGAAGAAAGCTGCCAGGGGTTAAAGGGTCGTGTAGGCCTCATTCGTGAGTAGTTTGGCATGATCGAAAGATCGAAAGCTCGCAATGCGTGCCGGGTCTTTTTTATTCCGGCCGATGCATTCTCGCTGATGAAGCTGGGAGCGCATACGCTGAGAAATGTAGGACCACGAGGGCCAGGCTTGCCCGTGTGTTCTGCCACGTATGCTCAGTCGCCCCTTCCTCAGTAGGCCTCATTAAGAGATAATAGAAGATGGCTGTGGCCTGCCGATGCCGTCCCTTCCATTCTCATCGAAACAGGTCGATACATGAGTTATCAGTCACTGAAAAAGCATGACGAATGGGCGCAATTAGATAAGCCGGGAGATCTATTCGTGTTAGTTAAACTGAGCTGGTCAACAGAACATGGGGGGCTACTTTAGCTAAGTGCTCTGTGCAGGGATCGGGCCTGGGCGCAGAGGGGGCGGTGTAGCAGCGATGGGCCTCTTCCCAAGAGCCCATGTGCATTAACTCAAGTCTGTCCCACTAAGGGGGCGCACACATGGGGATTGGGAGGCTTATCTACTAATGGCAGTTTTCTAGCAAATCTAATCTAACGGACACCGTTCAAAAAACGACAGCGAGAAAGTACCTGCCCCTGGTGAACCCTTTTTGACAAAGGTCTGGGTGCCAGACGTGCCGGCATGGCTGTGCATGTCGCCAGCGTTGTCGGACTACCGCAATCATGGCAATGAGTGACCATTGAATTCTGCATTGCGCGCGTGCAGACTGCGCCACATATCTGATGTCACTCCCGCATAATGGCTCCATTTTGCAACACTTATGTCGGCGTGTTTACATGTCGTTGCCACATGGCATCACGGGATGTGCCGCGGCGCGGCAGCTGTTCGTTTTCCCTCTAAGTGAGAAAGATTATTCTGCGTGGTGGGGGGAGGGTGTTCACGGCCCCCAGCACTAATTGTCTTGATTGAACACGCCGTTTGGCAATCACAGGTGTGCGATTTAATAGCCCTGTGTGCTTCTCATTGCCCGCCCAATTAAAATATGTCATTTAATCCAAGAACTAATGAGTTCTGTATCTCCTGAAAGAAGAAAGTTGTCTCGACGAACACTTGGAAAAACATGGGAAGAGTTTTCTTGATCTGGATGCATTCAAGCCAAGAATTGGAGTGTTCAAAATTCATAATGAAAAAACAAGGTCAAGAATAGTTGGAGAAAACCACAAATTCCCTGGGTCACTGATGTAAGGGGCGTGGCCTTATAAATGATGGGGCTCCAATCCGGCAACACGTTGGCCAGTGTGCATCGAGATAAGACTGCAGGCATCGCTGATATCTCACTTTTTGATCCTCTCCCTTGCCCTCCAGCCCTTCTGCATCATGGCCTACATCCGGTCTCTGGTCAATTGAAGAGGGCCCACATTTTCTGAATCATGGAAGACATGCCATATTATTCTACTGGGATGTTGTTGTCTCCTGATCTGAAAGTGGGAAAATGCAAGATAGCTTTGCTGTTGTGTTGCGGGGGCCAATGCAGACAAGCGCTGGTGTATTGTGCAAGGTTCGGCTTCTAGGTGATTTGTGCCTAGAACATCTAAGGTCCCTGTGTGAAGAGTGGGTCCCCCTGTGTCCACAGTGTGAGGATTTGTGGCTCGGGACTGGGATGTATAAGTTGGTTGGGGTGGTGTAGAGTTCTGATGTTTGATGTCTGTTGGGTGGGGTGGTCAATTCCGATGTGTGGTCGGTTTTGTTGGTATGTGTATTGTGTATGGGAACATGGGATTTGAGAATGTTAGTGTGGGGGGCAGTCAGCAGTGATGTTGATGAGCATTTGGGGAGCCATCCAGCCAACCAGCTGTGTTAAGCCTGGCAGTGGTGCACCTCTGCTAGAGTGATTGTGCAGGGAAGTCCTGAGACGTCCTGGCATGTGCTAGCTGGTGCGGTGGATAGCATAAAACATGTGTTCCTAAATCACATTATGGGAAGACATATGGGACTTGACAGCATAGGGTACCAAGTCGACAGCGAAGTGAGATTGCTTCAGGAGGAAATCCGGGTAGGAAAATTAGCAAAATTACAGTGTGACATATTGGAAGCAAAATCACATCAGGACAAAAATACCTGGGGCAAAACCACAGAGGTGCACAATTACAGCGGGGTACCGAGGAATTCCAGTGGGATACATGGGGCAAATCCCAGCAGGCAGAATCAATGTGCGACACCGGAGTGCAATATACAATCAGGCAGGAAGTAGCATGGGGTGCAGGTTAATGATGAGCGCGATCAATCGACACACATTCTGTGACACAGCTCAGCGGCCTGATCTCCTCCCTGCACACCTGCCGCAGGCCTCCGCAGGCAGCTCCTGTTTCACTTCCCGCTGTCAGCCCCAAGCTCTCTCTCGCTCTCTCTCCTCATCTCTCAAATAGATGCACGCTACACCATGCTCAAGCATCAGGGAAGTGACAGTGTAGAGGAAGGGTTAGACTGGGGACCCCACGCATTACCCTGAGTGAAGTGATGTGGGTTACGGGAGGCATGAACATTCCGGTTCTGAGAAAGAGCTGCCTGCAATATGAACACCGTAGGTTCTCATCTTCCTTAATATGTTGGTTGACAAGCTAAGAGTCTCGTCAAACCTCACGATAACATGCTCAGGTGCTGTGCTCAGTGGGCTGACAGGGGGGCAGTGACCATGATGCAAAGAACAGTGCTTGCCTTTGATCTGGGAAGGGCCGGATTCATGAACATTTCTCCCCAAAGTCTATCTCACTGTGTCCAAAGGGCTTCAACCCCCCTCTCACACAGCACAGAAGCCACCTGCATCCCCACCAACCCCATCACCTTGAGTTGAGGTTGCTCCATGACTTTGCTCCATGGGCTTCCATGGGGAAGTGGACGAGATGAGGAGCTTGACTTATAAAAGGCGGAATGTGGATACCTCTAGGTGTCGGTGCACATGCTGTGTGCGGAAGGGCTGCCATGGCTGTTGCATGGTGACAAGAGGTCTGCTGGCAGTGAAAGAAAGTGTGCTGGGTGGTGGGGAGGTACGACATTGTTACTTTGCCAGGGTTTTTTTCACTGATTTTTTTGCCGAAAATGTTCAGCTGAAAAATCTCTTTGAAAAATATGTGGAGTGGGGGTGATTAAGGGTGTATAAGGGGTGGTGTGGTGTGGGGAAAAGGGACTAGATAATCGGGAAACAGGATTTTGGGGGATCGCCCTCAGATAAAAAACGTAAAAATATTGAGGTTTTTTGGTAAAAAAAACTCAGCAAGAAAAAACGGGTGATCTAAGAACATAGAACCGGTGAGCATGAAGTCAGGAGACATGATGGCAAGCCAACAACCACACAGTCTCCAAGACATTAGGTCGGATGGTTCCATCATGAGAAGGAGCTTTAATAGCCCAGAGGCCCATAACATCCCCTGGCATGACACAATGACACATGAGCAAAAGCACCCCCGCTAGTCTGACTGTTCCCCTGCCTGCTGAGGAACTGCAGACTCTACTTTCTCTCCAAGTCAGTCTTTCATCTCGCCATACCAGTGCCACACGCGTGTCTCTCCCCAGCAGATCCTGCGCAAAGGCACTTCCCATGCTCTTTTCAGCCTTTTCTGTGAAGGAGAATGTCCAAATGCAGGGGCCCCCCACCACCTCCGTTAAGCCTCATCAGATTCCAGTTCCACATGTTGTACGTATGTGTTTTTCTTGTATGTGAATAGTGTATGTATAGCGCATAACACCACCCTCATACGTTCTCCTCCTCTACTGTACTTCAAACCCCTTCGGAGGTCATTATGTATCTCAATTATCTCCGGCTGGTTTTCGCTCTTCCCTCGGTCCTCTCCCAGCTTTCCATGCCTCCATCTGAGGCTTCTCCTAAAGATGACCTTTGTGTTGCTCACTACCTTGGCTATGCGACTAAGTGAGCTGGGCTCTCTTCTCTCTGACCCTCTTCCCTCCCCCCTCTAACTTCGCTTTCTGCCAGAGGAGTGGATCCTGCGTCCTTCTCTGGGTTTTCGACCTAAAGTTATCTCTGCTTTCCACTTCAACAAGGAATTGTTTCTTCGTTCCTCTTGGAAGAGGTGACTCTTGAGGCAGAGAATTCCCTGAGCTACTTGGCAATGGACACAGCAGCAAGAAAGTACTTGGAAAGAATAGCCCCCATAGGTCTTGTGCCTCTATCTCGGTCCCCTTTGGCGCTGGCCATGCTGGCATGAAGCCTTCGCTGGCTACCATTAGTCGTTGGATTAAGTTGGCTTTTTGGAACCTGGCGGGAGTCTCCAGTCCTGGTGAAGATCCAAAAGGGGAATTTCTGCTTTCTGGCCACCTTCCAGGGGTTTGCATATCAGCCATTTGCATTGCGGCCTCTTGGGTTACTCCGTTCATTTTTGTTCTACATGCCACCGCAACTCCTTTCCGGTCTGTGGTTCTGACAGTGCACCCTTGAGTGATCTGATCCTGGAAATAGTCATTGCTGTGCAGTATCATGGTCTGATGCCTTCCTTTACTCAGTTTGTGTTGACCAGGCCTCGCTTGCTAGTTCCTCTTCTGTAAAGCACTGGGACGAAAAAGAGGGACAAGTTGGTAATGCCCAGATTACGTAGTGGGAATCTTCATTATCCCGATCGTACTCTACCTCGTCCCAATCCTGCTTCCGGGTCGACCCTACAAAAAAGGGTGAGTCTGGTCTTGAGCTTAGATGCAGAAGTTGCAACCAGGTGAGGATACTGCTCTTTTAAAATCAGGTGTTGTAGAGGGAGCGACATCTTCCCACCCATGGGGAGGCAGTAGGAGATCTGGATTTGTTTTAACTGTGTGACATTTCTGGGAGGGTGATCACATCTTTTGTGAAGGACTGGGACGAGGGAGATTAGAAGGGGGTAATGAAGATCACTGGTAAGTAATCTGGGCCTTCCAGCGGCTGGGGGGTGGTTCCCATGCAGCCCGAACAGCGGACAGTCCCTCTTACATCCCACCTTTATCGAGGATAGGGCGGGTTACTAGAAATCACGGGTGCTCTAAGTGCGAATGAGTGATGACATGTCGTTATTTTGCTCGTTAACCGTTTGACCTCTGCAAGATCTGGTTAATGAGGTGTGCAGTGGGACAGGACCAATAATGAGCGAGGTGGAAGTAGGCTTGCACGGCCCTGCCTGCTCCTCTAGCCCATGCTACCCTCCCGCCATCGCAATCCCCCCTTAGATGTCAGTACAGAGACCATCTTGTCAAGAGCACCATTGCGCGGTCGCTGGACTCCTCGTGCGGACGCACGGCGTTCTGCCATTGGCCCGCCCACCATTCGCGGCTTCTATGGCCAGTACCGCGCCTGCGCGGAATGCAAAGGCTGGCGGGGGATCAGGGCAGGGGGAGATTGCATTCTTCAGATCAATGTGAATGAAGTTAGTTTTGCACTGGGGAAGGGATGTTGTGCGAGGACCATGCTGTGCAGCTGCCGCGTGTTTCTTGCAGTGTGCACGCGCTATTAATCACTCCCATTCGTCATTGGCATTTCATATTGATCCGTGTTGGAGTGTGTGCACCGAGGCGCCCTGCCCAACCGGTAAGTATGGATCTGAAAATGGAGCTTCATATTAAAATTATTGACATTTAACCCTCCCACTCTTCCAACCGCCCCCCTCCCCACACACACACTGGATCGTCTCCTGATGCTTTAATAACAGGTGTTTTTATTACAAAAAGTGGTGTGGTTTGTATGCACCACGGCACGGAAACATGAACGGTTAAGTCAGCCCTGTCCAGCTTCAACTGTGTGGCCTGCAGACTGCGCATGTATTTCCACAGCAGGGCATGCACCCACTGGGCTACTTTCCTGTGAGAGTGTGACTTTGTCGTTCTGGGCATGCTGAATAGGGTTGTTATGCTTCGTTCTGTTCCTTTTCTGAAATGCGGCCTGGGCATGGGCTGCTTCTGGCCACGGTTTTTGAAACCCTGAGGGTGCGGGTGGGGCTCATGCAGGAACGTATACATTGATATTGACTGTGGATAACGACCACCGCGTTTCGCCTGTTCTTTAACTGTACAAAGTGGCATAGCAATCGTTCCGTGATGCCCGTCACCTCCCCCGCCTCTTCACCAGTAGCAAAGAGGGGCCGGCAGAGTGGCGCAGGAGGACACATACGGCATGGAGAGTGGCACATGGAACGCACAGCACGAGGGGCTTCCGTCCGTCCAGCTCGTGGATCATGATGGGTACTAGTTGTATGGTTGTAGTTGGGGTTTTGAGTTTCTCTCCAGCTCTGCACTTTTACGCTATGATTGGTCGGGCGTCTAGCGCCCAGACTGGCCGTTTACAAAGCAGAACTGACAAAATGTCGGCTTCTTTCAAAATAGTAAAAAAAATGGTAAGCCATTTAGGGGTGTTGTTAGGTCTGGAAAAGATCTGGGGCTAGGCTAATGTTGGGACTGTCAGGACTCGGGGCTAGCCAGCCTTTGGGTTGTAGCTGCTGAACTTCTATCCCGTGCTACAACCAAAAGACTTCGGGATATAGCCCCCTCAATCGCCCCCTAGCAACGCCTCTGACGCCATTAACGAAATGTGCTTGAGATGTGCCGCTTCCCCTGCATTTCTGTTTAGTTTTCAACACGTTAGGCAAGCGATTCAATGTTTCAGCAAAAATACCCCAGGCAGCAGGCGCAGACTGACCTATAGGGCAATAGGTGCAAAATGCTGGTATGGGCCAGGTTTTTTGGGTCAAAGTGGGCCACTTTTTGGGTCAATGTGGGCCAGTTTAATGAGTTACTTCACTATGTAACTAGTAGTTTTGACAAGTGTTGCTGAATAAATATTCTTTAAAATGCACAATTTGCATCACATTTCATCCAAAAACTGCCTCTTGGGTACTACTCAAACACTGTCCCCAAAGGAATGAATAGAGATTGCAAATGTGGGACACTTTTTCATTGGTGCCTGAGACAATGTTATGACCCAGTCCGACCCTGCCAGGCAGTGGCAATATTACATGCCTACCTTCCACAAGCACCGCCCACACACATCCCAGTAATCGGAATGGCCCATTTCCGAACCTTTCTAATCCCCCGCAGGTGGCCCCATGCGTGCGCTGCCGCTGCTTTTGCCGCAGAGCTGGGCTGCCCAAGAAGCCAGGCCCAGCGCAGGGCGGGGAGGCTTTGGATGCGGCCTCGGGTGGATCTGGGGACAGCGGCAGGCAATCCCTTTCCCCGGACTCACGTGAATGCCGCAGCGTCGCGTTCTCTATTCCGCTTTATCATTTCCCTGTGGCGGGCACACGCAATCAATACTGATCGATAGGCAGCAATCCGGCGTGTCACTGGGTGCCAGTTTTAATCTCCCAAATCCGACTGCAGACGCCAGGCTCTCGGGCGCGGGGAGGAACGGGGGCCTGTTTGATGGAGATCTGCCCCTGCCCATGACCCCCATGAGTTATACTTTAATCACCCCGCCGGAAATGCAGGCAGAGACTCGATACCTCCCTGTGACCAATTTTCAATGTGATGGATTTCGTTTCAAGATAAGAAATCTCTCAATTCTAATTAAATTTGGGGATTATCTGCGCTCCAGTCCAGGGCTGGGCCTAGGATTTACGCTCAGGAGTCAGGGCCTTCTCAGGACGGCTTGGTTCTCACAAGGCCGCGGGCAGAGTATGGGGCAGCGGTGTCCTCTAGTGACTGTTGAATAGAGGAAGTAAAAGCAAATACAAAAACAATAAGAGTAACTTGCTTTTTAAACAAGCTCACAAGCAGTGGATCAGCCAAGTGCTTTAATAGTAGATGGTCACGTTACCAACTGTCATTCTTCTATCCGGTACATACATCGCATTCAGAGGGTATTTTATAAATAACTGGAGGCCCCACACTGAGGAAGATTCCTTTATCATTCTCGCACTGAGGACTTCCCGTCCTCCCCCTTACTTCCCTTTTCATCCCACGGCCCCGCCTCTGCGCAACAAAGAGGATGGATGGAGTCATCTTCAGCATTAAATGTCCCCCCTTTTTATGCATTGAGTCTAACTGAACCCATTTCCTCGATGAGACATAGTGGTTTTATTTGTGTCCACGCAGGGCACTCTTTTCTCGCTTGTTCTGGACTCCTCAGGGAAGGACTCTGCTGGACTTCCTTCCATTCTTCGTTTGACAGCTCGCAATCGCCTAAATATGAGGCGACCGACTCACTTCCACACCCTCCACTTCTCCGTTTGCGCCACATTCCTTTTTCCAAGCCCTGATATTCCTTGAAGTGTGACATGTTACTCATGATGGGTCTCTCCTCACTTTCCACTGTTATCATGCTGCCTTTCTTGCGGGCCGCTGTCATGAGGTCCGGCCTAAACACTGGGTCTCCCTTTTTCTTATGAGGTTGCCATACAACGACTTGATCTCCTATTTGTATATTGCTTTCCCTGGGGCCTCGTCTTGAGTCAGCATACCTCTTCATCTTTTGCTTTTCCTCCTCATCTCTTTCCCTCACCGGAGGATCTGTTACCATCCGGTCTTTCATATCTTTGGATTGAGGAAGTCGTGTCCTGACTCCCCGACCAAACATTAGTTCAGCTGGGCATACCCCTGTCATACTGTGCAGGGTTATTCGGTAGTCCCTGTAACGGTTTATTGAGAGTCCACCCTCAACACGGGGAGTTCCTCCCCTCCTCACTCAAAGTGTCACACAAAGAACTGTTTAATGGATTCTTTTATTCAGACCTACTTCAGACATATATCATTCCCCTTGGATCCCTCCCCCTGAGCTACCAATGAGCCAAGAACCAGGCCGATGTACTGGAAATATATTTATATTTATTTATCTGTGGCACAACCTAATAAACTTATAAATCACAAAAGTGCATTGAAAAGAACACAAATCACTATCCTTTACTTTCTACAAAATTCACTTCAAGAAATAATAAGTGCTGATCAGTTAACACAATTTATAGTTGTAGTGCTGTGCAATTTCGATTTTCCTGTGTGCTTTAAGGCTAGCAGTTTAGTTTTACATATCTGGACAAAGACATATGGCAATTATGATTTCACCCACACTTTTGGTTTAAAATAAACGCAGGGTGACTGAGCAGTTTGTTTTTAGACCCCCTACTTTGGTCTAGGTTATGGTAGTCTGACAAACAAATTGCGATGATTGGAGAATTTTGGATTTCAGACCCTCTGCACAATTAAATGCCTGTATTAGGGGCAAGTTGGACAAAATGATTGAACTGATTTAAGAACAAAGACACCCCTATAACTTAAAGAAGTTGAAGTCAACCGGACAAACAGGATTACCCAATTAAATCATAGGCTATAGTTTTCCAGTGCACACTGGGAAGCGAGATTTGTTAAATTTGAATTTTAACACAAATCACCAGTAGTGTTCCACCAGATGGGAAATTAATTACATTAATATTATTAGTCACATAGTAAAAGGATCTATACAGTTTTGCCTGCCGCCCACTATAAAGAGAAAGGTTTGAAGGCAAGCACAGTCCCACACCTTTTGGTTTGTCAGGGCTCTGTTCTACTCACATGGAAAGCCTCTGTTTAAAGGTCAGGAAAGCCAGCTGCATGCCAGGACACACTGGAAAGATAGAACAGGGGTCTGGTCACTCCACTCTCAAGGAGGGCCTTCCGCTCTCCACCATAGGATGCGTCAGATTTCAGGTCCTCCTAGAAATGGACTGCTCCACCCAGATGCGCTCTCAGCAATCTCCTTTGGTGTTTCCTTGCAAATGTCAGATGATACGTTTCAGCACCCCTCCTGATGGTACATTTTAACAGCTCTCTCCTTCCTCCTAGTGCATTCCCCTTATATAGCAGCGATGACACCGTCAAGTTTACAATCTTGGCAGAGTACCCTACAACAGTTCTCGCAACTAGGATTGGACAGTTACCCTTCTCTATCCTCCCAAATCCAGCCACCCTGTAAAGATTATGAATTTATGGTTTTATAGTGACATGCATGCAATGGATGGGATCGCAGAGTAATTCTGAGTCCAAATAATTGAACCAATTCAGGAAGATGGCAAAGGTTGCTGTTTTAATAACAATTATATAAAACAGGCCCTCTACAATTGGTTGGCATGCTCGTGCCCTGTCTGGAAAATTTGGTTCACTTAGCAGCACGTAAGCTTAGACTCAGGTGCAAGGAGGTGGACTTGACTTTACCACCCGACCCAATTAGCCCATCATCTCTCATGACCCTTGCCTTCTGCCATGAAAATCGTCTTTGAACTTGGCCTTGCAAAGTATCCTTGTCTGTGGGAATATATGGGAGTGCAGGCTCTCACTATGTTGTTCTAGGACTCCAAGCTCAAATCTATTTCCATCCTTGACTCACATGACAGGAGACCACAATTTGGTCCATTTTGCAACATTTAAATGTCTTAAATGAATACAACTTGGCACTCTTGGTGTTCTTTCTTTGCACCTTAACAAGGGATGATTTATCCTTCGCACATTCACTGCTTTCAAGAAGAGGCTGCTTCAGTTTTGATACCAGGCGAGACACCCACGCCACGATCTCAGCTTATTCTTGCTGCAACACGATTCTCGGTCTTTCCTCTCTATGGGTCCAGGCTTACTAAATTCATGACACTGTTGTCCAGCTCCTATACAATGGCGGCTTCACCTGCAGTCTAATCACTACTTATAGCCAGCTTCTATGATGACTTAGTCTACTTGCATTACAGCAGCTGTACAATTATTGAACGGTTCATTTTCTGCAGCACTTCACACCCATGCAGTCTTCTTCTCACTTCGTCAGCAGTTTCAGTAAGATCCATGCATCCTCTTCAGCCAGTATTCTCGGGGCGTCATGTATGTCTCTTGTGAAGTCACCAGCTTCTCTCTTTGCTCCTTTTCATATTCCTTTAGGGAGTTCCTCCCTCAGATTGACGTCTCTTTGGGGATAAATTCGATAGGGTTTTCTCAGTGGGTACCTTCTTTCGAATATCCGCTGCGGTGTCAAGCATGGTACAATCTCAGGCTTCCAACATATAGGAGGTAAGGGGCGGTATTTCCTGCAGAGACGTGTGACTGCTCCTCTACATTCCCCCCTCTGGTCTGCCTACTTTGGACATTACACAATCAATAACGTAACACTGACACTTAGTGTATGTGAGCTGCAGTAGTGTATGGAGAGATACCGCCGTACATTTGCGAGGCTGACGCGCAGTAGATGATTTCCTGCTGCCATGTTTTGCCCATAGAATACATTTTGTCAAATCATTTTCTGTTGTTTAAATTCAAAGAGATGCTACTGCATTTAGATTGTTATATATTTGCATGTGAAGGATAGAAAACATTGTTTACCATGCAACTGCTGCTGTGCAAAATAAAACAAGCATTGGCAAGGCCACCAGTTTAGGCTTTTGTGAACACCTAGGAAAGGCATTTGCCAGGCACAGCCATAGTGGCACTAACTGGCCATTCATGGTCACAGGTGCAAAATGGTGCGAGTACCTGGGTCTCTAATAGCAGTGTCTGGAAATTCCCTAATACTTATACACAAGCCAAAACTGTTGACTTTGCCAATGCTTTTTTTTAACAAGACTTTAGTGAAGGACACACAGAGTGCTTATAAATCTAGGGACTCAATGCAGCACTGTTTCACATTTTTATTACACCAGTAGTGAGTTTACAACTCAAATTAAGTAATTAATCCTCAGAAGACTGATTTGAAAAAACACATGCAGGCACTTTGAGTGCAACGTTTGATGATGAGGCTTGATTAAGGTGGCTCAAAGTGTTTCCAGAGGAGGGGATTTGGGCATGTAGGAAATGGGTGGGAATGACCATAGGAATTAGCATGACAATATGCAGTCAATGGGTGGGCACATAACCAAACACCTGCAGTCTGTGTGTCCCTCCTCACATACCATTCCTGCATATCTGTATTCTAATGCAAAAGGTTTAGGTTAAGCGACACCTAATAGCCCCAACTAAAAAGGACCTTTTATAAACTAAAAAGGACCTTTCATCCCAGTGCAAACAGTTGATCAAAAATGTCTATGTATTGGGCCCAGAGCGGTGCGGCATCAGCAGTGTGCATCGTGCAGTGTTGCAGGCTGTTGGGGCAGCTCCGGGCCTGTGTATGTTGGAGCACAGTGATAGGGCAGGCACTTGTGCTGAAGACTCCACCTACTGCTTTGTGTCTGGTCCAGCACTAGACTAGCCACTTCAAAGAGACTGAATACGCTGTTCAGACGCATCCGTGTTAGGTAAGCAATGCTTTTCCAAATGCAAGGCTCTACTTTACCCCAGAGTCGATTCCAGGAAAGAGCGTTGATAAAAGTCCCTAAGATTACATGACACTAAGCAATTTCCTCTGCTCTATAGTGACGAGAAAAGAGCCTGATAAACGGCAACGACTAGGAGGGTGTCCCTCTCTCTCTCTCTCTCTTTTCTATCCCTCTTCTCTCTCTCTCTCTCCCCCTAACCCTTTCTCTCTCCCACTCTCTCTCTCCCTATCTCTCTCTCTCGCTGTCTCTCTCTCTCTTCCTTGTTCTATCACCTCCCGCAACCTCTCCCTTTTATTTCACACTGTTCCTGTCTCTCTTCTCTCTGTCTGCCCTGTCTCCCTCTTTCTCTCTCTCTATCTCTCTCTCTCTCTCTCTCTCTCCCCCTAACTCTCTCTCTCCCGCTCTCTCTCCCTATATCTCTTCTCTCTCTTCTCTCTCTCTCTCTCTCTTTCTCTCTCTTTCTTCCTTGCTCTATCACCTCCCGCAACCTCTCCCTTTTCTTTCACTCTGTTCCTGTCTCTCTTCTCTCTTTCTGCCACCCTGTCTCCCTCTCCAGCTTTCTCACTTCCTCGCCTTTTCCTATTCATTTCTCGCTCCCTCTCTTGCATGCCCCCTGTCTCTTGCTTCCTACTCGTGCACCGACTCTTGTGTTTCACCTTTCTCCTCTAAGCTCATTCTCTCTTTCTCACACGCGGTCTCTCTGGCGCGCGTCTATCTCTATTCAGTCCCTTTCATTCACTTCCCTCTGACTCTCCTGCTTGTTTCCATTCCCTTTCGTGAGCTCTGGTCCTCTCTCTACTTCTCTAATCACTCGCTCTTGATTGTTCTATCCTCGCCACTCTCAATCCCTCGTGCCTATTTCTCTCTTTCTCGGTCACTCTTCCATGCCTTCTTTCCCTCTTCTTCTCCTGTGTCGCACTCTTTCAGTTTTTCTTCTTTTTTTATTTCTCTAACTCTTCCGTTGTCCTGCCTCCACATCCTTCTCTCTCTCCCCTCTCACTATCTCTCTTTTGCTATCACTCACATTATCTTCACCTCCTTCTTGCTCTCTTGTGTCTTTTTCTCTATTACTCATCTGTTGCGTTTCCTACCTATTTTTGGCCTTCCTCTGTCCCATTGTTCTTTGTCTCGCTGAGATTTTAGTTAATATGTTTAGGCCATATATAGAGCAATTTCCAAATATTTGTCCAGCAATACTGTTTGCATAATATCCTTTGTCATTTTAGGGAAGATAAGGAGTTATATTTTTCAAATGCAATATTACACTTTCAGTGTATTGAGTTTTATATTATTTTGATTTATTAAATAAAGTCTTTGTTGGGCCCCTCACTCCGTCGCGCCTCCTTCTTCTCGTCTTTGCCCCCCCACCTCTCCCTCTCTTGTATGTCTGTCACTGCCTCACTCTTGCGCCTCTCTACTGTTGTCTTCCTTGGTCGCCTCTCTCTCCCTCTGCCTTTCTTACTTTCTCCTCTTGTCCATCCCCTTCAGTGTCTCTATTTCTCCTTCTCCACTGTCCATTGCCTCCTCCCTTTTGCTTTCTCTCTCGGTTTTCTCTTTCTTTCCCCATCGGTGAACTAAAGTGTGCACACATTTTAAGATTAGGAAGGTCTTTCTATATTTGATGGATCTGGCCCTTCTTTCCTTATTCAGAGGTTTTCTAGATTTACAAAAAGGAAGATCAGACCTTCTCTGTGCTGTCTCCATCCTTGCAGAATACATTAGAAGAGCCCTTGTGTTTGAAACTGAGCGTACATTGTATGAGGTGGTTTGCTGCACGAATCCAATAACCCATGCATACATTACTGCCAGAGACCCCCAAGATACCCCAGGTAAAATGATGCTCATCTTTAATCCTGAGACCTATCCTATCAACCTCTAGGGCGTTTCTGACCCCGCTGCTCCTTGTACTTAGCATGGCACTGCACACACACCAGCAACCCTTTGTTGACTTAAATATCAGTGTAAAAACCTCTAAAACATTGCCATCACTGCACTCTCTGCAAAAAAGCCTCCTGTGTTGAAGTGAAGTATTAGCCAGCTACTAGTCCCAATCGCATTTCCCCACCCTACAGAATACCTGTGAAGACTTTGTATTAACCCAATTATAAAAACAGCATGACCTACTCCATTCCTGCCATGCTGCCCGCAATGCTTCTGTCTCCACCATAGTGCAGAGAGAACACGGGTCCAAATTTGAGATGGCACACGAGAAGCACGGGATAATGGAGATGCTGGCCTACTAATTCCACCAATTCATCAGGTCACGGATAGATGAGAACCCCTGCACATTCATTGTGCAACAGACCTGAAACTCCGTGTTCCAAGCATACCCGACATAAGCCTCGCCCTCTTCAGCTGACCCATCAACCCATGCCCAAGAGCCTGCCTGTAATCCCTTTCCCCGAGCATCGGTGCCCAGATTGGGGCAATGCTCAGGACATTCACCAGATAGTATCCAACCATGCGACTCCCCGGAAGACGAGTGCACCGACTCTTGTGTCGGGTGGGGGGGGGGGCAAAGACGAGAAGGACGAGTCTGCTATGAATTCCAGCCTGAAGTGTGCAAATTAGGTCTGCCGGGGATTTCCACAACAGCAAATCTCCTACCTTCATGTGGTCATAGCTCTGCAGCCGGACATCAACCATGTTAATCCTTCTCCCCAATGTGGGGAGTTTTCTCTCCCTCGCTGCCAAATCTGGGGTGATATCCACCCTGCCTTTCCCAAAGGAACCTCCCCTGCCCCCCAGTTAGTTACTAAGAGAACTTCCCCGTCATCTACCACTTACTAAAGTAAATTTCCCAAAACGATCCTGATGACCGCCCCTAAGATAAACGGATACACTGCACACTCTGCAGATCAAAATCTGCTGCGCGTCTCCAGAATGCACTCGTGGATGGAGTGTTCAGATGAATGTGCTAATTTTCTTCCGGGTTCACTCCGGTGGGCTTGTTAGGAACTGAAAGGAGGCGGAGTGAGCTTTAAGCTCAGTATGGTAGCTTTGGAATTTAGTGCTCAGACTAAGTTTGGCACTCGGGGGTTAGAGTAGGAATGAATACCGAGGTACGCCCTGTACAGGGGCGAAAGAAAGAGATTTCAGCATTTTAGTACAAGGGAGTTCTGGTGCCTGATTTTCTGTTCTGTTCTGTTATCTTCTGAGAGGAAGTTACACTCCAGAGTGTTACTCCTGTTTGGGAGGTTTTCAGGGCCATTGTTGGACACAGTGACAGCCGACAACAACACAGGACCTGGCATTGCCCAGCACACGTATGAGTAGGTCTTTCCGTCTGTGTTGGTCCCTAATATGGTTGTTAGTCTTTTTGATGCCAGGTTTTGACTAAGCATAGTATTTGTGTGTGTAAGGGTGAGCAGGTGGCTCCATGTTACTGAGGCCCCTGTGTTACACTGTGCGTCTGCCTGCTATAACACAGGTAGTTCTATTGATGCGAGCCAAGACTACAACCCCAAGAAAGCAGTGAGTTCCCACATGATAGAGCTGGAGGGTTATGTTGCAGGTGCGTTGGGATTCCTCTGTCTATATGAACATACAGTGATTGCTCTAAACAAAGAAATGTGTATACTGCATTTTACAGTTCATGAGTTTAGTGGGTGAATTTGTTTTGGGGGGCATGGGACAAATAAACTGTTTGGAAAGTGTCATGTTACTATAGGTTACCAGTCATTTGGTCGAAAACCAAATGATCGAATGCCATTTGGTCGAATGCCAAATGGTCGAAAAAATGGTCGATTTTTTTTTTTATGGGGGGTTCCCTCCCAACCCCCTTTTTCTTTATTATTTTTTTTACCAACCGAAACGAAAAAATATATATAAATAAATAAATTAAAAAAAATCGACTTTTTTTTTCGACCAAATGGTCATTCGATCTTTTATTTTCGACGAAATGACTGGACACTGTTACTATATCCAACGTGTCAAAAGTTATTTTTAATACTTCAGGGCACACATTGATGGAAGCCTGAGTGTATATGAGTTGATGGTCAGGGTTATGTGGACATTCTGTGAGTACATGTTCAGCTCACTGAGGGCCGTAACGAAACCAGAGCGGGCAATTCTCCGAGAATGTTTTATTTTTTTTTGTTGGTTGATTCTTCTGAAATATTGGTAGGGCCAACAACCCTCGAACTGGCCCACGTTCC
The DNA here is from genome assembly GCF_040938575.1 of Ambystoma mexicanum. NCBI lineage: Eukaryota > Metazoa > Chordata > Amphibia > Caudata > Ambystomatidae > Ambystoma > Ambystoma mexicanum. The sequence continues at coordinate 1,079,280,097 of NC_090925.1, forward strand.
CTATAACACAATCCACCTCTCAGCACAGTGGCGTGGGCTCTCTACTGCTGCCCTCCAGCCATGTCCTCCATGCTCTCTGCGATGGTAATAAGACAACACAGCTAGCAAAGCGTGGTGCTTTACCCACACTGCTCCAGGCGACCATTACCAGGGAACCTTTCTACAATGACAACAAAAATGTCTTAAGTGAACAGAATTAATTCAGCTAAATAAACAGCAAGCAATAACTCTTTTGAATCAGTTTAAAAAATCAATTATAAGGAAAAAGGGGAAAAATCCACAGGTGAAAAGTGTGCAAAAGGAAAACATTTACTTTACTACACAGAATATGTAATTGAAAATGTGTCTTTTTTTATCTTTGGTTCTATGCCATTTCATTGACACCTGTTTTAAGACTGGTGTTTTCACTACAGGTTTTTTGCCGAAAAAATGAATCGACATTTTTTACGAATTATTTCTGGGGGGGTTCCCCCACAAGACCCCTGTCCTCCTCCTATTTTTTTGTTATCCCCGACTACCACACCGCAAAAAATTATTGAAACATTTTTTCGGCAAAAAATCCCCTGAAAAACACCTATTGTAAAAACGGGTGTCGATGAAAGGACATTGTATCGTTATCTACATACCTCAAAGTCTAAAAGTGTTAGTGGACACAAAGTTCACGAATCCATAAATTACAAATTAATTAAGAAAGCTAAATAATATTTCAATTATATTCAAACAGTTATGCATTCCATATTTAAACAATGCTAACGATGATTATCCGTATCCCCCCCCTTTAAAATCATTATTTCACTGTTCCACTATTTAATGTGTGGATCTTCACAGCCGTTTTTGAACATATCACCGCAGGAGCCTCTATCGAGGTATGGTAGCAAGATAACACATTAAAACCTGCCACATCTGCAAGTATTTTGCCCGGCTAGGCTTTCTGTGGGAGCAAGGACGCGCCGTTCTGCTCATTCCGCCCTAAGAGATGGGCTTGCACACAGTGGTGTACTCTTTAGGTGTAGGCCTGCCTCCTGTTATCAGAGGAGACCGCGCATGTCTGTGCTACGCTTGAGAGTCATTCATCCATCAATTAGTATTTTCCAGTGCATCAGAAAGCATGGGGGGTGGGGAGTTGTTTTCCAACAGGACAGCCCAAGTTTTCCTGTTCAGATCAATGCGTTTATATTTATGTGGCCGGCACCTGATTGTGTGCCTAACACCGAATTTTTTCACCTGCCCAAAAGTGAAGTTATGTAAAATTGTGCTCTCACAAAAAATTCCAGACGATTTCGAGGCCAAAATGGGAACAGAAACTGAACTTTGTGGAAGGGCTGCGCAGAACAGATCACATGTCCGCAGCCAGAAGAGCTCTACACTGGCTCCCTGTGAGTAGTAGGATCTCCTTTCGTGTACATTGTGTTATGGGCAATGGCCTAGGTACCTGTCAAACTGCACCTCAGGGCTGCAGGGTCCCCCCTCCCAGCCCCTAAAATCTGGAATGCTCTGCCGCCCGACTTGGGAGCATGTACATCACTATCTGTCTTCAAAGGAGGGCTGAAAACCACCCTGTTCTACTAAACACCCATGCTATAAGATCACCACCCCTCATGATGTAACAGGCGTACTCTTGATTGTTGGATCTTGGATTTTCTAAAGGCCTCTATGCCTCAGGGCCTTTGTTTCGTGCTATATCCATAAAATAAAGATTCGTCCCCTTATTTACATGGGCGAGAAGGTACTAGAGGAGACGATAGATTTTGATTTTAAAACATTGATATTGGGGAATGATGAACTACTTGACGACATGACGACTAGTAAAAAAGAAAATGGCTATTCCATGGTGCAATGGTGGGTAAGAAATGGATTCTTACTGGCTGGAAATCAGCTGTTGCTCCGAAGATTGATGTCTGGATTGAGGAGATGCACAAGCTGGCTGAAATGGTGAAAATTAGCTATAGGAGAGAAAAGAAATGCACAATGTTTGGGAAGATTTGGGGAAGTTATTTTGCATTTGTACTAGTCTTGGTTGGATTATGGAATGGATCTGGGGGGGTGAGGTAATGTACGGGTTTGCTTTATGTATATAGTGCTATTTTTTAACGATTCTGCTGTTGTATCGTTGATGTAAGGCTTAGACGTTCTTCTGTGTATTATTGTATCTGAATATTTGAAAAGAAATAATTACAGGGCAGTATCCCCCTCCTTTAAACCCCTAACTGCCCCACCCGCCCCCTCATACCCCCGGGCAACGGCAGTGGGCGTGAACCTGGCCAGGGTGTTGTCCGTTGGCATCAAGGAGTCATAGGAAGGTCTCATGGATTGTCATGATTGCCAGAAATGCCAAGATACGCAAATGCTAAAGGGCATAGCGGCTGCGGGAGTACGGCTACATGCCAAGTCTTAGAATGAGTACTGGAGTTTTTGGGGAAACCAGAATCTAGGACGTCATTGTGTTTGGTTGCTGCCATCACTTCCTAAGAATCTAGGTACATTCGGGCTTCTGTGGAGCCCAGCATTTGGCAGGAAGGGAGCCGACTGCCCCACCTGCTCCCTGATGCACACTGAATGCTGCAAGGCCGCAGACAAAAGAACCCCCATACCTTGCCCCTCAGGCTCCCTCGCCCCATGCCCCCACTTGCGGCACTTCGGCAAGACTGCACTAGTGGCTGGAGCCTCACAAACCCCCAATTAATAACGAAGAGATTTCCTGAATGTTGCCGTGTTTGCATTTCTCGAGGTGTCCAATTGCTCTGAGTCCACTGAATAAGCATTAAGGTGTAATGTTCGCATCGCGCAAAACCCAGGCACTAATAGCATAAAATCCTGGTTTACGTAGAAATAGCAGTAAGATTTCTCAGAATTTGGAATGCCTTAGGTTTGTTAGGACATCGGTGCGAGAGGAACTCTTTTTCTGCTGCGTGGCGTATTTATATTGCTAACCTTGCTGCTTCGTCCTGATTGATGTCATCTTTCTCCAATAGGCAGCGGAGAGGAACTATGCTGGGAAGCCATTAAGTCCTTCTTTTAATTTCTCGGTAAAAGATCCTATCTGCCTACATATGTTTTCCGTCCCCCACGGGGAGCAGTGGGTGGGGGAGGAGAGATGGAGCTTTTCACCCCTCCTCCCCCAGCCCTTTCAGTTCCTGCGCTAAGGAAATAAGCCCTAATCTTCAATATATTTATCATGAAAGCAATAAGGGCCCTTGATGGGCCTCAGAAAAGGGAGGTGAAGTGTTGAGCGTGGAGGAGGCGGTTGCCATGGAAACTGTTGCCTTTCAATCCCACACACTCCTAATGGTTCAAGCATTTTTCAGAGCAGGAGGGGGCACAATAAATAGATGTTCTACTGCAGACAAGACCAAATACACTGGGAACATAATATGAGACCACCACGCACCACAGAGCACATGAGTATACATTACTCCCTCAGTTTGGTTATTACATTACGCTGTGTCTTTTTTTAAAGGGAAAAGCCAGCCTCTGGTATTGTGGCTTGGCTGTCACTCGGAAAGCCCTTCATCCTGCACTGCTTCATTAGTGAGTGACTGTACATATAACTCTATCAGGGTCGGCAATGGTAACACGTAGCTAAGATTAAGTTGCTTTCCCGTAGGAAAAAGCAGGCTTGGGCAGCTCCCGAGCTTGGCACCATTCAACGAATCTGCACAACAATTTCCCAGTTTCACCTGAGACAACATATTTTGGAAAGTTTGTTTACTATCTCAGCAAGGGAGAAGGCAATGATGGCAGGGGTGGATGGAAATGGGTGTATTCTCCGTACCTTACATTGACTACATTGCTATCACACCTACATTTTGAACACCTGGATTTTCATTACATTGTCGCAATGGGCGAGAGTCTGGTCCAAAAAGCGCCTTCACAAATTTGGTGTAAACCCATCCATTGGTTTGTTTTGAATGTTGAAAAAACTGGCCAAAAATGAATTGTTGATATGTGGGTTTGGTGTATGGGTTCAGTTAGCGGACTTACTTCATGGTGACTTTTTCTGGGGAACACAGAGGTATCTTACCTTGTCGTGAAAGCACGAGTGAGCGGGACCTCTTGGTTGCCTTGGCCAGGTGAGGCATCGTCTGCTGATTCACCCCTGTCCACATAACCTGAAGCCGGACCTGGGATTGGCTCTGGCCAGCGACAATGCTTCACAAGGCCTGATACCTTTACAGGTTGGTCCTGTTCCTCCACAACTAGAAAAGAGGTGACAAAAAATGGCAGATTGTAATTTCTAAATATTCTATGTTCCTATACAACCCAGTGCACCATGGGAGGTGCGGCTATCTTTTCAGGGCCTGGGACACGCCGCTCTTCAATGAATTTGTAAAGATTATTGGACAGATTTTTGCCAAGCCAACAAAAGAACACAGTCCCACGTTTCCTGATGCTTTTGAAAAAAACTTGGTGAAAATCTATTAAGTGGTTTAGGCTGGGTGGCTGTCTACAAATTGTGCATTTGCCCTATGGGAAAACAAATGAAAAAGGGTCAAAAACGTTTTTCTGACTTTATATTTTTAAAACCTTTGGACTGATTCACACAAAACGTTCCAGTTTTGGTGACCGTAGGACGAATCATTTGTTTGAAAATGTTCATGTTAATGTATTCAGCAGGTCAAAATGTATTAGCCATAGAATTTGGACAAATCCAATGGTTCATAGGTTTCCCTTTAACTATAGCGTGATGGCCATCGCCCTATTTACAGTAGAACAGGCTTTTTCAGCTAACAAGCCTTGCATGTCACAGTGCAAACTAGCAGTCATCCCTGGAACTCAACCGCCAGTTGAGAGCCATGGAGTATTGCATTGTGGGTATGCAAATGAGCTCAAAAGTAGGCTTTTTGCTCCAGAAAAATGAATTGTTTTGTCTTATAGGGCAAGGTTATGTTATGGTGGGTTTAAACAACAATAATATTAATTTTGTTTGCTAAACAAGGAGTTGTCGCAAATAATATATAAATATAGCTGCTTTTTATTTATTTATTTATTTATATATCCTAATTTGCGTCCTGTTTCCGCCCACCCCCCAAGTCGCAGGGATCCCAAGGGCGGGGCCATGGATACTCAAAAGGTTAATTAGCAGAGTCAAATATGAAGGCTGTGGATGCCCACCAAAAGGATCAGGCCAATCCAGCCCCGATGCCTACCATTTAGCTCCAGAGTCCCATATCCCCCTTCAAATGGCAATCAATTAGCCTGCCAAGGCTAAACCCCCCCTGCACTGCTAACACTCCTCTGTATGCAGCACTGAGATCCGTTCTGTAGAAATGCTGCAGGTTGCTTGGAGACCCTTGGCTTTAGTCAGTGTGAGCAACATACATTTTCATTATTATGGCACACTCTTGAAATCCACTTGGCGAGTTGGAGGAGGGGCGAGGGGTGCCTAACAAAGAGAAAATGTCTTAAATCAACAGGCTCCAGCCCTGGAGGCTTTAATGCAGGTGCACAGTTAGACATTAGACTGATACGGTCAATGGCCAATCCGCCTCTTTTGCTCAATATTGTAAAGTGGTGATGTCCTCACATAGGTTGAGATGCTTCATAGATTTGTCAATGTTAGCATGTGAAGGACAGCATGTAACACACTTCGGCAGAATTGTGAAAGGTAGCACGTGACACACTTAGATGGAATTGTGAAGGACAGCATGTGCCACACTTTGGCAGAATTGTGAAAGATAGCATGTGCCACACTTAGATGGATTTGCCAATGTTAGCATGTGCCACACTTAGATGGAATTTTGAAAGATAGCATGTGCCACGCTTAGACGGATTTGTCTTTGTTAGCATGTGCCACACTTAGATGGAATTGTGAAAGGTAGCACATGATACACTTAGACAGAATTGTGAATAATAGCAAGTGCCACACTGTAGCAGAATTGTGAAGGACAGCATGTACCACACTTAGACAGAATTGTGAAGGATAGCATGTGCCACACTTTAGCAGAATTGTGAAAGATAGCATGTGCCACGCCTAGATGGAATTGTGAAGGACAGCATGTGCCACACTTTAGCAGAATTGTGAAAGATAGCATGTGCCACACTTTAGCAGAATTGTGAAAGATAGCATGTGCCACGCTTTAGCAGAATTGTGAAAGATAGCATGTGCCACACTTAGACGGATTTGTCAATGTTAGCACGTGCCACAGTTAGACGGAATTGCGAAACATAGCATGTGCCACACTTAGACAGATTTGTCAATGTTAGCATGTGCCACACTTAGATGGAATTGCCCGGAAGAGGCCCCAATATATGCAGGTAAGTCTGGTTGGGCAGTATAGGGTGGGCGGGCATGCCGAAGGAGGCAGGAGTCGTGTGGGCTAAGAGAGGAGTGGGTCGAGGGGACACCACAGATACAAATTATGTTGATAAACGGAGAAATGCTGTAGGTGGCTGGGAACGCACAGGCGGTCCCTTGCAGATTGCACGCACCATTCCCGGCCACCTGAATGGCTGAGTGCCCTTTCCCATGTGTGAATATTCTCTTAACTGTATAGCTTTTTGAGTGATTGCCATTTCCTTACACACCATATAAACTCCCTCAGAGTAAGCTTTGAACGCAGACCCTGCTACTTGAGGAGAAGCCAAGGGTCCTTTCAAGGCAATCTTGGTGCACTCGTGTGAGGTTCCCACTTCCCACCAAGATTGCAGTGCAGCTTTGCCATTACTCCCTCAATCTGCCTAGCAGCTCCTGGCACAGTTGCAATTCAGCGCTCAGATTAACCCACGTCCTCCCTTATGTCCACATGTTTTCTTAAATCCTTTAAGCGGCACTACCTGGCAGAGGAGGAAAAAGAAAACGTTAATTTTACAGCTATAAATATCATTTTATAAGGTGCGAAATTGATTATATCTTTACTGTAATGGCGAGAATGCAACACTGTCGACTAAAAACCCTTCCGAGTGACCCTTCGTGGATACATGTTTTAGAAATGCACACGTGACAGAACAATGGCTCGTAACAATGTTTTGGAGGTTTATTGTGGGACAAATGCATATGGCTTTAAGGAGAGAAAATAAAAGAGCCATGTTCTGGTAAAATCCCTTTCATGATCTCACCTTCAGAGCCCCCCAGCAGCCGCATTCATGTGCAGAGGCACCGCGGCCATTTTCTTTTTAGCACTGAAGACTTGGCTTTTTAAAAATGTAGTTCTGAAAAAAGCTCACTTAATTTTCAGGCAGACGTACAATGGCTGCCAAAATATACAAACAAATGGATTGCGTTTTCAATCAGCTAAGAGCGGATTGATCTTCAAAGCTGGAGGCACGCGCTCTGCGAGCATTGGCCGTTGGAGGCATGTGCTCTGCGAGCATTGCCGTTGGAGGCATGTGCTCTGCGAGCATTGGCCGTTGGAGGCATGCGCTCTGCGAGCATTGGCCATTGGAGGCATGCGCTCTGTGAGCATTGGCCGTTGGAGGCACGCGCTCTGCGAGCATTGGCCGTTGGAGGCACGCGCTCTGCGAGCATTGGCCGTTGGAGGCACGCGCTCTGCGAGCATTGGCCATTGGAGGCATGCGCTCTGCGAGCATTGGCCAGTGGAGGCATCCGCTCTGCGAGCATTGGCAGCTGGAGGCACGCGCTCTGCGAGCATTGGTAGTTGGAGGCACGCGCTCTGCTAGCATTGGGAGTTGGAGGCACGGGCTCTGCGAGCATTGGCAGTTACTGGGAAGATAATCCTCCAAGATGGGAAACCTATTCACCTATGGCCTTTTGGTAGAACTAAATGCAATTGTGCACAATCGCTTTGTAATTTAGACGCTGCGTACATAGCATGCCAATTAAGCATACCCGTTTAAACATTTTAAATAGGACGCACCTTTTTGTTTACAAGTTAGGAGTAACTCAAAGTTACTCATAGTAACGTCTGTTAATCGAATAACTACCTCCAGGTCAAACTCAGGAGTAAGTCAAAGTTACTTGTAGTAACATTTTGGCAGCCCTTGTACAACCGCCTGAAAATTAAGTTGTTGCCTTCTCCCACTACGCCAGCTCGGGGGAGCACTTACAAGATGCCCCCGAGCTGCGTGGTGGGGGCTAATGGCACTCTGCGGGGGCATGGGGCCCCAGGCAGTCGCCCGGCCCGCCCTGCCCTAAGGCGGCTCTGCAAACAGCCTTGTCCATGTTAAAGTAAAGGGTAAGGGAAGGGTTCTCATAATAACCTCTTTTTAAATCGAATAACTGTCTCCAGGCTTAACCGTGGGAAAAGACGAAAGACAAAGCCTGGAATATAACTAAGGGTCTATAAATTGAACTCTTTGGGGCAGAGCAGTGATTTCGCATGGTGTAGAGTCTGATGGATAATGGTGGGTAACCAGAGTGTGATCAGCGTGTGACCGATGGCCAAGAAGTGCTGAGATCAGAGACCGGCTGAGCGGTGGCTTTCGAGGAGGATCGGCCTACTAGCATGGGCCTCTGGAAGGCCTGTGCTGCTGGAGCCGAGCCACTCCGCCTTCAGCCTCGCCTATTATACGACAGTCGGTTGGGGCTAGAATGAGCAAATGGTCAGGCTCCTGATTCCCCAATTTCCTCCTCATTCTGTGCACCTGTAATCAATCCTCCCGCCTGGTGATTTTAACGGAACGGAAGCAGGTGTTTCATCCTCTGTGAAATAAGGATGCGCTGCACATTGCTACAAAAGCTCCATTGGGGCAAATTCAATTCCACACCAAATCAGCTGCATTTGCAAAGCAAATAAAAACTCTGCATCCCGGTAGTCCTCGGACATCGAGTAGATTGGCATGATGAAATTCACAGCAGGTGAGAGCCATTCTGACAATGTAGCGGGCACATTAGCCCCCCCGGCTCCATGGGCGCAGATCCTGCAGCAAAGTGGCTAATGGCCATGAAAAGTGGGACTTGGTACATTTCCGTGGCAATTTATCCTGAAGGATAAGAGCTGGGAGACGAGTCTAAGCATCATACATCCTGTGCATGGCGAACGTCTTACTCCTGGGTAGTCCTCTGTATCATGCGTGTATGGTCTCATGTAGCTTTCTTTACCAGCGTCTCACTTGACATGATATGATAGGTTATTTACAACGCGCTTAATACCCAGAGGTTTCTAAGTGCGGACCCAGGGATCAAACCTGTGTTGCTCCATGTCATCTTGCTTCCAAGGCGAGCTAGAGCGTAGAGAATAAGACTCCTAGATGGTGGTACGAAGGAAGGACCCACCGGGCCAGTGTCCAGGATTTCTTTCACAGTGTAGACGCTGCTCCCTCTGCAGCTCAATCTTAGCGGGTTGCAGTCGGATTGCAGCCCGGTTTCTCTCCCCTGCCTTTTCTTTCCTTTCTTTTTTCTGCTTTTGATCATGCCTGTTTTGGTGCACACGGTTTAATGGTTTTAGCAGCCTAATATAAGCTACTGGAAGAGTTACCCCACCAGTCCTTTCTGACAAGCCCCATGTTCTAGCACCGGACCGCCAATACTTTTTCCACTGTACTTATACCCCGGATGGATGCCTGATCACGACTTTGGCGGTTACGCCGGCGGTATTGCCGCTGGCGGTATTAGCCCTACCACCGAACTCCCCGGCAGTAATAGCGCCGGATCACAAGTTCGGCGGTAATGTAATTCCCCATTCCCCATTGAGCCCATTCGGGAATGCCCCATTCCCCATTGGGCTCAATGAGGAAAATTTGCGCTCTTACCGCCGGCGGATTTCCCAAAGTCCCCAAGCCCTGATTTGGCAGACCCTTAAATCCGGCGGTAATAGCGTGACCGCCAGATTTAAAGGTTACCGCCAAAGTCGTGATGAGGCCTTTGCCATGTGCCCACTCTCCCTTTGCTGTCTGCCATATGCCAACTCTACTGAAGCGCTGGCAGCTCCTGTTAGAACAGTTCTCGTGCAGGCCTTGCACCATCTTAGAACCTCTTCTCCTGTTTGATTCATAAGTCTTTCCCTGAATAGCTTCAAGGGCAACCCGGCCACAATTCAGAGAAGCCCCGGTCTCCACAGTGTTTTTTTTTTTTTTGGTCAAGTTTCTTCTGCATTATCTGAAGTAGCTTAAAGTGTAAACATCATATAGAATTCCCATCGCTCCAACTGATGGAAACCACCAGGCCTCCCCATTAATGCTCACACCCCAACTTCTGTAGCTTAACGTATTTGTTGTAGTTTTCGCATCTCTATTTCGATGGCATGCAACTTGTGGATGGTAGGCAACTTGTGTTGCTACTGATGTTTTAGCCTACAACTCCCATGATACCTAACCATTGACTATGCTGGCATGGGCGGATGGGAGCTGTAGGGCAAACCATCTGGTAGGCTCTGTGTTGCCTATTTAACATTCTGATAACCATTCCATGACTCCCTTTGGTCTGCTTTTAGTTATTTTGCCTGCACTGATTGGCCTATTCTCGATGGTACTTTCCAAAGTCAGATTTTCTTTAGTTATGAATCAGAAAATTAAGTGTTTGCCAGAGCTTTCTTTAGCTTGAAAGGTTTGCCACGGATAATCACTTCTGTCTCCCAAATACCATTATCACCTAAAACACCCAAACCACCTTAAGTATGATAGTCGCTTGTTTTGTTCCTCCCCTGCCTTTCTGCACCCCTCTCCCTCACCTTTTCTTTTTCTCCGGCTCTACCAGAAATGTCATCAGGCCTAGTACGGTAGTGCCTTCCTGTTTCCATTTCCTTCTGACTCTCCACCTCCCTTCCTCATCTATGTCTTCGCTCTTGCACTATCTGAAATGCCATCAGGCCGAGTATGATGGTTAATTTCACATCCTTACTGTTCATGGCCTGTAAGAATGTCATTGTATTTTCCCTTGTTCCCTCCCTTGCCTTGAAGCGCTTTGAAACGCATTGTGCATAGGCGCCATGTAAATAGACTATCAGATCAAGACTGCAATAAACGCAGTAAAAATGCTGGTAAAAATAGACGTCGCGCCCATCACTTCTAAACAAATCGGATTAACTGTAATCCTGTGGGATAATCTGTGCTTCTTAAACCTCATCCCCTTCGTCAGTAAAAATAGCTCTTGGGCGCTGATCTCATCTGCACTAGATTGCCTTTTGAAAAGTTTCCAGCTGCTTGGAAGCCGAGTTCTAGCAGCTGGTCGGATATCTATGGCTGTCTGGTTTTGCAATCTTCCACGACACCCACGTGTGGTTGTCAGCAAAAGCCCGAGAGAAGAGCTATAGGGATTGCAGATATGTTTGCAATTCTTGCATGTCTGGTAGCATGTTCCTGTGTGGGATTCTGTAGGAGGCCTGCACTGCGAGGGTGATTGGGATTTCCGTCTGTGGTGGGAGCAGTGCCTTGAGTGGCACTGGAAAATGAGCAGGGGTTCATCATGGGGGCGTGGCCCAATGGCAGGGGGAAGGGGCACCCCTGCCAGTTAGCCTTTTGTAGAAGATCAGAACCCTCTCTGTCTGGCAGAGCCTTAATGGTGGTGCTGCCCTCTCGCCAGGCTGGGGAGGTGCGGCGTCGCCATTAAGGCTGAAACAGAGAGGCAGCCGGAAGCTGAGGCCTTTTTCCTAAAGCCTGAGAATGAGGGAGAGCTTCAGGCCTTAGAAAAAAAGGCCTCTGGGTATGAGGCCTCACCTTTCTTCCATAATGGTGGCACCTTCCCACAGGCATCTCTTGCTAAAAGGGATGCCTTGCAGGTGCAGTGACGGCATTATGGATTAAAGGCCTTTTTTCCTGAACCCTGAAGCTCACACGCATGAGCGAGAGCTTCAGGCATTAGCAAAACAAGCCGTGTCCTTTTGCAGCTAGAGCTGCCAGGGGAGATTAGTGAGCCCCTGCAGGGCCCCGCCTAGGAATACGATTTCTGAGCATGCCAGGTTTCGGCCCCAGCTAGCCCCAGTCCACTTAAAGCCCTGTGTGGGATTGAGGTCCAGAGCACGGTGGGTGTGGATTGGCCTAGCCCGCCTTTTTTTAATGTGTTAAAAGCGAATTCTTTTTTTGGACTAAGGATTTCTATGGAGTGTCAAGTGCGAAGGGTGCTGGCTGAGTGAGGGTACTTGATGGGTGCACGGTGTAAGAAATGGCACATACTGCAACTCCCATGGGGCATATCGAGGATGAGTACAGTCATATGCACCGGCACATGTGGGTGTTGTCAGTGGCTTTGCCATCCGGGATCCACATTTTAAAACGATATGCTCCCATTCTCCCCTCCCTATCCCAGCATCGAGTGGTTCCATTGTACACCCAGGTGGTGGGGGACATATAATATAGAGGTGTCAACTGGGCCACAGCTAACACGCGTACACAGCCACTATACGTCACAGCTTGAAGTCCTGAGGTCCGCTCGTTGATCTCCTTGTTGCCAATGCTTGTTTTTGTTTTCATTCAGTCCTTTGATCTCAAACATAGAATACATACATGAAATTACAAGCAATGGTAAATGGAGTTTCTGTGAGTGTCCTGCACTAGCCCCTGGCTCTGGGAACAAGGCAGCGATCCGACAAGACAAGTGTTGCCGGAGTTCGGCTCCCTCTTGTTCCGACCCTGAATTCCATACACTGATCATGTCGAGAAAATAACTACTTCCAATGATGAACTCACTGCTCGCCGCCACCTGAAGGACGCAGCTATCACAAGAGGCGGTCCCTTTTTCTGATGTTTTCCTAGCAACCCAGGGATGCTCAAAGCTTCCCATGTATGTAAACGTAGTAAACAAACTGTCGCATTAACCCTGGAGTCTGTGGCATTAACAGAATACTATATTTTCTGACTATCGTCGTAAACAGTTTAAGGATGATATGACGCCTATAGCACAGAAAGCAGTGGTAGGACAAGAAGTAGTCTGGGAACATGTGTCAAGGAGGACCTACTGCATTTGGCCTGAGGGACATATACGTCAGGAAAGTAAGTAAACAGAAAAGCACCTTTTAAACTGTGAGACAAGGCTTATGGTGAGCTCAGCTCAGACACACCACCAGCTATGGGATGTAAAGGGCATGTAAAGTGGGAGAGCAGTAAAAACCATTAACTTTATTTCTTTTTATTAAGATTTGTATTTTAAATGTAATTCTCAAAGTGACAACCAATTCATGATAGAAACATAATGATATAACAGAGAGACTGCTACCATGAATGTACCCTCCATTTTAAGCATTTCCCCCCCTTCCACATGCCCCATGAGTCGCAGTCCTGGCAACCTCTGCAGTCCAGCTTGCGTTGTCTCCCTGTCAGGTAATGCAGGGGTCACATTTATTCACCATCCTAAAGCAAATCGGTATGTTCTAAGTCCGGTACCTGCTGGAGCCAGAGTCGCGACCGAGCCCCATTTCTTTTTTGGTGGAGCTTCTCCTTGACTCTTTTGAGAGCTGGCTGGCCTTCATGTAATGGATGTTAGAAATGGAACACACAACAATTCCACTTATGTTGGTGAGACGGGGACCTCCACAATCTCAATAGCATTCCTTTTGCCGCTCTTGCTACTCGATTCGGACAACACTTTTGTAGCCCTTCTATATCACTTAGGATTGTGTCACCCCCCCAGAATGAGTGTTTAAAGACATGCTCCAGTCTGTGCCCAACCTCGCATTCATCCTTCTAGTCCCTTCCCTCCAAAGATTGGTGATGCTCCTGCATTCTCATGGCATATGCCCTGGGCGGCCACACCTGTGTCTGCGGCTCCAGCAAGTATCCGACTTGCATCAGCTTCTCCGATGCATTCTCCCTGGTAACCAGTAGACGCTGTTCACAGTTTCTAGCCGACAGTAGCCTTTACAAAATGAAAATGGTCAGCTATCCATACTGATTGGATTGTATTCTTTTTTTTTTTTCAGCCGACATTATCTCCACCGTAGAATTCAACCACACAGGAGAATTACTAGCAACGGGGGACAAGGGCGGACGGGTCGTGATATTCCAGCGTGAGCAGGAGGTAAGTACCACTGATTGTGCATGTCCATGTGACACTCCAAGTGCACCTCTGAATTTGTGACTATTTCTAAGCTTCACTCAGAGAATATTTTGCTGTTGTGTGATAGAAATACAACGGTGGTTGAACAAATCGGGGATATTGACATTCTAGTGTTTAGTGCTGAAGGACCTATTTGTGTTGCTCTAGGCTGAACAATAAATTATGCAAAATCAGGGATGGAACTCCAAAGGAAATGCACCAATCACACACCAGAGAGTCCTATGTTAACCCTTCCTTCCCGTGCGTTGGATCCCAAAGTAAACGTTTGCCGTGCCCTCCAATCCCTAATCCTACTATCCCTAAAGCTTACTAGCTTTAGGGATAGTAAAATGCAATCCAGGCCACCGTGTGGGAAAGTAAAGCATCTCGTGGCACGTTAACAACTCAGCATAACAGGATACCAGAGTTGAGAAAGGAAGAGCGAGAGCGCCCAGGACAGAAGACCACGTAAAGCGTGATATGATATGATAGGTTATTTATAATGCGCTTAATACCCAGAGGTTTCTAAGTGTGGACCCGGGGATTGAACCTGCATTGCTCTGGGTATTCTTGCTTCCAAGGCGAGCGCATGGCCTCTGAGCTATCCTCCCAGGGAGTAAACAAACACATTCATTATGCATAAAGAGGAAAGGAGCTCTGGGTAAATTCCTAATTTTATTTGGAAGGTGTTCCATGTAAAATTCTGTGAATTAAAGAGAACCACCCTATGTAACACATGCAGCTGCCTAGATTGGCTTGTATTCTTTGTAAGGTCATGTGTTACCAAGGATCAGAAAGCCCCCCACTGCCCTCCGAGAGCTTGGCCTAGATTGCGCAACCACCTCTAGCATGAGATGAGCACATGCAAGCTTGGAGCATACCCCGCTTGCACCCTAATGCCTAGGGAAAACGGCGGTTAAATAACAGTAGCCTGACACATGATATATCAATATGCATGATAAGGCATTATTGAGATTTACTTTTTATAGTAGATGGTTGGTTGTGGTTTAGTATGGCATTAACAAGGGAGTTTCTCTATACAGGGAAATGTTTATTAAACCGAAGGATTAGAATACGCATGGCTAATGCGTGTTAACCTTCAACACTACAAATAGAACGTGCTTTTTTATTTATGTCAGTAAGTGATGTATTAGTGAATGTGTCTTATTTTAAAACTGCAGTTCTATCTGCAATATAAGTGGATTCTCACACCATCCCCTGCGAGGTGGGAACAATGGCTAATTGTAAGGTTTTGCTTGTCCTTTTAAGTGTGGCAGGGCCTCAATGAGTCACAAGACAAGGAGTCACAAGACAAATCCTACAGCTTTTCAGTTGTTATTTTACAAAACGTTCAATGCGGGCCTGCAGTCTTGGTGGAATCCCTGTGCAGCTTTCCCTCAAACGTCGGGGGAGCCGCCACCTCCCTAGCCCAGACTCCCTACTCCCACAGGTCATGATGCCGTGTCAATTCAGTGGGGGCAGAGTTCAGGCTGGTCTATCCAGGCCCTGGGGGGAGGGGGAGCCCTCTCCCTTCTCCCCCACAAACGCCCTCCTGGTCCTTTTCACTTGCCTCCAAGGCAGTGCCTCCAAGGCAGGCCTCTACTCCCCTGCCCTCCTGGCCACCTGCAGCAGCAGGGACCCTCAAGGCAGAAAGGGGAAGGCTGTAAAAAGCCAGCAGTCAGCTGAAAATGCGCGGTGTACGGGTGAGCTCAGAGAGCAAGTGAACAAGGAGCAAAGGTCCAGAGAGGAGTGTGCGTCAGCTGGAAGACTTGAGGGCAGTGCTTAAAGTGGGCCGGGGCCTGCCGGGGCCAGGCCCCGGCAGTCTCCAAAAAGTGAGACTGAGCCGGGGTCCTGCCGGGCCCCCCGATCCCACCAAGCCACGGCGGGTGCATCTCCCGCCACAGACGCGACGGGAGATGAGTCCGCCGGCCGCCCATCAAGAGGTCAGGCATGGCAGAGTCAGGCAAGCCTGTGACTGACAGACTTGCCAGCCAGTCACAGTTTGAGCGACGCTGTGACTGGCTGACACTTCTGCCAGTCACAGCTGCCTGCTGCAGTGCTGCCGGAAGAGCACCTTGGAAACTAACTTCCTCTGGCAGCCCCTCGCGAGGGTTACCAGAGGAAGTTAGAGTCCCGGGAAGGAAAATAAATGAAAGAAAATGCGTGCGAGGCTCGCACGCATTTTCGTTCATTTATTTTCCTTGTTCCAAACATTCTGCTGTTTGTTCCCTCGCATGCGAGGAGGATCGCATACTTGCCAACATTCTGTGACCAAAAAGATGTGTAGGATTTTTCAAGTTTCAAAAATAATAATTCCCATAACAATGACATCACAGGGAAATACAAAACATGCAAACAGCACAACATGGAAAGATATTGAAATGTAAAAATTGAATAATTGTGAATGGTAACTTAACACCAAATTGTCAGCAGATGCTGTCTGGTGGTGTTACACTCTGCCACTTGCTTTCACTGGTGGTTCACCTAAGAGTTGTCCCGGCAAGAGTGCTGGACAGAGTCAAGTAGCGGTCAGTTCAGTGGATTGGTCTGAGTCTAATTAAAGTAATCACCTACCAGTCCACTGTATAGACAGAGTAAAGTGTTGCATGCTTTGTCCTGTAGCCTGCCTTAGAGTCACAAAAATTACATGCCGCCACTGTAAAAAGCAGTAGGATCTGTCACTGAAATCTGTAGGCGGTAGGACTGCTTAAAAGGCAGTAGCCTAAATCTGTAGGTTTGGCAAGTATGGGATCGCATGCATTTTCTTCCATTTATTTTCCCATTGCACCATTTGTTGCACCGAAGTCAGCAGTATCCTCATGGTGGCTCTGTGAACCAGCCTGGTGCGCCCTGATATTCAGTTGTCTTTGGTCCTCTGGACTATCTTGGTTGTGTGAAGCAACATGGGCATTATGTTGGGTAGTTTTCCTTTGCCTAGCACAAATATGAAGCATTCTCCTGACCCTTGATGATCATTTCCTTTCATTTATGTTCCCCTGATTTCTATTCCTGGTGCTAATTACTGCATTTGGCATGCCATACCGGATTTGATACCGGATTTGTTTCACACAATGATGGCCCTTAACACTCTGATCTTTATTCCTGGTGCTAATTACTGTATGTCCATGAGCCGACATTCCACTTTCACAATATCCATTCCAATGTACAATCCATTCCAATGTACAAAGCACCTTTCGTTTTTGACTCATGGTTGGGACTTTGCTGTATTCTAATTTCATAACAAAATGGGAGAGGGGCTTCAATCGGGTGTTGACAAATCCTACCCTTGTTACTTGAGTGTGGGCCAATACACCAGATAAGGCCTTGTCCCTGGGCTATAACATCCCACTATGGCATTAGAATACTGCCTTTGTCACTGCCTAACTTTTCAATATTCCTGAAAATTCTAATTGTCACAAGTGGTTTGCGGTGTATTTAACTGTTGCAAATGAGAATTTTAAAATGCCACTTGGCAAATAAACTTTTTTTTTCTTTTTCTTTTGCAATGTTTTCTTTTGCAATGTGACTCACTACCAATGTGCCCTTATTGCCAATTTTTGTTCTATAAAAAATGCATGGGAACAGCATAAGTGGCAGGCATGGGTAGCATAAAATCTGGTTCACAAATAAGATAAGCTATGTTCAGTGCAGTAAACCACATAAATAAATAATCCCCTTGAGCTTTGATTTGTTATACTTTAAGCCATGTAGCAAGCAGTCTGCTACACAATATGTACTTAGTAATGTAGGCCCGACCCCAGTTTTACCATGTCGCATTTAGGCCCCGCCCACCAATTAGGCCATGCCCATCACGTCTTAGGCTACGCCCTCAAATGAGGGCCCCCCTCAGTTTCTTACCCCACTTAAAGCACTGCTTGAGGGAGACTTTGGCGCCTCTGCAGAGAGAGAAGGCAAGGTGTTGGGATGAGCCAGGGGGACCAACTGGCTCTCCGTGGGAGAATGGTTGGAGGGAATTTTGCAGGAAGAGTCGGCGGCGGGCTGAGTGTAAGCGAGAGCGAGATTGGAGGTCACACCCAAGACCCTGTCGGAATGTAGTTTGATAATTTAACTAAGAAGAACAGATATATAGTGACGTGGATTGAGCAATATCATGCTAGCAACATACAGCATTGAGCAGCTACCTTTTATGTCGAGCTAATCGCATGGTGTGTTTTCCATGCATGTGTGATGTTAATGCTTAGAGGTCAGTGTTGCCGATGAGCAGCGGATTGCGTGCACGTGCGCAAGCCAGGTCAGCATGCAGGGCCACATGGAATGCATTCTGCTGTCGGAGCGCGTCACCAAAGGGAATCTGTGCGTCCGGATGGCTTGGAACAGGTTACCCCGCCGACGGGGGGTGCAGAAGGTGCCTGCTCCTCATCAAGTGGCTTCCCAGTTCCCAAAGGGAGGAGCTTCGGTGTGTGACTGTTTGCACTGCGCCTGGTCTCGCCTGTTGCGATGGTGACAGCTGTTTGCGCTAGGGTGACCCCTTGGATTTTGTCCTGTCATCTTTCTGTGACTTGGCCCCATGAGCATAAAGCCGACGTAATCAAAAGGGCTTCTGGTGACATGTACAACACTCGTAGTAGATTCCTTTTTTGATTTTATTGGGGGGTGGGAGGTGTCCCCCCCCATACCACTCCACCCCCATTGTTAATTCCCACCCTACACCTTATAGGGCCTTACCCCCAGCCCCATATTTTTAGATTTTTTTTTTTGTCGACCAAAATATTTTGGCAAAAAATGCAGTGAAAATAATACGGGCTTTGAATCAATGTCAGGCCCTGGGTGAAGCGCTCTCTTGGAGAGTGTTTTATTATCGCTTGGCTGATTCAGGTTCGTGGTTCTCACTCTGTGGCAGCAGAAGCAAGAATGGCTTAAGAGGATGGGCAATCCAGCACCCAGTCGCACTCTACGCTCCTCCACTTATAACTGGGAAGAGTGCAGCGCACGTCTCTGTAGCAGATTACACCCTGGCACCATAGTGTAGTGCTGCTCGCTCATAGCATGTTATGTAATTAGGATTTTCTACTAGGCACCGCTGTCATCTGCATGGTCTCCAGCTGCTAAGGTGGATCTGGAAGAGAATGGTTGGGTTTGGTTAGTTGGGAGGAGAGGGGAAGGCAAAGAGTGCAGAGCTTTGAGGTTGCAGATCGGAAGTGCTCTGTGGCCTATGAGCTTTGTAGGTGATAAGTGTAGGCTGCTACAAAGGCTGCTTGAGGAGCGGGGCGGCCCATTGCAGGGGTTGAGTATGTCAGTCAGTTGTTAGAGGTGTACGTTTGTGATGTTCAAAGTTTTTGCGTGGTTTCTGTAAGGCTTTTTAATTAAACGTCTTGATGTTGGTTGCATTACGTTACAAGCAGTTTGGC
Organism: Ambystoma mexicanum; assembly: GCF_040938575.1. Lineage (NCBI taxonomy): Eukaryota > Metazoa > Chordata > Amphibia > Caudata > Ambystomatidae > Ambystoma > Ambystoma mexicanum. Next base: position 1,079,299,330 of record NC_090925.1, read on the forward strand.
CTCAATGGTTGATTTGCAAACCTCTTCTTTTGTTGATATGATATGATATGATAGGTTATTTATAAAACCCTTAATACCCAGAGGTTTCTAAGCGCAGACTCTGGGATCGAACCTGTGGTGCTCCGTGTCGTCTTGCTTCCAAGGTGAGCACGTTGCCCCTGAGCTATCCTCCCAAGATGAGGTTTACATATTCCGGGGAACGGGAAAGTCATTCACTTTTTGGTCTAAGAGGTGTTTTGGGTCAATCTCACAGTGGTATATGCACTCAAACCGCAAATTCCATTTTGCAAGCGCCCTCTCCTGAATCACTGGAGCCACTTCTGTGGTTGGTCCCGTTGGTGAGGGTTCAGGGGTCGCAGACGCAGCGGCTGAAGTAGGTTTAGTGTTTTGGTACAGCAAGGTGGTGGCTCCAATTGGCGCTTTTGAGTATTGTTCCAGCAGACTTGCAGCAGGAATGGCACGACACCCAAGACAGCAGCCAAAAGCACTCCATGATGAGGAGCCCCCACCCCCAGGACACAGCAGGTGAAGTGCAGAAGGGAAGTAACTTTGATCCAGGCTTAGTAGTCTCACCTCCTGGCAGCAGCAAAGCACAGGCTCCCCGCAAGCCCCTCTTCAGGAGACATGCAACAATGTTCCAACAATGTTCCTAGGCCATTAGCTTAGGACCTGCAGAGTGCCAAGCTCCACCTCGGGACAGCGACATTTGCAGTAGAGAGGCCTGATTGATGAAGGGTTCCCAAGGCACTTATGAAGTCTAAAGAGAGAGCAGGTGTTGCATCTATTCCCCTGCATGTAGCCCCTGAAAAGTGACCACCCGGAGTACAGCTGTGAAGACTGAAGAGTCCTGAGCAGAGAGCAGAGCCAGAAGGCTGCCTGCGTGGCAGTGCTGAGCGAGTGAGGGCCGGCGCAGACTCTGGGTCGTGGTGAAGGATTGTAGGTGCCGACGCAACCAGCTGGTGGCAGAGCCAGGAAACTGCACTTGCAGCACAGTGCCCGATCTGCACGGCTGAGACCGGAAGGCTAGCAGACAGAGCAGACGCTGGGAGAGAAAGCCTCGCCAGCCAAGCAGTAATAGCTGCGGCCCTGGGGTTGTGGCTGTTGTCAGAGAGAAGGCAGCCGCAAGGCAGGGTTCGAAATTGAGGGGACCTGGGAGCTATTTAACTCCTGCATCTAGTCTAGGAGAGCCTGGTTAGCTTGAAAGCAACAGCTACCAGGAGCTACTTTTGGCACCCCAGGCAATTAGTATCTTACAAACATGCATACGTGACTTTACCTTTGAGTATTTGAGAATGCTACTATAGAAGAATTGGGACACATCTAGAAAACATTTAAACACAATTAATCAAACATTGTATGAACAAAGTTAAAGGGTGCATCTCATGTGGCAATTAGATTCATGGGAGGCTGAGGCCTGGTCCATAAGGCACAGCATACTAGGGCGGCTGGGTCCAAGAAGGAATAAGAGCTGCTGGTAGAGAGACTCAGTAGGAAGAAACAGCAGAAAGGGCCGGTGGAGATAAGTGGACAGGAGCACAAGCTGTAGTGTGCCCGCAACAGTTGGTGGAGCGCAGAGGTGGAACCATTGGGCAAGAAGATCTGGAGACAATAGGGGAAGACAAGAACAGTGAGGTAGCTGCACTCACAAGACTTGTGCTGGACTGGACATCTCTGGCAAAGCCCACACAGACAAAGATAAATGCTTTCACCAAGCATAGAGAGGCTAAACCTAGCTCCACTGGTGCACTGGATCCAAGCAACGAAGGGAACATGCAGGAGCAGGCGGGATCAGGCAGCAAGAGTTAGAGGCCATAGTGACACTGAGAGCCTCCATTGAGGAGAGAATTGATGAAGCAAAAAACGACGTCGCCTGCTAAAATAGGATGTACATTCATTGGTGGCATGGGTCGGGACACAGAGACGATGGTGGACAAGGTGGTCGGCACCACAAAATGTGTAAGCGATCTTATGATGAAAGTGAAAACACTGGAAGAGAGTGTTTAGGGTGACGAGGAAAGAGCAAGTTGGAGTAACACCAGGATCCTAGGGTTGCCGAAAGGGGCAGAAGGCAGAGACCCGAACACGTATGTCAAAAACATGCTGCTACAGGAGGTAGGCTTGGCACACTGATGCAGGGATTCACAGTAGAGAGGGCGCATAGATCCTTATCTTAGCAGCCGCCGCCGGAAGTGCCACTAAGACCTATAATAGCACAAATCCTGAACTTTAAGGATAGCAAGAGAATCCTGACATTTTCCAGATAAGGGAGAACGATCAGGCGTGCTTCGGCAGCACTAGCCATTTACCCTCACTACACCATACAACTACAGAAGAGAAGGGGCCTGTTCATATCCACGAAGGAGAGACGAAGGCAGCAGGGCATGAAATATATGTTCCTATATCCATCTAAGCTAACATTTTTCCATAATGGAAATGCACGCTTCTTCAAAAGTCCGGTGGAGGTGAACCAGTGGATGGACATTAACAAGATGGCCCCTGTGATCGAAAGGAATAATAATAATCATTGAACAGATATTGAATGTAGAACTAGGTTGCTGGCAGGGTGCGGCAGTGTAACAGTACTCAAGAACATACTGAACAGATGTAGAACCGCAGCCGAGTTGCAGGCTGAGTCTGCTGGGAACACATTTATCTAGACCAACTTGGAACTGGCTGGCAGGGTCCCCCAGGTTGAATGTATATTTTTGATGCCACGTTTGGCATCCAGCTGTCAAGTACAGCTCATGCTTCAGCGGGACGAATGGCAGTTAGGCCTGAATACCTGGGTACTGTTGGGCCAAGTAGATGTAGTTCTGGTTTTGGTCATCTTTTCTTATGGTTTGTTTTTGTAGCGTGGTTGAACAGCACTGCATTATTGAAGGGGAGGGACATGGGAGGAGGAGGACAGCTCCAGTGTGAAGGTGGCCGTGAGGGAGTTTCAGAGTCTGGAGAAGCACCAACAGGGAGAGGCTGTAGGAATGTGGGGTGGGCTAAGAGTTGTTAGTGAGATACCACAACCCAAATTGATGAGGCGAGTAGGAAGCCTTGAAGGGGAAGAGAAGGAAATAAGGTATCAATATGGCTGATACACTGCGGGTGGAACCTTGGAATGTGAGGGGATTAAATAGCTATGTGAAACGCAACAGAGAGCTTACATACCTGCGTGGGAAAGAAGTGGGAATTGCCATGTTGCAGGAAACGCACTCATGGCAGCAGAAAAGCAAGCTCATATATGGAGTAGATGAGGTCACAGGTTTGGGACTACCTACATCACTTACGAGAGAGGAGTTATAATATTGCTGGCGGTGCCCTTTAGAATGAAGGAAGTTAGGATAGATGATGAAGGTAGAATGGTCCTTGTGCATGGCATGTGGACAATAGCACAGTGTGTATTATCAACACTTATGCCCCTAATCACGATGCGTCATCCTTTTTTCAAGCTTTATATGTATGTCTGGCTACATTCAAGGGGATGAGATGGATCTGGGGTGGAGACTTCAATTGTAATTTGAACCCAGGTTTGGATAGGACAGATGATAGACGCAGAAGTCTGGCACCAGCGTCCAGAATACTGGGGAAGCTGCTAGAAGATTTGGAAGTGGTAGAGCTCTGGAGGTGGTTGCATGGGATGGTGAGGGAATACTTGCACTACTCGAGCCCACATAAGCTCTACTCTCGAATTGACTAACTTTTCACAGTTCGGGAACAGGTGGGAGGATTCATTGATGCTATGTATGAAGGTGGGACACTATCAGACCACTCTGCCTTGTTGGCTAGTTGGAAAGTGAATGCAGACCACCCATCAGTGCCGACGTGGAGGCTTTGGGCGGAAGTTCTTCAAGATGACCTCTTTAAAGAACACATAGCTGGTAAGATGGAGGAATACTTTGAGAATAACTAGGGTAGTGTTGAGGAAGGGAGTCGTTGTAGGATGCATTTAAGGTGGTGATAAGGGGAAAGGTGGGAGGCGTGAAGAGGGAACTGTTAAGGTACTTGACAATATCGGAAGCAAAGATTATGCAACTGGAAAGTTTACAGGCAGCGACAGTGGGAGCATAGGGAGAGCTTTTAAAGCTACCTCAGGAGTGTATGGAACACTAGGGTAGGCTGGGTAAACATGATTATGCAAGATACAATGTAAAATTGCATGAGCAAAGAGATAAGGCCAGCAGAATGCCTGCTTGGCCTTGCCACAGAGGCAGTGATAGACCTTTCGAATAAAAGTGTTTGCCAACCACCATGCCACATCTGTGTCAGAGTCCCACTTCTACACCCTTACAATACTTTTGAGCCAATATGTGTGCTGGCTGTTGTGACGAATCCCAGGGTATTGTCACTGCTCCCATAGGGGGAATCGCTTTCCATGAGGCCAGGGAGGTGAGACCACTACCTGATAGTCCCCTGGGGAAGTGGTATTCAGCGGGTGGATCGCATGGGGAGAGAAACACTCTATGAGACCAGAGATGATTGGGACCAGTGATGATAGCCTTGGAAGAATGCAGTATTGACCCACACATTTCTGCCCCCTCTTACCTCTCACTCCCCTCTGATCCCACACTCCTCTATGTGTCTCTGTAGATGACTACATTCATTCTGGTAGTTCTGGGTTGAGGAAGAGTGAGGCTTACCTAGGTTTAGTGTATACAGTCAACGACACGAAGAAGATCAAACCAGGAGGCAGAAGCCCATCGCTGAACCAACATATGTGGTGAAGTCTATAGAGCCCCAGCAATAAAAACCAAAGGAGGACTGTCTACCTTGTTTAGCCACCCCTGGAGGAGCGAGGAACCAGACGTTGGTTTTGTGGCAAGAGACCAGTGGAGCGCGGAACGAGGCATGGTCAAGGAGGGACTAGTCTCTCTGGTAGCCCCATGGAGCGGGGCCCTCTCTGGGAGCAAAGAATGAAGAAATACGAATGTTGAAGCCAAAGCAGGGAAGAGGCGCACAGCTCAGGAAGCAAGAAAGAGCCTACCTCTGCAGATCTGCCGAGAGCAGGACACTACATGCAGAAGCAGAGCAGAAGCCCCGCTCCACTCCCACAGCAGACCGGAGACCGCAACAGCATTTCTCGATGGTAGGAAAAGGGTCGGGCCAGCTGGTAGGTCACTGAGGGTGCCAATTAGATTAAAGAGACACTTACTAATATCGTGGCTGAAAGGGAGAAAAAAAGAACTGTGAAAGCTGAAATTAACTTTGTGAAATATCCTATGTGGAACAGTAACCTAGCAGGAGAGTACACAATGTCTGTTCAATTGGACATTGAATGAAGCAGGGGCAGAGGGCCCACACAAGCAGTATACTAGGGTCTAGGCCCACATGAAGTTGGGGAATCCCCATCAGAACAACACAGTAGGGTCTGGGACCCATATGAAGGCCTGCGAGGCCTGAGAAAGCAGCACACAGGAGTCAAGGAACCACATATGCAGAAGAAGCACAGAGTCAAGGGGCTAGGCCCAGGATAAGTTGAGGAGATCCTTAGGTGATATAAAAAAAAACCCATAGAAAAGAAGCAAGCAGCGGAAGAAGTTGGGGAGATCCCGAAACAACCCAGATGGGTCTGGGACCCACTTAAGAGAGAGAGAAAGGGCAAGAAGCCAAATAAAGGGATTGAAGACCCATTGCAAAGAGGAGATACACATTTTGGAATTCCAATGTCTATTGTCAAGTCTTGCAGGATAGTGAACCAGACTTGATGCTACATTGGTGAAATCTGGAAAGAGCAGGAGAAGAGAATCCCCCCTGATATTTGGTAACTGTGTTATGATGAAAGGGCGATCGATAGTCAAGTCTGGCAGTAGAGTGCACCAGACTTGATGCTACGTTTGCGTGCACTGGAGAAAATGAGATCTGTGGTCAAGTCTGGCAGGAAAGTGAGCCAGACTTGACACTACATTTATGAGCAGGATAGAAGGGGAAGAGATCCTCCCCCGTGACAATTGGGAACTGTGTTTTTATATGCGTTTGGAAGCGCACTTTCGAACAAGAACTTTTAAGTTAAAGAACCACTTGTTTTTCTCATCAAGAACTGAACATTTGAAAGCCATATCCAGAATGAAAGAATCATCGTTCTGGATTAAGAAGGCACACAGTTTTTCCTTATTTAGTTTAGAGTGTACAAGACAGAAATAGGTTTGGACACAGGACGGTGGACATTTTACTTTACTGGACATCCTGACGGAGTCCTTGGTATTTTTGTTGAGGTAGGGCAACCCGTTGTAGAAAAGGGCAAGATAGGTTCTTCCTTTTCTTTTACTTTTCTAAATAAAAGTCTGTTTCAACAAACATGCCACCACTGTGTTAGACTCATAATTCTGCACCCTTACACTGTCCACAAGACTGTACATTAGTTCAGGCAGCTCTTGGAATACAAATATTCCCATAGTTAGACTGTTTAATCACATTGAGTTAGTACATCATGGTACACTAAGTGCAAGTATACTGACACCCTTAGTACAAGTATTGTATCTTGTTTTTATCATTAGTCCGCTAGTCCCCATCAGAATTACAACTACCCATCTGGTTATACCTAATAAAACGATTCAACTTACCTTGTGACTCTGGTTTCTGACTAATTGCCATCTGCAAGAGTGTGAAAGCCTTAGATTTTTTTTATTTTTATGAAGTCAAATTATGTAGGTTACTAACTCTCATTGGGAGGTCTGCTAATCAGATCCCCTTTCTTAAATGCTCATTGAACAATTAAAGTGCAAGCATGTGCCTTTGTCATAGTCTACAGACACCCTCAGCCCTGCATTTGTACAGGGCAAGTTCAGAGGTCACATGTGCATTCCTGACAGCGGCTGGAAAGCAAAGTTCCTGCAGGCAGAAGTGTCTATTTAGGTGGTCGGTCAAAATACCGAAAATAAAATCTCGAACTGCAAAAATCTCGAATACAAAATCTCGAAAAAGAAAATATCAAATTATTTATTTATTTATTTATATGTGTTTTTGGGGTCAGGTAAGTAAAAAAAAAATAGAAAAAAGGGGGGTTGGGGGGGGAACCCCCCCATTTCGAGAAAAAAACATCATAAAAAAAATTTGATATTTTTTTTTTTCGGCCTTTTGTTTTCGAGATTTTTATTTTCGAGATTTTTGTTTTCGGTATTATCACTATAAACCGACTATTTAACCGTCTGCACCTCTTTTTCCAACCTTTGTAACGGTATGCTTAATTTAGTCTGGTGGCATGTGCATCTTTAAATATAAGCCAGGCCTGGTTGTGGCACAGTGACTATTAACAACACACACCTAGCTACAGCAATTTGGTATCACACTAACGTCGGCTCTGTTAGAAGGACCCAGCTATGACAGTACTGATGTTTACTGGTGTCTGGTCAGATTGTCTACACAACTGCCATGTGGAACAATGTCCAGGATACTGCCTCTTTGGACCCACAGAGGAATTAAAGATGTTTTAATCGGGTGATATCTAATTCGGGGAAATCTCACACCCACCCCAAATCAGGCATGCGCAATATGTTGTATTTATTCAACAAAGTTAATTTTATGAATACGTGATATGCCAGTTTAATAGTATTGATTCCGTAAAGCCGCCCTCCCCTTTTGGGACAAGAAACACACAGGGTCGCATAGAAGGTCTATTTATTCATGAAACAGAATTAATTAAATCAATTTAAAAATAAACACCCTATACCTCTATGAAATCCCAATGTCAGTGGTTATCACATTGAAGAATTATCAATACGCTGTTCAATTCAATTGTCCAACTCTACATTTATCTTCAATGCAGACTTTTCAAAGCACACACTTCACCACATGTACTTATGATTTAGCGTGAACACAAATAACCTATGGTTTGAAAAGTGTATGAGGATTCAGGGTAAAGCTTTCAATTGATGAAAACAAAATTAAATCAGAACATCTGTGCCTATCTAAATTTAATTATTTGGAAGAAGAGCCTCCTCTTTACTCAATAGACAAGCTTGCATATTAAACAACATTTTAGTCAACTCAATTTAAAGACAAGCTACTTCATATTTCGGCATGTTATTTGCTTGCACAAAGAAAAGTGCATTTTTACCCTGTATGTTTGCAAGATTCCCTTCAATGGTGTATCTGTTGTATTAATGCATAAATGTGTGCATTTGGCATTTTCAATGGGCTACTTAAAGGTCGGAAATTGGGTAGCAATTAATAACCGTTTCCCCTTTTTCTTGAGTGGTAAAGCAACAGTAACAGAACCCTGCTTGATGATGTAACCAGCTAATTAATTCAATTATATTATTTATTTAGGTATGTATGCAGTGAGATATCATTCTGGCTCCAAAAATAGTCTTTCTGTGCATGTGCATTATTACACAGAGAAGTAGTCAGGGGATCTCTCAACATACACACAATACCATTTTTGGATCTATTTTTTTAAAACTATAATTCCAGAAGCACATATTCTTCTAAAATGTTTACTAATTTCCCAGGATGTACAGTCAATTTGTACACCCCCCTCGGTTTTTCACAAAAAGAGTTAGTATCAAATCTACTCCTCTTAGAGTATATTGCCTTCCTTCATTATATTACACAGTAACATTATACTTACATAAAAATGTCTTTTCGCTAGCTCACAGACTGGTTGGCACCACCTTAGAGAACTGGTCCCATTCTCCCCGCAGGTAGCAAGTGGGCATCAGTCAGCAAGTTGGGGTCAAATCCGCTCCACAACCTGGTCGCTCTCCTTCTGTATTGGTCCCGTCTGTTATCTTTTCCACTGAAGAAGGCCTGAGGCTTTAACTCCAGGCAGGCCTCTTTTACAGTGCAAAGCTAGAAATCCAGAACGGGTCCAAACAAAAGCAATCTATTCGATTCTCCTTTCTGTTGTCATCAGTACTCCTTTCTGTCCTTCTTCCCGTCTGTTTGTTAGTCAGACCATCCTAGTCAGTCAGTGAGCCAGTGTATTCCCCAGAATATATGCGGTTGGACTTTTATAGACTAGAAACCCCTCTCTTTGGAGGTATCATGTATCTAATATAATTGGTCAGGGTATGGGATTGGAAAATGTTCCAAAGGTGACATGACACTAAGGCATCCCCTGTGTACTCATTGCATATATTAATGAAGAGAGCAGTTTAATGGGAGTAACTTCTAACACCAGTTTCCCTCCCCTTTAATCTGATATCATCTTGGATATTTCTACATGTGACTTTCAGAAACGTCATGTACCAGAGATGTAAGCTTGTTACTAATTAGTTTATCAGATTGCTCCCACACAGTTTACAATGATGTTAGTCTGATTTTGGCATGACGTGATGTGTGTATGACAGATTTGTTTTTTAATTATCTGATACGTTTACACAAAACTGCTATTTCCAGCTCAGAATAATGACCTAGCCATCACAGAATCTAGGGTATATGAACCACTAATATGCTAAAATAGCCACATTAATATAGTTTACATAATTAGCATATCCAAATATTGTTTTACATTCAGCTGATAGGTTGTACCCTGGACAATTAAAACAAGTATGTTTCTACGACATTTCTATCAAAACATATAAACAAATATATAAACAAAGATTCTTTATGTAAAATTGAAATAGTGCATTTTTTTCTTTTACATGTAATGGGATGAATCATAATATAAAATGGCCTTCCATCCCCTTCAGCAGAACATTTGGTACCATATAATGTTGGTTCCTTTGATGCTCACAGCTGATCAATTTCTGACTTCAGAGAATGTGTTCTTCATGGGACTCTTTGTCTGAAGGTTCTTTGAAATTAGGCTGCTCCGGGCCAGTTGTTGACATATTGCTGGCCCCTTGAGCGATTCCATCAAATGCCTATCCCATGTGTCAGACTCCAGGTCTCCGAAGGTGTGAATTTCTTCCTCCTGGGAGGACCTGATTGTTTAGAAAGCCTGATAAGTTGGGGGAGTTGCATGCCACCTCTCAGAGCCTATTATTTGTATTTTTAGGGGGGGGTTGTATAGGCCCATGGTAGATGGAAGCTGTATATGGGAAGCATTTGTTTTTATTACCCTGCTTGAAAAGCAAACATTTGATCCTTTAGTTCAGGCAGTGTGTTTTATAGGCTATCCTCAGAGCCTCAATGTAATGTCCTAGAAGCAAGCCACACCCTGTTGTATCTGTTGGGGGAAGGAATATAATTTTGCTGTCCAGGCCATGTTGCTGGCTTCATTCACGAATATAACATCTCTTTCTTTTCCCAATTTCCACACTGTAATTTTCACTTTAAACAGGGCAAAATTATAACTTAACATTTTTGCAATACAACTCCCGTCAAAGGTTTACATTTTTAATGTCTATAGGTTTCATGTTCTAATGCTTATTCGTAATCCTGTAAAGAAAAAATAGAAATAACGCAGCCCAAAATTTGATTTTTACTCTTTCATAACTTGCTGTGTTTTTGCGAAAAGAAATCAACTGTTCTCCAATTAACAAAAGGTTGCTGGACTATTCCATGTGACTTGAAGGACTTGTTTTCTTGGCCTTGTCATTTACTGTGAACAAATACAGTCTGGTTGTAGATGAGCTGCTGACTTCACCACACTTCCTTGCATGTGTATTTTTTTCAAACGCGTTATGCAGGATGTGGTTCACATGTTTTTAAACTGGCCATTTTTATCTGCATTCTTGTATAGATATACCTCCAGGAAGGTCCAACACCTTCCTCCCGGAGCACAGGAGCCTCCCACAGAATGTCTCCTACGAACCAGTGCTTCAAAGGCAGCAATAGCATAATAAAGCCGTTTACAGCAGGGTGCTGATCACTGGAGTCCATTTGAAGTCAGCAGGCACTGCAATGGGGGGAGTTAGAGGAACTAGGAGTGAAAGGGAGGCGGAGAGAAGGGGTCCATCATCTTTGTTTCTGTTTGTGCCCTCTACCACTTCCTATGACCCTATTTCCTGTAGGCAGGCACTCTGTATGTGATATCTTAGGCAGTGGGCAGCCTGAATAGGATGACTTACAGGCAGTAAATGCTGTCCTTCTTTGATTCATCTTTGGACTCTGAGCGAAGGCAGATTAATCTGCACTCTGTTGGGGATACAGTATATTTCAAAGTCCTCTTCCATAGCGATAAAGACCGAAGCTTCCCAGCCAGAGGAGAGCTATGCCCCCTAATCATCCCCAGGGCAGCAAACAGTAGGAGGAACACTACTGTTAGACCAAGGCTTCACTGTGCAAACAAATCTCACCTATTGGGCTGGGCACTAAAAATGATCAAGAAGTAGTGAAGTTAATTATCAATTGCATGCTTACAGTAAGAAAAAAGATAGATATGTTTAATAATTATTGGTTACATATGGTGAAGTTTATTTTTTTATTTGTTAGTATTGGCAATTAGGTGGCGCTTATGTATCGTTTATAGCGCAAACTATTGCCCGTAAGTATAGCTATGAGGTTTATGAGATGGAAGGAGGGGCATACAGCATGTGGGTGTTAAGTTATTTACCCACCCACTGACTGCACATAGCAATGCTAATTCCTTTGGATAGTCCCACTCACTACCTGCCCTCAACCACACTCAAAACACACTCCAGGGCAAGATCTATCAAGCAGTCACATACAACGTTGTGTGTTATTCAGCCTTCCAGTGTTCTTTGTTAGTAGTCTACTGAGAGTTAGTGACGTCATTGCAGCTGTAAATTTGCTCCTTGCTTCATTAGCAGTATGTGTGTCTCACATCTATTCCTTGCACTGAAAACAAGTATTGACAAAGCCAGCAGTGTGTTCCTGTGTATAGTATTAAGGATCACTGAGATCATAAGGCCGTGTACTCACACCATGTCAGCTGTTGCCACCTAATGGCAGATATTATCATCATGGCAATGCCTCACACATGCTTTGCCAGCGCTCATTGTCTTGTGAGTTACCTTTCTAAGCCAAAACAATGACCTATATACATCCTCTTCAGAATAATTAATAGCCGGATTCCTCCAGAAAGAGTCCACCTTTTACGGTTAATGTTTCTCAGACTCTGGGCCTGGAGCGCCATCCTTAGACTCCGAGTCTCTAGTCTCCCCGCTGCAGGCTCCTTTGTCCCATATTTTATTTTTAGACGGGCTATTCTAAGATGTGTGAAAGGTTCACCAAGAACGTCTGCCTCGTGTGGCTTACATTTTATTTTTAGAACGGCGCATTGTAAGAATTGTGAAAAGTCTAACACGAATGTCTGCCCCATTTGGCCATGTTTTACCTAGCAATCGTTTCACACAAATAGACAGTCTGTGTGCACTGACAGAACTGTCCAGGGCGCACCTTCCCTCTTATAGCATTGGGTCAATGAGGGAAGGCAAACGCCCACAATATGACGGCACCATGAGAATGCATGAAGCAATACATGAATGACGTGTGTTGCTATAAGCAACAAGGGCCTTTCGCCATAAGAACTGACGGGAAACGGGAGACAAAAATGTCAGGACTATTATTGGGGACGCGCACATTAAATGCTTCACTCAGAACCAATTCATGAAACATTCTAGAAAATGTCATAGTTGGAAGAGAAGTGCAAGCGAAGACTGGAGGGGTGGGTCAAGCACAGGGGGTGGGGGGGCATAGCACACATGAGCCCGGAGGGGTAACCGCACACAAGCTTAGAAGTAGAGGTCGGCTCTGCAGTCAGGAATGGGATGCAAAGCACAGGCGCAGATAAAGCGGACAGCTCACAGTCTTGGCAAGGGGTTGGGGGAGGGGGGGCGACAACACGCAGGCTCAGGAATTGGGACCGCACACAGGCTCAGGAGTGGGAGCAGAGCCGGGGTTGTACTGGCGCCCACTAGTGACAATAAGGGCACCAATAGACTGAATAACAGCGCGCAATTCCATGACTGGGACCACACACATCTCTAAACATACACCTCAATCAAGGCCTGCACAACCTGCTGCTCCAGCACCATCAGCCTACATGCATATCTGCGTGTGGGCTTCACTCCTGCCCTGCGGGACTGCAGCTATTCCAGAACTGGCCTGGACGCAACACACTGCACTGCCATTGTTACTCAATATCTCCATCCGAGCAGTAGACGAGGATGTCCTTAGTGCACCTTGATACCCACCAGCAGAGGTTTCTGTGAGACATGAGCATTGCCCTATGAGCCTTCACCACATCAGTCCATCTAGACAATACATTACCAGCGCACAGCATCAGCGTATCCCCGCGCTGTACCACCCCACACTGAATCATTGCATCAAAACACCATCGCACCTTGGCATTGCCCTATAAACCCATATCACGCAATCGCCTAACCCCTTCCTCACACGCTGTCTCGTCCTAGCGCCTCACCACATCAGCCGATCACCATGCCACACAATTTCACTGCCATGCCACATCACTCCACAAGCATCTCCCCAACCCCCACACTTATTACCCAAACCTATGTTGCGTCACTCCTCCCAGGCTGCGCTCCCCAAAAAGCCAGAGGAGACTGCGGGGGTTCCATGTGAGCAAATGTCATTTGCAGCCAATGATGAAGACGTATCAGGGATGTTAAGTAATCACAGATCGTTCACCCACTATCAGGGTATCCTCATTGTGATTTCTTCTATTTTTTATTTTGTTAGTTTAATGGTCACTGAATGACTAAAAACATAGCATTCAGATGTTGGGACATCTGTCCACATCTCCAGCCATCCTTCCTCACCCCATCTATATATTATAAGATCCCCTTCAGTACACAGTCTTTATACCGAAACTTTTATATAGACATGCACATATAACGAAACTTTCATAATGGAAAATATAACAAAAATGTATGTGGGGGTGGCGTAAAGGGTGTAATCTTGAGGGAAAAACGTTTGGGGTGGGGTTTTTAGGGGTAGGAAACGGGTTTGGGGGAACTCCCCCCTCCCCCACAAAAAAGAACAAAATAGATGTGTTTGTTTTTTCATTGTAACATTTTCGGTATATGCGCATTCTACATAAAAGGTGTCCTTATAGAGACATGTAACCATCCCCTTCATGCTTACGTTTAGCCCGGGTTCCTGGCTGCACCCTCTGGCAAGCAAGATGGGCGACCCATGGTGTCTACAACAGGCAGGACGTAGGGTAAGATGCTGCCCCAACGCCATGACAGCATGGCGGAAGGGGAGGCGGAAGACAGGAGCCGAGAAGCAGGATGATGAGAGCTAACACAAACAAAGAAATGAGAAAGGAAGGCAGATGTTGTCAATGCTAGGCAGCTGAAAGTGGGGAGAGTCTGAGCTGAAAGTGGGGAGAGTCTGAACCCCATAGATAGAAGACCCACAACGAAGTAGAGAGAAGGTGTGATCGCAGGAGACTACTGCCAGGCCAAGGCCTGATGGGCCATGAGATATATAACCAAAGAAAGGCGCATGCGCTAAAAGGACACCAAGTCCCATACAGGAAAGTGGCTACACACCAGAAAGAAGACCAGCAAATAAACGGACAGGAATAAGCCTGAGCGAGCAAAAGAAATGGTGTCAGGTAGTGCAAGGCAAGTTAACAAGTCTGTAGACAGGCAATTAAGGAAACACAAAGGCTACATCACAAAAGTGCAATCGAGTAGGGGCAGGCAGAGTCACAGCAGGATATTGTATTGTATTGTATTGTATTTGGTTATTTGTATAGCGCTATTTCCCCACTTGTGTGACCTCAATGTGCTTTTTCCTCGGTTGGAACACCTTTGGTGACCGTAGTCGATGTGGTTGGAAATTCTATGGAGTTTAGTTTAGGAGATGAGTGTGCATGTTGCCATTCTAAGACTTGGGTGGCTGGCAAGGCTCCGCTAAGCAGCCCAAGAGAGGTCAGACACATGGGTGGGTGCTGTTGAAGGTTAGAGATAGATTGCTATTGTTGAGAGAGTCTATGTGAGGCCAGCTATACCGGGTTCCTTTCCGGCAGTGGTCGCTGTATGGTAGTAGCAGAGGTGTTGAGGTACGTCAGGTGTTTCAGTCTGGACAGCTGTGTGTGAAACTAAACTGGATGTGCTTAGGCGTAGCCGTATTCTATCGTGCATGGATGCTGTGTCCACACTAGTGGTGTGAGATATACGTACCGTAGGCTGCTTGATTGCTCAGCTGGGGCAATATTTTTCCGGGTATAGAATTGGGAGTCCTATACTAATGAGCCCAGGTTTCATAATGTGGCAGCTATCCACATATATTAAACAAAGATGGTGGTTACACCTAGATTTGAGAATCCTGTATAGTGGGAGAAAGGCTGATGCTTCACAGTGCAGTGGTTTAAGCATATGGTAAACAAAGAGTCTGCACCACCAAGGTGAGCAAGGCAAGTGCACAAAGAAAGACCAACATCTTAGAGAGCAGGTATACCTAGACAAATACTTGGAAACAGACAGTCATGTACTGGCACCAGGGGGAGTAAATCAAGCTGGCAGCCAGAAAAAGGAACTAGCCAGAAAGCTGGGCAACATTTGGAGATAAAGAGAGACAGCCAAGGAAATGGACAGTGTGGCCCAATGAACAGGTGAATTCTGTAGGCACACAGGTCTCATGCGAGTACCCTTACTTGTTGTGTTGTGCTATAATAGTATGACATTTCTATAGAGCATATGCTGGATTCCTCAAACTGTTTAGCATAGTAATACCATATGCTAGGATTACCCAATTTAAAAGTACACAATTTAGTGACCTTTAAAGAACTCACTCTGCCATGCAGGTTTTCAAGTCTGTGTCCGTCAGGCTAAGTACAGCTGTCTAAGGGAGGTGCTTAACTCACTGAGTTATCTTACCAGTTATGGATATTACCTGCAGTCTGACTTCTATTTATGAAATGTATTTGCATTTCTAGAGTTTAATTCATATCAAGAAATATTTCTGATCGAATACCCCCACCACAACAACCCCACCCCAATATATGGTCCAAGATACAGGCTGTTTTTTTTTACATGAATATTCTGTTTTATTTAAAATAAAAAATCAACAAATTAGACACCAACAAGTTGTTTTCAGAAAGGAAAAAACAACATGCCTGCTGTTGTCTCAATTAGGTTTGCATTCACAATGCAATATCAGACTTATTTTACATAATCACGGCAACATCGTTACATATATATAATAAAATATAAATGACTATTCTAGACAAAAATTGGATTTTCCAATACCTCTGGATCCTGTGAGAAACCTGAAGGTTTTCTCTCATGTAATCCTGAAGGATCCTTGATCCAGGTGGCCAGGGAAGGGCCATCAGTCTTGGATCCCAACCCTGGAGGTGGACAAGCGAGGGAGGATCACCTAGATAAAGGATTCTTGAGGAGCGTTAGAAGGAAGATCTCAGGAGAGACGTGGTATTTTTTCCGAAAGTGGAAGAAGCGAATAATCTAACAGAAGCCCGTGTGGGATTCTCCAAAACCCAATCTTGGAAATCTGAAAAAACATGAAAACCCTATACTGAATGGAAAGTATCAAACAAAAGGGGAAGAGTTACATTACAGTCTAAAGCAACTATTCTTTAGAACAATCCATCCTCCTTTTCCTCTGACTTTCAGGGTTGGTGTAAAACCGAATCCTCTAATTCAGTATCAGTCTTACCGAAAGAGAGCATGAGACCGAATAAACGAGAAATGCAATTTTCCTGTTATGCTAAAAGTTGTCATAAACATAAAACCATACCACAAAAATGCTATCCTCTCTGTTCTAGTAATTACATATCCAACAACTCTAATTTCCTTACAACTTCCATATTCCCTGTGACAGTCTTAATACTGAGACGAGAAAGAACACCAAAGCTGTGAAGATTACCTATGGCAATGTTCCATGGCTCTGTCCCTCTAGCAAGGCCAGGCAGGGTCAGGCACTTAGCTACGATCACAAACACCTGAATCCAATTGAGAGCCAAACTAAGTATAAAAGGTGGATCCCAGATTCCAAAAGAGAGCCTGGAAAGCCAGGATGGCAAAGGCAAGTTTGAGAAGGAGACAGGCAAGATGGCGAGCAGCTGAGCAGAGGCTATGGAAAACCAGGCTTGAGAGAACATGAATCCAAAATGCTACAAGGCTGTAGGTTGAAGCAGGATGAAGCGTGGCAAGGGAGCCGTGTCTCCATGAAGCTGAAAAGGTTAATAAAAGTAAGCTGAGAAGCTGGTTAATCTCTCTGAACATTGTGCCAAGAGATTGTTAATTTCCTTGGCTCAGCAAAGCCACCTAGGAAGGTCTGAGGGGCAGGTGGGGAGAGACCCTGACCTCGGATAAAAGAGTCATGAAGGACGCGTTGTTAAAGCACAGCCGGTGAGTTCAAAGTGATGAGAGAGCCCGGTTTGAAATGACACAAATGCAAGCAAGGTTATGCATAAGAAGGGAGATGCATTGAAAGGAAGCTTCGATTGTTTTGAACTGTGAGGAAACAAAGTAACAGGGTGGTCCTGTGGAATACTGCATTGTCAAAAGTCTCTGTGAGATTCGAAAGTTAAACAAATTATCGGTGAGGTAAAAAGTGAGTTGAATAAAGTTAATGAAACTGAAAGTCGACGGGAAAGGCTACGGAAGAGAATATTGAGTGAAGCAAGATCCCGATGAGGATCGGATAAAACAGAACTGAGTAATTAAATGAATTGACGAGAAAGTGGCACTTGTTGCGGTGTTAAGGCGCGCGTTTGAGACGGAGACAATGAAATAGAACTGGTGCTGCTAGAAGGGTGGTCAGTCATTTTTTAGAATGCAATAATTTAGAAAGTCAAAATGTCAAATTTTTTTTTAGAAAACAATGTCGAAAACCAATAATGTCAAATTTTTTCTACATTTTTTTGAATTTTTAGAAAAAAATAAATAAATATATATATAATTAAAATGTGTTGAGTATGAGGGGTGAGAGGGTGGTGGGGGGGGGGTGGCCGGGGGGTGTTGGGTGAGGGGGGTTGGGGAGAGCCTCCCTAGTAAATGATACTCTTCTTGTTTATGTATTTATTGATAGTGCTAATTGACATAAATAAATATATATATAATTAAAATGTGTTGAGTATGAGGGGTGAGAGGGGGGTGGGGGGTTGGCTGGGGGGTGTTGGGTGAAGGAGGTTGGGGGGGACAGCCCTAGTAAATGATACTCTTCTTGTTTATGTATTTATTGATAGTGCTAATTGACATTTTTTTTTGACATTTTTTTTTCTAAAAACTGACTCTTTTCATTATATGTATAGGTTTTCGACATTATTGTTTCCTACATTTTTTTTTCTACATTTTTGTAAGTGGACATTTTTTTTTCTACATTATGACTATAAACCTGCTAGAAGGCATGCTTGAGGAAAGACTAACAGAGTAGAAGGAATGGAGTTGAGAAGAAGCTCCATGACCATCCTGATATTCTTTTGAGACACTTATATATTTTATCCAAACCCTAAACATTGTTGAGTTAGAACATGAGGGGATGCATAGGTTTGGCACAGACAGATTCTTCACTTTTTACAGACAAGCTTTTGGACTATTCTTTGTTCTTTATTTTAATGGTCGAGACTTCTCCCATTTAGAAATAGGGCAAGATAGGCCGCCTTCAAACCCCATTTTTATAAATAAAGGTTTTTGAAACTTGTATCCTTGTGTCTGTGCCTACCCCTGAGTGCCATGCCTTTCTTACAATCCTCAAAACGTAATACGTTCTCCTTTATTTAAATATCACATTACTCAGAAGAAACAGGTCAATAAAATGGGAACAATTAATCTGTTGTGTACTTATCAAATTGTATAGCAACCTGTGGTGTCTATTAAGAACAAGATAAGTTTTTATTTCACACAATCATTTCTAAATAATTTCATTCAAACTGTCCAGTTGTATTGCAAGTATATAGTGAACTCAGCAAACATCTTCACCATATACACGACTATTGAAATTGACTTGTGCTCTTTGCTGAAATATCTGAAAATCAGTATGAGGTAGACCCTTTTATTTTGGAGAGCAACACACCTGTATGCATTAAAGTGTCATGCAGGCATGATATTATGAATTTGTTTGGAAAAAGAATCAGCAAATTACTTTCAATCGGTATTAGGAGTCCACATAAGGAAGAATCATTCTATTTAACTAAAATGGTACTTGAAAAAATGTCGGCTATTTAAATTGCCATTATTTTCTTAGGAATGAGGGGGAGAAAAAAGAATAATTTTCTTTTGAAGTAAACTCGATTTAGGATGTTTTGATGAAAAGTATGGTTTTCACAAATCCAGAAGATTATCAATCCCTACACATCTGTGAGATACGTTGTGCACCACATTGACAAACCAAGATATAACTTGCTCCTGTGAAAACCCAGGGAATTAATCAATAATGCGTTGCTGTCCGACAGTAATATACCCTGCACAATTATAGATTCTAGGACAATTTATTTAAATATACTTCAACAAAGATTAATTTACAGGCCCAATCTCCCTTTCCGACATAGCTTGTAAACCAGGCCACCCTACTTTTAATTTTCAATATAGTATTTAATAACTTTGTGGGACATTTGTCTAAATGCACTGGTAATATTGCACTCATTTGTGTGTTATCTTTCAAAAGTCTCAGGGTATCTAGGAACCTCAACTTGACCTCCAGAATCACTGCCAGATAGGCTTCTCCTTTCAGTCTGCCCACCTGCTCTGTAAATCCCTCTCAGCAAATCTGCTGCTGGCTTGTGAAAGGCCTCTGCATTCAACCCCCTCTGGAAATGGGCTTCTTAGGGAGATTATTCATCAGCTACATCCAGTTGGAACCACAATCCACTTTTCTTCTGCCAATGAGGATCCCTTCTTTTTCTGCTTTCCCAATAAAATCTGTTCTTCCTTTGTGTTTGGGTTTAAATACCCAGCAAAGGCAACCCATGCAGAATCATTCGATGGAGCACTCATGGATTGCACAGTGTCTTTGAACTCTTCCCTTAATTTATTCACACACACTAGGATCCTTCTCTTTGCTTTCATCGGCCCATTGATTTCGCCTTGTCATAAGAGCAGGTATGAGGTAGCATTCACCTTAGCAATTTAAAATCAAAATTGGACAAACATACTTAATTTCCTTATAATTCCCATTAAGAACATGTGATGTTAATAAGAATTATATTTTCAGAATTGGAGTATTCTGAATCTGAAGACATCATTTATGTTTTTGTGACTGCATGTATAACCAAGCTTTAAGAATTTGCAAATATATTATTCCATACATTTTAATACATCTTTTATATGCATGATGTTCTCCCCATTCTGCTGAATTGAATTATTTTTTTTTCAAATGGAACAAATGGTTCTAAATGTATAGCCGAAAATCAATTTCCCACTTGTTCTCTTTCAAATATATTGTTTTTTGTTCAGAACAGCACTATTTAGCTTAGATTGTTAGGGTCCTTCTATCAACAGAGACATCTGCTGTTATGAATAGAAGGCCCTGTTAATAGGCTGATTTTAATGGAGCAGACACATTCTGCAAGAGGCATTATTATTCTGTCAGGTTGAAAGTAATGTTTTTTTATAAACATCTGCTTCTTTGAAGTTGCCATTACTGTCTGACCATAAATTCATCAATCTCTTACCAGGGTGGCCTTCCAAATAGGCTTACCAAAATATTACAAAGGCAATCCTGAGTTCGGAATGCAAATTTGCACACATGCCTTTGGTACAGCAACACGATGTGTGAGGGTGCACTGCTCACACTTACATTTGAATAACTACTAATTTAAACAAATTAAATATCCTTATGGTGCACCTGGGTGAGATCCTAGGCTTCTAGGACCAAAAAGACTCATTGGTCCAACAAGAAACCCCTATGCACTCTAAAAAAGGGGTGGGGCAGTGCCCTCACAGTATTTAAGAAATTTTACAATACAGTATTTGTACATTCCTTCCAAGAATGAATGCATATTCAAATCAAATACTTAAGATTTAATAGACTCACACAGGAAATAAATACCACATTGTTTATGAAGCTCCTTTTTATAGCATAAAATCCAAGTATAAAGTATTCTCATTGCTTTTCACACAAAACACATAGCAGCATGAATTGTTAACAAAAGTAGACAATTTCATAATTTGTTTTGTCTTCCCGGCACGTTTCAGATAAACAACCTATCCTCCTTCAGTAGCCACAATGATGTATTCCTACAAACAATATCATAAAATAATGTCCTAAGTGTCCTTGGCACACACAGCTGTCCCGTTGTCCTTTTAAAAAAAATAAAATAAATTAGCACGTTATTACATTATTACGGTTTTACATGACATAGAACCAGGATTACCTAACAATTAATTATACAAAATTCAAAGGAATTATGTCCTAGGCATACACAGAGGTGTTACATACATCGAGCCATTACAGTGAAAACATGTTAATAATAAATATTCCTTCCACTCTGACCCAAAGTTTTCAATTTGTTCCATAATTCTGTGACTTTCTGAAGACATCTATGTGATCTGTACCCTCTATGATCTAGCATCATAGAATAATCAACATCTATTTTCCATTTGGAGAAATTCAGACATTCATCACTACTTCACTTCATGGTGATAGTAAATTTTGCCGTCATAACAGCTGTTGGGAAATAGTTTTTCTTATCTATTTAAATAATTGTCCCCCCAAATACCCAGAAGGAGCACCTTCAGATCATTAGGTATTTATTCCCCAATAATAATTGGTAATTGTGCTAAATTCCTGTTCCAGAGCTTTTGTACCATGAGACATTGCCAGATTATATGGAAAAGGGGGGCTATGGTAGTTTTACAATGGATACAAAAAGGATTTTTGAGAGCGACCAAATTTAAAGAGTAGCTTCCTTGAGTAGTATATTCTGTGAAGTATTTTCAATTTTGAATTGAACTAAACCTAGTTTGTGTGTTATTACAGCTTCCAGGGGTTTCAAGAGGTTGTCTGTCCAAACATCCGGGTTTAGAGGACTTGTATCATTCACCCACTTAGGTTTCACCTTTGATGGAGTAAAAGGTATAATAGCATGATATAGCGAAGAAATTGGTTTCTCTGTTATCTTATCTATTATTAAATTGGCTTCTAATGGAGATTGGGTCAAAATGTCCTGAAAATCCAGAATTTGGGATTTTTAATACATGGGTTATTTGAATATAATGGTAGTGTTCCAGTAAGGGTATGTGAATCAAAATGCTTGACTAAATATGGGAATGATAAAATGCATCCATTACCTATAATATAACCAATAAGTAATTTTATCAACCTAAATCTTGAATGTGCCCAGGTTTTCTTTCAAGGCAGCATTATTTCAAAGTGGATCACACAGAGTACATTTACCTGCCCACCCAATAGCTGTAGTAGTGACCTCTTTTTTTTGTTATTCTGAAAATGTGCTGCAATGCCAGCCAGAGTAATTGTGTCCGTCCACGGCTGTATGGTAACTGTGGAGGGGTGGTTTGGTACATCCATATGCATTCCTTGTCAATATGAGGTAATGAAGGGTCACAATGAAGTCACTCATTGCCCACTATCAATTGGGAAGCCCAATAGCATCTCCTCATATTAGGAAGTCCAATTCCTCCTTACTAGACTGAACAATGAATTGCCTGCAGAGCAATTCAGGGATGGAATTCTTTCTCCGGATACTTTCAATTTTATCAGATTCCATTTTGAGGATCGCAAACTGAGTATTTGCAAGATATAAGCATCAGTGGAGCATCAGCATCGTGAACAAGGCTGCCATACAGAGCAGTGACCATCTTTTGCATCCATCTGAAATTATTTAGTAATCGGTTCTAAGTCATTGTCTAGAAAATCTGTTTGATTCTTACTGACTGGGATGTCTAGGAATTGGAATGTGTCCTCAGCAATCTGGAACATACAATTAGTAGTTATAGTAAGTCGAACGCCCTGCAACGGAAACAAACTAGTGTTATTCAAGTTATCCTGCAGGCCATTGTATCGTTCACATTTATGCAAAATATCCACAGCTCATGGAGTGATTGGGTATAGCCAAAACATTTGGAAAGCACCAGCATGTGGGATGAGTTTACCCTTGTGTCCAACGGGCCATGTAAAACCAAACCATCCAGAGTCGGGTCTAAGCCAAGTGGTGAGGGGTGCAATAGCTATTACCGTTAACCTTTTTAACATCTTGGTTACAGAGATGGATTAAGGGGCCTGTTTTCAAGAAAACTGATTCTTGCAAAACATGGACTTTAAGTGAACCAAAGTTCACAAATTAGGTTCACAGTATATAAAAGCTATGTCATATATTCTGTCCCATGTAACAGAAATGTGCTATTTAACCTGACTTTATTTTTAATAAAACGTAATAAATGGTTCTCTTCATAAATCATAAATATGCAAAACCTCTAGTGTTATTTGTAATATATTTTCTGTCCACCATTTCCTAAAATACAAGCTGCACAATTTCTGATGTTCCCTTTTTACATGGCAGTATAAATATAGCATGCCCTTAGCATTAGCTACTTTCATTTTTCTGTAAAACATTTCGTTTTGTTCGTTTTAACATTAATTACATGATATTCCAATTCCAGTATAAAGTTCCAGCTGACATTACTGCATGCAGAACATTACATTCAATCAAATAATTACACTCCTCGGGACCCTGGTCGAAGAACTGGGAAGTAGAACAGCCCTACAATGTGCTGATCTTAGCTGAGTCATACAGTCAGACACACCATGCGAGATGCAACAACACGAGTGTGCAGGCTGCTGAGGTTGGCTCTGGGATATGCACTGCAGCTATCTAGACCCCAGTGATGAAACCGCCCATCCATCTAGCACATCCATCTAGCACATCCATCTGGCTCATCCAAAATATGCTTTTGCACAACAGTTATGTTTAGTTCCTTTAAAAAGGCTGTTTCGGATGGGTGTGCAAGAACTTCAATGGCAGGAACACAATACGTTCAATGGGAGACTGGAATACTAGCACTTCTTTAAAGAAATATGTTAAGCAAAAAGAATAAATTAGCTAACTCTTTCCCTCTCTTCAATAATACTAAGAATCTGCTGATTGTAAAGCCCTTTCACCAAAGAGCTTTACATTGATCATGTGTACATACAATTATTAATGCCCTTCCAAAATTGGTACTCATTTCACAATCTCAGAATGTTGAAAGGCTGAGTTGGCCTTGATTGGCTTGCCTATCTATCTTACCTAAATGAAATGGAAGTCTCCAAGTACAGAATGCAAAGAAACGTGAGCCTGTTACAATTTTTCTGGGTTTTGCAATTGTATATTCAGGACATAAAGACACATAATATAAGTTACTGGATGGTATGGTCACCTGGTTATTATAGTTATTCTTTGACACAAGCATTTTACTTGTTATTCTTTATGGTGTGAAGAAAATGGGAAGCTACATAACGATGCAAACCTTCTTTGTGAATGCCAAATAATAACACAATATGAAAATAAGGGAGGTAGCTTGAAATGTGGTGTTTGTGCGTTGTGTGGGCTTTCAGTAGCAAATGCAACCATCAGTTCTTATCACTCAAATCTTACCACTTATTAGGGTATTCTCGTGGGCAAGTGTTACTTGACAGGAACTCCACTAATACAGAGGTTCAATGTAAATGCTCTGCTGATAACAAAGTTGGTAGGCCCTGCCAAGTTTGCTGGGCCAGCAGTGTCCTGTTTCCTGCCTATCACAAGAGCCGATCTTCGACGTGCTAGTCTTGCACCAGAACTATTAGGCACAACTACAACAGGAGACCTGGAAAAGAGCACTGGCCACTCTTGGAATGTCAGCATCTATGCCTATCAAGCACTTAAGAAATTAAGTATCCCCTTGTCTGTTCTTTGTAAACAACGCTCCTGATGACGGCACATGCACAGCATGATAGATTAACCATATATGTCTGCTCCCACATGTATGTATTTATTTATTCGGATTTGTAGAGCGCACGTCAGCCCGGGGGGCATCGTGGCGCTTGTTGCAGACAATATCTTAGTTACGTAGGATACAATATTTACATACAAATAAAATATTTACAAAAGACATGTACACATTAGCAATGCAGTATATTTACAATGATTCCTGATGGTTTCCTATTATTTTGCAAGGAATGAGGTTTTCAGTTTCCTGCGAAATATAGGGAGTGTGTTTTCCGCTCTAATGTCTGCAGGGAGAGCGTTCCAGGTCTTGGCTGCAATGTAGGGGAAACTTAGACCTCCGGCTTTGGCTTTTTTGATGCGTGGGATGCAGAGTAGGTTGGAGTATTGCATCCTGGTGGGACGGGGTTTGAAGATGGTTTCTGATAGGTAGGGCGGGCGGAGAGAGAGAGGCATTTGTGTGTGAGTGTGAGGATTTTGAGAGTGATCCGCTCTTTGACTGGGAGCCATTGGGCTGAGTGCCTGGCATGGGTGATGTGCTCTCTTCTTGGGATACTAAAAGCGGCCCAGAGAGCATTGTTCTGCGTGACTTGTAGTCTGTTTAGGTTTTTGGCTGATGTTCATGCTAGGAGTGCATTACAGTAGTCCAGTTTGGCTCCAATGGTTGCTCTCGCTATAGAGAGGCAGTTAGGTTTGGAGAGGTAAGGCTTGATGGCGTTTGAGTTTGGTGGTGTGCGCAGATGAGGAAGTGATTGCGCTAACTTGTCTAGTCATAGATAGTGAGTAGTCAAGGTATACTCCCAGTGTCTTTACGGCAGTGGATACGGGGATGATGGAGTTCTCAATGGAGAAGTTAGCGTACAGTTTGTTAAGTTTGTCTAGGGTGTTCTGTTGACCTAATATCATGATTTCAGTCTTGTCTCCATTAAGGCAAAGGCTTACTTGACTGGCCTCATCTCGTGTCGGTGGTGGAGCCGAGCACGAGATGGGCCATCTTGGTTGTCGGCCTTTGGCTGGTGGTGACCTGGGTTGTTCATGCTGCTGTTGGGGTTGTTCATGCTGCTGTTGGCTGCTGAAGAATGGATGTGGCCAACGGCGGGCTGGCACTTTTTACCTTTTAAGCAGCCATCTCCCAGCAATAATCGGAATTGGGCTGATGCTGTGCTGCAAGCCACAGCATTGGTGTTGGGATAAACTCCCAGGTATGCCAGAGGGCCACTGGGAGTTTGCAGACTCTTGGAAGGCCCAACACCTTCCCCAGGAGAAACGTACGACTCAGTCTAGCGGCAAGTTCAAACTGCGGTTTATTACAACAAAACCAACAGGGATCAGTACAGGGGCAGAAGAAATCTGTGGACATCTCCACATCTCCTGGCTCACAGGCCAGTTTTTACCTAAAATTGCATCATAGTGATGTCACAACCTGGCCCCTACTCCAGAAAACCTATCGCCATCTGGGATTGGCCATCAGGAGCCTAATAACCTATATGATCCCTAAACATGTTATTCCACTGGCTCTCCCTTGTCAGGTGGCTGGCCTGGTCCATCCCCAAGTCTCTATAACAAAGTTGCAGTGTGAGGTCTTACGATTAGTTTGTGCCCATTGCTACCCACACCTAGGAGCCTGAACTGTGATTGGCTAGAGCTGACCTCCCCAGGCCTGGGATCCGCAAAGGTTCTCAGCTCTTGGTGTACCTTCTCAAGGTAATAAGAATGACTATGTGTCTGTATTGTAAATTGTGCATACCAACTTTGTCTACGAGAGTGCTCTTTCGTTCCATGCAACACTTGTCTCATTTTGTAACATCTTTGTTGCAAGCTTATGTCTGAGGGCGAGAGATCAACTTTCACATGTTCCGAGACCATGATTTGTAGCTGTGCAACTCTGAATTATGAAGAATTATTCACATTTATTGCAGCTGGCGTTACTGTCATTCAGGGAATGGAATGTCATCCATATCTGGTGGCCTTTGCAGCGGGTCCTGTCTCACTCGTTTGCTCTCAGTTCAACCTCAATTCAGCTCAGCTCCGCTCTTGCTGAGAATCTTGTGGCATCCTGTAATTTTCTTAAGCCATAACGCGGTTCCTAAAGTGTTCGTGCTATTCTATATTCCTCATATATTAGTCACACTTGGCTCTGTCTGGTCCCATAAGTGCTCCTACAGTTTAATAAGGTTATTTGCTTAAAACCATCTACAAAATGTACTCAGGCTCTCTTGCTTCTTGCGGTTTCTGCGTTGCTGTGTTTAGCTAATGGCAAAATAATAAAAACAATGACAGTATGTATATGTATCTGTCCTCTAACTATAGAACTATACTCTTGTGTTATTCATGTATTCAAGTGTGTGTTTGTGTCCCGAAGTGCGAATGTCACGTGAGCTTCATGTCCAACGCTTCTAAGTCGTGTTGTCTCTGTTTTGATTTGAATGTTTTTTGTGTGCCGAGTTGGGGGGTGGGGAGTTCGGGTCTGTATGGGTGCATGTTTGTGTGTGCCCTGAGTTGGGGGGTGGGGGGTTCGGGTCTGTGTGTGTGTGCTGATTTGGGGGTTCGGGTCTGTATGGGTGCATGCTTGAGAGTGTGTGTGCTGAGTTGGGGGGGTGGGGGTTTGGAGTTGGGGGGTGGGGGGTTCGGGTCTGTATGGGTGCATGTTTGTGTGTGTGCTGAGTTGGGGGGTGGGGGTTCGGGTCTGTATGGGTGCATGTTGAGATGCACCCATACACAACACAACATAAAGCAAAACAGACCCGACACACAAACACAAACAGACCACTTACCGGAGACGTGCTGGAAGGCAGGTAAGCGGCAGGTAAGCTGGAACGCTGGAATCGTACTACGGCTGGCGTGGTCTAAGGCTGAAATGCCTTCCGGCATCAAGCCTTATGGACCACGCCAGCCGTAGTGCTGGCCCTCCATTGGTGTAGCACACACACACACTACGTGGCTCGTAGGAGCGATGTGGTGCGTGTGTGCTGAGCCAATGAGGGCCAGTGTTTTGTCCGGCCCGGAAGACAATAAAGACTTAATGTAGGGCGGCCGGGCCACCCTCCATTAGGAAAGTCTTTGTGCCTCGGGGGCCGGACAAAAGAGCATGGCGGGCGCAACTGGCCCGTGGGCCGTATGTTGTGCACCCATGTCCTAAAGAAACAAATGTGTGTCTGTGTGTGCCAGCCATGCCTCCAAGCAACTGTGTGTGGCATTTGCGGATCAAGATATGAGTTGGGTGTGAATTTGTTTACTCACTTTTTTTGCAACATACTCTTTTAATCCAGAAATTCATTAATTACCATTAAAGAAAAGGTTTTTAAAAAAATAAAAAAACTTACAGGCCTTCTTTAGGTCAGATTTAATAATAGTAGACATCCTATGTGACGCGTACACTGCAGATGCCTCTGCTGTGAACACATCACCATGGCAGTGCAGGTGGTAACACGGGGCAGACAAATGTGGGAGTAAAGCTGGAAAGCATGCCTTAAGGGGCTGGTGGCATTGGCCATGGTTGCTCTCCCTCTGAGGTGCTCGAGACACCCTGAGACAGAACAGCTTTGTTTAGTTCACTTCTCTCAGTCGATGGGCTGTCCAGATCACAACTGAGGAAGCTGACCTGGTTGGGACGGAGGGAGGAGCTGAGGCTTCTGCAAGTGGGAAAATACTAAGGGCCTGATTCATCGATTTTTTTTTTTTTTTTTTTTTTTTTTTTTTTTCACGCCAAAAATACACTTTTCACTGCTCCATGAATCAGTGTGTTTGTTGACCGTGCAGTCACTTTGCACCAGTGAAAAGTCACTTTGCACTGTGCAAATAATTCCATGAATTTGGCCCTAAGTGCATTGCAGTAACATAATTAGCATATTCCCAGAAACCACTTCTTCCTGGATCCTGATGTGGCCGTGCTGCTTGGGCCACAGATCCAGTGGTAAGGTGGTGCAGGATTGCAGGTCATGTCACTGATCCAATTGTATGAGCCAGATCTGTGACCTGCTACACCTCTAATGGTGCAAGGACTGCAGCTCCAGCTGCATACCACACTGCAGTCATGCCTTTGGAAGCAGAAGTGGTCATGGGACAAGCTACGCCACTCCAGTGCCTTCTTCCTTTTCAGTGGCCTCCTCAACTTCCCTTGTCTCTCTCCAAGGCAGCTGTGGCGAGCAGCATTGGATGAGGCATTCTGATGTCAGGATTCGCCTGTGATATTTTATAACAGGAAAGTTACGCTGTCATTCCCTTATATCAGTTTGCTGGAGATTTAAAAAATAAATATAGATAAACTTCTTCTCAAATTCTACTAATCCATACTGATATTGTCAAACTTGGAGCTTACTATGGCCATAATGACGGGGAACCCGTGCCGCACCAGGCCTATTAACTTGTGCCCCGAGATGTTACCACCCAGTACGGCCCGGGTTCCTCGTCATTATGGCCATTAGCACCCGTGTAGTTTCCTACGCTGGTGCTAACAGTGTTTCATATAAAAAAATAAACGTACCTTTCGCTGCTGCGTGGCGCAGTATCGTAGTTTCCAAGTCTGTTTTCTATGTTGATGACCATCACGTCATCCACAGAGAAAACAGAGTTGCGATTCTACGACGCCACACCGCGAAGCACCGAAAGATACCCTTCTATTTTTTTTTTAAATGAAACCCACTTAGCACTTGCGTAGGAAAACTACACAGGTGCTAAGCAGTGAGAGGGAGCGGGGCAGGGAAGTGGAGACGCAAGGAAGACGGCACTTGGTAGCAGCACTCAGGCTGCTTGGAATGCAGGCTTATACCGTAGGATCCATCCTACGTTGCGGGCATCCTGATTGGCCAGTGCCCTCTTTTAAGTTGCTAATGGAAATGATAAACAGAAAACACACTGGAAATACCTAGCTTATTAGGAATGTTAAGGTTAGTGGGCATATCAAACTAAGACTTTACCGGGAATAACAAACTTGAATCTTACTTGGAATATCTTGCCTACTGGGAACATCAAACTGGGAGATTACAGTGGATGTCATTCTGGTAGCTCATTGTGAATACATAAGTAGGAATATACTGTGAATTTCAAACTGGTGAATTGCTGAATCAGTCATGCTGTCAGAGAATATCAAAATTGGAGTTAAAGCCGAATGTCAAATTGGGGCTTACTCTGACTATCACGCTGTGAGATTACTGGGAATGTCAAACTGGGAGCTTTCAGGGAAAGTCAAGCTGTGAGTTGCTGGGGTCATCAAGCTTTTTGGGAATGGCAGGGTTGTTGGGAATGTCTAACTGGGAACTCACTGGAATGTCAATCTGGGAGCTTACTGGGAAAGTCAAGCTTACTAGGAGATCAGGGCTAGTGGTTACATTTAGGGGCGTGTGGACAAGTGATTATTTATGAGGACAATTGGCCTAATGGTTAAGCAGAGTGAGGGATTGCTTAGTGGCTACATTTAGGGGCATGTGGCAGGTGGTCAAGTAGAAGAGGATGGGGCCTAGTGCTTTCGTTGATGGGCCTGAGGCCTAGTGTATTCGTATGAAGTGACGTTGACCCTTAGCTACTTTCAGGGGAATATGGCCTAATGGTTATGCACGATAATAGGTGGTTTTATGGTTTCATTCCGGGCATTTGGCCTAATGGGCACACACAAGGAGGTTTCCTAGGTTCTAGGTTCAGGATCATGTGGCCTAGAGGTCTACTGATTGTCTTTCAGTCTCAATCCCTTTGTCTCCTGTCTTGCTATGTAGCTATTAGCCTGTAGGGTGTGTGTGCTGCTCCAATGAAGTGCCAGCACTACGGCTGGCGTGGCCCGTAAGGCTTGATGCCGGAAGGCATTTCAGCTTTGATTGCCACGCCAGCCGTAGTACGATTCCACTTACCTCGCCAGCGTTCCAGCTTACCTGCCTTCCAGCACGTCTCCGGTAAGTGGTCTGTGTGTTTGTGTTTGTGTGTCGGGTCTGTTCTGCTGTGTTTGTGTTGTGTATGTTGAGATGGGGGGTTTGGGGGGTGTGTCGGATGTGTATGAATGTTTTTTTTGAGTGATTGTGTTGTGTATGTTGAGATGGGGGGTGGGGGCGTGTCGGATGTGTATGAATGTTTGTTTTTGAGTGATTGTGTTGTGTATGTTGAGATGGGGGCTAGGGGGCGTGTCGGATGTGTATGAATGTTTTTTTTTGAGTGATTGTGTTGTGTATGTTGAGATGGGGGGTGGGGGCGTGTCGGATGTGTATGAATGTTTGTTTTTGAGTGTTTGTGTTGTGTATGTTGAGATGGGGGGGCGTGTCGGATGTGTATGAATGTTTGTTTTTGAGTGTTTGTGTTGTGTATGTTGAGATGCATGTATGGGTGCATGCTTCAGAGTTTGTGTGCTGAGTTGGGGGGTTTGGGTCTGTATGGGTGCATGCTTGAGAGTGTGTGTGTGCTGAGTTGGGGGGTGGGGGTTCGGGTCTGTATGGGTTCACGGTGTATGCTTGAGAGTGTGTGCTTAGTAGGGGGGTGGGGGGTTCGGGTCTGTATGGGTGCATGTTTGAGAGTGTGTGTGCTGAGTTGGGGGCGTGGGGGGTTCGGATCTGTATGGGTGCATGTTTGAGAGTGTGCTGATTTGGGGGGTGGGGGGTTCGGGTCTGTATGGGTGCATGTTTGAGAGTGTGTGTGCTGAGTTGGGGGGTGGGGGGTTCGGGTCTGTATGGGTGCATGGTGTATGCTTGAGAGTGTGTGCTGAGTTGGGGGGTGGGGGGTTCGAGTCTGTATGGGTGCATGTTTGAAAGTGTGTGTGCTGAGTTGGGGAGTGGGGGGTTCGGGTCTGTATGGGTGCATGTTTGAGAGTGTGCTGATTTGGGGGGTGGGGGTTCGGGTCTGTATGGGTGCATGTTTGAGAGTGTGTGTGCTGAGTTGGGGGGTGGGGGTTCGGGTCTGTATGGGTGCATGTTTCAGAGTGTGCTGATTTGGGGGTGGGGGGTTCGGGTCTGTATGGGTGCATGCTTGAGAGTGTGTGTGCTGAGTTGGGGGGGTGGGGGGTTCGGGTGTGCACCAATATTTGGTTTTGTATGTTTGTGTTGTGTATATTGAGATGCATGTATGGGTGCATGCTTCAGAGTTTGTGTGCAGATTTGGGGGGTTCGGGTCTGTATGGGTGCATGCTTGAGTGTGTTTGGGGCATAGTGTTTGCTTGAGGCATGGGGGACATAGGGCATAGTGTTTAGTTGGGGGTGGGAGCCATGGGGCATAGTGTTTGGTTGGGGGTGAGGGGGCCATGGGGCATAGTGTTTGGTTGGGGGTGAGGGACAGGGGGCATAGTGTTTGCTTGGGGGGTGAGGGACAGGGGGCATAGTGTTTGGTTGGTGGGTGGGAGCCATGGGGCATAGTGTTTGGTTGGGGGTGAGGGAGCCATGGGGCATAGTGTTTGGTTGGGGGTGAGGGGTCCATGGGGCATAGTGTTTGGTTGGGGGTGGGAGCCATGGGGCATAGTGTTTGGTTGGGGGTGAGGGACAGAGGGCATAGTGTTTGCTTTAGGTGTGGGGGCCATGGGGCATAGTGTTTGGTTGAGGGTGGGAAGCATGGGGCATGGTGTTTGGTTGGGTGTGAGGGGGCCATGGGGCATAGTGTTTGGTTGGGGGTGGGAACCATGGGGCAATGTGTTTGGTTGGGGGTGAGGGGGCCATGGGGCATAGTGTTTGCTTTGGGGTGAGGGACAGGGGGAATAGTGTTTTGTTGGGGGTGGGAGCCATGGGGCATAGTGTTTGCTTGGGGGTGAGGGACAGGGGGCATAGTGTTTGGTTGGGGGTGAGGGGGCCATGGGGCATAGTGTTTGGTTGGGGGTGAGGGACAGGGGGCATAGTGTTTGCTTGGGGGGTGAGGGACAGGGGGCATAGTGTTTGGTTGGTGGGTGGGAGCCATGGGGCATAGTGTTTGGTTGGGGGTGAGGGAGCCATGGGGCATAGTGTTTGGTTGGGGGTGAGGGGGCCATGGGGCATAGTGTTTGGTTGGGGGTGGGAGCCATGGGGCATAGTGTTTGGTTGGGGGTGAAGGACAGAGGGCATAGTGTTTGCTTTAGGTGTGGCGGCCATGGGGCATAGTGTTTGGTTTGGGGTGGGAAGCATGGGGCATAGTGTTTGGTTGGGTGTGAGGGGGCCATGGGCCATAGTGTTTGGTTGGGGGTGGGAACCATGGGGCATAGTGTTTGGTTGGGGGTGAGGGGGCCATGGGGCATAGTGTTTGCTTTGGGGTGAGGGACAGGGGGAATAGTGTTTGGTTGGGGGTGGGAGCCATGGGGCATAGTGTTTGCTTGGGGGGTGAGGGACAGGGGGCATAGTGTTTGGTTGGGGGTGGGAGCCATGGGGCATAGTGTTTGGTTGGGGATAAGGGGGCCATGGGGCATAGTGTTTGGTTGGGGGTAGGAGCCATGGGGCATAGTGTTTGGTTGGGGGTGAGGGACAGGGGGCATACTGTTTGCTTGAGGCGTGGGGGCCATGGGGCATAGTGTTTGGTTGGGGGTGGGAGCCATGGGGCATAGTGTTTGGTTGGCGGTGAGGGGGCCATGGGGCATAGTGTTTGGTTGGGGGTGAGGGACAGGGGGCATAGTGTTTCCTTGGGGGGTGAGGGACAGGGGGCATAGTGTTTGGTTGGGGGTGGGAGCCATGGGGCATAGTGTTTGATTGGGGGTGAGGGGGCCATGGGGCATAGTGTGTGGTTGGGGGTGAGGGGGCCATGGGGCATAGTGTTTGGTTGGGGGTGAGGGACAGGGGGCATAGTGTTTGCTAGGGGGGTGAGGGACAGGGGGCATAGTGTTTGGTTGGGGGTGGGAGCCATGGGGCATAGTGTTTGATTGGGGGTGAGGGGGCCATGGGGCATAGTGTGTGGTTGGGGGTGAGGGGGCCACGGGGCATAGTGTTTGGTTGGGGGTGGGAGCCATGGGGCATAGTGTTGCACTCCAAGAGTGAACTCAATAATTAAGCTAAAACAGGGACAGTTAGGGGATGTACATCCTTTGCTTTTTTGAGGAAACCTGACTCAACGAAGGCCATACTCCTCTTGGGCAACCTAAACAGCAAACTATAGCAGTCCAAAATAACGGAATGTCCAATCAAGAGTCAATAAAATATATATAATTTAATTAAACAGACGATGTACAATAACTACATTGAAATAAATGATAACAATGGAAAATGTGTAATAAAAAATGTAAGTTTGAAATGCAATAAAAATCATTACCCCTCAAAAACATATTCTTTTTTCATGTGTTTAATACAAATTGGGGGTTGAAAAAGCCTCCTGACATGTCCCGCCTACCGCCCCGCCCACTTTTACTTTTCAGCCCACTATAGCCCTCATGTAAGGTACTTTCGGCCCTCTGTCAAAATCAGTTGTGCACCCCTGTTGTAGTGGATGAGATGGGGAGGTTAGGAAGACCGTAAAGATGTAAAGGAACTACATTTTCATAGGTTTGGAGGAAGATAGCAAAAATGTGTCACTGGCTCTTTGTCTCTCCTTCTTGTAACTAATTGTTTTTTCTGGGCAAATGACCAACGCTTTTTCCCTGCAAAGAAACAACATGCAAAGTAATGGTATTTTGTATTATATTGCAGCAACAGATAAAGACGCTCACACACCAGTGTTAGCACATCTCATTTAGAATGCCTGGTCATATTTCTGCAAACAGATGTTTTGCCTCATCTATGTGAGTTTTCACCTGCACACTGTCCGGGTTATGTTTTTACACGAGTTTCTTCCGACACGCTGTGAGGAATTCGACCATCTGCACGTGGGCTTTTTTAATATTTTTTAAGAAATTGAATGATGGGAGAGCAACCTCAGAAAATGTGTGCGGCTTATCTGCACACATTTTCCTATGCTCACCGCACGAAACACCCATATACCTGTGAACTCTGGGGGGGGCACCGAATAAAAAGGTTCAGTCCTCCCTGCAACATTTAATTGGAATGAGACCCCCAGGAGCACACAAAGGCATCTCAAAAGGGGGAGGATAAAACCTTCCTTTTGCCA
The DNA here is from genome assembly GCF_040938575.1 of Ambystoma mexicanum. NCBI lineage: Eukaryota > Metazoa > Chordata > Amphibia > Caudata > Ambystomatidae > Ambystoma > Ambystoma mexicanum. The sequence goes on from NC_090925.1 coordinate 1,079,333,984, forward strand.
TAGGCAGCCTATTTAAATATCAAAAGCTCCATGGATCCGCCCTGCCCATTGTCAGTTCTGCTGGTGGCAGCGCATACTGATGAGAGTTAATGAAGCAAGCTTGCGAGAGGCCTGGTCGCAGAGCTGACAAAGGGTACAGGAAACCCAACACCTTTTTGATATGCCTCTGTGTCAACCTGAAGTCAGCTCCCACCCCTTAGTGTCAAGGGCAGTGAACTGTCCAGTCTGGGACAACTGTTTTCAGTAGGCAATTCCCGCAGGGGACCCCCTTTCAGAGGGTAGAAGTATTTGATTTGATGAAGACAGAACGTCTGTTCCCGCCACAACTTCAGGGGAGACCTGTGCTTTGATCAGATGAGCTCAATTAAGCAGAGAGACCATTTGATCCACAACAGACAGGAAGATGGGTGGGACTTAGTATGTCATATTTTCACCCCTTTACCTTTCCTGTTGCAAAGCACTCTGGTTATGACTTTATGCATAACAGAAGATTGTTGATGGGGACCTAGCATTGGTTCATTAAGGTAGGCTTAGCCTGCACCAATCACTGGCTCCCATTTGGCTTTAAAGGAAGGCTGAGACGCTCTCTTAGCAGATCATCTGAAGACATTGCAAGGAGTAGCAAGAATAACTAATTGTGACCCTGGCTGAAGGTACAGGCTGCCCTACATCTTCCACCAGTGAAGGAAGGCCAGGAAATCCAAGTGGGAAGCAAGATCCCTCCCCTAAACATCTCCCAGGGAACAGAGGGAGATACTGAATCCAGAGGATACTTCAGCAGCTCCAGAACCAGTACCCAGCCAGCACACAGTTTGCCCTGCTAGGCTCTGCAAGCAAGCTTCCTAGGTGGGAAGTGCTAGAGAGTCTCTGAACCAAACCAAGGACAAGGCTGTTGCCTGCAACATTCTCCTCAGCTTTGGGCCGTCCGCCTTAAAGGATGACACAAGCCCAGCGAAGAAGCTCGGATGACTGCACCAACAAGCATCAACCAGCGTCCACTTTTAAGGACATTTTCGGAGCAGTCGAACTCATTGAGCAGCAACCGGCTGCACCGCTGACTGTTGTCATGCCGCAGTCATTCACGACGTCTGCAACGCCTCGACCACTGCTTAAGACCTGCCAACCAGCACTGAGACCATGATTCCTGATCCTGAGATGCTTTGTAGGCCGGCCTGCCGCCGTCCATCCAGCCTCACTCGCCGAACGGCCTGCCGCCTTAAACCCGCAGCTGTCTCATCTTGTACTCTCTCGCAGTAGCTGCAAAGCGCCCTGAAACTGACTTGAGGCTGTCGAGCACCAAGAACTTCTACAAGCACATGGTACATTGTGGTTCTGTCCCCCTGGTCCTTCCCCAAAGGCTCCTAGTGACATTTTACGACCCATTGCTCCCTTTGTGCTGAAACCAAGTATCCTTGAACTATTGAGATACTTTACCAACTACCCTCCTGTCAGTATCCAGAGTGCATCCCTTATCCTTCTTGAAACTGTCTGTTCTCTGCATTCCTGTACATGGTGGGTTGTATTTTGTAGTGTGCTAGAACTGTCTGTTGAATAATATTAAAGTTTTAATACAACTGTGACAGGGCAGTCCCTTTGATCATTGTGTACTAGTTGTATTTTCGCTGTGTTGCAACTAACCAACGATCCACGACCTTGCAGAGATAAGCCTGCTGTTCCGTCCACGTTACCAAAATTGGACAAGCAGGTTTATAATTGACTTGTGTTTCCAATCTGTTTTCATCCCTTCTGGTGTACTAGAGGTGTGGGGCTGATTGATGGTTTAGAAACCGATATTCATCCCTGGACCACTGGTGCCCCAGAAGTTGATTCGTCACACACGCCTTCTGAAAGTTCATAGGTTATGACATGACAGCATTACTCTCACGGCAAATAAAGATTCGATGATCACACAAAATCATGATCAGCAGCAGGAGGTCGTGTTAATGGCAAATATGCACTGAACAAATATACCGGGGAATAACCTAACAATGGCATTACATGATATATCTTGACAGGAGATGTTATGCTGTTTAAGGATTTAACATGACATGCCATTTCATGACATATGACATGCCCATAAATATTCCCAGAGGACCTATTGTGCCCATGACATATCTTGAAATATTATGACCTGTCACGGTATATCATGCCATTACCTATTATGGCCTGGCATAGTATGACATACTATGCCGTGATATAGTATGACTTAGCTGGTAATGACTTATCATGATATGTCATCTGCAATCTGGAAGCATGCCGGGGTTTTCCGAAGCCTGCATCTGTGACTGCTTTTAAGGAAGGCATGAATCGCTGCTGTTTGTAGAGCCGGCGCAATGGCTGCATTGCGCTGCGCTCGGCACTGACAATATCAAAGGATTTTTTCCAGATGCTTGGGCTGGTGGCTGGTGCAAAGACCACTTTGGCTCTGGTGTTCTCTTGAGTTACAGCGCTGGTGCAAATGGCACTGCACGATGGATTAAGACTCAGCGCGCTTGGTGACAGCAGTGTGTGCTCTTTGCGCCAGGATGAGGATGAGATGGTACTGCTGCAGTGCCCCACCCAGGGGTGTGTAATGGCTTCACTGGCACTGCCTCCAGCTCAAATCGGATCACTGCTCCAGCTCCTAAGAGGGTGGAGAGCGATAGGATATGGAATGTACATGGGACATAAAGACGTTCCGAAAAGCAGGTCTTGTTGGAGGTGTCCCCTGTTCCCCCCATAACCCCCTCACCCGCCCCATGACCCCAGACAGTGTCAAGTCATAATATCGTTGGAATAAAGACTGTTTTAGATATGTTTATTCCTTCTTGGACCCTCAGCACGTCAGTACGTTCCCCAAATATTCGCGGACTGAGTTGGATTTGTAAATGAACACAGACCTACAATATGTGTCAAGTGCTTTTTGTCATTAGGAAATAAATACTGTTTCAAAAATGTGGTTAATTTCAGCAGTATTATCACATAAAACCACTCGGGCATGTCTGCTTGCAAACTGACTGTGCCGGCTGTGTCTGGAAGTTCGGCCCTTGCCAGCCGGCCAGCCAGAGTCAGACGCCGCCTGCGGGCAGAGTGTCTACTGTGGGTTGTGCGCCCCTAGAATCTGCCTCACTGCCCGTCCAGATCCCCTACAACACCATGAGGCACATTGGCATCTCTTCTTTCCGACATCGAAAGCCAATTGCAAAAATCTAATATGGCAGGGCCAGGCAACGATTCAGGGTTCTCCAACCCCAGGTCTCGAGGGCCGGAATCATGTCGGGTTTTCAGGATTCCCCTAAGTAATGAGGACATTTACATACAATGATTCTACACGTATACACATTTTTCCACATGAATATTAATGAGGGATATCGTGAAAACCTGTCAGTATCCTGGCCCTCAATGCCTGGATTTGGACAACCCTGCTAGGTGAACATAATGGAACATCTCTAATATAGGTACGTTTGTCACAAGGTAAACTATAAGCCATGAGAAGAGTGTCTATAGTATCAATCTGTCATGATGTGCCAACTGGCCATGACGGAAACCAGCACTGACCTGCTAAGCGGGCATGTGGTAACTTGATAACTGGGCATAATGTAAACTGGTAAAGTTGGATTTCTGGAAACTAGCAGTAATGTGCCAACGGGGCGCAATCTAAACTGGCAATGAGGTACTTCCTATGTTGAAGTATACAGTCCAGGAGGAAAGCTCACAAGATGAGCACTACCTGGTCCCCCCCAGCACTTCTTAAGTTTGAATCACGAAACAGGGCTGGCTCTGCACGGGTGATATACATTGAGTACCATAAAATAGGGTAATAACATCACCTTTTATATTACAGCAGCCTGGCGTGAAGCACTGTATACGAACATGCATTATTATTCATCCCAATCTGTTTTGATTTAAGTGGCATTGCCACTTTGAGATGTGTTGTAGTGCTTGCAACAAATGCTGCAAATGTGTTTTTACTTAAAGTTCTCTGCAATATTGTGCAGTATTCAAATGTCTTTGTCTTCTCACTTCATGGGAACAGAGAATGCGGTTTTTCATGATTAAACCTGCTGTGAAATAAACATCTTCCTATCGATAATTTGCCCGTATGCGCGCGCCTCATTGCAATCAGATTCCAGTCTTTACTGAGCCCTCTAGGGAACCCCAGCTCTCCCGGACAATCCATTTTTAACATTTTCCATTTCTGTGGATATTTTTCTCCCTGCAGAGCAAAAACCAGCCGCACCGTAGAGGTGAATACAATGTTTACAGCACTTTCCAGAGCCACGAGCCCGAGTTTGATTACCTGAAGAGCCTCGAGATCGAAGAGAAGATCAATAAAATCCGCTGGCTCCCTCAGCAGAACGCGGCCTACTTCCTCCTGTCGACCAATGGTAAGAGCGCGCATGCGCATTCACTCACTGCCATCATCCAGGGCCAGTATGCGTTCTGCTGTTTGTGTTTATTGTTATTAACCTTTTCTATAGCGGGTGACACACTGGGCTGCAACGTTGCGCTGCATTCATACGTGCCATGTTTACACAGTTTAAAACTGTTCATTGTATTAACTTAAAAGAGATTAAAAGGAGAGCCATTCCCGTCAGGTTCCCAACCCATGTTTAGCATGTACCACTCCTGTATTTGAAACAGGCGCGCAACCAGGGCTTTAAGTGGGGTAAGAAATCGAGGGGGGAAGGGCTCGTTTGGGGGCGTGGCTTGTTGGATGGGCGTGGTCTAAAAAAGTATGCACACCGTAAGGTATGCACACAAATATATATAAATGTTATATGCAGTGCTTTAAGTGGGGTAAGAAATTGAGGGGGGGTCCTCGTTTGGGGGCGTGGCTTTCATTGTGGGCGTGGCCTAAAAGTGCACAAATCATAGTAAGGTGCGCAAACAAATATATAAATGTATGTGAGCATTTATATGTTTGTATGCGTACTACTATGGTGTGTGTACTTTTCAAACCATATTTTATAAACATAGCAATGTTACATATTTCTATGTGTATAAAAGGTGGCTTGAAAAGTGCACAAACCATAGTATTTTACGCACACTTGTGTGCTTACCTTACTATGGTTTGTGTACTTTTCAAGCCACCTTTTATAAACATAGATATTTGTAATATGTTTCTAAAAGATGGCTTGACACGTAAACAATTCAAGGCATCTTTTATAAAGCGTTGATGACGGACAAAACAAACCGCAAGGTGGCTTTGTCCATCGACAAAGCTTTATAAAGGATGCCTTGAATTGTGCACGTTTCGAGCCGTCTTTTATGAACGTAGAAATATTTCTACCTTTATAAAAGATGGCTTGAAACGTACACTGTTCAAGGCATCTTTTATAAAGCTTTGCCGACGGAGAAAGGCACCTCGGGCTCTGTGATCTATCTGCTCAGAGCACATAGATCACTGAGCCCGAGGCGTCTTTCACCCTCTGCAAACCCGCGGGCTCCGTGATCTAATCTGCATATTAGATCACGGAGCCCGCGGGGGTCAGTGACCTGGGGAGGGAAAACAAAGGGACAGTAACTTCCTCTGATGACCCTGATGAGGGGTCATCAAAGGGAGTTCAAAGGGAGTTACACTAACTGACAGAAGTGCCGCCAGCCTCAGCGTCGCTGTGGCTGGCTGGCACTTCTGTCAGCTTGGCCGACATAATGACGGGCGCATCTCCCGTCGCGGCTGCGGCCGCGGCGGGATAATGCATCCCGCCAATGTTGTGTGGGACGGGGGCGGCTCAGCCCCACTTTCTGGAGACTGCCGGGGCCCAGCCCCGGCAGGCCCCGGCCCACTTTAAGCACTGGTTATATGTTAACGTGCGCACCTTACTATGGTTTGTGGACTATACAAGCCACCTTTTCTAAACCGAAATATGTAACATATTTCTATGTTTATAAAAGATGGCTTGCAAAGTACACAAACCATAGTAAGGTATGCACACAAATATATAACATTTATATATATTTGTGTGCATACCTTACCGTTTGCGTACTTTTCAAGCCATCTTTTAAGAAACATTTCTATGTTTATAAAAGATGGCTTGAAAAGTGCACCATTCAAGCCATCTTTTATAAAGCTTTCACGAAGGACAAAGCCAGAGGCGTTTTTGTTAGTCGGCCAAGCATTATAAATGGCTTGAATTATGTACTTTCAAGCCATCTTTTATAAACCTCGAATTATGTTGGGGAGTCCCCAGGTTCCGAGGGTTAAAGACTCCTCAGCGACCTGGAGAGGGGCCGCGCAAGGGGTCACCAGAGGAATTTACAGTGATTGACAGAAGTGCCAGCCAGCCACAGCGTTGCCGTGACTGGCTGGCACTTCTGTCAGCTTGCAGCAGGATAGTGTGTCCCGCCAATGTTGCGGTGGGACGGGCCCCGGTACAGCCCCACTTTTTGGAGACTGCCCACTTAAAGCACTGTGCGCAACCCACCCAGCTAAGAGGGGAATGAGCATGGGAGTCTTAGCTTCTCCACACACTCGCCCTATTTATGCCCAATCTGCTTCCAGGCTCGCAGGGTGCTAGAAGAGAATGTTTGGGGCCCCATTCGGTGTGTCATAAGGCTTTTTACATGTTCTGGCCATCTGGCAGGATGATCCATAGGCAGGGAGCCATGACTGCGGAACACCCGACTTAGAGACTCTGACTGTAGGGGTTTTGTTTGGCAGTGGTGTTTGATTTTTTTTCTTTGAGGTAAGTGGGGGATGTTTTGTCCAGGTATTTGAGTGTGTGGCACAGGATTCTGAAGCAGATCCGGGCCTGCACAGGGAGCCAGCAGATGTTTCTGAGGTGTCTGGCGACCGATTCACATTTTCTCATTCTGAAGATGAGTCTGTCCGCAGAGTTTGGGACTTTTTGTAGTCTTAGGGCCTGATTTACAGAAGCGTTGCATAATGCCACGTTCACATTGGCAATCTCTCTGTGAATCAGGCCCGTAGGCCCCGATTCATAGAATATTTTGCACGGTTCAAAGTAACTTTGCACTGCTGAAAAGTGACTTTTCACTACCGACACAAACCCTGAATCATGGAACTGTGCAAAGTGCATTTTTGCAGTGCAAAGTAATTTTGTACTGCAAAAATGACTTTATACTGACTTTGCACTCCATAAATACACTTTGCACAGTTCCATGAATCAGGGTTTGTGCCGGCCGTGCAAAGTCACTTTTCAGCAGTGCAAAGTCACTTTGAACCATGTAAAAAATTCCATTAGTCAGCCCATAGTATTTTGTTGCATTGAGGGCCCATACGGGGCAAAGCAGTAGTCCAGCAAGAAGTTGACTATAGTACCTGCTGCAGTTGAGTGCTTTTCCTGTGTGAAAAAGGTAAAGATATATCTTAGCAATTTAATTTAAGATAAGGCTGCTTGAACTTCCATGTCAACCTGTCTGTTCTTGCTAAGGTCCATATCCTAGAGGAATCACAGTTTGTATATCTTAAACTTGATAGATATGAGTTCTGTGAAGAAGTGTACAGAGTGGTCAATTTTTAGTTTTAGCTATTAGGTGGCGCTTAAAAGCCGAATCCCTGCATTAGAGTACAGATAGGGAGAAATGTTGTATGAGGAGGGACACAAAGCTTGTAGGTGTTGTTGGGCTATTTACCCACCTATTGACTGTCCATGGCCAAGCTAATACCTATAGTCATTCCCACCCACTTCCAGCCCCTCCCCGCCCCACAAAACATATCCTTCTGGTGTAATAAAAATGTCTCAACCAGGTCTACCTTCAACCACTCAATGTACAAGCACTATGCGTGCCCTTCCCTGAAGTTCTAATAAGAACAAGCATTGGCAAAGCCAACAGTTTGGCATGTGTATAAGTATCAGGAATTTTCCAGGCACTGCTATTATATGCCCAGGTACTGACACCATTTTGCGGCTGCTACCATCTATGACCAGTTCATATCATCATAGTAGTGTCTGGCAAATGCCTTTCCCATGCCTACAGAAAAGTGAAAACTGTTGCATTGCCATTGCTTGTTTTAGTAGGCCGGGTGCCCAAACGACAAGGACTAGGACATGCATTGGGATTCAGGCTCTTTTTCCCCATCCAATACTGCATGGTCTCCACTCCTTTTGTTGCTTCTTGAACTGGTTGTTGCCTGTGAACTACAGGGATATGTTTGTGTCACCTGCATATGGGTGGAATTGTAGTTTGTGGCTGTGTGGAAGTCTGGACTGGTTTTTGACATAGAAGTGAAAAGAAGTAATGAAAGGAGCGATCCTTGGGGGACTCCACATTCCACCTAAACTGGCTGCGAGGAAAGGTCTAGTAATCTAGCCTTCTGTGCCGGTGGATAAGGGTGTCTATCTACCTCCTCCTTGCTGCTGCAGAGGAGGAGGAGTGTGAGATAGACTCGGAAGTGACAGGCAGAGGAAACCTTTTGTGCTCTTCGTAAACAAACTAAAATCAAAAAGGTAACAGCACCACTGGCATGATGCTGATCATGCTGGGTCCTTCAAAGTGTGCCGGCCTAACGGCCAATCAAGCAGGCCATGTTTGAGTAAGTAGTCTATTTATTTTTTATTGTAGTAGTTTACCACCTCTGATAAGTGGATTATGTTATCAAGATTGTACTTCCCAAATAACTATCCACAATGTTCCCCTTCCTTGCATTTGACATTGTACTGCAAGAGCAGTTCAAATGCATTCTCAATCTTTTACCCTTTGCATTTCCCAAAGGTTACTGGTATTGTCCTCCAAAGTAAATTATGCAGAAATCATTAAACGTTGGTGTAAATCTAAAAATAGGATGTGTGGGGATGCAGTCTACTGCCAAAATTGAAAACTAAGAACCTGGGCTCAAATACCGGCTTACTCATTTGGCCAAATGGTTTGATCCTGGGCAAATCACTTCACTCCAAAGTGCATAATTTTCTGCAACAATGAGTACCTACCATACATGATTCTGTTAGATGTGTGCCCTATAAAAAGCATTAACCATGCAAGGTTTAAAGGTCTACCCTGTTGCTCCCTATATAATAATGATGAACATATGTGCAGTGAGTTTGAGCGTTAGGGAGTCCATTTTGTTGGTTTTGGGCCAATTGAATGGTGGAGCACCAATCCTTGTCTGCATTATTCAAGGGGATTGTTAGGCACTGGGTTTTCCAGCTGTTTTAGAATGGCAAAGAGATCTTTGGTGTTTGAGCTGGCTCAACCTATCCTGCGAGGGGGGCAACCCGTCATGGGAGGAGTTTGGCCCCTTAACCTGGTTATCGCAGCCATGATGTTCAGCGTTGTGGTGTTTCCGAAGGTCGCTGCGTTATCCGCTTGGCTTCAAACAAAGGCCATATTGTCTTCAGCACTCACATTGCAAGGACAAAAAGAATGGGAATGAACTCAATCACGTCAAACATCAAAAGAGGAGGCATCACACATGTATGCAACAAATTTTGGAAGAAAAAATGAGAACAGCTGTTTATAACCTCCTTTCAAATAAAAATAAAGTAACAATTCCAAGGTCATGCGTCTTGCGGGCGGCCCTGGGAAAGGAGCCGCGTCCCGCTATGACTTATGGCGTAGAATATTCACATTGATTGATTTTTCCATCACCTCCTATCATTATGTTTGCCAACCATTTAAAAGTCATTTGATCTTCTTCGTCTTCCGTATGAATGGCGCGCGCTCTTCAGGCTATCGCTTACTGTCAAAAGTGTGCTCGTCTTTATGGGCGCCCACCCCGAAACGTGCAGCAAATGTAATAACATGGAACACTTACCAAGAATCATTCGCTGCTCGGCGGGAATACGAGGTGCCCTCTGAAATTGGGTTATAATATCTCTGCTAATCAAAAACTATTTAAGATCTTAATTAGCACAGCACTACACCACACAATTCATCTATATTCCAGTTTGATGTTTTTTTCCATCTAAATGTGATCACAGGGAAAAAAAAACGTTTTTTTTATTTTTTATGGGGATGATCTATGGTGAAACTCCATGATACAAAGTAGAGTTGCGTGTGGGAGAAGGATGTCCTTTTCCAGAAAGTAATTACGCGCAGGCCGGGATGGGTCCCCTAGCCGCGTATATTATGGGCGACAGAGCCATAGATCCTCCGGGCCTGTCTCTGAATTAAATGTGGGCCCGCGCTGGGCGCTGCACTTGACAGATGTGCTCGGCCCTTGCTCATCCGAATGCTGCGGCACGGGTGGATTTAATAGCAGCGCGGTCAATCTTGCGGGGGCAGGGTGGGCGCGGGATGCACTTGCCTCTTAGCTGCAGTAGGGGAGCTTAGGAAGAACAGTGGGGGAGGGAGCTCCTTTTAGACCCTGCCCCCCCCTCCACAGCCCTCTCGGCTGCATGCAAAGTAGTGAAATGGTATTGACTAGTGCCCCATGAGGATGCAATCGCCCGCTCTTGCATCAATCATGACCTTCCACTGCTCAGTGGTGTGCCCATGCACTGATGGCGCGAAGCAAGAGTGCAGAGTAAGAAAAGAAGAAGGCGGGACAGTGCTCCAAGAGAGGGGCTGCCACACAGCACCATCGGGAGCGTGCCCGGCATGCGTGTGTTTGACCGTTGGCAGGATGGCCTCTATAAAACGGACAGACTGGAGCATAGTCAGACGCGTGTCCGGCTCAAGTCCCAAACACGAGTAGGGCTGAGCCAGACATATCGGAGGGCAATAGCCCACCTGCGGAAGGGCACTATCGAGGGGGGCGGAAGGGGCAGCAGTCTGATCCAGCTTCACCTCCAATCCTTGAAAGGCTGGTACTGAATTGGCCACTGCCAGACAGGAAGGTCTATGGTGGTGAGACCAGTCTGGCAGGGCCCATCTAAGCGCTAATTGGCAGTCTCTTTTTGCATCTATTTCCAGGCCCAGCCAGCTCTCTTCTTTACAGGAAGGTGTCCTAAAGCATCACGCACCATGGCAAATGGGAGGTGGGGCAGCAGCAGCGGCGGGGCAGAGCTTGCTGCTCTGCTGTGGATTCGGAGCAGGTGTAGGGCAGGGCATGAGCAGGGCCATATTCAGCCCCATCATTTCGCGGCCCAAAATCATGAAGATATTTCGTGAGAACAGTGCAGCCTAAATTGTCGCTGACAATTGGCCATCACTTGGTAGACACTTGTCTTGTCGCAGAAAAGACAAGAAACATAACTGGGTGATAGGTTGCATCCTGGCCTCAGATTGAACAAAGGAAGTTGAGATCAACAGTTTCTACCCAACGCACAATTCACATATTTGTGTGTGGGAGGAGAGGGGCTGATATTGAGTTTTTAAAAAAACAACTTGCAGCAAAACCCCCACACACAGAGACTGCAATAGGCCCACCACCACCTGCCCACCCTCTTCTGTTAGGAGCCTCCTCATTTTCAATGATCTGTATGGCAGAGCTGGGCACAGCTTTGATCATTATGATTCTGCCACCCCATCCACTCCGCCATACAAATCTAAATGCATCTCCACCAGAATAAGATGATGGTGGTGGTGGAAATGATATGATATGATATTTTATTTATAACGCGCCTATAGACAAGTGTTTCAAGGTGCGACGAGGCAAGGGAGGGAAAACAGAGGAAGACAGACAACGATCCTACTAGGCCAGGTGACACTGAGATGCATCGGTTTCCTACTCAATCTGTCAGCTTTGTGCTCCTGCTAACATCTATCCTATTCCATAAGAACATATGTAACCGCCTCCCGCCACGCAATACATGTCTGAGGCCTTTACAGTTGTTTGCATTTTGTAGTGCAAACAATGAAATCAGCATGGAGGGCAGTTCACGCGTGTAAGTCTACACATTTGCAGTCCCCTCCATGCTAATTAGAGAAGATAAAAAAGGAGCCTCACAGCATTTTTGTTTCCTTGTGGCCTTGAGTTGTCTGTACTCTTCTGGCTACGGCTGATGGGAGTTGTAGTGCAAACCCCCAGGGGAGCCGAAGGTTGCAGAGATGTAATTTCCTGTTTATGACAACACTTCACCTTTGTTGCATCACTGAATTGACAGCCATTCAGGATCGTGGGGTTCTTTTCTTATTTGTGAAATACATTTTAAAAAAGGGGTCAGTTCACAAGAAATTACCATGTGTAACTTTCACTTACCCATGACTTATACCCAAGTGTTTCTACTGCATCTGTTTGCTCTACCCCTTCTCGGCTACTAGGCCTCCTGGGAAGTTTCTGCTTGTGCCGTGCAGTCTCTCCTCTATCCTCCATCCATCTCTCTCTGCCACCCCTATGGCACTCACTGTCTCACCTATCTATTCTAGCCATGGCAGACACCTACGTCAGCACAACTTTCAGACTGATTGTCACTGATGTCCTCTTTTCTTTCCCCTCTCCAGACCCCCCATCCAATCTCTACTCTCTCTCTCCTTCCCTATCCTCACCCATAAACGGTGGCACTAGATGGGAAGTACTCTTGCCAGGCTTATCATCATCCAGGGATATCATTAATGTCTATCGTAATGGCACCATCATGGCTCAGGGTCCTCAATCAAACCTCCTCCTCTTTGACCGACGCCTGCTGTCCCTCATCAACGTCCTGCAAATCCTTCCTCCTCTTTTCCTGTCTGTCCCTCTTCCCCTCCTCCGACTGGTGTACCATGCCCCTGTACCCCTCCTCGGAAAACCTTTAAAAGCAGAGACCTGCTTCATCTAGCCAAGCCTAATGCTCGCTCTGCTATCAAACACTCTGCCGACATCTGCCTCCTCCTTGAAGAATTTGACCTCAATATCCTTGCTCTTACTGAGACATGGTTCAATGCCAGCTCAGTCACTACTTTGACTCCCTTCAACCTGATTGCTACAAGATCATCTCTAAGCATCGTCCCAACCGTTCCGACGGTGGGGTTGCCTTGATCTTCCATGAATGGATCCCTTCATCCCTTGTACCCACCCAGCCATACTCCTCCTTCAAAAGCCTGGTCTGCAAGCTGGTCATATCTCCTGCCTCCACCCTGACCGTTGCCACTATCGAGAGGCACCTGGCTCTATCACCATGTTCCTCTTTGACTGGGCTGAATTCTTCTCCTCTCTCCTGACATCCTCCTCTAAACTCCTTCTACTGGGTGACTTCTACATCCACCTTGACTCCTCCTGCACGGCATCCACTCTCTTCCATGTCCTCTGCACCTCACCCCCCCTCTCCGTTCTCGCCGCCGGTCCTACCCTTTTAGCTGGACACACTCTGGATGCCTTTATCCACACAGATCTTTCTCCCTCCCCCCACTCACCATTCCACTCTACTGGTCAGACCACTCCCTCCTCTCCTCCAACCTGGGCTCCCTCAACCTGCTGACCGAACCTCCCCCAACCCTGCCAACCTCGTTCAGACATCCGCCTGATAAAATGAGTGTCAGCTGCGGCCTTTGCATCCACCTTCATCCCACCCTCTCCTCCCACTGCTGACGCTACCTCTGACATGTCAGCTGCCGTCATCTCGCCAGCTCTAAAAATCTCAACATTCTTGCCCCAGTCATGAGGATCCACCTGAAACATGCTACCAAGCATAACACTTGGTATGACACTGATCTAGAAGACCTTAAGCGCAAATGCAGAGCTGCTGAACGGAAGTGGCAGACCACTACTGGCTCATCCTCTGACAAATTGGCCCGTCGCCTTCTCCAAAAGCAAAACAGTCTCACCCTTTGTTCCAAAAAGGAGGCCGACATCCATGCCCTTCTCACAGGAGGCTCCAAAAGCATGGCTGAACTGTTAAAAATCTGCAAGTAACTAGCCAATCCTTCTGCAGTCTCCACCTCGCCTCTTCCCTCTCAGGCCCTTTGCACTGCACTGGCCATCTACTTCACTGCAAAAACCCAGGAAATCCTGAGCACTCTTTCTTCCTCCCCTTTTCTCCCCCTCCTCCCATCTCCTTGCCACCCCTGGCCTCCCAACCTCCTTCAGCCTTTCTCTCCTCCTTCTCTCCTATCACTTTGGACAAGGTCACTAGGGTTGTCTGCTCTATGCAGGTCTCCTCCAAACAGGTCTTCCCCTGTTCTTCCAGAACTATTAAGGACAACATCTGCTCCCTTGCCCCAGAACTTGTTGATTTATGCAATCACTCTCTAGCTACTGGGTCTTTCCCCTCTTATCTCAAGCACTCTCTTGTGCGCCCCCTCCTGAAAAAGCCATATGCCGACCCCTTTTGTCCGGCTAACTACCGCCCCATCTCTATCACTCCCTTCCTTGGAAAACTCCTTTAAAAGCTGGTTTACCCCCAACTGGCCTAGCATACTGAGCTCGTTGGCTGCCTACACGACCGTTAATTTGAATTTCGAGCATCCAGAGGCTCTTCTGAACACCCATGAAGAACTGCTTGCATCTCTTGACACTAACTGTCCTGCTGTCTTCATTTTACTTGATCTTTCCTCTGCATTTGATAAGATCAACCAAGCCATCCTAATCAAACGGCTCCATGATACTGTTGATATCATGGAGCGGGCACTGGACTGGCTGACCTGCTTTCTCACTGACCGTTCCTCCCAGGTCATCCTGGGCTCTTTCTTTTGTCCTACCTCTATCTCCACCTGTGGCGGTCCCCAGGTCTCTAACCTCTCACCCTAGCTCTTCAATGTCTATCTTGCCCTGCTGCTCACCTTATCTCTAATTTCTTCCCTCGTTTCTAGTGTTATGCAGATGAGACCCAACTTTTCTTCAAATTTTCCTCATATGCCCTTCCCATCTCCTCTACCATTCCCGACTGCCTATCTGCTATCCAGTATTGGTGTGCCTCCAATGATCTCTGCCTAAATGCCAGCAAGACTAAGATTTTTCCTATTGGGACTCCCACTGCCTCCTTCCTCCCTTCACTCTTGCCACCCTCTATGGGCTCTCCCCCTTCTCCTGCATCTGAAGAAAGAAACCTGGGAGGCATCTTCGACTAGTCTCTCTCTTTCCCGCCTCATATCTTGGACCTTGCCAAGAAGACCCATTTCTACTCTCACCAGATATGAGTGCCACACTTTAATTTCTGCAAAAAGCTCAGTCCAATATTTTGCCATGGCTGTACGTGTGACCATTACGCATTGAAGATCAGCCCCTGATCATTGCATTACATGCAGGCATCATTACTTTTCACCAGAACAATCATGCAAGGATCTGCCAGGTAGCGAATTGTGTTGCATGGGAAGGTTTGTTTTTGTCATGTAGAATTTGGAACATGTAATGTTGTCCACTTGTAATTCATGCCAAAGTTGTTCTGACCATAAGCTACAGAACTCCTACGTCCCATCCCGCTGTCCTCATACTTGTGGGACATTCCGTCCTTCGGATGGAAAAGATGTAATGTCCCACAAGTATGGAGGAAAGGGCACTATGGATGAGGAGTACAGTAGTCACTATGGTGAGTAACTTTTTGTATATTGGCTACGTTGTTGGGAAGGGTTTATCGTAGCTTGATAGCAGTGTTGAATGGTACGTGGTTTTAGCAATGCTTATAGGAATTCTTAAGAAATCCATACGTGTGTTGATCTGGGGTTGTTTGAGTTTGCAGGGCCACATTTTTAGATACTTAAAAATTCTTTAGAAGTCAGATAAAAAAGATAAAATAAATGTTTTATGATTGGAAAGTTCTGGGTATTTTGTTGTCAAAGAGATTCCCAGTCGTCTTGATGATTCCCACGCATTTCCTAAACCGTCAGTGATATTGGCGCAAACCCCAGTGTTGTGCCAAATACATATACACATATTAAAGACAGAAACATTAATTGTGCACCGGATGTCATCCCATGTATGCAAAACAGCTTGTCGAGATTTAAGTTTGACCTTTTTAAAACAATGGGGATTGTTGAACCTAAGCAGATTGTATCTGTCTATGGAATATACTTGCTGTTTTCTTTGTTCTACGATTATGGAGATATACCCCCCAATCTGGTACCCCGCCACTTCAACAATCCCATCCCACAACCTGGGACAAGAAACAGACTGTTTTAATATGCACATTTTCATTTAATTTCATATAATAAATCTAGGAATTAAAGGTGATCCCCTAACTTATAATGCTGGTGAAGTCGCCCAGAGTTCTTCAAATGCATACAGGCAGTTATTCACAAAATGGAAAATTCAACCTGCCTGCTACTGTCTCACTAACATTTTCATTCAAAGTATAATATCCAAATTATTTTGCATAATCTCACAGACATATATACAATCAAACATTTAAATATTATTGTCGAAGATATGTTAAAATATTTAGTGCTGCATTACAATCCTCACTTGGGGCCTACTTCATGGAACTTTTAGCGTGGTGCAAAGTGACTGCACTGCCAACAAACATGTTGGACTGGGCCTAATTCACAGAGCCGTGCAAAGTGTATTTTTCCAGATAAAAGTCACTTTGGACTGAAAAAGTACTCTTTGGACCAGTGGGACAGAACCACAATATACCATGTGCTTGAGATGATCTTGATGCTCGACAGGGTCGAATCAGTTCCAGGACACTTTGCAGCTCCTGCGACAGAGTTCAAGATGGGGGACAGCTCTGGGTACCAGGCGGCAGGCAGTTCGGCAAGCGAGGCTGGACGGACGGCTGCAGGCTGGCCTACACGGCAGCTCAGGGTCAAGAATCGCTGTCTCTGTGCTGGTTGGAGGATCTGGAACGCTGGTCGAGGCATCTCAGCCGGCTTTAGTGACTGAAAGCGTGACAACAGTCAGTGGTGCAGCCATTCGCGGTTGGAGGGCTGGACTGCCTCGAAAATGTCCTTAAAAGATGGATGCTGTTTGATGCGTGTTGAGGCACTCCTCCTAGCTTCTTCGCAGGGCTTGTGTCCTCTGTTAAGACAGGCGGCCCAAAGCTGAGAAGAGTGTTTGCAGGCAACAGCCTTGTCCTTTGTTCAGAGACTCTCTGGCACTTCCCACCTAGGAAGCTTGCTGGCAGAAGACAGCAGGGCATGCTGTGTGCTGCTGGGTACCGGTTCTGGAGCTGCTGGACGGGTCATTGGAGTCTGGTATCACCCTCTGTTCCCTGGGAGATGTTTAGGGGAGGGATCTTGCTTCCCTCTTGGAAATCCTGGCCTTCCTTCACTGCAGAAGCTGTAAGGCAGACTGTACCTTCAGCCAGCGTCCAAATGAGTCCTTCTTCTTACTCCTTTCAAAGTCATCGGATGATCTGCTAAATGAGGGGCTCAGCCCTCTTTTAAAGCCAAGTGGGCCCCAGTGATTGGTGCAGGTTAGGCCTACCTTAATGAACCAATCTTGGGTCCCCACCAACAATCTTCTGTTATGTGTGAGGTCATAATCAGAGTGCTTTGCAACAGGAAAGGTAAGGGGTGACAACATGTTCTACTAAGTCTCACCCATCTTCCTGTCCGTTGTGGATCAAAGCGTCTCTCTGGTTAATTGACTCTTGATCAAAGCGTAGGTCTCCCTTGAAGTTTGTGGCGAGAACAAACTTCTGTCTCCATCAATTGACATGCGTCTTCCCTCTGGAAGGGGGTCTCTATGCAGGGGTTGCCTCCTGTAAACAGTTGTCCCAGACATGCAATGTACTTCACTTCATACAGAGGGGTGGGAGTTAGCTTCAAGTTGACACATTGCATATCAAAGAGGTGTTGAATTTCCTGTCCCCTTTTGTCAGTTCTGTGAACAAGCCCCTTTGCAGGCCTGCTTCAATTAACTCATCAGTATGCCCTGCCACTAGCAGAATTTAGACAATAGAGAGGTGGATCTATGGAGCCTTTGATATTTTAATTAGGCTGGCCATGGTCAGAGGAAGGTGTTGCCTTCCCCCTTCCTGGGATGCTTTGATGTACCCGTGGCTGTCCCATTCCAGCTAAATGTGACAGGGAGGTCTGCACCTGTAGGCTGTGTCCCCGCAGAGTACACATGACTATGTGTTTGTTGTGTGTTGAGCAGCAGAGAATGTGTCCGTATTAGTCCCACACATTTTCTGAGGTTGATCTCCCATCATTGATTTTCATTACAAAACTTCCAAAAAGCCCAGGCGAGAGCACACTCCCTGTGCAGATGGTTGAATTCCTCACTGTCATGAAAGTGCCACAACCCTGAGCCCAGAGATCTGCAAAGCTGTGCTTTACTCAGTGACCTAGTTTGGTGAGTTCACACCGAGATCGGCAGTGAGAAGGTGGAAGGTTTCTTGCCTTCCTGCACCATGACGTGCTCACATAATGAGAAACTACTTTTCAACAGGAGTGAACGCTTTAGGGCATGTGATTAATGGAGAAGGTATTCAACCAAAACCTTTTAGCAGCAGTGAACAATGCACCTACACCAAACGTTATGGACAGCCTATGGGCATTTTTAGGTTTGGCAGGGTTTTACTTGAAATTTGTGGAGAACTTTGCTTCGAAAGTGTGCTTCTACAGAAGAAACCTAAGTTCAAATGAACTGGTAAACAGCAGGAAATGTCTGACACCCAGCTTTCCAGAGGGGAGTGGGGTGACATGGTATAGAAGGTAGCTTAGTTATCACTTGGAATAAAATAGGAGCTCGGACGGAGCTATTGTTCAAACACCATATCTTTATTAGTGATGGCACAGGAAATGTGAACATTGTGATGCTGTGGCTATGCAAAGTAATCCCCAGGCTTTTAGCAGGAGGTTCCATTGCCCAGCAGCAGGTGTCCTCTTTGAGGCTGGCACGCGCAGGTTACCTGATGATGACTGAAAGGTGTACATGCAGAGGTTGCTGACTTCAATAGCAGCCGCAGCGCATAGCAAGGGTTGCAACTTGGGAGTGATGCTGACAGGCCAAAAGAGGGAAGACACCCGGGGGCTGTGATGAGCAACTGTGCACCAGGTGGCGCAAGGACGTCATTTCCAGGCGTCGCCACCCGGCCCCAGAAGCATTGGGTACAGGGGTCTCGGGCAGGGTATAATGAGTGAGAGCAGGTGGGGATCTCCCTGTCTTTTTCCCCCGCCCAAGACCAGACCAGTAGAGACGCAGAGGCAGCTTAACAATTTATATGATGTCATTCATGTATGGTCTTCTCGTATTTTGGTGATGAAAGATGATAAATGCGGCCTATGCCTTCTAAAACAATATCTGTGTGGTGTCTCGCACTGGCCCTGCCACCTGCGCCAACCATGGTATATTGGTAGGCTGGGCCTATGGGCTTTAGTTCCACCGGCCAAAGAAGCTCTTGGTGCCACAATGATGTTAGCCACTTTTGGGTGTTGATAAGTGCTGGGTTCGGTGTGGTCCCTTACAGTATGGCTGATCCTCGGTTTTGGTGATGGATGCGGGTCAGGCAGCCTGTACCCAACTGGGATGAACACAAAGCAGATGCTACACACAGTTGCAGTGCAGGTTAGAAAAAGGACCAGTGTGGGGGCCTCGTATGAGTTTGGCTTTTTAAATTCAGGCCTCAGACTGTCATTTCTAGGGATCTCACCCCTTCATCGTTGGAATCACCACAATCATTGGGTCAAGCAGAGCTTCCAGAGGCACAGGATTAAAGGCTTGGGATGTGGCCGGTCCTGCAGGGGCAAGGGAAGAGAGCACCTTGCCTTGCTCTCTAAATGGGGGTGCTGTAGTGCTGGTGCCATAACAAGACTACACTGTAAGTAGGTAGGTTGCAGATCCAGGCAGTGCCTCCTCACAACCCATCTTCAGCTCAGCATCATCCTCTGTACTTTGGAACTTGACCCCAGATATTATGAAGCAGGCCTTTAACTTTTAAGGGGTACTGGGCTGGAGAGGGAATCCAGGCCCCATTCAGGGTGCTGTATCTGGTCAAGCCTTCTTTCTCACCCTCCTCCCCAGTCAGCAGGGACAGGCACACTTTACTTTCTCAGGCATCTTCCAAGCATCGTATCAGCTGTGATTCAGGATCAATTACCATGCATTGGTCACAAACAGGTTATTTTGGGTTCAGATAACTGTAGCCTCGCTCTCTAAATCAGCAAAAGGCATGAGCTATATTGCCACAGTGTACTGGAGGGCGGAGCGACCTCTGAACGGGCCCATTGAGATTCAGAGCTCGCCCTCCGGCACCTTAAAATGAGATAGCTGCACCTTGAGGAGGATGGGGTGCAGGATTCTCTTACTCTGACACAAATCAATAAGGACAACTCAATGGTTTGGCAAAGGGAAGTCCGTTTAATGACAAGTACAAAAAACGGGGAAACAAATGGAAATCAGCAGTGTTGCGATCGCCTGTCTCGCTTCAACTTCCAAATTCTTCATGCAAACAGTAACTGTTATAGCAAATTCTCGTCATCATTGACGTGTAAAACTCAAAAGTTTGACATGCAATTCTATTGGTTAGAAAAGGTAACTTAAGTATAGGTGCTATATCTGTATATGGTAACAGAGCGTGAGGATTGGATAACTCTTATCGGGTGGGCGTCTACGCCCATCCCACTACATCACTCGTGATAGACGTCACTACACGCACAACGTCTAATTGGTTCCACAAGCTATAGGACCCTAGATTATTTGGTCCATTGTGATTGGGTGGGTTACACCCCTAGGCATAAATCTCCACTTTAATTAGCAGCATGCAGAATAGACACCCAGATGCGGAGTGCCCCAAGATTCACCCTGCCTCCCTTCCATCAATCAGTACCTTTAGGGCTATGTGTCAATTAGCTGGCTGAGGATGGCCTCGAAACTGTAGATTCTTATCAGGAAAAGTTATGGCATCCTCGGGTTCTGGGTGACATCAGACGTTGGTACCTCTTTGCCCTTGGTGGTCACGTGTCTGTTCACTGTGAATCTGCTTCATTTTCCTTCTTTTCGTGTATTTAATTCTCGCTCGGCCTCGCCATCTGCCTGGGGCCTCTTTATCACGACCTTCACTGGCTGGCTGGTATGCTCCGAAGTTTCGATTCTCCGAGGTTGCTGCTCTCCTCCCTTCCTTAGGTTGACCTCGAATTCACAGGCATGAGCTGCTTCTTACTGAGTTTCAATTCCGCTCTTTCCTTTGGCTTTGGCTGGAATATGAATCTTGGCCTTGTTAGTCCTTTGCAGCATGGGCTTAATTCTGCTTTACAAAATGGAGTCGCACTTGTATACTGTGCTTCATTGAGGTAGATATATAATTGGCGCATGCCGCTCTATTCTTCTACTAAGCATTGCAAGCAGTATCGTTCTCTTAGCTTCTTGCGTTCCAAGCCTATTTACAGGTATTTTAGTTAGTTACGTGTGTTCATTTCACTTATTGGTTATGTTTCTTTATATTAACATCTTTTCTCTTACATGTTCATTACAACATTATTCCTAGCATTTCACCCTTGTGTGTCAACTTTCGTTCGTCGTTTATATTCATGTTATCCTTTTCATTTGTCGTTTATGTGCATGTGTATGACTGTCAAGGCTCTTATGTCGTCACCACTTACCCTCCATTAGGGCTCTTTGGGTCTCTTCGGGGACAGCCTGTAAGTAGTCTTCATTTCGTGTCAGCTGCTGGTACGGTTGTCTCAGTGGGTACCGAGCTGCCCATGGCTGTCTGGTTATAGGCACTACGACAGGTATTGCATTTCTGATGGGCACTGGGCAGAGGCCTAGAATTGCTCTCTGTTGGTTTATTTGTTCCTCAAACGTCACATATCTCGGCGAATATGTTCCTGGTACCTCAGAATGTGGGGTTGGGGTGTAGGCCATGTCTGGGACCACCTCTACAACAGCATCTGTATCCCACTCATAATTACTCTTCAAGTCACCAATAGCCATGAGCCATATTGTCACAGCATCTGTATCCCATTCCTAATCGAGTCAGCAGTAGCCATGAGCTATATGGCCACAACATCTGTATCCCACTCATTAACTCTAACTTTCTAGTAATTCCCCATGCCATGTGAGTGCCGTGCTGTCCCCACCACCCCCTTCAAGCCAAAAGAAATCAAATTGGTGCTTTAAAAAGCACGTGGCGGGAGGCCTTAGCGGCACAGCCATTCCGCTTCCTGGGGCTTCCATCCCCGCCTTAGAGCCCTCTCACCGGCCCTGATAGGTGCTCTGCACTAAAACACAACACTGGTCTAATGACCCGGCGTGCGCGCCTCTACAGCGCCATTTCTGATAATTATCCATGCCAGCTGAGTGCTGCGCTGTCCCCACAACCCCCTTCAGGCCAAAAGAAATCAAATTGGTGCTTTTAAAAAGCACGTGGCGGGAGGCCGTAGCGGGCTCTTCCCCACAGCCGTACCGCTTCCTGGGACTTCCATCCACGCCTTAGAGCCCTCCCACCGGCCCTGATTGGTGCTCTGCACTAAAACACAACACCGGTCTACTGACCCGGCGTGCGCGCCTCACCAGCGCCATTTCTGATAATTCCCCATGCCAGGTGAGTGCCGCGCTGTCCCCACCACTCCCTTCAGGCCAAAAGAAATCAAATTGGTGCTTTAAAAAGCACGTGGCGGGAGGCCTTAGCGGGCTCTCCCCCACAGCCGTACCGCTTCCTAGGGATTCCATCCCCGCCTTAGAGCCCTCCCACTGGCCCTGATTGGTACTCTGCTCCCTCATTAAGGACACCCCTGGGCAGCCTCTGCCTAGCAGCCCCTGCAGCTAAGGGCCCCAAAGCCAAGGGCGGCTCCTACAGTGGTGGCTCCAGAGAGTGTCTGCAGGTGTCTGCAGGGGAAGCCAGTGAAGCCAGCAGTCAACAGCCACCAACAGAAACTGTGAGTGTGGCATGGGTGGGGTGTAGAGCAATTACTCTACTCCAGAAAGCCCCTTCCACTCTGTCTTACCTTCCCATAACATAGACTGCCATAGACACACACCAGATATACTTAGAAATATTTGTGACCACCATACTGAACCTATTCATGACAGTATTGTAGAAGTTGCCTTGCATTACATACTAACATACTTGTCAAGGTAAACAAGCGCCGCACTTAGGTGAAACTTGAATGTTAGCATGCCCACACTCAGATAGAATTGTGAACATTAGCCTGCGCAGCATCTAGAGAAGATTGTGAATGTTAGCATGCCCACACCTAGATAGAATTGTGAACATTAGCCTGCATCGAGTCTAGATAAGATTGTGAATGTTAGCATGCCCACACCTAGATAACATTAGCCTGCATCGCATCTAGACAGGATTTGAATGTGAGCATGCCCGCACTTAGGTGAAACTTGAATGTTAGCATGCCCACACTCAGATAGAATTGTGACCATTAGCCTGCGTAGTATCTAGAGAAGATTGTGAATGTTAGCATGCCCACACCTAGATAGAATTGTGAACATTAGCCTGCGTCGAGTCTAGATAAGATTGTGAATGTTAGCATGCCCACACCTAGATAGAATTGTGAACATTAACCTCCGTCGAGTCTAGATAAGATTGTGAATGTTAGCATGCCCACACCTAGATAGAATTGTGAACATTAGCCTGCGTCGCATCTAGATAGGATTTTGAATGTTAGCATGTGCGACACTTAGAATTCTGAACATTAGCCTGAGTTGCATCTAGATAGGATTATGTCAGGTAACCCACTAACCAATATAAGCTCAAACTCTCTGCATACTTATCTCACTCAAAAACTCACACAACCATCTCTCACACAACAAGCCGCACGCACTTCACAACACTGCAGCAACACATAAGCCGTACCAACAGCACACGCGGACTGACACCGATCCAATATCTGCACCAAAGCTCAGCACCCGGTGTATACCGAGTTGAAGCTGCCAACAGAACACCACTCCTCTCACTATCCTACTCCCTCTTCAACTTACTAACCCACCCCACCTTATCGTTTACAGATCCGCCAGAGCGCTTGGGGACCAATTCCGTTGGTGACGGTACGCGGTACAAATACCTTTAACATTGAACATTATCGCTCTGCAAGTCAGCAATAGCCATGACCTAGGTGGCCACATCTGTATCCCACTCAGTATCGCTCTTCAAGTCGGCAATAGCCATGACCTAAGTGGCCACAACATCTGTATCCCACTCGTTATCGCTCTTCAAGTCAGCAATAGCCATGACCTAGCTGGCCACATCTATATCCCACTCATTCATTCGTAGGAGCAACGCCTGGCCATTGGATTCGGTGCTGGATTTTAAACAGAGTTTGCAGTACACACCCCCCAGGGTTCTCCACTAAAATAACAGGAACGTAGGGCCTCACAGTTACCATTCAACATGCCCCTAAACCTATTAACTGCCTAACTTGGGCAGCGATTCTTGCTGAAGTGCGGCCCACATAAAAAGCAGTTGGTGTCGACGCCCTCGACAATGAAGCAGCTTGACCCCTAACAAGTGTTATGTTATTTCATGGCACGTGCTATGACGCACTTTATGTTGTGTTATGGTATGCTATATTGTGCTTATAGTTAATGATGCTATGCATGGTTTGTTTTATGGTGTCATATTATTTATGTCCAGTGTGTTGTGAAATGTTAGATGTTTCATATTGTGATGCGTGACTATTTAAACATTGTTGTGTCCTTTGGTTTTGTATGGTACATGGATTATTTGTTAGTTGAATAACATCAGAGTGACCAAGTCGGGAAACTTTGTTTTTTGAACCACAACTCGTGCTGTGAAGTGTGCCGGTTGTGGGTTACCTGGGTTGGAAATGGTTGGATGTGGTTGGCAGGTCTGCATGGCTCCACTGACGTCATGAAAATACCTTAACTGGCGACGGTAGACCTTTCCAAATCGCCTATCTTTGCTCACTGGCATGGCGACTGGGTCAAGATTTAAAAGCGTCATTTTTTGGGGGGGTGATAACATTATTTGTAACAGACTGGCTGGCCGTCTTCTGCCACCAACATCTGATGCCAACCCCAGTGTTTCTGGCGTGGCTACGCTTTGCATACCTTGCCCCTGCCAGCGCGTCCCCAGTGCCCCCCATAACAAAGTCATATTGCTCTTGGGCTGTAGTGCGCTATACAAATTCAAATAAATAAATAAATAACGCGCCACTAGGCTGGCGCATCTGTGTGGCCACCAGTCTTTGACTCCAGACATAGTGACATTTAATGAGCGAATGTGCTTCTCTGAGCACGTGGTTGACTAATTCCCAGCTCCACTGGGGTACACCCCTCCCCTCTACCCCCCCAGACGACGGCCACTCCCCTGTGACGTGCGTTGGCCGTCTGTGTTGGGCCTGCTGCCTGGCTGTTTAGTCATGCAGTGTGTCGGGCAAGTCTGTCATTAAAGCCGAGTGCCCTTTTCAGTTTGCAGCGATCCCATCCTGCAGCACGTTACTTAATCTCTCCTCAGCAAGCCCAGGATTTCCACTGGCCTTGCTTGGCAATTGTGGTCTTACTTCTAGAGAGTCTGACCTCTTCACCCCGGGCGTGCCTATGCCTCGCTTAAATGCTGTGCAGGTGTTGAGTGGTGTGGGAGCATCGTTTGACAGTGCGCAATGTTTTCATTACTAGGCGCAGCGCAAGAAGGGGTGATAGGCCCGTGGAAAGGGCCCATCTTGTTGCTACTGCTGCAGGGCCTCTGTTGCTTGGACCGTGCTTGCTCTAACCATTGCCACGTGTGTCCTTGCGTTTCTAGATAAAACCGTGAAACTCTGGAAGGTGAGCGAGAGGGACAAGCGGCCCGAGGGCTACAACCTGAAGGATGAAGAAGGCCGACTGCGAGACCCTTGCACCATTAAAAGTCTGCGGGTAAGACTAGTGCCTCGGAGACGCGAGCATTTGCAAATGTGTGACCACTGTGAATTTCTCATCAGGGACGGCGTCGGGGCGTTCAAACTTTTCAGTTGAAATTGGCAGAGAGGCACTGGGGGGCACCCCGAGCAGCTGCCCCCATTGGCATCTTAGGAGACAGAAACATACACCTTTATTTCGCACGTGCAGTGTGCAGGTTACAGGCTGCCTTTGCTGGCGCTCTCAGGCCTGTCGCCTCCCTCTTGCGGGATCCAGCAATGTTTTTATCACCGTGTTTTTCCACCTTTTTCCCCGACGTTAGCACCCAACTATCAAATAGAAATTAATAGCTTTTCTGCTGACATTAAGGGCCCGATTCATGTAAAAGTGCACATTGACCCTGTAAAGTCTGTGTGCCGAAAACAACTTTGTGTGTCCCAGCGCGCATACATTTTTGTGTGTGCTCTGCGTATTCATGGAATTTCCCCCGCAAAGTAACCCTATGCGCATATACCGGTGGGAACACCCAAGACACTCCCCCACACATTGCAATTCCAGCCATGTATACCGACCTCAGCGCACTCCTCGTCCGTGAAGTAATGCTGCATGCAGACCCTTCCCCCCCAACTAAGGCAGCAACACTGCATGGAGTCCACCGTAATTATTTACTGCACCCCCTCAATTTGTGTACCAATTCTTGCAACTCTAGTCAGTCACCGGTAAATCTGCATGTGAACCCCCTTAAACTATGGCTACACCCTGCTACACTGCATACGCCCACCCCTAACTCCAATCGCACCCCAACTGCATTCACGCACCCCTGAAATTCCCAATCAGACCTTAACTTTGCGTGGTGATTCCTATGCGATTGAACTTTAAGCCTGCCTACAAGTGGTGGTGTGATCTCAAGCTTTGTGTACTGATTTCCCTGATGTGACGTTGCACGGTCAGTTCCATGAGTAGGCTTGGTTTTGCGCAGTTGGGTGCGTACAATATCCTCGCTCGGGCTGTCCCTTGACACACCCATTTTTCCCTTGTTCTTCCTCATTTTACATGTTTCCCCCCCTATTTGCATCTCTGCGTAGGCCCAACCCAAACTCTGTGTGGAGTCTCATGCATTGCACTCAACTGCATGCAGAGACGTCCCGAACCTGCACGAAGTCCCCACAGTGTTCGAAAAGACCCACAAAGTCGATTCCATGCATCGAGGAGGGGGGGTTTGCACGCAGAATGATACGCAAAGTCCCTATTCATCCCGCAAAGTATTCCATGAATCGGGCCCTTAGTGTTTCAGCTACCTGCTGGCTGCCTGTCCTGTGATAACGTGCAGCTATTAAGCACCTTGTTGCATTTTTTGACTTTGTTATAATTTAAGCACCCCTTGGGTGCTTTACACTGTTTTTCCTAGCTGTAAGGCAAGGGGGTGGGGGAGGCAAACATCATGTTGAAATGGGCCCCCACCAGCCCTGAGGCATCTTCAGCTGGCCTTGTTGCTTGTTAATGCATTCCTGTAGACAGGTGAAGCTCACCTCCTTCCAGAGGAAAGAGGTGCATTTTTTGTTGGGATTTTCCTAGGGATAACCTTTGAACTACTGTGTTAAGTCAGCGAGAATGCATGAACGTCACTGTGGTGTTGGTGTTTGCTGGTGATCCCAAACAATGAAATCAGTTTGCGTTTGCAAATTCTGCTTCCGAACTCCAGCAAATCATGCACAGGTGTGAATAACATGCATCAGGTGTAGTAGAAAAGAAAGGGAAACGGTGTTTGGCAAATTATCACATTTATGCAACATATTAAGGCAGGGCACCATATTTGCTGGTTGCTTTGGAGTTTCATAACCTCCAAAATAAAAGCAGTTGGTAGGATAAAATACCACAGCCTTTAAGACAGAGGGAGGGGTCATTATCCCAGGATAATGACCTGCCCACAAGTTATACTCCGGGGCAAAGCTGAGGACCATACATTGGGGAAGGGTCATTATGCCAAGTGATAATGACACCTTCTGAGGC
This sequence comes from Ambystoma mexicanum, assembly GCF_040938575.1. Lineage (NCBI taxonomy): Eukaryota > Metazoa > Chordata > Amphibia > Caudata > Ambystomatidae > Ambystoma > Ambystoma mexicanum. The sequence continues at coordinate 1,079,361,429 of NC_090925.1, forward strand.
CTATAAGTCTATAAGCACATAGTGGTAATAGCAATACCTGTTTTGGAGTTTTAATGGTGAAGTACAAAAGGGTAGTTTAATAATAACTAAAGTAAATAGGAAACTTTGTTAGTAATTTAAATTGGGCTTATTTTGAAGCATTTAAATAACAAGGTTGTCTTCATTAGTTACGTTTTATTTTTTACTGCATATGTACTTGAACTGGAACAGGTAAAATTAGCTTGCATCAGGTTAATGTAAAAGTGGAAGCATAAGCTTTTTCTCACATTTTAGCTTTCACTTTGGTGCATTAAAATGGATGTTGCTGTGAACTAAATGTCCTCCCAGAGAAGGAGTGTCTTGACAAAAGAAATCTTGTCTGGAAATTGTATTGTTGTCCTGTCTGCTTTTGCAGTGAGATTGTTCAGAATACAGTCAATACCAATAGTTATTGCCCGCCCTCCAAATGTTCTGATTGGTGGAGAGGAAGCCAATAATGAACTCCTTTTATTCATATGGAAAACAGGTACAATTCTGCCTTGCCTTTCATAGGTATAAACAGTAGAACATCTGTGAACAGTCACCCAATCAAGAGGTCCCATTGACTTGCTGTTTCTGGCGGATGCAGAATGTCGACCCGCATTTGTTAGGATGCTGCGCTTCTGCCTGCAGAGTGCAGACGTACCTTCTAAAAATAAGCTTGCTGACAAACCGAGTTGGCTTTGACGAAGACATCGTGAAAGTGCGACGACGATGTCAAGAGCTCGACCAAGGCTCTGGGTGGCGCTGAGATACTTATGGCGGGTTTCTCGGTTGCTAGGCGACGATGTCAGAATGTATATGTATATGTGTTGCTGTTCTTTCCCATCCCCCTCTTCAGGTCATAATTAAAAACATGAGAACTGCATGTTGCGTGCTCGGCCAAAGTGTGGAAATCCTTTACAGTTTTCAGTTCCGTATCAGATATGGCTGTTTTTTTTTTTGCAGAAGATTAGTTCTAACGTCAAGGTGAATTTAGACTAATCCTTTTTCATCACAAAAGTGCCCTTTTTAACAATTCAAGAACACATAAGTGCTAGAGTCGGCAGCAAGGTGAGCTCTTAGTTTAACCAAGCTCACAGTAATTTTCTGTAAATTAGCAAAATATTGTATATCCTAACACTGAAGGCCTTTTTACAACCATACATTAGTTTGGTATTCCCCACATTTGCTGAATTACCATTTCGTAAGATTACACTTTTCAGCATTTTTAAGTACTTTTTTTTTGCTGCAAAAAGGGAGATGGTGGCTTTGGGTTAGGCACATAGGAAGGGGGTAGTGAGAAGTGTGTAGCCCTCACCCCTGTTTTGGGCCTTACAAATTGGTAAAACATCACTAATAACTTCGTAAAAAAGCTCATTCATCCAACAGTGTTACTGTTTATACACTACTTTTCAATATCCATTGTGGTCTGTGGCTAATATGATTGCCCTGCACTTTGTGCTTTGTCAACATAGAGTAGACCCGTCATACCGAACTCCAGGCAATTGTACAAAAGTAATTATTAATACTTTTGCAAAGGTTGTGAGTTTTAACTTCAAAGTTGTCGTGAACTGAGTAATTTCTGCATTAATGCCCTGCATGAGAATACCTTCCCAGAAATGCCTTATGCCCGCCCCCACCAAGAAAGAAGCCCCACAGCTGTTACTATGGCTAGAATTGAGCAATAGTTCCGGAAAAGTCCCTCCGCGCAGTGCTGACACCAATTCAAGCATGACTGCTACCCCCACTATGGAGCTTCACTTCTGGTGCCTCCTTTGAACTCGGGGAGGAGGAGAAAAGAAGGAAGACAGGGGTCCTGCCCGGAATGGGAACCATGTATCAAGTGGGAATATGGAGAGGGTTCAAAGTAGGGTATAAGCAGCGTTAAACAAAATCTTTCATCATTTGTACATGTCATACTATAATTAAAGGGGTTCTGGCTATCTTACGGACATTGTGGAACTGGTAGTTTAAGAGGGGGTTGTGACTGCCAAACTCTAGAGCAATAAAGTTGTTTAAATGGCTGAGCTTGAGCCACACATTTGGAGTAATCCCTGGGCACATGTGTCTCACTTCAAGGATTCAGAGAAGGATGTCCTCCCCTTGCCGCAGAAGAGACCTATTTACCAGAGATGGGCCCAGCCATCTAGCCAGTGATATGCTTTGCCCGTGCATTCTGCATTGAGTTTGGTTTGGGATCCTGCCTGAACGAGCTGCCTGACGCTGCTGCAATTTCCAGTGGGACCAAGAGTTATGGCCCTGAGTGGGATATATGCCCTGTTTGGGCGTCGCTGCCTGCCTCGAGCCTTGGAACTCCTGGGAGACAGATGAGTTTTGTGGAGAAAGCCAAGCGGTATTAGACCAGTAGGGACACCGCCTATGCCAATGGCTTCCACCTGGAAGAAAGCCTAATAAAGATCCTCGCCATCCAACACCTTTCATTTGGAACTAGTTTGTGGTCACCTTCAGAAGCCTGCAAAGAGTGTTCTCCATCTCACTTGAAAGGAAAAGGGCTAAAAAGCCTGATTTGATGAGTGCCCAGCTTTCGGGCAAGTATGGAAAAACAAGGCATCCTTAAGCCCCCTTGTGAAGAGTTCCCTTTTAATTTGTGATGTCATTGATTTTTAAATAATTTTAGTCTATGGCTGCTGATTTTACCTTTTAATGTTTAACAAATCATTTTAGTGGAAATTTTCTTGTAGACATGTATTCATTTTTAAGAGGTCATTTTTGGCATAGTACTAATATTTTCGACTGAATTGTCTTTTGGGTGATTTTTTGCTTCCTCGGACAACCCAACATCTCCCTCAGAGAAGGTTTTAAGCTTGGCCCACACTAGCTAGCCACGGGCGAGAAAAGGGGGATTGCAAGGTGCCTTTTGTATACCTCTGATATATCCCCCCCAATTATCAGATTATTATGAAATATGTGCCAAAGCATGTATCAAAATGTGTGGCTTCCGTGCCCCAGTGTTCTTCTGTGTGGTTGCCTGACGGAATTACTGGAAGTACTGTACCGTGGCTGAACAATATCACTGAAACCTCCTGTTCGGAAGGCGATTTGTTGATGTTCCTTGAAAAAGTCTTTTTGACTTCGAACCCTCAAGCATTGCACCATGTTAGCATGTTATTTTCAGTCAGTCCACCAAAGGCTATCATAACCAGAAGCTTTGGGTTTTTTCTAGTAGACTACCCTATGGTCACCTAAGGCCAAGATGGCTGTGAGTCAGACCAGTAGAACGTGCAAAGGGCAAACAAGCACCCCGTGCTAAATGGCGATCCTCCCTGTACACAAAGGTGTTTCCCAGTGCAAGAGGAAGCACCACAGTTGACTAGCTTATCTGTGTAAGCATCAGTAAAAGGGCTTGCTGCTCTTCAATTGTTTTATTGTATTTCTCAACCCCTCCGCTCGATGCCAGGTAGTAAGCAATATGGAGTTTCCTCTTTACCCTAGAATTTCCCGTGTCTTGGTCATCACTTCACTGGTCAAATAAATTCCTCCGTCCAACTCAATTTCCCGTGTCTTGGTCATCACTTCACTGGTCAAATAAATTCCTCCGTCCAACTCAACTCAGAGAAGGTGTGGTCGATCATTGGTGCGGCAGCTGTCTCCACCTTAAAGTTCGGGGCGGGAAGACATTCTATCCACTTGGTAAACAAGCTTGTTACAGTCAACATGTACTTGTTTCCTCTAGAATCACTGGCCCGGTGAAATCAAATTGCAAATCTGACTAAAGCAGTGTCATTTCCCTTTTTTTCAGGGGAGCTCTGTGTGTGGGAGAATTTGGCTGAAAATGAGCACACACAAGACACCCGTTTAAATATATGTTGAGGTCCTGGCCCATGTGTGGCCAGTATGCAACCTCACACAAGATTTCCAATGTCGTGTGAAAGCCAGCAGCCTGGCCCAAGCTCTGCCCACTAATCTTAGCTCTGTGAGCTTCAAAAGGTCTGAAGCATAGTTGCATCTGGTGGGGGCCTGGTACACATTTCTTCGAATCTCCTCTGAAAATGTGTTTTTGAGCTGAACACAGAAATCTTGCACTTTGAATATTACATTTATATCACACATTAGGCCTTTGAATATCTGGCATCATGACATCAATGTCCCCTTCACCATATAATATATATTTAAGTGATTAAGGTCAAGGAGGTTCAATGGTAAACAATTCCTTTTATAAATGCTACATTTTAGCATCAGTCACCTGTTTTAAAAAGTAGACCTCTGACAATTGGAATCAAGGCCCAAATAGTAAGTGTATTGCTCTTTCTTTGAAAACTGCCTTTTTGATGGGCAGCTGAAAATGAAATGCTGTCTTTTCGGTATGGCAGACATCTCTGTGTGTTTTCAACAGGGGCATCATTTGGGGGTGGCCAGGGGTCGCAGCTGTGACCCATGTGGTCTCCCTAGCGACCCCTGTGGTCTCCTTTGCTACCCCTAAAAAACCTTTTGTTTTTTTTTACAAAGAGAAGCTTCTAGGCACCATGTGGCTCTTTTTTTCTGGAGTGGCTGGATTTCTTGTTCAGGCCTCTTAAAAAAAACAAGGGGTTCCACAAATGTAATAGGGACCCAAAATAAGAAAGAATAGGAATGGTAAATAATTTGTCTTTCTGGAATTCTATACAATAATTGCTAAACTTGTTAAAGGTTTATTTTAGGGACACTTCAGGGGTTGAGTCACTGATTTAGTCTGTTCTTAAACACCTCGAATTCACAATGCAGACAAAACCGTCCAAAAAGCATTTACCGTAGAAATGCATCCATTTCGAAGTTATAGCCTGTTTTTTTTCTGGCGTTGTCTCTGTCACGATCATCACAAGGCATTCCATCTCGGTGTCCTCAGTCACTTGAAAAAATCGTTGTGCCTAAATGCTTGTTTACAGTGTAGAAATGTTTGACCATAGCACATAAAGTGCCCCTTGATTTCATTGGGCCACAATAAATGCTTTCTTGTAATGTGTCTATCTTTCTTATCTCCATGGCATGCTTTCAGGATGTTTGTTTTCATGTATGAGGTAACGAGTGCCCAGAGTACGAGATGCTGTGTGAGTGCACTGCTTTCCCTGTGCTACTCTAAATTCTTTAATACACAGTTATGAACCCTGCAAATGGCCTGTATTTTGCCAACCTATGAAGCTTGAAAAGTAGATCCAAGTAAGCTTGACATGTGGCCAAATTTGCACCAGACCTGCAGATGAACTGGCCTGCTGTTCACAGTTAGCCGTTTGATTGTATCCACTACAGAATGTAATTTGCTTTGTGACTTTGAAAACATTCAGGCATATAATTGCTAATTTTACTATAGCTGGTAAGATAGCTGAGTGGGTTGAGCGCTCACTGCTGCGATGTGTGTGTGTGATCTGCAGGTTGCAGGTTTGAATCCTAGCAAGGCTAACTCAGCCTTTCATCCATCCGAGGTGAATACATGAGTACCAACACAGGTTGGGTGATATTGTCTGTACATTTCTTATAAAGCACTTAAGCGCAAGTGCTGTACAATAACACATCATTATCATTTGACCTTGGACATTTGCTTGCATTCACAGTAATTTGGTAATATGGGCCTATACACACTAATATTAACAATACATATGTTGATCCATTCTTGTATGAAATGTATATCATATTACAGTGATATCAAAAACATATTTTTTCTAGTGTACTTAGGAACACTGCTATGTGATGTCATTTCCTGCTATGTCAAGCTGTGAAAGGTCGTATGCCATTGCATCCTGTGGGATCAAATGATATCACTTCCTGTGATGTCATCAGAGGACAGGGGTCACATGATGTCCCTTGCGCTACCCCAGGCATTTTGGTGAAATGACATCCCTGGTTTTCAATGCTCTAAATTTTAGGCCCAGCATAGCAAAATGCAGGTGGCAGTGCTATGCTGAGCAGTGCAGGGATAACACTAGTCGAGAAATTAGGCTATAGTATAATAGACACACATTCGGAAGTTGCCCATAATGTGACTTCACTAAAAGAAGGTACTGCTCCTCTTGACTTCATGCAAAACAAAAATTTGATGGCTAGAAGGTTTTGAATAAATCATAACCACGGGCACAGCTCTGGGCAACTGTCCAGACCACTGTTTTTCAGCCTGCAAAGCCATTACAGAAGGGGAAAGACCATATGCAAATCAGGCTTGGTCCCACCCAAGAAAGGGCAGTACAGCCCAAACAGCTAGGTCACATCCCTTCTGCACAAGACCACAGGCATCCCCAGAGATGTTTCGGCCTTGTTGGGCGTCATCAGGTGACATCCTGTATTACTTGCTTTTCAATGTGATGACTGCCCTCAGTCCAGCTTAACAAGGATCGATGGCCATGGTGAAGGTCTCGGAGGTGAACTTGCCCACCTTACTACAACCCTGTCACAGCTGCTGTTACTTCTATCAGGAGGGCATTGTTCCTAGCTCGCGGCTACATTTTCTTTTCTTTTTTTTTTTTAATGTTTTTTAGCTTTCAGCATTTACAAAATCCATAAACTTCAATAGTATGTTAAAACACTTCGCGGCTACATTTTGAGCTGTGGGAGCAATAGACCCACGGCTTAACCCTGGCTTATTCACCAGACCAAATTGTATGATCTCGCCCAACTCTTGCGATATTATTTTGCCACGATTACTCCCTTTGCCAAACATTGCAAGAGACTACTTCCTAATGCGAAGCGTTGAATTTACCTCCTAATGCGAAGCGTTGAATTAAAAAGAGGATTTGGCGCTTTCTGTACCATCGTAAAGAATGGGTATGCGCTAAACTGGTTGGGCTAAAAAGCGCCTGGTAGCAGGGTTGTTAGACGCTGTAGAAGCAATGTCTGATAGACTTGCACTGCACCCTCTTTTGTTGCAACAGATCTGTGTAGTGAGAGAAGATTGCCTGTTCCAGAATTCCCCAGCAAGCACTTTTCACAAAATGCAGTGCCCACCTAAAGCAGTGGCACCTGAAAAGTAGAACCCGTGTGTGCTCTCCTCTGATCATGTGTTATTTTATGCCCAGAAAGCCACCTTGCACATCTCCAACCCCCGCAGTCACCTGCCCTCCAGAAGCCAGCGCCTGCCGTAGACAAACGGTTCCATGTGTTAATATCACCGCAAAAATATTGTGATACAAAAATATCCACATATTTTTGCGGCGATATTGAGCCATGGACCCTGCGGGGGACACCCCTGCAAACCCCTGCCTTATTTTTAGATGTGCGGGGGACACCCCCGCTCCAACAATTTACCCCCCCCCCCCCAAAAAATATCGCCTGTGGCGAGACAGACGACCATATGTACGGCGATATTTTTGGTGTGGATAATATGTAGGGATACCACCAGAAACTGCACACGGGCAGGCCCTGGTGCTCAGCGCTGGAGCAGATGCTCACCTCCGCACTAGGCTTATCCAACAGCTCGGACCCCGCCAGCCCATCTGCTGGGTGGAAAGTCTCCAAAGGGGAGCTCACGCCGTCCAACGTTGCAGCCAGCGCCCAAAGCGCTCCATGGTGGGAGCATCCACCCCTACTTCCTCTGCTCCTTTGTCTTTTTCCAGTAGGGTAGTCCAATAGACTTACCACCGCAAGATTCCTATTCGGTTACTGCAACGGGCGGCACGCTGTATCATAGTTCGATAATCCATAATATTGCAACAACAGGCCCGACTGCACAGCGGTAAACTCAACCATCCGCGGGCGGAACACGTGTCAGAAATGATGGGCCTTGCGTGACGTGATGCGCGCCGGTCTTCCCCTCGGACGTCTGCCGCGCGGGGGGGGGGGGGGGGGGGCAGGAGGGAGTTATGCCCGGCTTTAACTGCCATGAAATGATCTGTGTGTCCTCAGACCTGTGAAGGTCGCCGCGGGGGTCTGAGACGCCGGATTACGATTCCAGACCCGGCGCTTTATCACTGTCAGGCAGTCCCCGGCGACCCGTGGCAGATTCCGGCAGGGAGCGGAATTTATAACCGCGGAATTGTTTCATTTGGACACCCTGACATTGTCACTGCTGGCCCCGGGAAGGCAGCGACTCGGACGAGCTTTCCAGAGTTAGGCCCCATGTGCAGTGCCCAAGAAATGCATTTCTGGAGGGGGGAGGGGGGAGGGGCTATGTTTGCCCCATGGGCTCCCGGGCTGATTTCATTTTTATTGCTGTACTTTACAGCCCAGCGTGCAGCCACATCCGAGATGGAAGGACCACGGCGGCCAATTTGATGGCATCTCAGTGGGAGAAGTGGCAAGAAGCAGGATTGAACCCAGGCCCAGGAAATCAATGATGTCCACGGGCCACAGAGTTGGATGAAAGGCGCGCCGCTGCATTCCTAGAAAAGAAAGCGGAGGCATTTGTCAGCTTGGCGGTTTGACGTCATGGTGGCTTTTCATGGAATGGTCAGTAGCTGGGGAACATCGTCAACAATATGTTTCAGAACTCAATACTAGCAGGCACCACTGCAGCGTGTGAATGAGTGAGATGAAGGCGTGGATGGATGCAAATGTGGAGTGAGTAGTAGGTGCAAGGATGGCAGCCGCTTGTGGTTAGGACAAGGAGGGCAATTGGTGTTTCTGCTGACTTCCTAATTTGCTTATCTGCTCGTGGCAGGGTTCACGATTACGGTGGCATGAGTACAGGAGATTATGGCCTCCCGCCTTGTTATTGAAGTCAAGAGGAAAATGGCCACTCGTGGATCTGCGGGGCTTGACCAAGGCACACTCGTTTCCCTTTAAGTCTCGCGTTCCTACCTTTCTTAGGTGTTTCTCTGGGCCTTTTTTCCAGGCATCCAGGCTTCCAAAGCAAGCTAAATAGTCCAGTCTTTTAAGTTAGTGCATCTCATTTTGAAATCAATGCGAACGGAAACATTTCTGTTCGTGGGGAAGCCAGGATGCCAACATAGGCCTACACATTGCAAAGTCAGCAATTCAGCCGCTAGACCACCTCCCCTTCGCTAAAGCTTGCGGAATGCATTTGTTTGTTAAATGGAATTCTGTGGCGGGAAACATTGTTCCCCTTTAACGGAAGCCATTCGTCACCCTCGTGTTGCAGTTCGATGTTGCATCTGTCGCCCGCTGGCTGTGTGCTCCATAGAGATTGCAGCGATAACGGAAGGATAGCGCGAAACGCGATAGAGTTGCAGCGACCCCCATCGTGGTTACAGACCGCAGGGCTAGCCCGACTCATCAGGCGCATGGCTACCTTTTTATTTAATTAAAAAAAGGAATCAGGTCACCCCAGGTCAGCGCCCTCATCAGTCTGAAGTCACTGAATTGATACAGAGGTGGCTTGACGTTGACTGAGCCGGAAGCCTATCCGAATGTGCTGATCTGAGACTAACCTTCATGCCTCTGATTGAATTTTGCAGTAGGCCGGAGATACCGGTCGCTCGCTATTACCCAACGGATAAGACGGGCCCGACGCAACCACGCAAGGTTGTGTTTGGCAAAGATATGCACATTATAGGGAGGAAAATGCGCCACATAAAACCAGCCCCCCCGAGCATATAAATCACAAGCTTAATTTTTGAAGATAAATTGCCCTATTTGGGTAACCGTGCAGAACCATATTAAAAAGTCTTCCGTTACCCCCTTGAAAATGGGTTTGCGTCCATTATCAAGGCAGAGACAAATGGGAGCCTCTCTCACGCACAGTGACACAGATGAATGTCCACGTAACCCACATCCGAGTGAGTGCGCGCTGGTATTTCCGGACGTTCAGTGGCTAATCCGGTGGGGTGCAGTCTATTCACAGATGCGGATTTCCAATTCTCCGCCGACGCGTGCTCTACTAGCACATGCGGCAGAACACCCTCGGGAATGTAAGATTCTCCTTTAGCCCCATATGTTTCGTCCCATAGCCACAAAAGGATTTTAACTATTATTATACGGCCATGCAGACCCTCTCTGTTCAGAAAAATATCCCAGTTGGTTCAGCGCCCGCTGCAAAGATCGATGAGTAACCTTCAGAGCAGAGGCTTACAATTTGTCGGTGGCCACTATGCCTTTTAGCCGTACGAGTTTGATAGAATTAGTACCAACATATTTACAAAGGTATTGAGCGCAATCTTGAACTTGACGGCTATTCCGGATTCTTGGAAAATTGCAATTTTTGGCCCAATTTTTAAAATGGGGGGCAGGAGTGGCATTACAGGCTGTCACCCAACATCCCTGTTGGATTTGCATGCAACCATCTCTGGTTCTGTCCTACATGCTAGATTATTAGACAGGGCAACCACCAGTAAGACCTTTGCACTCTCCCAGTTGGGTTACCAAGCGATAAAGAGCAGAAGTGACCAATGTCTCACTTTGCACCCGATTATATCACGGTGTGTATTGTTTGGAAGGACACGTTGGTTAGACCTTCTCTAGGCCTAATCATAGCCTTTTTTCTGGTACCAAGGGATAAACTATGGAGAGAACACGTAATCGTACGTATCCCAGAAGGGCTGCTGAGCTGCTTTATGGTTTTATACCAGCATAACTTATCTTGTGTAAGACTTGGCAAGACAGGCTCAGTTAATTCTACTTTTCCAATTACCAAAAGGTGTGTGTCAAGGTTGGGTCCTTGTTCCCCTGTTGTTTATTTTATATATTAATGGGCTTCATAACCAGCTACAATTCGCACGTGTGAAGAGACGTCAGACTCCACTGCTGATATTTGTGAATGGCGCAGTTATTGTGGCCGCACCAGAGATTTACTTGGTACCTTTTCTGATGTTTACAATGATCAAATCTTGAGGAGTTACTCAGCCAAATCCAAAATGATGTGCCTGGGACAAAGGACTATCGCCAAGCTGAAGCATCCCATTAATGCCCTGCCTTTGGAAATTAAGTCGATCTTGGGGTTTGGTTTTCAAATCATTTTACTGGGCTACTCATTTCACCAACACCCAGGTTAAATAGGACATTCAGCTGGGCAGTAACATCCTTATCTGGGTCCTTGGTTTACAGTCCTTTTCAAATGGCTAGAAAAGTGTATTTTGCTAAGTGTGATGAGTCCAATAGAGTCATCCCATGTGGCCAAGGGACTGCAGCCGCTACTTTATCCTGACCCTGGGGGCAGCTATATGAGGGAGGATCACGTGGGAGGTGACAGCCTCGGGGGAGATGTCATGGCTTCTTTGGATGAGCCATGATATCCCCCATTTGCCCATGAAGAAAATCCTTTATTACCCAATAGCCTAATGGCCTATTGCCAGAGGCATTGCTAGGGGGGCTTAGGGGGCTATAGCCCAGGGTCTTTTGGTTGTAGCCACAAATAAAATCTCAGGGGCTACAGCCAAAAGGCTAGCTAGCCCGAGTCCCGACAGCCCCAACATTAGCTTATCCCCGGATCTTTTCCAGACCTAGCAACACCCCTGCCTATTGCTATACATCTACAACCCCATGTAGGGAAAATAGAGAAACCTTTTCCAAAAACCCTATAGGCCACACTAACATCCTTGCTCTAAAATGTAAAAACCCCAAAATTACACTTTCCAGTCCTAATTACCCACCATTATAGAGCTGGCTCATTCAGAACTGTTGAAAGTAATTTTCCAAGTAACCTCTATCAATCAACATCAATGGACTCCTTTTCCCACAATCACCCAAGTACTGGAATGAGGAAGAAGGAAATAACAATGCAGAGCTGAGGGAACCTCAAACTCACTGACCGTTCTAGTTGTTTTCAGAATGCACATGTGCACGGGACATTTAAAGATTGAAAGCAAACTCTTTGATGCTGCTGCTGTTTGGGAGAAGTCGTTGCACCTCTCTGCGAGGCTTGTGGAGCTTGGAAGTACAAACCCGTGTGGTGGAGCAGAGCGGCTCACCAGAGAGGAAGCAGAGAAATGCTGCTAGGATAGAACGCGCTGCAGAAATGCCAGGAGCCACCATAAGACTTCTGGGCGTTCGGCAACCGAAGAAGGCAGCGTGTCACCTACTGGAACCTGTATGGAGGCAGGCATGCCGAGGCAAAGCCGATAAAGAGACCGCAACGACTCAAGAGCAGTCCAGAGTGAACACCAGGCAGTAGGCCTTTGCCGCATAAGCGCAAACGGGACCAAGAACGTCAAGCAAAGCCGGTGAGTCAGCCCAGGCATAGCGGGGACACTGGGGTGTTTCGCTGACCGCGCCAAGAACTAATTATAACAACTAAAGCAAGAGAAACAGAGACATTAAAGAAACTGATTGATTGAAAACAAAGAAGGCATATTGCAAATAAGGATCCCAGCAAACATGAATGTATGGAGTGCAAATATGGGGGAAGCCCAAATCGAATGATGGCTCAAGAAAGTGTAATATACCAAAAGTGGTATGCACAACTGTGGAAATAATAAAGAAACCACGAGTGAATAAAAGAAGCCCTGACTGTAGAGTATACCAGATAATCATACGTGTGAATGCAGGAGAGTATACCAGGCAATCACAAGTGCATAAGAAGTCCTGGCAGGGGAGTATACCAGGTTGCATAACTGTGAATACAAGAAAGCAGGCAATCACAAGTGCATAAGAAGTCCTGGCAGGGGAGTATACCAGGTCGTTGCAAATCTACAGGAAGTAGCAAGAACAGATATAGAACTGAACTTTTGAAAGAAGTGGAAACCACAAGGCTAAGCAGCCTTGTAAATGAAAGTTTTGTTGTGGGCCAAAAAAGGCACAAAGAACTGTTAAATTAGGAATAATTTGTATTAAGGAAGAATCCAGAGATAGGGGACCACTCTCTGAAACCAGGGATTTTGGGCCTCATCATGAGTTGGGCGGTAGCCCTTAAATGCGGGGTTAATGGTATTACCGCTACATTTAAGGGTCCGCCCAATCTCCAGCCTGGTGTGTTTACCCCCAGCATAAAGCTGGGAGTAAACACGCCAGGAAAATTGCAATTTTCAGCGCAATTATTAGCAGTATTACTGTGTGTTAATTGCACTGAGGGACTAACAATTGCCGCCCAATCCGTGATCCGCCAGTAATACCGCTGGACGGGTGGGCGCTAACGCTAATTAAGTTGGCGGTATCCGAGCCAGGATACCGCCCAACTCGTGATGAGGCCCTTTGACCTTGGAGAACGTTTGTGTTGAAGAATCATTTGTAATAAGGAAGATCCCAGAGAAAGGGAGTCACCCTCTGGAACAAGGGGTCTTTCTCTAAAGAGAATTTTTATGTTGGAACTGTTTTATTTTCCTTTCTTAACTCTTTTTGAAATCACTGAAAGTTACCGACTATTTTAGTTTGATGCTCAGAATAGAACTTTTGGACACGAGGACAGTTTTATTTTGACATTTTGACACAGACATATCCTTCGTTTTTGGTTTTAGGTAGGGAAAGTCCTCTTAGAGCAGGGTCCGAGAGGCCTTTTTTACAACCCTTTTCTTTTCAATAAAAGTCTTTGGCCAAAGAAAGACATGTCTAACTCGTGTCTGAATTTCATTCCTGACTCTTCACATAAGACAATAAGCCAAATGTTGTACAGGTCGAGGTATGGGTCCAGATTGTGGGAAAACATTTTGAGGTAATCAAAAAAAAAATCTTAAAATATCTTTGTGAGTTCCAAGTTCTACCACTAACTCAATAGTGCACAATGAGGATCATATTAAATGGATATCAGACACAATGTTATTTAGGGGTGCCTTTGGAAGGGTTAAAATATGGTATATGATGAGGCAGTCTTAAATTGGGAAAGGAACATCAGTATTCTAATCCTTCCTCCTTGCCTCAAAGATCAAAATGAATATTGAAAACAGCTTCTGCCTTAAAAACTCTGCAGAGCTCTGTAGGCAGGGGCTGGGCATATCACTACAGTAGCCAGGTAGGGGGATTTTGTGGAAATAGGAAGAGTTATCCCTGACCTGAACCTGATCACTCAATTGCGTCTAAATAAATGTAAGCTGAAATAAGATATTTGTCAATGGAAAAAGCAAGAATACCAATTGGCAAACTGTCCCTGTGCATTTGTAGCAATAGAGGGTAAAATCCACTTGCTTTCCTTTTGTACCTGGCATACATACGTAAACAATGGGTAATTCTTGTTTTACGTGATGGCCTCTGTCCCAGTAGTAGAGAAGACTTCTTCTCTCTTTCTAAATTAGATAACCAATCTCAGCTATGTGGATTAGTGCTTTATCTGTTAAAGGCATTTGACTGTAGAAATAGGGTGATGAAAGGATTTGTGGGACCAAGTTGCATGGTTTTTTTTTAACTTTTTTTTACTTGACTTTTGATTTTGTTTTTTAGTGAGGTTTTAAGGATTGTCATGAATTGTTTTATTGATTTCTTAAGTTTTATGTTTTCGTAGAAGATTTAATCTCCAATAAACATAAAATGATAAATATAATTAGAGAATCATTGAATTCAATAATGTCTCCTTTTAATCAAATGGGTAATATTATAAAATACAGGTTCATAGTTTTATTGAGAATTGATAGCTCAGATAACTGGGCGTATGCGTCTTGTATCGTGGATAGTTAATGTGCCCTATTTCGGTTTGTCTTGTTCCTTTTCCAGTATCCATTTTTGGGTTGTTGTTAATTTTGTAGACCACTAATTTGTATCTATCAACCGTATTTCCTAGTTTGTGTTAGTCGTCTAGACATGGAATTTCAATCCTTTTTTATTTAACTTCGGAGCTCAGTCCAATATACATATAATGTTTGATGTTTTTTGTACCCCAATAAAGAATGCAGTATTTTCTTTTTTTGGTGTGTTATGAGGCACGAACATACTGCCTTCTGACTTCTTCGTTGTTTATTCAAAAAATGCATACCTATTGTATCGACAAAAACAACACATTAAAAATATTATTACCTGGGTCTGGCACAAACTGCTTTCAAATTGGTCTGTTTCTAAGCTTAACATTTTGATCAAAACTCCTTTTCCCCGAATCGTTCTTCATCACTGGCCTCCACACCTGCCAATGCTGTTCATTTGTTGTGGCTTCCTCCAACCTGGCGAAAGTTTCCTTACCTTTGGCGACATCTGCATTCTGCTGTCGCTCCCCCTCGCCTCCTCTTCTGCCACTGCTGGTCTCTTTTTGCTGTCAGTTTTCCTCATGGCACCTGCCATCACGTGCACGCTTCTTAGCCCTTCCTCGCTCCCAACAACCTTCTCATTCTTCAGTCTTAGCCAAATCTGAGCTGCTTTTCTTGTGCCGCAACCCATTTGTACCCCGGACCCTCCGCTTTGCACTGCTGGTTATGGGATACTAATCACTATAAAGCCCTCATGGGGGGGGGGGGCATTACCTTCTGGTAGTGGCCCTGGGAACCATGTTCAGACCTGAGAACTGTAACCTGGTTCCTGAGCAGTTTACCAGGCACTTAAAACCCCTCTCCATGGATGTTGTGTACAAAATGTACTTAGGCTACAGCACTTGAACCCAGATCTGAAAATGCAATAATTAGGCGGTAAGTGGGCTTCACCAGCCAGTAACTGCCCAGTGAAGCCCACCGAACGCGTGATTATTGCCATTAGCAGCCCGAGGCAAACCCTCAAGGTGCTAATAGCAATTTCTTTAACAAAAAAGCTGCCTGTGCTGCTTTGTTTGTTGCAGCCGCCGGGGAGAGTTAGGATTGCCATGGAAATGGAAGGCAAGGCTCCGCTCGAAGCCCCTTTTCCATTTCCATGGTGGAAAAAAGAAGCCAAATGGCGCTGCCCTGGCGGAGGAGCCGTGTTAAGGTAAGGACAGGGGATGGGGGCTTTGAGGGGCTCGAGATGCGGCAGCAGAGGAGGGGGAACAGTTAGGGCCCGGGTGGAATGTGGGCACGCAGAGCACTCGGGTTGCCCCAAACCCAGGCATGCCTCATTAGATTCAGCCCACGTTTGGAGGAACCTGATTGGCTGATGCACCCGCCAAGGGTGCTAAGGAAAAATTACAGAATGAGAACTATCTGGCAACAGGCCATTCCACCCCTACACCCCTTGACCTCCAACTACGCTGTGCTTGCTCTGCATTTGCCTCCTCAACCGCAGTGTGTCAGATAGCTGCTGCACTATTGGGGTGCCACCACACTACAGCCTTGTGCAACACAGGGCTCTGTACTACATTGCCCCACTTGTTCCTATTTGGCTAGTAGCTATTAATATGCCACTTTGCTCTCTTTGACTTCCCTTTCCCATGTTTTTGCCTTCACACCCACTGCCTCTAACACAATGACAACTCGCTGGTCCAGTTGCAAAGCCTTCCTTGGAGGAGACAGGCCCAAGTGGAAGCACCTTTTTGCTACCCATGGGGAGTAGTGTTTGAGCCCCATGAAGAGCTAGACTGTAAAGCAGAAGCTGGTAAACCAGACCTGGAAGAGCCTGGAAGGATGCCAACAGGCCCCCGGCACATCAATGCTCCACCTTTGGTCAAGGCATAAAGGGTGCAGTCAGAAAGAGAGCAAGCATCTATTTGGGAACTTTTTTAAAGGAAATTTAAATGTGTGCATGATTGTAGGGATAATATTGCTTTATGCATTTATCCCGGGTAAACCAATGTAACTCTGCAACCCCAGGAATCTCCGAATTTATTGCAGAATACACCCAGGATATCTGCCAACAGTATTGCTACCAGCAAACCAGAATGTTCTGTGTGATTATTTATTTCGTTTTCCTCTGGGCACAAGGATTGGCCTTTATAAGTGAACCCTTATGCCCCCTGTGCACGGCTGCATGCTGGGTCCACAGGGTGGTGCCGTCTGTGGCGTTCAGGAAATGGCTTAATCTCCCATTGTTTGCACTGGTGGGAAGTTGTGATCTGGGTCCGGAGAAATTAACAGCAGCACCCCTCCTGTTAGACAGTGAAAACCCTGATCATCACTGTCTCCTCAAAGGTCTAGTAAAAACGTATTGAAGAAAATCCTTCAATATGGGCTGTAACTGAACTTCCATGATCTGGTGATCTGGGAGTGCTTCCGCCCAGGTGCAATATAGCTTTTTCTCCTCTGCTTGGCCTAGGGTGACCAGATTAAAATAAAGGTACAGGAAATAGACATAGAGGTAGGACTACTGTAAACACAAACAGGACTCAGATAAAACTGTAGTCCTACTTCTATGTCACTGGAGGGGTTCACAGGCACACTCCTCTCACTGGAGGAGAGCGGCCAGGGAGGGGAAGAGCGTGTAAATGGGGGCGTGAAAAGCAGGAAGAGCAGCGCCGGGCCCGATTTTGGGATTTCTTAATTAGTTACTGGCAAAAACCGGCACTGTAGCCACCTCTCCCTCCAATCCCGGGATGGGGTTTTAAACCCCCCAAAACTCTCGGGACATCGGGCCCAAAGGCAAAATACCGGGATGGTCCCGGCAAAACCGGGACGTCTGCTCACCCTAGCTTGGCCCCATTTCTAAGGGTTGAATACTGGAGGGAGAAAGTTCTTCTCCCTTGCCTGTGGATATTCTCCAATAGTTTCTTACACATAAACGGATGTGTCTGTCTTTAGCAACGACCAGCAACTCAGATTCTCACAAAAACAACAGTTTAAAACCCGGAGAAGAGGTGCCAAACAATCAGAAGGCTAGAAATCCTCTCCTAGCCGCCCACATTCTATCCTGGCCTGTTCCTCTTCTGCAGACCTGCCATTTTCTCATTCATCTGGTATCCACTTATCCTGCCCCCTTCCCAAATCCCACACCCACTCGCCTCCTACCCCAACATCCCCACATACCCCTTCTTCTCCTGCTCCAGTGTCTTGCATTGCATCTCTCCTACTCAATACAGGGCAATGGAATTAGTAAAGGGACTAGTTCCCTGCACTATTTCCTTTTGGCCACCTTTGTTTATAGTTCTTTTTGAGGGGACATTGGCATGTGCTGTATCCATGCAGCTGATTCAGCCCAAAAAAGCCTATTAGCACCCTGAATGTTTGCCCCTGGTTGTTAATAGTGTTATGCTCAACGTCTGAGGAGTAACATGGACGGTAACTGCCCCGAGCCCTCATGAGGCCCACACTGCAGTCTGGATTGCCTGGATCGGACTGCTGGGCTTTTACCGTCCATGTCCACCACTGCATGTGGAGCTTAATGCTATAATGCCTGCAGTCACTCACATTGGACACACTCTATCGCAGACCCAACCTAGACTCCCTTGAGCCTGTGGGTCGGGCCTTTGTTCTCTCGCAACAAAACTTTCCAAATTACACCCCCTGGCAAGAGCACCCAAAACACAGAGCAATTCCAGATTACATTCCAAGGACGACCAGAGTACTCTAGTGTGGGCCGGTACCTACCCTTCTCCCTAGTAAATGGGGAGTAACCTAGCCGCAGACTGTGTTGTCCATACTGTTGATCAGCAGTGCTTCTTTACGATCTGTCTTTGTATGCCATTTGCCCAGTGGTGGCACTTAAACTGCTCTGTGGTACGCATCCTCTTCCCAGAAAATGCAGAAAAGGGTGCTTTTTTGAAGTGTAAACACAGAGGTCTGCCGCGTTCAAAACCTAACTAAAGGCTTTTGGTTTTTTTGCATACTGCAGGTTGGCACTAAGCGGGGCTTTGAAGTAAGGTGATGGTAAAAGCCATAGCTGTGCTTCACAGGCCCAGGTTCCCCTAAGTTTGTTTCTTGGATTCTTATCTTTTATTATTGGGCTGGGGCAGACCCAAGAGTGAAATGGAGAGTGCTACTGGCCCTTCTCCCTGACAGTCACAGCTCACGCGGAAGGAGCCATCAGCATTACAGAGCTCCTCATTCTGTGTATTGTCCACAGTAAATGCTTGCACCACATAAGCCTGAAACAGTGTAATGCATGCACACTTGCACATTGTATTCAGCAAATGCTTGTGTGTAACAATGCTGTAATGGGAAGGCTAGTGGGGCAATACACAGAGATGTCTGGTTGTCTTGTGCGGGTAAGACATTTTCAAGAATCAGGGTGTTGTAATTGTTTATGGGCTTTGCGAATAAGGGGTGTTTCAAATACATGTTGAAAACAAGGATTGGGGTGTTTTATAAAAATGGAGACGAGCATGGGTACAACTGTAAACTGAGAGTGCCTCCAATGGGGCCATGTGGCCAGGCTCGGACTGGCCTATAGGGCAATAGGACAATGCCAAACCAAAAACACAAAATGCTGCTGTGGGCCAGTTTTTTGGGTCAAAGTGGCCCACTTTTCTGGCCAATGTGGGCCAGTTTGAGGACTTACTTCACTATGTAGCAAGTAGTTTTGACCTTTTTTGCTGAATAAATATCTTTAAAATACACAATTTGCATCACATTTCATTAAAGAACTCCCCCTTGGGTACTATTCAGTCTGTCACAAAAGGAATGAATTGCCGTTTGCAACGGTGGGCCACTTTTTCATTGTTGCCTGAGACAATTGTATGCCCCTGTCCGACCCTGCATGCGGCGTACCGAGATCATCCTTTTCAGGGACTTTAGCCGCCCGTGGTGCAAATGGAGTCTAAAGCCTTTCCTCCTCTCTCGCCACCCTGTCCATGTATGTTTTCAGAAAGGAGGCCGGGTCTGCCTTTCCTAACATCAGTGGTCGAAGTGAGCGGGAACGGTCGGGAGCAGTGTTCCACTACTTGATTTTTTACTCTTAACATTTCCACTACTTTTTTCACACTTCTTCACTTTAACATGCAATAGCAGTTAGAGCTAAAATTTGATTTGTTTCAACTCAATTGATTGTCAATGAGCATGGCTGCAACCCTTGAAAAATGTGTTGCACCTTGCTCCCTTCCTGCCTACTCTGTCCCTTTCCGGGGTCACAGTTCCAGTACTTTTTTTGGTACACTTCTACCACTGCCTAACATAAACAATAGAAAGAGAACTTTACAACTAAAGAGGACATTACACCAACTAGGGCTCAGCACAGAGCACTCCCTCTGGGAGCTTCCCTGTAACGCCTCTGAGTCACACACAGAGTGCAAACAATGCACAGAACGCTTCAACATCCGCTCGCTAACGCTGGGTGGTCACAAGCACCAGCCAATCTAAGCCCTCTTTCAAAGAGTCGATTTAACCTGCCACTCACTCTCAGAAGAACCATTTTGGGGTTTTCCCACCAGTCTCCATTCGGCAGGCATCCATCTTGCCTGTCAATATTTACTCTGGCACCTCTCGTCCGGGCCTTAAAGCGACAGAGACCGTCTTTGGCGTGGCAAGAAACAGATATTGCCTTCTGGCAGAAACCGAAGCCACACGGCCATCACGTGAAGCCACTGACACACATGGCCTGTCAACATGTATTCCTAAATTATCGACATTTTTCTCTAAGGTTTTCCCTTTTTGGATGTAAAGGCTGATGCGTCACCCATTATTTGAGTGTCTGGTTACGTGTAATTCCTGATTCCTCCAATAAAATATCATAAAGGAGGATTAATGCTTCTCCTGCAAAGACCTGTATTTCAGCAGCAGGGCACGGGTTTGAATCTTTGTAGCCCTGACTCTGCCTTTCATCCACCCGACATGTGCAAAATGAGTACCACTGAGTTGGGTTATATTTTATATAGTAATGCAGCATCACAAAACAGTAATTAGTGAATCCGCGACCCCAATGAACGGGGCTCCCTTGATCTACCTCGAGACGGTAAAGGGCTGAGTCGGCCCTCACCGGAAGTTGCTAGTGGAATAAGCGGCTGCACAGCCTGGGAGTGTCAGTAAACTGAGGCAGGATTTTGAAACCTAGTTCTTGCAATTTTATTTTCGGTGCTTCGTTATTATTCTCCGCGCGTAGAAGCCGCAGTGAGGAACAGACTGACCAAGGCGCTCGTTTGTGTACCAGCTCTGCCACCCGTGCTGCCAAGGCACCGGGACCAGAGAGAATAAAAGGTCGCTTTATTCTTCTGAATCTGCAAGCCTTTACCGCCTGGTGGTCTCAAGCGGTTGCTTGCATTTGCTGAAAAAGGGAACCATGCCTACCCCGCTGTTTCCCATGACATGGGAGAAGCGCAGAGAAATGAACGCATGTCATTAGATGAAAAGGAACAGGGCGTGTTGGGTGTAGCATCTCTGTGTTGCAAGCGATCACCACTGTGAGCCTCGCAGAGAAAGCATCCTAGGAAATGGTGCCCTTATCTGTTTCATGTCCATATTTCCGTTTATGGTGATTGCAGCTGCCACAAGAAGAAAAGTGTATTTATTTATTTATTACATTTTTATAGCGCACATACAGCCCTTGGGCTTCGCAGCGCTGTTACTTGTGAGTAGCTTAGTTACATATAAAACATTTGCATTTTGCTCATGTATACATTACATACAGTTGCAGTTTGAAAGATGTTCCACACTACCCATGGCTTTAAGTGGGCTGGGGCTAACTGGGGTAGAGCCCTGACAGTCGATGAAAAATCTTTCTGAGACTTGGAGCTGCTGGGGCTCCCTAAAGTCCCTTGCTAGCCCCAGCTGCTAAGGCTGCTCGAAACCAGGGCCACTTTTTATATAAAGCCAGAAGCTCTCGCACAAGTGCGAGAGCTTCAGGCTTTAAAAAACAGGCTTTGTCTTCCTTAATGGCGCTGCCGGCCCTCGCCAGGCATACCTTGACTGTGAGATGCAAGGGATGCCTGGCGAGGGTCAGCGACACCACTAGGAAACGCAGCAATCACCCAAGGGTGCAAGGGTGATGATCCCTGCATCTCTTAGCTAAAGGGATACCAGGCGGGGGTCGGCACCTCACCTTTTCCTCCTTAATGGTGGCACTAACCCTCGCCAGGCACTTAAATAGTTAACAAGGTACTTAAGGCCTCATAAACATGCTGGAAGAGGCTTTAAGTAGCGTGTTAACTATTGAAGGTTGAGAATGAAGTACGTTGAGCAGCTTGTGTACTAACAAATACACCATGCCAAATAGATGCTGATGGGATGGATTAAACTCTTAAAGGGCAATTGGTCACTACATGGAAATGGCTGATGATCACATTCAAATTGTGGCCGAATAAGAGGGCTATTTTGGCCAAGCTGACCAAGTATACAGTTGGCTGACAAAAAATTAAGGATGAATGGGTTTAGAGTGTGAAACCCTTGTAAGTACATTAATTAAGATAGACCCATACTGGTTGGTAGTAGATTGTGACGCTTTAGAAAGTTAAGTCACGCTAAAGTTAGGTAATAAGTGTGTCGACTTTTTGTTTTTTTTAAATATATGTCACTAAGGTTCAGATCATTGTGCCAGATTATGTGTAATACAGCCCATGAAGAAGTTCCAAAGATTAACTCTGATGTGTAGGAACGAAACATGTTGGGCATCGAGAGTAGCCTAGTGTCTTACTCAATGAGTCTGTTTGGTGCTATAATTGTACATTTTTAGTATTTGTGTTTACAGTCTATGTTTTCTAGCATGGGAACACTTTATTAGCACATTGCACTTTGTTATGTTATCTTACATTATTGGGCATTTGTATAGTGCCTTTTACCATTTGTAAGATTCCGAAGCGCTGTGGGTTGAATGCCCTCAGGGACCATAGTCCAGATCAGTGGAGAGAGTAGTGTAGTAAATGGTGCTTGGGTACACTCGGTATGTGTACAGCCAAGGCGGATTAAGTGGTGTATAGCTGCATTCTAGTGTTAGGCGAGGTGCAGTGGTTCTGTGACATCAGTAGAATGTGTGCAGCAAGGCCAATTGGACTTGAGTAGCTGCATTTTGGCAGCGGTGGTGCTTGTGAATGGGATTATGTGTGCAGCTAGGCCGATTTTTTGTGAGGTATAGCTGCGTTCTAAAGACTGTTGAGGTGTTCATGGAGGTGTATAAGTATGTGTGCAGCTAGGCCGAATTAATCGAGGGGTATAGTTGCATTCTATTGTTTTTTGGTGCAGAGGAGAGAGTTGGCATATTTGTGTGTTTGAGTGTGTGTCGATTGGAGGGAGACTCTGTTCCTGATGACCTTCCAGTGCCTGGTGAGGTGACAATATTTCCCTTTGGGGTTCAGGGTTTTTGACAAATCAACTTCCGGGGCACCAGTGGTCCAGGGATAAATATCTGTTTCCAAACCATCAATCAGCCCCACACATCTAGAACATATTGGAAACACAAGCAAGTTATAAACCTCCTTGTCCAATTTTGGTAACGTGGACGGAATGGCAGGCTTATCTCTGCAAGGTCGTGGATCATTGATTAGTTGCAACACAGTGAAAATACAATTATTAGCCAATGATAAAAGGGACTGTCCAGTCAAGGTTGTATAAAAAGATCTACTTTATATTTATCACAACAGACAGTTCTAGCACACTACAAAATACAACCCATCCTGTAAAGGAATGCAGAGGAGAGACAGTTTCAAAGAAGGAAAAGGGATGCACTTTGCATACTGACAGGAGGGTAATAAGTAAAGTAAGTAATCACAATAGTTCAAGGATACTTGGTTTCAACACAAAGGGAGAAATGGTTCATAAAATGTGACTAGGGTACCTCAAAGAGGGACCAGGGTACAGAACCACAATGTACTGTGTGCTTGTAGAAGTTCTTGGTGCTCGACAAGGTCGAGTCAGTTTCAGGGCACTTTGCAGCTCCTGCGACAGAGTTCAAGACAGGAGACAGCTGCGGGTATCAGGCAGCAGGCAGTTTGGCGAACAAGGCTGGACGGACGGCGCAGGCTGGCCTACACAGTGGCTCAGGGTCACAAATTGTTGTTTCAGTGCTGGTTGGCGGGTCTGAAGCACTGGTTGAGGCATCTCAGATGACGTTAGCAACTGTGGTGTGACAACAGTCAGCAGTGCAGTCGGTTGGTGCTCAAGGGGCTTGTGTCGTCCCATAAGGCGGACGGCACAAAGCTGAGGAGAGTGTTGCAGGCAACGGTCTTGTTCTTGGTTTTATTCAGAGACTCTCTGGCACTTCCCACCTAGGACGCTTGCTTGCAGAACCTAACAGGGCACACTGTGTACTGGTTCTGGAGCTGCTGGAGGGTCCTCTGGATTCAGTATCTCCCTCTGCTCCTGGGAGATATTCAGTGGAGGGATCTTGCTTCCCTCTTTGGAAATCCTGGCCTTCCTTTCCTGGCGGAAGCTGTAAGGCAGACGTTACCCTAAGCCAGAGTCCAAATGAGTTCTTCTTGTTACTCCTTGTGAAGTCTTCAGATGACTTGGCCAAAAGAGGGGCCCGATCCACTTTTAAAGCCAAATGGGCCACAGTCATGGGTGTAGGCTAAGCCTACCTTATTGAACCAATCTTGGGTCTCCACCAACAATCTCCTATATGCATGAGGTCATAACCAGAGTGCTTTGCAACAGAAAAGGTAAAGGGGTGAAAACATGTAATACTAAGTCCCACCCTTCTTCCTGTCCATTGTGGATCAAAGGTTCTCTCTAGTTAATGGAGCTCTCTGTGGTTCTTGACTAAAGCGGCAGATCTCCCTTGAAGCTTCAGCGAGAACAGAAATTCTGTCTGCATCAATCCACATATTCGTACCTTCTGAATGGCAACCCCCTGTGGGGGTTGCCTACTGTAAACACATAGTCCCAGACATGACAGGTCACTGCCCTTGATACTGAGAGGCGGGAGCTGGCTTCAGGTTAACACAGTGCATATCAAGGGTTGTTGGGGTTTTCTGTCTCTTTTGATAAACTCTGCAGCCAGGACCCATGTGGACCGGTTTAGGTTTAAAGTATACTCGATTACTATGTTAATTATGTTAATTTCTGCCACCATCTGCAGTTCTTGCAAAAAAGGAGAGGGCACATCTATGGATCCTTTGACAGTTAATTAGGCTGGCCATGGCAGGAGGAAGGTTTTACCATCCCTCAACTAAATATGACAGGCGGGACACAGCATCTGTAGGCTATGTCCACCGAGAGTACATGGCTCTATGGGTATATTGTGCAGTGAGCATAGGGAAATGTGTGTGGAATAGCCCCACACATTTTCCGGCAGTTCATCTACCATCATTCAATTTCTTTTTAAATTTAAAAAAAAGCCCAGGCGAGCGCACACCAACCATGAGGATGGTCGAATTCCTGACAGGGCTATTAAGCTATACCCATCCCTGTGCCTTGTGGGTCTGCAATTGCTTATTGGAGTACAGCTGCATTGAGTTCAATTCTATTGGTCCTATGACTACATCCTAGAAATTATGACTGATGCTCGTGAGCCCGGTCCAGCATCAGCATCTACGGTCATCCCAGTATCTTGCTGAGTCTACAATTGCTTGTGGGTGGCACCTTCTGAGTGTGCAGATGCATCCAGTTCTGTACTAACGGATGTATGAGTACATCCTAGATATGGTGACTGGTACTAAGTGAACCCGAATGTCCAGTATCAGGGCAGCTGTTGTTGTTTGTGCTGTGTCTGGCTAACACAATTTTGTGTAGCAGAATTGTATTTTTTTATTTTTATTATTGTTCTTGGTCCAGTGTTGCTTGATTTTTGATAGGCTTCCCTGGCTTTCAGTTTATCATATTCTTCCTCTCTTTATTTAGCTTTGGCTTAAAGGTGACAACACATTGATGTCACCTGCAGGTGCTTGACTCGCCAGTTTTGCTGCCTGATTTCTAGAGCTTATTCCCTTAAAGGTGGACCTAAAGTTATGGCATAAGTACTATTGGATTCAAATTTTTGGGTCCCGGGTAATTGTTTACAGTGGGTGGTCGGCTATTACCGCCCTAGTTTATGGTTCAGAAATGTGAAATTACACTGCATGAAGTCCGTTGCGAGAGCTGGGTGTGCTAGAGCGCTTATGCGCTTATCTGATAGGAGAGTTCAGTGAATAACAGCAAGAGACAAAGAGCAAGCCCAATAAAGCATCAGGATACAGGTGATACTGCGCCCCACTTAAAAGGAGTTCCGGGATCAATTCCCAGACGGATCAGGTTAAGCATCACCTGATCCAAGAACATTTGAAGTCTGTTGGACCATGACAACCAGATGTGGCCCAAGTCATATTGTTTCAATACAGGTGTTAGAAGGCCCTTGGTATGTCGTTCTGCTCACTACATTCTGTAAGCAACTCATGGTGGCAACTGTAAAGACAGACACAAGTGATCAAAGTTCAAGGGTGTTTATTAAACTGTATGCAGGTTAGAAGAATGCCTAATCTGAACCTAAATCTAAGATGGGAGTAAGCGTTGACCATCAAATGAAAATAAGGCAGTCCTTGTGGCAATGTGTCAAAATAAATGGCATTGGGCCTCATTACGACCCTGGCGGTAGACGTGCCCTTATTAAGGGCACGGCTGCCACCGGTAATGATTTCTTACCTGGTCCAAGAAAAGGGAAATAACCGGGTTATGCCGACCTTGGCGGACCCGGTAATTGCCCTTTTCTTGGACCCCGTAAAAATCAATCCCCATTCCCATTGAGCCCCATAGGGCCCATAGGGCTCAATGGGAATGGGGAGGATGATAACAACGGGCCCGTTAATGACGGGCCCGTTGTTAGCATCCTGGCTTGCTAGCGGGTCCCGCTTTTCACGTCTGGTCAGACCAGACCTGAATAGCGGGACCTGCTAGCAGGCCTCGTAATAGGGCCTCCCGTAATGAACGGTGCCGGTCCCGTACCGGCACCGTTCATTACGGGAGCGCCAGGGTCCTAATGAGGCCAGGGTCCTAATGAGGTCCTAATGAGCGCCAGGGTCCTAATGAGGTTGCATAATTCATATAAAATTCTGCTGCTTTGTTCAGATACTTGTACAACAAGCTGGGCAGCAGCCGAACATCAGGGTTATTAATTATCAAAGGTAGAACATCACACACAAATAACTTTCTAAAACAGTTCAGTTAGTAAAAGGGCTTATACTAAGAAAACCTATTGCCAATTCCTTACGCTAAATACAAAAGAGTGTGGGATAGGGTATTCAAAATAAAGAAGAAAAGTCTTCACAAATAATAAGTCAGGATGTGATTGCCTCGAGGTCTCCCTGCCACATGTTTTTTGACACAGGACAAGGTTGGACTTTGAAGCACATCACACACTCAAGCCTTTCCAGCACCTTTGAAGCACATCACACACTCAAGCCTTTCCAGCACGAGTCGACAGTTTAGTTTCAGCTATCAGGTTCTCAAGGGCCAAGTCGCTTTACTCTCAAAAGTCTCTTGCCTTCAAGGGCCTGATTTCTCAGTAAAACAAAATAAGTTTGTTCCAAATGTACATTGGGTGATGGCTTCACCCCTGGATCCCCCTCTTCTGGGCGCAGACCCATCGCAAGTCGAGTTCAACAACTTTATCCAAAACAGTTATTTTCTCAATGAGCTTTGGGTGATGACTTTCCACCCCTGAATTTCCCTCGGTCTGGCTCTAATTCCAAATACAATGCTTCTTGCTTGCACAAAGCTTCACCAACAATTCCTCATGGGCTTCTTAGACTTCCCCCTTTCCATTAGCATCCCTGGGCCAAGTTCACTCTTGCTGATCTCCATGAAACACAGTTCATGTGCTACTTACCAACATGCGGGATTCACTTGTCTTAGCTTTCACTATAGTTCTTAGGTGAAAGGCTTTCGACTGTACAGGGATTTTGCTTGACCTCATGTAGTACCACTTAGACCTATCTTGGCGGCTCTCCTATGGCATTCTGGTATATATAGTTTTACTCAACATGAGATTGACCAGGGTCTCTCGAGTCAGCACCCAATTGCTGCCGGTTCCCTCTGCATCTGGTTTTCCCTTTTTACAATTCACAGTTCTTTGAACTTTCTTCAAATGGCCACTTTGTGACTTTAATGCAACATAGTTTGTTTCTTATCGGCTTTCCTTTCGACTCACCCGCTGTGATGAACCACTTGGCTTTCCTTGTATCTAGAGTCAAGGCCAGTACCACTGTAGCAGGAGTTTCCCTTGCTCCTGCTTATCAGCGTAGGCATCCTCTGTGTACCATCGGCATCTGCTACAACACACTTGGGCTATTGTCCTCGGTCTCATGATTCCTTCTGAGGAGGCTTTGAGGGTCTGTGTCGAAAAGGGCAAGGTTGTATCTCTCCCTGTTAGCCTCTCAATATTCACTGCCTTTCTCCTCCTCTCGAACTGCCGGGCCTGGATAGCTGTCTTGTCTGCGTTGCTTGTACTGTGCTCTTTTGCTTCGCATGTTATCCCTGTGGGGAAAAGAACGGGCCATCAGGTGTGTGTGATTTTGGTCAATTGCCTGACTTTGCCTGACCCTGGTATTGGGACATGTGGGGTAAACGGCTCTGGTGTTAGTCCGTTGTCTTTGGTGTTGTACAAAAGTGTTTGTGTAAGAAAAGGGGGGGGGGGTTTGAATGCTCTACGGAAGAGGATGGGGAAAAGGTGTGCAAAGAAGGGGTGATACCGTGCCTCACCCATCTGTGTCCCACTCCCCAAGGACCCCCATCCAGGTGATCTTGCCGCACTGGTCCACCCCCTGGAACTGGATCCAAAAGCGAAGGCCGTGTCCTTGCCACCTGGTTGACAGATCCCCGGGGACTAGACAAGGAGACACCTTCAGTGGTCTCATAATTCCCAGATAAGTAGGATTAGCAAAATATAAGTGCCACTAGGCCCTCAGTATGTAGTTCTGCTCAATAGAATTCCAGATAAGTAAGATTAGCAAGGATAGACATCTCCTGGACTGATAACGTAGTGCATGCCAGAAGGAGGCAAAGGTCAAGCTCGGTCATGGTGTAGGTACATAAGTGCTACTAGGACTCAGGTTACGAGTCAAGGGCAATTGATCAGATCCTTGGAGATAGATATCTCTTGGCCTGGGAGTGAAGTGTAAATCTGGTGGAGGACAATGGACAAACAGCAGACCCAGTCGTAGCACATGGTCATGGTCACAGCACTGAAAAGTTGCTTTTATATATTCGTCATATTACAGATGTAATGTTTCGATATATGTGTGTGGTTTTTTATGTGGTATGCAGAATTGATATTTCCGGCAAATTCCTGTGGTGCTGATGTGTATAATCAAACACATAAAATAAAAGTTGTTTGTTGAGTAATAACTACTTGTTGCATCAGATTAAGAAATTCTGCTTGCACTAGCAGCTCAGGAGGTTTTGTTGTTTTTAATTGAAATTCTACTTATCCCTAACTCTAAGAGGGGTTTCCCTGCCTCAACAAAACTAAGGAACGTCTGCATCAGGATGTTTAAAGCAAAGAGAGTTCTCTGTCCTGTGTCCAAAATCCTAAACTGACCCTCACACACTACACTCAATATAACGTGAAATGGGAATGTCTCTTGGTTGATCAACTGCAGCTTCCTTCCAAAGTTTTAAACATAAAGTCTCTAAGGTGAAGAAAAGAAAAATAAATAAGATTCCACCTGAGAAGGGTCCTTCCCTTCCCCTAGGGTTCTTTTTGCTATTCACAATGTCACTTTTGGATATTTCTACAATCCCAAGGATGATGGCTCTTCCCTTGAGTTTTCTCCATTTACACTTTCTCTTTATTCAACAATTCCAAGGGGGGTGGCTCTTCCTTTGAACTATCTCCGATTCCACAACACTTTGCATTTCTTTCTATGGACCCCAGATGTTCTTCCCTTTTGGTCATCAGTTCAAAAAGGGGGGTTCTTCCCTTTTCTCAGCACTTCCTGGGGGTCTCTGCCCCATTTCTCCAGTCTCTGGTTTACTCTCCTGCCAGGGTTTTATTTTGCTACTTGGGAGTGGGTTCCAGACTCACCGTATGCCCGCTTTACTCTCCTTCCAGGGCTTTTTGAGTCATCTCAACATTTAACTGCAAATCCCAGGTTTGCACACTTCATTAACATTCACTAATTTCTGCATCTGGGTAATTATATTTGTCATAAGGCAGAACACCGACCCATCTTGAAACTGTGTCAAATGTCCCATCCCCCTTTTGTGGGTTTTTGCTCTTTACTAACGGCAGGCAACCTCTGCCCTGAAGTGCCCTGTTGTCCCAATCTCCTTCTCTGGGCTTACCGGTCTTCTCTGTCAGCTTTTGCGTCCCTCGCGTCTCCCTGTTTCCTCTGCTGTCCGTCTGCTGCCTGGGAACACGTCTCGTTGACTTCTGGGTTCCCGCCTGGCCTTCTCCTTTGCTTGGCAGCTCCTGCTGCTCGAGATGGCAGTGCAGTGAACACTATTCCGCCTAACTTCCGTGGACGCCATCCTCGCCAGCTTCTTCGCTCCGTTCTGCAGCCTGCTTTCCTCCTGGGTCGCAACCAGCACCTGGAGGGCTGATTCTCTTGTCTTGGTCAGGTGTTACATATTTGGATGTCCCGGGACCTGTTAACATTTTCCAATGACTAGAACGCAGCGCTGGCTTGCCTCTTCTAGTGATCTTCATCACTCCATCCCCTTCCTCATCTCAGTGTTATAAAAGGGGGTGGGGGCATAAGTCCCAGTACTTGATGTCTTAGTGTCATTAGAGGGAGGGGGATGTGTGTAAGTCTCAGCCCTTAACATCCTCCAACGACTAGAACACGGTGTGGGCTTTCCAGCTCTAGTAATCTTCATTACTCCTGTCCTTTTCCTCATCTCAGTTTTATCAGTGAAAGGGGAATGTGAATGAATGTTATTATTGGCCATGACCAGAAGTTCTAAATCAATATTACTGTATGCCGTACATATATGAGGGTGAGGGAGTGGGTTAGGTCCTAACGAAACAGGGGGATACCACGTTTGACCTAATGAGTCCATCCAACTCCCATGAGGGTTGTCTCCCGTCATGTGGTCCTTCCTCAGTTAGCTTCCCCCAGGGTCAGGATCATGTAGTGTCTGCCTTTCCCTGGCCACATGAGGAAAGACTTTCCCTGGGAAAGGAGTGACGCCATTTCTAGGTACGTCACAGCACCCTGCCTTTAGGTTAAAAGCATGAGACAGCAGAGGGTAATTGCAGCAAGGGTGGGATATCCCAGCTGGCTTCTCCTTCATCCCGTTTCTGACGTGTACTATGCAGGGTAAATAGGCAATCTTCTTTTTTTTGCACCACCACATAACATCCAGACTTTATTCATTAAATATGAAGCACATATAATGTCATAAGTGCTCGTTCATGCACCTTCAAAATGGATTTCATAAAAGAAATACCATTTTATCTATGTGTAGTTTGTTGACATCTTTGCAGTTTTGTTTCCGTTTTGATAAATGTTTTTTGCTTTCGCTCTTTAAGTTGAGTCTTGCATGTACTATAGCACTGGGAGACAAACGCAGACAAATCATGGTTTGTAACTTGTTTTTAAAGTGTTGCATATCGGTGCGTATAAGGATTGCTTCGCCCACGCGCATGCCTGGCCAAAGGCCGGCCCTTGCTCCAGGCTAAGGTAGGACTGCGGAAAAGTTAAAAGCTCTCACTCCATGCAACCATGTATGTTCTGGAAGTACCGTAAACCAGATTCTGCAATCTATGCCTGCTCTTTGCTTCCACCTTTTTGAGGATAAAGTAGCATTTTGCAGCATCTAGAATATCTGCAAGGATACTGGACGGGAAAGTCTTTCAAAACGTGTTCTGTAACCATAGCAATTAATATCTGCGTGTATATGTAGTAAAAACAAAAAAAATAACATTCAGGTGGTCATAAACCATGTGTTGCCTCCTTTTTCTGGTTGCAGAGCTATGACTCTTGCAGCATATTTCTTGTGTTGTAAGTCCCTATTACAACACAGGTCGGTCGTGCTGCTTCGCTTTGGCGGGTCGCCGCTGCTGCTCGAACAAATGACGGTCCACGCCGAGAACACGTCGGTCTCAACTTAACTTCCATCCCCAACATGTCATTTCCCTCCCCTCTGACCCCGCACCCTCCCTAAACAGAACTGCCACATAACAATGTGGCTTGACTGTAAAATCACAACATGACCCGCGTCTCTGTGGAATATCTCATCATGTTGGATTTGGGTGCTGCCTGCTACTCGTAATTGAGAACGGTCTAGGGCTCCATCTTGCCTTCCTCAAGAGAAGCTGCATCCATATGCACATGTTACTAAACCATCCAATCACACACCAAATTGAGGACTCATATTGCAACATGCCAACGGTCTGTTTGCATACTGGGCTCTCATTCATTCATACCACACGTGAACCAATCTCCATGACAGAATGTAGGCCTCTCAACTGACACGCTTTTGGCGGGTTTCACCAGTCTTGAAATCAGCGCACTTCCCCGCTGCTTGCCCATACAGTTCAATGGGCTCTCCCATCCCAAAACAAAATCTGGCGCATTCAACCACCGCGCGCGGCGTCACAAAAGGTTGGTTGAGAGCTGTGCATAATGTGTCCGAATGACATCCCCATTGTAAAAGTGAGTAGCTTCAGGATACCATATTTGCAGCCCACACTGTTGCCAGAGAGCCCAGTACCTAGCCCCTGCTGGCTTCTTAATCAGCCATGCCAGGACTTGCAGGCCTAAACCTACGATAGACATCTGAACTACTGGCCCCAAAATACCAAGTGCTTGTTTGTCTAGAAAAGTCAACACTTGGTAAAGGGACCACACATGATATAGGGAGCAGTTACCAAGTTTGAGTCATTTCGACCAATCCAGTCAATTTAAGGTCACTTGTGCCCATATCAGCACAGGGCCTGGCAGCCTTCTGAACGTCACTATCCTATATCCTGCCATGTTCTTGCTAACATGGCAAAAAAAGCCGTCAGGAAATTCCAGTTACATGCAAGATGTAGTTTCTTTTTGATCGAGCTAAAAACAAAACCATTAATTAAACTCAAAATGAGGCGAACTATATGTACACTTCACGACAGCCAGCTGTTAATCACATTTATTTATTTTATTTATTTATTCACATTTGTTAAGCGCACAGCAGCCCATGGGCATTGTGGCGCTGGTTACAGTAGAGGTTCATATCTTAGTTACAGTAGTCACGTAAATACATACAGCATGAGATGACATTGTGGCTTGTAGCGCATAGGTGCAGGAAGCATAGTAGTGCGCAGGTATGTACAGTGAGCTAGCAGCTAGTTGAAGAGTGTAGTTTTTAGATTTTTTCGGAAGGCTTGATGCAAGGTTTCCGCTCTGAGGGCTGTGGGTAGCGTGTTCCAAAGTTTAGGTGCTAGGTATGGGAATCCTAGACCTCCTGCCTTAGCCCTGGTGATTCGTGGCACTGTGAGTTGGTCGGTGTACTCGAGTCTAGTGGGTCTAGTGGATTGTGATCTGACTAGAGAGTCCGATAAGTAAGAGGGTGCCGTTAGGTTGATGCATTTGTGTGCGGTGGAAAGAATCTTGAAGGCGATTCGGTCTTTAACTGGTAGCCAGTGAGCGTTTTTTCTTGCTTGTGAGATGTGCTCTCTTTTGGGAATACTTAGAGCAGCTCTGAGAGAGTTGTTTTGAGTGGTTTGGAGTCAGGCTAAGTCTTTTTTTGATGTCCCTTCTAGGAGGGAATTGCAGTAATCCAGTTTCGAGGGGATTGGGTCCTCCGACGTATTCCATATCTATCACAGGTAATGTCCACAGCTGTGCTGCTTCGGAAAATCTTTGGCGTCTGCGTCCTGCATCGATGACGCCGATGCGCTGTCCCCGAGGACCTCCTCCGACGGTCGACGTCACTCGATGTGATAAGTAGGACGCACGACGCCCATAGCCTCAGTTCCGTTTTTTCCGCGAACGTGTTCGCTTCGTGAATCTCGGTACGCCTCGACTCTTTGGAGTTTGCTGTTTTCAATTCTCGGTTCGTTGAACCTGTTCGGTTATTTGTGAAGACATGTTCGTGGCGATGTCTACTTCGTCTTCAACCCCACGTCCGGGCTTCAAGAAATGCAGGGACTGTGGGTCCAAGATGTCGGTCACGGACTCGCACGACACCTGCCTCTGGTGCCTCGGGGGACTGCCAGTCGCTCACGGCAAAGGCCTTGCGGGAACGCAAGAAGAAGCTGTCGGTAGGCCGGGTGTCTAAGCCCCGGAAGTCGAGGCCTTTCGACGGATGACTCGAGGGGCGACTCTCCGCATCATCGTCGGAAGTCCAGTGGGTCTCCTTCCAGGAGTCGGTCTCGCCACTCCTCCGCCTCTTCGAGGCATTCCCGGAAGCCCCAGCATTGGTCGCCTTCCCCGTCCTCTTCCGAGGACTCCGCCCGTCAGCGGGTCGCTTATCCCTCCATGCAAGCGACACCGGAGGAATGTGCTTCCTTCGGGAAGCAGATGCTAGCGATTCTTGAATCGCAGGGCACCAGTCCGTCCGCGCCTCCGAGTGGGGTCGGTCAGCACCGGTCGAGAGACACCGCTCGTACGCCTTCGGGCTCGGGTGGTTGGCACGGCTCGCGGGAGAGGTCCCGCTCGGACAAGGGTAGCTGTTCTCGCCATGCCCGTTCCAGGTCCCGGTCCTCGACGTGCTCGAGACCACGTGATCCTGTGCCGTCTTCGAAGAAGACGTCGATGCCTGTGGCGCCGAGGTCGTCAACGGTTTCTCTCGAGGCTCCACCTCCGAGGGGGTCGTCGACGCCGTCGGCGCCTAGGTTGTCGAGAGACACGCTCGGAGCTCCGGCTTCAAGGCCTGTGTCGACGCCGTCGATGCTGACGGCGCTGCAGCTGACGTGGACGCCGATTGGCTCGACGTCGACACCTTTTCTGTTGACGCCCTCGACGCCTTTCGAGGCGGTGGTATCGGAGGGGCCCCGTGGCACGGGATTAGCCCCTAGGAAGGCTCTGGCTAAGGTCAGGCACTGCTTTGGTCCCCAGGGGTCTTCCTCTCCCCGCCTGGAGTACATTTCAGAGGGTGATGAAGGCTCTGATGACGGCTTGGTTCCGGTTACAGATGAGCTTATCTCGGGCCATAGCCAGTTTGATGACCTGAGGCAGTCGCTGCATGATGCCAGTGGACTGGACACCTCTCCGGAGGTGGAGTTTTGTAGGCCGGAGCCTGGCACTCATGCCGATTCTTCATATCGGCGCCTTATGTCTCGGGTCACCGAGTACTTGAGTTGGTCTGCTCCCCCAGGGGAGTTCGTTCAGGATGATCTCACAGACATCCTTGATCTTGGTCCCCCCACTGACCCGGTTTTGCCGTTTCATATGGCTCTGCAGAGAAGGGTGGCAGCGGCTTGGACTGCTCCGGAGAGTCTCCCGGCGGTGGGCAAGTCTTTGTCGCGAAAATACCATCCAGCCAGTGGCGACCCCTGCTACTTGTCTAGGCACCCCACTCCGGAGTGTTTGGTGGTGCAGGCGGCTACGGCCCCGGCAATGCAGGCGTCGTATCCTACCATCCCTCCGGATAGGGACGACAAACGTTTTGACGGCTGGGCGAAGAAAGTGTTTTCTTGGTGTATAGCGCTTCAGGCGGCCAACTCCATATGTGCCTTGTCTCGTTTCACACACACTCTGTGGAACTGTGTTGCATTAGCGGCTGAACATATTCCCAAAGGGGACGAACAGGATGGTTTCCTTGCTATGGTTCAGGATGGCAAGGATGCCATGTGTGAGGACGTTCATTCGGGTTTGGACTTGGCAGATTGTGTCAGCTGGTCCATGGCGGCGAGCACCGTAATACGCAGGTTTGCGTGGTTGCGGAAGTCTGGGTTCGCTCCTGATGTGCAGTCCCGGCTCCTCAACATGCCTTTTGACGGTGAACACCTTTTTGGCAGCAAGGCTGACGAGAGCCTTGAGAGGTTGCAGACCTCCAAAGCTGCAGCGAAGTCGTTGGGCGCTGCAGTTCGCCAACCTCTGCCTTTTCGTCCTAGGGGACAGCAATGGAGGGGAGGTTCCTTTCGCTATTACTCGTCCTTCAGTAAAGCGAGGGGAGCTAGCAGTCAAAGAGGCCATCGTAAGAGTGCCAGAGGTGGAAACAAAGGTACTCGAGGTGCCAAGGCCGCTCGGGCAGTTGCCTCTTTGCCCTCAGGCAACGCCGCAGCCGCTACCACTCAGTCATGAGGCCAGGTCCCATGGTTCGCCGGTTGGGGGAAGACTGGCGCAGCATCTTGTAGAGTGGCAAGCCATTACTTCGGATGTGTGGGTTCTGGAGATCATAACCCACGTCTACTGTCTTCCTTTTCGGCAGAGGCCTCACGACAAGCCACCAGGGAACCTCTCTTTGAAGAGTCCGGATCCGCTCCTTGCGCAGGAAATTCAAGCCCTGCTGGAGAAAGGCGCCATAGAACTGGTGCCTGTAGCGGAGAGGAACAAGGGATGGTATTCCCCTTATTTTTTGATTTCGAAGAAAGACGGGGGATTGAGACCCATCATGGACTTGTGCGGTTTGAACAAACTCCTCAGGAAGGACAAGTTCAAGATGGTGACTCTTTCTCAAGTCCTCCAGGCCCTTCAACTTCAGGATTGGTTGGTGTCTCTCGACCTCAAGGATGCTTACTGCCATGTGCCGATTCATCCCAGGCACAAGAAGTACCTGAGGTTCGCGGTTGGCGACTCGCACTTTCAGTTTCGGGTCCTGCCGTTCGGATTGACCTCCGCCCGAGGGTTTTCACCAAGCTCATGGTGGTGGTGGCAGCGCATCTCAGGAAAGGGGGGATTCACGTCTACCCCTACCTGGACGATTGGTTGATCAGGGGGAGCTCTCCCGAGCAAGTCCTGGATCATCTGTCCGTCACCTGCCACTCCCTTCACAGGCTGGGCTTCTCCCTCAATTTAAAGAAGTCCCATTTGACACCTACGCAGCGGCTCCAGTACATCGGAGCAGTGCTCGACACGTCCCTGGGGCAGTGTTTTCCTCCTCAGGTGAGGGCTCTTCACATTCAGCAGATGGTGAACAAGTTTCAATTTGCCCAGGATCTCCCAGCGTCCGAGTTCTTGAGACTGCTCGGCCTCATGGCATCCTGCATTCTTCTAGTGCCAGAGGCTCGTCTGCGGATGAGATCTTTGCAGTGGGCACTCAAGCTCCAGTGGTCTCAGTCCTCCGGCAGGCTGTCGGACCCCGTTCAGGTGCTGCCCTCGGTACCCAGGACCTTCTGTGGTGGGCCGTCGAAGGCAATCTGATGAAGGGGGCCCCATTTTGCCTGCCCTGGCCAGAGGTGACGATCGTGACGGACGCATCCCTCCCGGGATGGGGAACTCATGCCAACGAGTTGACAGTCATCGGTCGTTGGTCTCCATCGGAGTCCAGACTCCATATCAATCTGTTGGAGCTGAGGGCC
This sequence comes from Ambystoma mexicanum, assembly GCF_040938575.1. NCBI lineage: Eukaryota > Metazoa > Chordata > Amphibia > Caudata > Ambystomatidae > Ambystoma > Ambystoma mexicanum. The sequence goes on from NC_090925.1 coordinate 1,079,398,215, forward strand.
GTCAGGCTAGCCCTGAAGGCTTTTCTGCCGACTGTGCATGGAAAGAGTGTCCTGATTCTAACAGACAACACGGTAGCCATGAACTACCTCAACAAAAAGGGGGGGCAAGGTCACTTCCGCTGTGCAGAGAGTCGATGCAGCTCGAGTTCTGGGCCATCCAGCAGGAAGTTTCGATCTCGGCTGTTCATCTGGCCGGAGGCGATAACGAGACCGCGGACGCTCTGAGCAGGCAGAGCACAATCTCTCACGAGTGGGAGCTGGCTCAGGAGATTCTCCTGGAGATCTTTGCCCTTTGGGGGACCCCTCATGTGGATCTCTTCACCTCCAGTGTCAACCGTAAGTGCGAAAGTATTTGCTCGCGGGAATTTCCTCCAAAAGGAGCCTTAGGAGACGCGTTCATGGTGCAGTGGTTATTCCCACTGCTGTACGCATTTCCTCCAGTCCCCGTCATCCCGCAAGTACTGCGGAGGTTACGGAGGTTCGGTTCCCGGATGATCCTCATTGCTCCGGCGTAGGCCCGGAGGACGTGGTACCCGGACCTTCTTGACTTGTCCATCTGCCCTCCACGTCGTCTTCCCTACCGAGACGATCTGCTCTCACGGGAGAGGGGTCAGGTTCTCCATCCAGAGGTCAGATCCCTCAACCTTCACGCTTGGCTTCTGAAAGGTTGAGGTATAAGGATTGGGACCTCCCTGAAGACGTGATGGAGGTGTTGCTCTCGGCCAGGTGGCCGGCAACAAAGTCTCTGTACCGTTGCCATTGGAGAAAGTTCTGTGACTGGTGCAGAGTTAAGAATATGGATCCTTTTGAATGTGACATTCCCATGGTTCTGTCTTTTTTGCTTTCTTTGGCCCACAGGGGCTTGCAAGTGGGGACCATTAAAGGTTACCTGGTGGCACTGTCCATATTTAAGCGCTCGTCTGAATAGTGTTCCTATTTTAAGATTCGTTTAATTTTGCAGTTTTTGAAAGAGCTCACTAATGTGTTCCCTCCGTCACCTTTTCTGGTGCCCGGTTGGGATTTAAACCTTGTTCTTAAGTTTCTTATGGGTGCTCCGTTTGAGCCTTTACATTCTTGCCCTTTGAGGCTGTTAACTCTGAAAACTGTGTTTTTGGTTGCGGTTACTTCCGCTCGCAGAGTGAGTGAGTTACAGGCACTTTCAGTTAAGCCACCCTTCACTGTGTTTCATAAGGACAGGGTTGTCCTTAGAGTTCATCCTTCTTTTCTTCCGAAGGTGGTTTCGGAATTTAATTTGAGCCAGAAGGTTGTTCTTCTGGCGTTCTATCCTCCTCCACATCCTGGTAAGGAAGAGGAGAGGCTCCATAGGCTTGATCCTAGGAGAGCGTTGAGCTTTTATATTTCGCGCATGTGCCGGGTCAGAGTGGACGATCAACTTTTCATTGGTTACGCTGGAAAGCGTTTGGGACAAGCTGTGACGAAACAGACTTTGTCTCGTTGGATTATTTTAGCTATCTCCGAGTGTTACCGCTTGGCGGGTAAGGATCCTCCGGCTGGCGGGCCCATTCTACCAGGGGAGTGGCTGCGTCTACTGCCCTGCAGAGGGGAGTTCCTATTCGTCACATCTGTGATGCAGCCACCTGGGCTTCAGTACATACTTTTGTACGTCACTACTCCCTCGATTCCATCAGAGGGCAGGATCTGGCCTTTGGCAAGGCAGTCCTCTATTCCGCAATTTCATTGGGCATGCTAAATTTGTGTTCTAAATTCTTTCCCACCTCCTTGCATGGTACTGCTTTGGGAGTCTGTCACAGATATGGAATACGTCGGAGGACCCAATCCCTTCGAAGAACAAGTTACTTTCTTACCTGGTAACGTTTTTTCGATGGGATGGTCTGACGACGTATTCCATATCGCTCCCTCCCTGCCTTCCCCGCTGCAGAATTTCTTTTGCGATTGCAGCTTGCGTTCTGCAAGGCCTTGTGTGTCTGACTGGCAGAAAACTAGTGGCACACGTTCTGGGAAAAAACTATAACTGAGGCTATGGGCGTTGTGCGTCCTACTTATCACAGACGCCAAAGATTTTCCGAAGCAGCACAGCTGTGGACATTACCTGTCATAGATATGGAATACGTTGTCGGACCATCCCATCGAAAGAACGTTACCAGGTAAGAAAGTAACTTGTTCTTTGCTCCTATTGTGGCTCTCGCAATGGAGAGGCAATTATCTTTTGTTAGAAACGGCTTTATGACGTTGATTAGTTTGGTACTCAGAGCGGAGGCTGATACAATGGCGCTAACTTGTTTATCCATAGATAGAGTAGCATCAATGTGGACTCTGAGCATTTTAACATATGTAGATTCACAAACTCCAGAGTTTAGACACTGTAACTTGTATTTCGGGACCAATGCAACTTGTTAAGAGCTCTTATCTGGGAGGTGTACATTCAGTGCAGGTGATATTTAGTTTTTTTTGTGGCAAAACAAGTGCAATGGTTTTCAATCTTGCATCATGTCACTGAGTGCATCATTCCTTCGTTTTAATGGAGTGGCCGCACACTAAGTTATTCCTCTGTGATATCACCCATGAAGTTATCACATGTGGGACTTCTAGTAGGCCACGACTCAAAGTGAATTGTGTCACGGTTATAGGTGAAAGCATCGAAAACAAAAGGATCGAATGCCTTTTTTTCAACACCAAAAGTGCCGGGAAAAAAGTTTTGAATGCTTTTTAAAAAAAAAAATAATAATTTGAGGTGGGTCCCCCCCAAACCTCTTGTTTTCCTTTATAAAAACACTTTTTTTACGCACAATAAACCAAAAAACATATATAAATAAATATTAAAGCATTTGATTCTTTTTTTTCCGGCCCTTTTGGATTCGAATAAAAGGGCATTCAATCCTTTTTTTTCGATCCTTTGACTGGACACGTTGTGGGGTCACTATTGCCCAACACATTGGTGCCCCCCTCAGTGGCCTCAAATTTGGGTCTGTCTGCTGGGACCTGCACCTGTGACCTGCTGTGTCAACATGACCACTGGCCTGCAGGAGTGCAGGGATGAGTAGAGAACACCACTCCTACTCAGCCCCACACTACTACTGTAGCAGCAGTGATCCCAATCATAAAGTATGCATTTAAAGCATATGTTCTCGTACGTAACCCGTTACAAGAGGCTAGCCGTGCCCATTCATGTACTCCTTCTGCCTACCAAACAGTCTGATATAGATATGATCACATATGCACCTGATGTAGGTCCCGGTATCAAAAGGCGAGCTTTCCCAATTACATAGTCTCTGCACCTTTTATGTCCTCTTATGTACTAGACGTAGTTCCCTGCAACACGAGGCAAGCTTTCCCCAGTATATGTTCATTATATTTATTATGTCCTCATATATACCTGATGTAGGTCCCCACAACAAGAGCGGAGCTTTCCCAATTACATATTCTCTGCACCAATCATGTCCTCATTTCTACCTGATGTAGCTCCCTGCAACAAGATGCAAGCTTTCCCAAATACATATTCTGTGCACCTATCATGTCATCATATATACCTGATGTAGCTCCCTGCAACAAGATGCAAGCTTTCCCAAGTACATATTCTGTGCACCTATCATGTCATCATATATACCTGATGTAGCTCCCTGCAACAAGAGGTGAGCTTTCCCAAGTACATATTCTTTGCACCTATTATGTCCTTTTATGTACTAGACGTAGTTCCCCGTACAAGAGGTGAGGTTTCCCAAGTACATACTCCCTGCACCTATTGTGTCCTGATATATACCTGATGTAGCTCCCCGCAACAAGAGGCGAGCTTCCCCGAGTATATATTCTCTGTACCTATTATGTCCTATTATGTACCTGATAATAGTTGCAAGCTTTACCTTGATGTAGTTCCTTGTACAAAAGGCTATGTTCTTCCATGTATGTATTCTCTTGCAACACCCAGGCCTAATGTATGCCTGGACAGAAACTGTTGTACTGCACTTATTGTAACCATATGCTTAAGTTAAAGCGCCTAGATGCCTTAGGACTTTGTGCGCTATACAAATAAAAAACCAAACCAAAGAAGCACAGCCTGACACATCTACCTCTTTCACCACTTGGGTACCGCAGGCCAACGGGAGGCTATACTCCTCAGGAGGGGTAGTAGCAAACCGAACAGTAGTATTGGGGCATCAAAATATAAGAATGTCCAACTATGGTTCTATAAGAATAGGGTACTTTAATTAAACAATTGATTCAAACAAACTAGTTAAGAACGTTATAACCCACCCCATTAAAGACAAAAACTGAGAATGTAGACTTTGGAGTAAAGGAGGCACAACAGCAACAAGCCAGGTTTCTAGGCACTTTAAATGGGTCTAATTGGTACAAGAGGTTAAGAGTCAGTGATTGTCAAAGGCAGCTCTGGGTGCTTGCAACAGCTCGAAAACATCTCAAAGTGGTTGTGCATCCTCAAAATAAAAGATTGAAGCTGGAACACAGGGTCCAGAACTTATGCTTCACTTCTGGGTTCTAGGGGGTAACCTCGCCCAGGGACTCCAGAGAAAAGGTAAGTCGTTGTTTCTGCATTTCCCAGCCAGGAAGTTCTTACATAGCACTGCCAGGGTTCTTTCACCTCCAAGAAGAAGGACAAGGGTACAAGTGGTCTCCGATGCAGTAGGCCATGTTCAGCCATCAGTCAACCCAAATATGTTCTTGTAATTGTTTGGGAGAAGAGCTTGCGTCTCCCTTAGAGATCTTGGTCTTGGCCTCTATCGCAGAGAACCTTGGATTAGACTGTTCTCCCAACCAGGTTCCACCTGTATCCAAGTGTCCAAAGATGATTCAACCCCTCTTTAACAGACACAGTAGATTGGTTCCCATCTAGCCTTCTGTAATGGATCCAATCCAGGCTGTTCTTTCAGATGCTAGTTGCCTAGTGATGTCATACCCCGAGTGCTTTGTCTGCAGAAAATAGAGAGGGTACAGGAAAATCCAAGATGTGAAACCTCATCTCTAACTTGGAAATCCTCGTCTGGGCTTCTCTACTGCATCCCTTGCTCCGTCTGCCTACATCAAAAGGTCTCACCTTGCTGTGACTTTCCTTGCCTTGGCAGATGCTGCCCTTAAGCTCTGTGGACCACTCAGTACCCCGTGAGAGTGAGTCCTCCATTCTGATAGGTGAGAACCCTTTGCAAAGGTGTGTGCTGGGACCAAGCCCAAACGGTTTGTTTCAGGCTAAACTCATTCCCAGACAAACCGTTGAATGCACTGAACCCATTGACCAGGAAGGCTACTTCTAACCAGGGTGATAATACAATGACCTAAGTAGGTTTCATTTAGATTCATCATATGCCACCATATATCGGAGCCCACTTTTATATAATTTAATATAGGCTCTGAATTTCCACGAGTTAAAAGGCAGATCCTGACTGCTGGGATTTTGGTTCCAGTAATCGCTGATAGGAATGCACACGTCTTTTTGCGACTGCCACGGTGTCCAACCACAAGGCAGCTGCTGAGAGGTGTAAGTAAATGAGCTCTACCCCCCACGGCCCCTTACTGCATGAAAGTGATGTCTGCCTCAGTAGAGTTTCACCCACCTCTCACTGAGCAAAGGAGGATCTACCTAAGCAAAGCTCGCCCACCCCTAACTGAAGGAAGGTGGAATCTGCCTCATCAACAGAGGTTACGTGGTTTCTAAAAGCACCTCCATAAATTCATTTGGTTGGCTGATACCTTTATTATGAATAGAACACTTTTTTTCCGAGTAAATAAACGTTTGCTGGCTGAATCTGAAATGTATTCCACAGTACATCATGTTTAGTGTTTTGAGGTCAAAGCCTTGAGCCTACACGTGTTTTGACCATTGTTCTTACTCAGGGCGCTTGAGAAATACTATTCGACAAATATTCATCCACAGTTTTACTGTAGTGCAAAATATATTAATTTGGTACAGGAATTCAGTTCATTTCAAACTTATATAGAAATGTTATTAGTCAATGTTATCTGCCTTTGTCCAAGTCATGTTGTTGCATCTACTGGGCTCTGATTCTGGATAGTATTTTGCATTTGCCGTGCATGAGAAAACTCGTTTTTTTCATGTTTTCCCAAAAGTTACATTCTGTGAGGCAGTCTTCCATCCGGACCGCATTGTGTTCCGTGCTATGCCCCACTTCACACCGAATGAAGGGAGAATCTGCCACAGGAGGGCTCAACCCACCTATCACCACATGATGGTGGAGTCTGCCTCGGCAGGGTTTCACCCATATATCACTGAACAGAGGGGGGTGTCTACCTCAACAAGCCTCACCCCTCACTGAAGGAAGTTGAAATCATCTGCAGGAGATATCCACCCACCCCTTACTTCATGAAGGTGGAGTCTGCCTCAGCAGGGTTTCACCAACCTCTCAATGAAGGAAGGGGGGGGGGGATCTACCTCAGCAAGGCTTAACCCACCCCTGACTGAATGAAGGGGGAATATGCCTCAGCAAGGTCCAACCCACCCCTCACTGGACGGAGGTGGAATATCTTTATGGAATGTTAAGTATAAAAGTATGCAATGGTTTACGACTTAGACACTACATGGCTGATTCCGGTGGAGTCGAGGATCACATTTAAAACAATATTTGTGACATTATTTTGTTTTTGGTGTTTGTACAGCATGCACAAGGATGTAAAGGACCCCACTATACTCAAGCCAGGAACTTTCGTTCGTCAACTCTCATCTGGTCAACCAGACTGTGCTCTAGCACCTTCAAGCGTCTCTTGTGCTAGATGGAATTACCAATAATGATCTTGGACCCAAATAACCAGACAGACTCAAAGAGTATGGCAAAATACTACTTTATTATTAGCATAAAAATAAAGTTGGGCAATCTTGTGACCCGCAAGCTATAATTCACACACTCACAATCAAATGTGGTTATACAAAGGTTTTAAACCTCAATATGCATCAACTATGACGTCATCCTACATGGCAAACTGTAAAACCTATTGATGGGGGGATTGGTTAAGGGAGCATATGTACCTATAGTATGTATATGTGTTAATAGCTTCATTGGCTGCCCTTCACCCGTTAGGCACACCTCGAACCACCTCTATATATGTATAATACTGATTATAGCAGAAAAATGGCAGCAGGTTGGGCTTTTCAAGATTGTATCGCATGTTGCTACATAGACCCTCTGGTTAGTTGGCATGCTTTCCCAACTTTGGACGTTTGGCTTGTTAGCAGTACGTAAACAAAACGAAACTCAGGTGCCAAGAGCATCGTCACACTACTCCCCACTTCCCAATTAGTCCATCATCTCTCAGGCCCCTAAACAAGACTTCTCCTTTGAAGTTGACCTCAAAGTCTGTTCTCGGTTCTGGGACATTCAAGGAAGTGTAGGCACACCATTATCTTCGTTTGGGCTTGATGAATAGCCCATTGTTTCGACTTCTGAATCACATGTGAGGACCACAAATGTGTCCATCTCAACCTTCTATTTACTGAGATTTGATTCTATTGAGCTGGGAGTCATTACACTTCTTGGCCTCTGGGAACTTCCTCACTCCATCTTGCATAGGTTTTCTGCATCTTTAATTGTCTAATATTTGGCCCTTGCTGATGTTTTCTTCTTTGCTTAATCTAAGAGAAATATTTCTTATGTACATGGCTAATCCTTTTGACTGCCCTTGTGCCTTGCAAGTGTTCCTTGAAGTAGCATCCTTGATCCCAGTCCAATAGACTCCTCTTTATTCCTGGTCTGTCTCAGAGGTAGCTTGATTGGTTTTAATACAAGTCAGATGTCCATCTTTCCATCATGGTCGCTCTAGCCACGTTATGTCTTCCTCTGCAGCAAGCTTCTATATGATGCATCTACCTTGCATTTCTGCGTGTATACACTTATTAGTCAGCAGGTTACTTTATCTTTTTTTCATATATAATTTCTTCATTTATCGATTACATGTTTCTCTTGTTACTTCAGTTACATCTATATTGATTATTTGCATGTCGTCTCAGTATCTTTCTTCTATGATGTCACTCTGCTCGTCAGATTTCACTTATAGCTCTATGATGTCCAATGATGTGTGCAGAAATCCTTCCAACCTCTCAGTGCGAGGGTACATTGAATACAGATGTCTAAGTGATAATCGTCTCTTATACACACTGTGGTATTGGGATGATACTGGGTGTCCCACATAGGGCCCTTCTACTACTGTTCCAGTATGACGGAGGTGAGGGGGTGGGAGCTAAGGATGACCTGCTCCTCTACAAGAGCAAATTACCAGAGGCTGGTCCTTGGAAGCATGCTGTTACCAGTTTTTGAATTCTCTCACCCAAACTCTGAGGACAGGACCACACTACCAGCTCCCCAAGAGTCTACTGAGAACAGAGCTATACAAGCGTCTGAGACTAAGCACACATCTAGCAACTGACAAATACTGTGTGGAGATTGTGCCCTACATACAGTTTTATGCTAACCACCTGTGAGTCTGTGCATTCCTCTATCCAAAATACCTGGTGTGATGAGGCCGCATATAACTTCTGAATAAATAAATAAATACTTGTCCCAATAGATGCTATGGGTGTAGGGTGACCATATTAATGTATAATATAAATGAAGGACTAACCCACTCACCCCACTCACCCCACTCTTCCGCCCCACCGCCTCAACCCGATCTTCGTGCATCCCACTCCCCCCAACGGTCCCATCCCACAGTATCTGCATACACATTGTGATGTTTTGACTGTTGATAAAAGCACGTAAAACAACAAGCATGATATATATTTTAAGTAATACTGATTGAATTATATATTTTAATGTTATATGTATAGAATGAGCTTGATTGATATTGGTTTTTAGTGTTAAAAGTTGATCATCTCAATTATAACGCACTTACATTTTTTTTAAAGGCACTTAAATAACAAAGAGGCTGTTGACATGACATGCCTTGCTAAGAAGCACCATCTTAGCTGTGGCACACAGTTAATGCATACAGCTGGTAACTGAAAGAGTGGGGGGTTCAAGCTTGTCCCCAGATAACAACATTCTGAAAATCTATTAATGTTTATTTGAAAATTGACTGTCCCCCTCCCTTTGCCCAAAACCGGGGTTTTTTATTTAAAAAAAACTCTCCAGGCAGAGTGCCAATTCCGACTGGTTACCCTATGCGGGTGACCCAACAATGCAAACTCGGTTACTCAGATAGTTTCTTAAAGCTCTATTTGCTGTGCATTGCTCATAACCGTTCCGACGCGCACTGAACTGGTAATTGAACACCGTATGCCATCACCCAGTGGGCGCCTGGGCTTCTTATACACTTCCGCGACCCTGTTTGGTGGAGTTTCGCCGCAGGGGGTGCTCGCGTATCGGTAATTGGCTGGCGCTGGGCTCGCGGACTGCACGTGGGGGATTGAGAGGGAGAACGAGGGGGCTGCTTAGCAATGAAACTATAATTGAAAACCTCTGCAGGACTCCTGCTGGCACTTCAGCCAAGTGGCGCTAAGCACATTTATTGAAGCAAACCCATTTAGCCTTCTGCTCGGCTCTGCCAGGGCGCGAGGGATGGTGCACTGCGGCTTGGGAGTTCCTTTTAGCAATGGAGCATTTTAAATGCACCTCTCGGTTGGGCTACAACTGCTCGTTCCAATGCTGCTATTGTAGCCTTATAATGAGTACTGCCGGGGTCAGCACAAGGACTCCACAAAGAAAGTAATATTCTTGTTAAGAAACAGAATGGGGCTGCAGGAATCAAAGAGGGGGAGTGGGGGCGGGGGTTGAGTCAGGCCAGTCCCACTGTAATGACAATGGCTTACAGAGAGAGACCCTGCGACTGACTGGGCACGATTCGCTGGCCGTTCGGATACACTAGTGTGGCAACAGCTCTCCCTGTTTCCCAACTGGCCAGCCCATTGCCTGCAGTCCAGCCATGCGCGCCCCTTTTGTGGATTGGCTAGCACTGAGAGCCAGTATTATGTTCAAATGGCTCTGTGCAACACACAAAATACCACACAGAGCCACAATGCAAATTCCCCTTCCCAAAGATCCCTGTGGTGCTGCCCCTTTAAGGGATGTAGCACGCGGCGGAGTGACGTTGCACTCCGCCACGTGCACTATAAATAAAAGGGGCGTGTCAGGCCGCAACAGTGCGACCGGGGAGCCCAAACACTACGGACGTCTGTTGGCTGAGTCTGTGGGTGTGCTGGGGGTTTACGGGCATCGTGAGGGGGCGCAGACCGACCCCCAACAGTGGCGACTAGACCAGTTGTCGGCCCGGGCCCAGCGGTGATGTTTGCTACAATTTTTGTCCCGATCGAGTGAAGGATCTCGCTCGTTCCCTACCGCGGGCCGGGTGGCCACCACGCAGCAGCAGCCATTTTCATGATTAGGCCTGGGATGATCGTGGAGCTCCAGTAGGGCCCACGCAAGACATCCAAGCCCAATTTTTGGATATACTGATAGCGGGCAGCTATATCTGCCCAGACTTACTTAAAAGGCTAGGAATTTTTCAACTTTTAGGCACTTTTCATTGAGTGAAGGTGAGGCACTGGGGAAAGCGTGATGCTCCCTCACATCCACCCCATCCCTGGCTCAATTTTTGGGACACCCATGTCTGGACTCTGGGCCCACCTGTGTTGCTGTGTGGGTGCTTAATCATCTTGCCTTGCTGTGTGTTTGAGGACATTTGCTAAACTTGGACATTCTCCATGGTGATGTAGCTGATCTGGATGCTGCCACGCTGCTGGACTCCATTGTACTCTGTGTCCTGGCGACGATCTGCTGCACCTGGAGGCCCTTTCCAAGCCAAGTCATCAGGGTGAGTTGCGGCCCCTCCTACACCAAAAGGGGTGCTTGTGCGCTCTAACCTATGAGTGATCCAGCCAACCAAGACGGTGGGCAGGCTGTGGGTCAACAGCAGCTCCCACCCGTGCCGGCGCTTGTGCCAGTACCTCCAATCATGGCCCAAATGAGGCCTCCAGCGGCGCTCCAACCTATCCCTGAGTTTGATGTCTCTGGCCCGCTGTCCAGTCTGGGGCCCAGTTGAAAGCGGTGGGTTGACCGCCTTAACATGTACTTCAGGGCTACCATGGAGACTAACGACAACAGTAAGTTGGCGATGCTGTTTTATGCCGCAGGGCCTGCTGTGCAAGAAATATTTGAATCTCTTCAGCCTGCTAATGACTCCTATGATGCCACAAAGATGGCTCTCCGCAATCACTTCCTCCCCTTAACCAATGCAGACTATGAACGCTTTGTGATGTTGTCGGCTCACCAGAAGGAGGATGAGATGCTGGACACTTTTTATGGCCATCTCAGGTGTCTGGCACTGGCGTGTGCATGGGGCAACCCCGATGATATGATCAGGACCCGGCTCATTCAGGCGTGCTGGTCGGGGAAGCTGCGACGACAGGTACTGAGGGAACCTGGGACCACCCTGGCTCACATCCTAGAGCTGGGTCGCTGCCAGGAGGTCACGGAAGCACGTGCATCCAAGAACGTCCTGTGAAGGCGGAGGAGGTATGTGCAGTGGGGCGTGGCGGCAGAAGCGTCAGGAGGCCCAGTGGCAACTTCCGCGAGAGGGGCGGAAGGCCTGGAGAAGCGTGTCAGAGGTGTGGTTACGACCTGCCCCACCCTGCTGAGTGTCCAGGGGTTGGAAAGACCTGTGGTTGATGTGGCCTTGCGGACCACTATGCACGAGTGTGCAAAGCATCTCTACCCGGTATGGTGCCCAGAGGCCCCTTGCGGTCTGGCTTTCTCCGGCCATCCTGCCGCCCAGTGTTGCCCAGGTCGATCAGGGTGAGGAAGGTGCACAGCTGGATGAGGAAGAGTAAGAAGAGGAGGAGAACATCTTCTTTCTCCAGCATGGGGTCTGGCATGGATTCACATGCTCATGAATATTCCCCGTCGTCAGGCTGGGAATGCTCTGTAAAGAAAAAATCAGTATCAGTTTCATTTCTGATCTGTCTTTCTAAGTAGTAATCAATCACTGATCTCTGGGTCATACTGCCCCCAGCCAATGACTGCCCTCTCCCTAAGCCCCGCCTCTGGCAGCCATCCTCAGATTTGTACCGCACGTTCAAGTGTTGGGAGTCCTCGTGCTTTAGCTCTCGAGTATTTGCTGCGTTTTCACGCTTTTTCAGGAGATTTTCTCATTTTTTCGGTTTAATCGAGCCTCAAGCTCCACCGTTTGTACTTCTGATAACGGGGACCCGTTTCGGAATTCTTCTACGCCCCTCAAGGGTGAAGTTTTCGTCGAGTTTACGCTTCTTGGAGGATTCCGGAAGATCTGCGGCCTACCTCAACGGACATGGCCCAGGACAAGGGAAGCTCGACGCCCGGATCCAAGCTGTTCAGGTGCTGCCCTGGATGCGGATTACAAAATGTTTTCAAGGAGGACGAGCATTCGCGATGTCTCTACTGCCTTAATGAGGACAAGACGCACATGGAGAAGGACTGTGCGTTCTGCAAGAACCTTTCGGAACGGACCAACAAGATCGTCGTTCCCGCCTCACCGCCTGGCTGGAGAAGGGCACAGCAGGTGAGAAGGCGAAGAAAAAGTCTGAGCGGGCTTCTAAGTGCTGTGAGGGCACCCCGGCGACGAGGGCCCAACAGAAGGCCAAGCACCGCGAGTCCGTGGGCACCGGTAGCGCCAAAAGGTCAGGCTCTTCGGCTGCCAGGCAGGGTGCGACTTCCCCGGCACGTTCAACCACGAGCCAGCGCTCTGGTTCGGGGAAGAGGAAGTCCGAGAACCCAGGTAAACTGCTGGAGCGGCCCTGGTCGATCTCAAAGGGACCCGAAGGGGAGCGAGGCGCTGACCCTCCCCCCAAGGCGAAGGCCCAGGACGCACCTAAGGTGGTGAGGGCTTTGATCCAGCCGGCAAAGGCCTCTATCCAAGTGGTCGCTGCGACCCTGGCGAAGCCGGCTGAGATTACGCCAGTGGTAACGGCCTCTGGGCCCAGAGTATCGCTGCCACCGCGGAGGGAATCCTCTTTCCAGCCCATCGTTAAGACCCCCGTGAAGTCCCCGGCGGAAAAAGAGGGGGGGCCGGTGGCTATTACAGACTCGGAATCAGCCTCTGAGGGGGATCTGGTGGAAACCGGGAAGGGCCTCAACGAGAGGTTCATAGGCCTCAACGAGAAGTTCGAGAAGGTTCGATCCCAGGGGACGGTTCCCGCTGATGTGATCGAAGATAGCGACGATGGCGACGAAGAGGGCTCAGTGGAGCGGCCATCCCATTCGCCGCAGCCGTTACCCGAGCCCCAGGATAGCTTGGCGGCCATTTTGTTGGCGATCCAATCCTTATGTACTGAGATAAGGACGAGGTTACCACAGACCCCGACAGAGGATCCAGAACCAGGCCTATCGGGAAGCTCTCAGAACAAGCGGAGGAGAGTCCACCCCACTCCTCCCTTCATGCCCGCGAGGCCTGTGGACCCCTCATCCCCCTCGCCAGACCCTAGAGAGGATACGGCGACGGATACAGCGACAGGGACGGACAACAATGGCGGCGATGACACAACGGACATCCCGTCATCACCCCCCCTCGGGCTTCTCCACCTGACGAAATTGGCTCCTTTCACGCCATGATAACCAGGGCATCCAAGCTCTTCCAGCTCTGCCCTGAAGAACAGAAAAAGGAAGGGTTTCTTTACCAACGACGAGAGGCCAAGAGGAAGACGTTCCTCGTGGTGCCATTGCTCGACGACATCTGGGACGAGGGGCTCGCTATCCTTAAGAACCCTTCCACGACACCCGCCAAGAGGGACAGGTACGAGAAGAAGAACAGAGTCCCCGATGCCACCCCCTTGTGCCTCAGGGCCCAGCCCACGCCAGACTCTGTCGTCTCGGCAGCGGCCAAGAAGAAAGCAGTGGGTGCGGCAGCTTCAACTTCCACTTCCCCGCCGGACAGCAAGGGCAAGAAGTTGGACTCCATGGGACAATGAGTTATCTCGTCGGCGGCGACGACGATTAAGGCGGCCAATGCCTTAGCGATCGTGGCCCGCTACGACAGGGAGCTTTGGTTCAAGATAGCTCCCCTGCTAGACTTCCTACCGGACGACATGAGGGCAGAGGCCCTACAAATTCTGCAGGAAGGAGAGGTGGCATCGGATCACGCCATAACGGTGGCAATGGATATTGCCGATACCGGATTTCGCCAACTGGGCAACGGGGTTTGCCTCCGACGACAAGGATGGCTCAAGGCGACGGACTTTCGCCAGGACGTCCAGACCAGAGTGTTGGATATGCCGTTCGACGGCAACAACCTTTTTGGGAAGACAGTGGACGAGTCGCTCCAGGCCATCAAGACCGACTCGGAGACTGCCCGGGCTCTAGGGGTACTTCAACAATGACGGCCCTTTCGGAGCACCGGAGGCAGACAGGGTGCCTCCAAGGGATCCAGCGGTGGCTCTTCTACATACCGCCAGGCGGCCCGCTCCTTATCCCAGGTGGCCTACAGAGGTCACGGCAAGCAAGGGGGATCCCGCCGTCGTCATCAAGGAGGCCAAGGCGGCAAGACCTCCTCCAAGCAAGACTGAACCGGCCGTGGCGTCGGGCCCCCACCGGAGCACCCCGGTGGGAAGCCGGCTGACCAAGTTCATCAGCGTGTGGGAGTCCATCTCCACCGACCGCTGGGTGCTGGACACCCTGGCCAACGGGCACTCGCTGGAATTCCAAAAGAAGTGTCCTCGCATTCCTCCCGTGGCCAGGAAGGAGAATCACGTCCCTGAACTGCTGTTGGAGGTAAGTGCGATGCTCAAGAAAGGTGCCATCGAGCTCGTCCCCAGAAGGCTCCGGAGTGTACTCAAGGTACTTCCTCGTCAGAAAGAAGACAGGCGGTTGGCGCCCCATCCTGGAACTGCGTCAGTTAAACAAATACATCAAGGTGCAGAAATTCAGGATCGTCACCCTCCAGCACATGCTGGGACAGCTGGAGGAGGGCGACTTCCTATCGTCGTTGGACCTGGAGGATGCAGGACAAAAGGACACAGAAAGTTTCTCAGGTTCTTGGTTCAGGGACACCACTACCAATTCAGAGCCCTGCCGTTCGGATTAAAGTCGGCACCCAGGGTAGTCACCAAGTGCCTGGCACCAGTGGCGGCGTGCCTGCGCCTGCAGGGGATCCACGTCTACCCCTACCTGGACGACTGGCTAATCCAGGCAAGGACAAGAGAACTCGGCGTCGAACACACAGCGAGGACCGTCCGGCTGCTCACGGAACTGGGATTCGCCATCAACTACCCCAAATCCCACCTGGTTCCGTCGCAAGTAGCACTGTTTCTGGGAGCGAAGCTTGATACAGTGGGGCAATTGGCCTCCCCATCGGAGGAGAGGACGAAGGCCATTCCGGGCAAGGTGCGGCGCCTGCTAGCCACGGACGTGGCCAGGGTGAGGTCCATCAAGTCCCTCCTCGGGATGATGTCCTCATGCATCTATCTTGTTCCCCTTTGCCGACTTCGGATGCGTCCGCTACAGGAGTTCCTCGACGCCCGCTGGTTTCAGGCGACGGGCTGCTTCGAAGACAGGATCCCTCTCGACGAGGAGTTCTGTCGGGCGATCCTATGGTGGGGTACCCGTGCGCACCTCACTACAGGCACGGACTTTCAGACCCTGGCGTTTCAGGAGACGGTGGCGACGGACGCCTCTCTGGAGGGTTGGGGGGCCCACACCTGAGATCTCCACCCAAGAGGCCTTTGGCTCCCGGAGGAGAGGTCTCTCCACATCAACATTCTGGAGCTCCGAGCAGTGTTCTGGGCGCTCAAGTCATTCCTTCTGTCCCTCAAGGAGAAAGTGGTGAGGATCTTCACTGACAACACCACCACAATGTTCTACATACGGAAGCAGGGAGGCACCAGATCCACAGCCCTATCCAATGAGGCCCAGGATCTGTGGCACTGGGCCGTCGCCCAGGGGATGTTTCTGGTTCCCTTCCAGTTGGCAGGAATAAAAAACACCAGCGCCGACTCACTCAGCAGGGAGCTGCGCTCGTGCCACGAATGGGAACTACGTCAGGACCAGGTGGATCGGCTCTTTCGACGATGGGGCAAACCCCGGATCGACCTTTTCGCGACGGCGACAAACTCCAAGTGCCAGAGGTTCGCCAGCAGGTTCCCGCAGCTGAGGAGCATGGGCGATGCTTTCTCGTTCCCTTGGGACAGCCTGTTTCTATACGCGTTCCCTCCGTTGCCGTTGCTGCTCCACCTCATCAACCAGCTCAAGAAGTCCAGGTGCAGAATGATCCTCGTCGCACCGGGGTGGCCGAGGCAGATCTGGTTCCCGGACCTTCTGGACTTGTCAACGTCCCCACCAGTCAAGCTGCCGGCGGACGCGGATCTTCTCTCCAGAGAAGGAGGCACCATTATTCATCACGACCCGGAGTCGCTGAACTTGCAGGCCTGGCTCCTGCAGCACTAGAGTCTGGAGGGTATGATATCCCGGTTGACTGCAGAGAGCTTCTTGCAAAAGCCAGGGCGTCCTCAACTCTCAAGTGTTACAGTCATAAGTGGAAGAGTTTCTCTGTCTGGTGCCGTGCACAGAAGATTAACCCTCTGCGGATTACGGCCCCTCAAGTACTGCCGTACCTACTGTTGCTGGCCAAAGCTGGACTGGCTCACGCCTCCATACTTGACTTTTCATGACATGAGGGTGGTGCTGAGGACGCACCCCTCCTTCATGCCCAAGGTGCCGTCGGACTTCCACCTCAACGAGCCCTTGGTGTTACCAGTTTTCTTCCCGTCGCCTTCGACGCCGGCCGAGAGGACTTTGCACTTGCTGGATGTAGCTAGAGCGCTGAAGTTCTACGTGGACCGCACGAAGAGTTTTCGGAAGACGTCACAGCTGTTTGTGAACTTTGGGTCTGTGAATCAAGGGAAGGCTCTCTCGAAGACTTCCATTTCCAGATGGCTCTCCGGCTGCATCATACACTGTCACCGGTTGGCAAACCGACCGCTGCCTGGCTGTCCGAGAGCCCATTCGACCAGAGCGAACGCTGCTACCACGGCGTTCCTGTCTGGTGTGCCTCTGCTGGACATCTGCAGGGCTGCTACGTGGAGGTGGCCCCCCCCCTTTTCCACAGATTCTACTGCATCGATCGGGACTCCAGGGAGGAGTCCAGGGTCGGCCAAGCAGTGCTGCGCAACCTGTTCGCCTAAGGTGAGCCTGGTGAGGAGGTAAGAATTGCTTAATGTTGAGCTTTGGATATAATGCTTAATGTTGAGCCTTTGCCACCTCCCGTGGTTGTGCATGTGTGTACTGCTATGTATTCTTTTATTGATGAGCATGTGAATCCATGCCAGACCCCATGCTGGAGAAGGAACAAGTTACTTACCTGTAACTGTTGTTCTCCAGCATGGGTCTGGCATGGATTCACATGCAAACCTCCCGCCTACCCCTCTGCGGCTCTTCACTTGGTCATACTGCCACTTTGCGTGCTACCAAATCTGAGGATGGCTGCCAGAGGCGGGGCTTAGGGAGAGGACAGTCATTGGCTGGGGGCAGTATGACCCAGAGATCAGTGATTGGTTACTACTAAGAAAGACAGATCAGAAACGAAACTGATACTGATTTTTTCTTTACCGAGGATTCCCAGCCTGACGACGGGGAATATTCATGAGCATGTGAATCCATGCCAGACCCATGCTGGAGAACAGTTACAGGTAAGTAACTTGTTCCTTGTGTCGAGCATGGAGGACCTCAGGTCGAGAAGTAGGCGACAACCACGATGCATTGTTGCAGTGAATAAGTCTCCCGTCCCTGTGCTGGTGGACACGGGTGCGTCTGTGAACGTGATGGCCCAAGAACATTATGATGCCATGGACAGTCCACCAAAGCTGGCCACCCCCAGTGCTCGTATATTTACATTTGGAGGGTCAGAGCCAATCCCCCTGGATGGGGCATTTGTGGCCAAGGTAGAGCATGCTGGGTCAACGATCACGGCACGGTTCTACGTGACACTGGTCAGCACCAACACGCTGCTGAGTTGCGCGGCAGCGGAGGCCCTGGGCATAGTGACTTTTGCTTATTCTGTGTACCTGGAGGACACTCACGACCTACTAGACAGGTACTCTCACCTGTTCCAGGGTATATGACAGATGGCTGGCGATCCGGAGAGGTTACACATCAATGAGTCAGTGCAGCCCATCGCTCTAAAACACCGCAGAGTGCCCTTTCACCTGAGAGACCTAGTGGATAAGGAATTTGACAATTTAGTCAGCCTGGATATCATCGAAAAGGTGGAAGGTCGCACATTGTGGGTGTCCCCCATCATGGTTGCAAGAAAGCCCAAACAACCCAACTCAGTGAGAATCTGCATCAATATGAGGGTCCCCAATAAGGCAATACAGAGGGAGCAACACCTCACCTAACACGACCATTGATGACATTATCACTGAGCTGCAGGTAGTTAGCTTCTTCTCAGAGCTCGACCTCAGGGCCGGATACCACCAGGTCGTGTTACACCCGAGTCGAGATATATCACAACATTCACCACCCACAGAGGCCTGTACAGGTACAAAAGACTCAGTTTCGGGGTGTCATCGGCGGCCGAGGTATTCCAAAACATGATCAGAAGTGATTTGGCAGATCTTGATGGGGTATTGAATATCAGCGATGATATCCTCGTATTTGCAAAGACTGAGGTGGACCATCTACGCAAGATGGCCAAGACTTTTGAGCGGCTGCAGTCGCTGGGCCTGACCCACCATCAGGAGAAATGCGAATTTCTAAGGCCAAACATCAAATTCTTTGGGTTCATGTTCAAAGAGGGTGGTGTGTCCCCGGATCCCAGGAAAGTGAAGGACATTAAAGATGCCCTCCTCCGGGAGAATGTGTCTGAGTTGAGGAGTTTCTTAGGAATGGTGATCTACTGCAGACGCTTCATCAAGAGCTTGGCGCCCAGGTCAGAGCCCCTGAGGGCCCTCACCACGAAAGAGACAGTGTGGCAATGGGGCCCGCTCGAGCAGGTGGCATTTGAAGACATCACAGGCACCCTGACAGCGGAGGACACAATGGCGTTCTTCGACCCTGCCCTCCAGTCGGAGATAATCGTGGATGCCAGCCCATTCGGCCTGGGGGTCATGTTGACGCAGATTGGCTCTGATAACAGCGTCTGCCCAGTGTCGTATGCCAGTAAGTCGCTTTCGGACACCGAGCAGCGCTATTCCCATGTCGAGCGGGAGACCCTCGCTGTTCTGTGGGGGTTCAGGCACTCCTGGTTGTATGTGCTGGGCAGACCCATTATTGTTGTGACAGATTAGCCTCTGCTCCCCATTCTGGCTGGTTCATCCTCAAAACCACTGGCAAAAATTGAAAGAGGGATGCTCGCATTGCTTGAGTACGGGGTCTCGCTGGTGTACCGACCCGGCTCCAACAATGTGGCGGACTACCTGTCCCACCACCCGGGGAGCAGCAGCGGAGACGCACCAGACAAATGTGCTGAGGAGGCGGACGACCACGTGCAGATGGTGGTGGAGGCAGCAACTCCGAACGCCTTACCACTAGAGGATCTGGAGGCTGCAGCTACCCAAGATGAGTGCTTTCACATTCTAAAGACCGCCAAGCAACGGGTCGTGGAGGTGTGTGCTTGAATCCTTGGCGGGGCGCACGCAAGAAGCGAAAGGGGTGCTAGAACAGCTGTAGAAGGTGTGGGAAGAGCTGTCATTCTCTGCCACGGGTCTCCTGCTGAGGGGTGACTGGATCGTTGTCCCCAGGCCAAGATCCAGGAAGTCATAAGTCTGGCTTATCAGGGACATCAAGGGGCCGTGGAAACCAAGGCCCACTAGGCCTCAAAGTGCGGGTCCCCGAACTCGAGCGTGGGTGGATGAGCATGCGGCCGCATGCGTCTGGTGCCAGGTGGCTGCCCCCGCACAACGAGAGCCCGCCATCGAGGTGATGCCCAGAGGCACGTGCCCATGGGAGGTGGTACATGCAAACTTTGGGTCCACCACACAGGCTACACACTTCCTGGTGGTGGTAGACGAATACTCCAGATAACCAGAGGTGGAGTTTGTTGAGTCAGTGGCATTTGAGCATATGGTGGTGGCTCTCGAGAAAGTCTTCGCCTCTCACAGGTTCCCCCATACCCTGTGCTCGGACAATGGGGCGCCATTCCAGGGTGAGCAGTTCGCTGAGTTGATGGACGGTTATGGGGTTCAACATTGAAAGATCACTCCGCTCTGGCCAAGAGCCAATGGGGAGGCAGAAAGACTAATGAGAACTCTGAACAAGACATTCTGCATAGTGCAAGGCCAAGGACGGTGCCTGAGAAGAGCACTCTACCAATTTCTGTGTGTCTACAGGTCCACTCCCCACACATCCACTGGGGTGGCCCCGGCATAAGCGCTGTTCCAGCGGTGCCCAAGGGGACTGCTGCCAGAGGTCGAGGAGAAAGAACCAGGGGTCATTGACGACCAGCAAGTGGAGTGAGATCGCCGGCTGAGGACCGAGCAAGAGAACGCCACGAGAGGACTCCGGCCCCAACACCTGGTGCCCGGGGATGAGGTGCTGATTAGAAACAGGCACCCCCACGGGAAACTGTCCTTGCCCTATGAGCCAGAGCCGCTGGACGTCGTAGGCGTGAAAGGCTCGATGGTGACAGCCTCTGATGGTAGATCATCTGTCACCCGGAATGTGAGTTTTTTCAAGAGACTGGGGGAAACCAGAACTGACATATCCCAGGACCCGAACAATGTGGAGGTGCCTGACGAGGGCGGGGGTGCCAGACCCTTCCCTCCGTCTCCAGCCGAGGGGACGACCGCTAATGGATCTGCCGTGCCGGAGGCAAGCAGGAGGTACCCCGTGAGGACAGGGCGAGGGAAACCTGTTTGCCTCAGCGACTACATGTTAGGAAAGGTATCCTGAACGACCCTGCAGGGGCGTGGTAGTCAGATGAGGACCCAGGGCGGTTGCTATTAAAGGGGTACCGCTGTGTGATGTGTTATGGTTACATTGGTTGGCATGTTCATGTGTTGTGTAATTTTGATAAAGTAAATTTGTTGTCCTCATGAAAAAGGAAGAGTGTGGTGCTGATCTTTAAGGGATGTGGCACGCGGCGGAGTGACGTTGCACTCCTCCGCGTGCACTATAAATAAAAGAGGTATGCCCGGCTGCAACAGTGCACCCGGGGAGCCTGAACACTATGGACGTCTGTTGGCTGAGTCTGTGG
Source organism: Ambystoma mexicanum (assembly GCF_040938575.1). Taxonomy (NCBI): domain Eukaryota; kingdom Metazoa; phylum Chordata; class Amphibia; order Caudata; family Ambystomatidae; genus Ambystoma; species Ambystoma mexicanum. Next base: position 1,079,419,305 of record NC_090925.1, read on the forward strand.
GTGTGCTGGGGGCTCACGGGCATTGCGCGAGGGTGCAGACCGACCCCCAACAATCCCCAGGCAAGCATCCTTGTGAAGCACTCTGTGCTGCTAGGGGAGAGCAACACATGCTCTTCAATGGGATCCAAGAATTGCAGCCCCCTAGCTCATGTTTTCAGGGAAGAGGAGGGCCACTGGGCCAGTGCCCTCCCAGGCTAGGAAGGAAGCGCAGTAAGGGTTGCAGTGACGGTTACAAAGCCAACTAAAAGTAGGCAGAACAGGTGTGAGCAAAAGAGCTGGGCAGAAGGGAGACTATTCTAAAGAGTAGCAGGGAACAAGACAGATTATCTTTGTTGTGGGGGCACAGAGTCTGAACACTTCCAGTGAAAGAGGAAAGAGTTTCAGGTGCTACTGGACCTTACTTGGTTTAAGCATGCGCCAGACACCAGGTCCTGCAGTCTATGTCCACTCAGGTGACTGCTGCTCCGGCCACATGGCAGAGAGCGTTATAGAGGGCTATGCATGAAGGCCGGGATGGACGCAGAGAAGCAAATGGTTATGTTCTCCACCGCAAGATGGCAGCCTAACGATATTTCCTGCGTGCTGTATGAACGTGGCGAGAATGAAATGATTTACTAACGAGCGACGGGCATTGTGGGAGTTTCAATTTGAGACAGGTGTCTCTCCCAGGTTTCCCCTCTTCTGCTCCTCCCTACACCGCCACCTGGAGTTTGTGTGGGTTGGGGGGCTGAGATAGAGTTCCTGTTGAATAAGATGTACATTTGAGGTAACGGAGGTGCGGAGGGAGATGTTAAAGCAGGGTCAAGATCTGGGGTCAGATTATTAAAGCTTTGCACTTATCCATAAAAATGTATTCAGCACCAATTATTCACCATGGTAAAATTGAAGCTGGCTATATTATTCACTGTCTTTGCCTCATGGCATGAAAAGAAATGTAGTAAACACATTTCTTTTGTATGTTGTACATCAAGCATAGTACAAAAAACAGATACAGTTTTGCCCTCATGCAAAAGCATTTAGATAATATGGATTGTGATAAAACCTGTTTGCTCCATTTTGTATTATCAAAGCATCTGCTCAATGTGGATGGATGTCTGCAAACACCATCAGACATCGAGGCGCTATAAGTGAAATCGGACGAACTCAGTGACGTCATAAGGGAAAGACACTGAGACGCACTAAAATGATATGCAAATACTTAAAGAATAAAGAAGTAACTGAAGTAATAAGAGAAACGTAATTGAAGACTAAGAAATGATATGCACTAAAGAAATAAGTGAGGAGAGATGAAGTGAATGTGCATACACAGAAACGCAAGGTAGTTGAGACATATAGAAGCTTGCTGCAGAAGAAAGGATAACGTGACCAAGGCGACTATTAGAAAAAGATGGACGCAGGACTTGTGTTGACACCAATCAAGCTTCCTCAGAGACAGACCAAGGCTGCTGAGTCAGAAGAAGCTAGAAAAACAGCTCTGAGTGTATAAGTTCCAGAGAGGACCAAGGTTTACACTACAAGCTCACCGTTCAAGGCACCCAGGGCCCAATGAACCCCCCCCCCCCCGCGGCATACAAACGGAGGACTCAGCCAAGGGCAAGTTAGAACTGTCCTTTATTTTCCATAACAGACACAGATCATACAGGAATGAATTCTCTGATTAATCACAGCTCCTGAGCCTGTGTCAGGAGTTTTTGTGCCATTCTGACATCCCCAAAAACCTAAGAGCCCTCATCATTGGGTGATTGGGTGGTATCGCTTATGGCTGCCACATATAGATGTTATTCCACTGGCCCTCACATGTCAGGTGGCTTGCCTGACCCTTTCCGAAAAACTATCGATTACATTGTTGCAGGATCCCAGGATTACCATTGGCCCTTGCCCTCTGCAATCCACCCCTGGATTTGTGTTCCCTGATTGGCTGGAGCTGATCTCCCAAGGCCTTAGACCTAGGTCTGTTCTCAGTTCTCAGTGCACTTTCTCATGGTGATGAGAAAGACTATGTGTTCCGAATGTTGCAATCAGTATTACCACTTTGCCTCTGAGAGTGCCTTCAGGGTTGCAATGTTGTAAAACACTGTATGTATCATCTTGTGTCTGCTCCGCTGGGAACTGCTCTTCTTCTCACCATGGATAATAGCCTGTGTTCGGCTCAGCTGTACTACGTGGGGGAAGACTGCAAAACTGAGCTTTCTGCTCTGTAATTAGTGAGGATTTATTCTGTTTTTCTGCAGATGGCTCCGTGTCTCTGAGCTTAGGAATGTGCTGCTGGCCTCTGACCTTGGCTGTGACCCCTGGCTTGGTGCTTCATGCAGTCTGATTCTGCTTTGTGTGCTTCCTGGCTAACGTTACTATGTTGTGCTGTCTCTAATGACGTCAGCCCTACAGTATATTTGTCATCAGTCAATCATGTCCATCAGGCGGTTGGATCCATAGTCAGTGTTGGGGGCCCCTGTATCCATGATGACGTTAGCACGATAGGGTTTGAATGGTTGTCTGACAGAATATCTATTTGCATATGTATTTGTCACTGGCCCCCCTTGGGGCTGTACAAACATGGACTGGCTTCTTGTATCTCTGACTCTTGGGGGTCAAGAGGGGCATTCCAGGGACCCTCTCTTCACGTGTGAGGAACACAGAAGAGTCTATTGGCCTGGGATCAAGGATGCCACATCAAGGAATAATGTAACAAACAATAGGGGTGCCCCTGTGTGCAAGCGTGAGTGGGGGCAGGATATACTTCTTAAACAGAACCGACAAACGGGTACTCGCACTGTAGACAGTCCTAAATTCTGTCCAAAATTTGAATTAAATCTCCATATCAATTTGAGGCTAGTGCTTGCAAAGGCTAGTCACTAAGGATAAACCAAAGAAGAAGTCTAGAGTATGCTGACAAAAAATTCAATTAGCTAAATTCGCATGTTTATCTGCCAGATAAACATGCAAATTTAGCTAATAATTTTTTCTCTACACCTACCAGGGTCATTTTCCATACACCCTGGAAGGCCCCATGCTGTAGGAACAATTGGTATCCTGCAAGGATTGTTTTAGTCTTCTCATTAAATGCTCTTGAACAATCCACGTTTGCGATTTAATGAATATGTTGTTATTTTGTACTCTATGTATTCCATGATAAGCCATGTACTTAAGACATATTTCTATTATATTAAGCGAAGAACAACACATCTGGAAGTGCCAAGTATTGGACCATACATGATGAGAAAAGCCAATGCAGGATGGAGTGAGCAAGTCTCCAGAGGCCAAGAAGAGTAATGACACACAGACTAACTAAATCAAATAGCAGTAATTAAAAGGTCACAATTGACAAAATTGTGGTCTCCTCACAAGTGATTCAGAAGTAAAAAAACAAAGGCTATTCATTTAGCTCCAGACAAAGATAAGGTTATACCTACACTCCCTGAAAAGTCCCACAACGGAGAGCAGGCTGCAAGGTGAACTATAAATAAGAAGCCTTGGCTTGGGGCCTGACCGATGAGCAATGGTGGACTAATTGGGCAAGTGGGTAGTAGTTCGATTGCTCTCTGCACCTGAATTTCATTTTACGTACGTGCTGCTAACAAGCCGAAAGCCCAATGTTGGGAGAGAATGCCACCCAATCAGAAGATCTATGTAACAACATGCTATACAGTGTTGCACAGGCCAACCCGCTGTTGTTATTCTACTATAAACGGTATTATATGTATTTAGTGGTGGTTCAAGGCGTGCCTACCAGATAAGGGACATCCAGTAATATTACTAATACTTATATGATATTAAGGCACATATGTTCCCTTAACCAATCCTTCCCTTCAATAGGTTTTACAGTTTGTCACGTAGGATGATGTCATAGCTGATGCATGTCGAGGTATAATATATTTGCGTAATCAAAATTGAAGTGTGAGTGCGTGGACTACAGTTTGTGGTTCGCCAGATTGGCCTTCTTTATTTTATGCTGATCTTTGCCATATTCTTTGAGTCTGTCTGGTTATTTGGGTCTGAGATCATTATTGGTAATTCCATCTAGCACATGAGATGCTTCAAGGTGCTATAGCACATTCTTTCCGGTAAATAGTGTAAGAGGAAGCAATGGCTATGAAGGGGTATCTACTGCTCATCTCTCAATTATGCACAAACTGACACCAAGAGAGAGAGACAATGAGGGATCGAATCAATACATATTGACATTATTTAAAGAAGGACATGCCATTGTCACGCCTCTTCGCTCTTTCCCAATGGGATTGACCCCGCAGGAGGATTCGTAACCGAGGACTGGCGCGCTCACACGCTCCCAAGTTACAGGAGAGAGCCGAGGCTGGTGCTGCCTAGCCAACTGCTCCTGCAAAGGAGGCCAGAGCTTTTCCTCATAAACTAATCAGATTAAAAAGAATCAATAGGAACAATTTGACACTTCCCAGGCTTAGCCAGATTTGTTTAATTAGTATGGAGCACGAGTGGCTTCAGGTCTCCAATGCACATCTCCCATGGCGATGTTCTATCCTGTGGGTCGATACAGCTGGAAAGAAAAAACGGTCTTCCCACTCTTGCCAATCTTCCTGTTTAAAAGCCTTCTATGGCTGTTGCCCCTGCGTATGTGATGGAAAAGCACATTGCTGTTTCCCTTTTACTTAACACTATGTGCCTCATCATAGCCTGGGCGGTATCCCGGCAGTAAATGTGTCGGAATACCGTCCACTCTATAAACGTTACCACTACTAGGTCCGGCGCTATTAGCGCCGGATCCCAAGTAGTAGTAAGGCAGTAATTCCCGATTTTTTTTTTAGAGTCCATAGGACTCTGTAGGGATTTTCGGTGCTATTACCGCCGGCGGTAATAGCGCTGAAACGGGCGGAAAGCTGGAGATTTACCTCCAGCTTTCCCCCCAAACTCTGGATTGGGGGAGTGGTAATGCAGCGGTAATAGTGTTACCGCCACATTTTTATGCTCCACCCAACACCTGATGAGGCCGTATTTGTACATTTTGTAAGGGTTTGCAGTATTATTGCACTAGACAAATCTCCCGGCTAAAATAATTCTGCTCAGAGCTATTAAATTGACACATCAACATGGATAATTTGGGGAACAGTGGTCAAAATTCACTCATTAATAACAGAGTTTAGAGTGCCTTGCTCTGACTGCGGTTTAGGTTATGAAATCTCACGACTCACCACTGGGCAAATTATCCTATTCTTATATGTTGTCCTGATGACTATGTGTGCCGGTTCGGGGGTGAGTTCCTGTCCAGCGCATGTGGAACGTGACCTGGGTGAGAGCATGAGTTTTCTGTATTTGCGTTCTATGTTTATATGTTTTATTCAGTACTCCAGTTCAAATGCACAGATGATAAATGAAGTCTAAGCAAAGTAAGGGGCCTCTGTGCCTTTATCTGCCCCGTAAGGCACTCCCAAATGTCCTTTTGTGCGTCATAAACAGTGGTGGGGCCAGCCTCTGGCTTAGGAGGTTTTAAGCCCTACTACTTTGTGGAGGTTCCAGGCAGAAGGCAGCACTCTGCCATTACAATCAACCCTGGGGTGCCTATGGGAAAGGGGTGCTATATCGAGAGCTTGTCAAATTCCCCACCTGGGAGATCAGAGCATGTGCATTTATTCAATCATTAATGTGGCTGCACCAGTAAATGTGCAGTGGCACAGGACAAACCCCTGCCCATGCCATATTAATACACCCCCAATTATGAAGCCAAAGTGTTAACTGCTGGGCTCAGCTTTTAGAGGGCCCACACCTTCAATGATTATAATCTCTTTCTGAAACAAAATATCCTGTGAATTGGGGTGAAAGATGCACCTAATGGAGCAATTTAGCCTCCTCGGCTCAGAGGAACGAGAGTGGGGGGTAAAGGGGGCAGCAGCCACTCTCATGACCAGCTTTTAAAACTGTCATTCAGCCAGTGGGGGAAATGGAAAAAATGTTAATGGGGTTCCCACAAGAGCCGGGCTGGGGCGGGATTTGGAGGAGGCAGAGTTCAGAGGGGGGCAGACTGGCAGCTGAACTCTGCTGAAAGGAAATGTTCAAAATAATAGTTTTAAAATGGTGCAATTTCTTTCATGCTGCTTCTTTCTAAACTCCACAATATACATCAATTTCACTTGAAATCACTTCCATGGCAGTGGTGCACCCAAGCTATGTTATCATTGCCACTTTAAAATCACTTTGGGATCCCACCGTCTGATGAGGTGTGAAGGCAAGCTGCAAGCGCTGGGGTAGAGCTTACATGTGAGGAGGCTGTGGTAAGGAGTATATTTTGCATGGCATTTGCCAGACTTCAGAAAAATTGCTTTGTGTTGATTTCTATATCAACCTTGTTCCCTCCATGCAAAGTAACCCCCTTGAAATGTTAGAAGTTTCGCAGATTCTGTGGTAAGTTTGGTGAACTCTGCTTGCCTGCCTCCTGCTGCAACATGTGCTGTAAAATGTTGTTTTTACCTGGGAATGAATATGGCTCTCTATCTTCACTCAGTGTGGGAACGTGTGCCCCCATAGCGCAAATCAAAAGCTGGCACCCATGAATACACACGATAAGTGCACATATCTTAAAAACATATATACAAATTTAGTCCAATTGACCTTAGCCCTTAGAAGAAAGTGCGTAAGTGAAAAGAGCATCGGACAGTAAAAAAGAAAAGCAAATCCACACCAATAAAATAACCAGAGAGGTGAGATTTTCCAATAACTATGCTGACAAAGTATAAAAAGTGCGCACCCTTCAAATCCAGCAGTCTATAGTGTAATATTCCCTGGAAAACAAAATCCAAATTTGAGACATGTTCTTTGAGGACAATTTTATGTGGTCTTGTGGGTAGGCATCAACACTGGGAACATGACAACCTGGGTAAAATCCTGGTAGCCATAAACTTGCGCAAGCTTGCCGACCTCGAAAACACCATAGGGGTGTTTCGTCTGCCCTCTGAAAAAAGGGACACTGTACACCCACATGTATCCTTTCCTTGTGCCCTGAAAAGCAGCACGTGGCCACAATCGGGGAAAAATAACTGCTCCAGTCTCCAGGATTGCAAACTCTCTTGCCACATCCTGGGCAAAGTTTCACAACTCACTTGAAATCTCATCATCTCCCCTCCTCATCCCCTGTTTGGTTTTCAATAATACTCTGCTTTGAAAAGATGGCTTGAAAAGTACTTAAACCACAATAAGGTGCTCGCACAAATATATAAATGCTTATAGAAATATGATAGGCAAACCGTTTTCAATTGTAACACTATCCCCTCCCCCTACCTTGAATGAAAGACTACAAATACCAGAATGCATTCAGCAGAAGGCAAATATTGGCCTGTTGATTTTGAAAATGTATTTGCCAGACTTAAAGGTTCCTAACAAAATGTAATGTGTAAATAGGTTACCTATGTGTATTTAGATGTTTGACAAGGGCATGCTTCATATATAATGTGAGGGAAATGTTACATTCTATTCAAAATAAAGGCGTTTTGGTGTGATGAATATGAGCATGTGAAAATAGGGCACATCATTTAAAACGGTTTGGGGGGTATGTTTAATTGTCCTGGAGGAGGACATAGATTTAGGCAGATAACTGGTGCTTTGAGTGTGCCTTCACATTAAAAATTCCCCTTTGCAATTGTTAATAAAGAAACGTTAATGTTTTGCCCCAAACAATGGTTTCTTTAATGGGCCATCACCGTGGTGTTCATACACCGTTGCAGGGGCTGGAACGGGGGATAACGGCCCGGCAGCCCAAGTTATCGGCCTGAGCAAAGCGAGCGCGGCTAACGAGGGCTCCGGGCCGTCATCCCACGTTCCAGCCCCTGCAACGGGGAATGAAGGCCATTAGCACCCCGGGTTACGAAAGCGGTAACCCGGTGTGCTAAAACAAGTATCTTCCTGCCTACAACGGGACGCGTGCAGCGTCCCGCTGTAGGAAGGAAAATACTTTTCAAAGATGGCCACCATGGAAAGCGAAAGCGGGGCTCCGTACGGAGCCCCTCTTCTCTTTCCATGGCAGTCAGGGAAGCTGAGAGGGAGGTGCAGCTGCGGCTGCAAGGGCCGCTGCTGACAAAATAAGGTAAGTGGGGGGGTTGTAAAGAAAAAAAAAGCAGGGCGGAGGCTGAGAGGAAGATGGCGGCGGGGCGAGCCACTGTGAGGCGGCTTGGAAAACAGGCTTGTACTGCTGGTTCAAGCACGCATTCCTAGCCACCTCATTGGCTTGCTCCCCCACTGAAGGTGCTAATTGTAAATCACTGGCACTTTGAATGCTCTGCTTGAAGAAAGAAAGTGAGAGTCGGCACTTACAGGTACTTCAGGGTCTGAATGGCTGCTGAGAGGAGGGTATTTATCGTGAGCGCTTCACAGCAGGAGGTGCCATGCCCTGTCTGCCAGGACAATGAGGGTGTGAGCAGGAACACCGTGCTCCTGCTGGGCATCCTCATTGTCCTGCCTGCGGGACACCTTTCCCGTTCAGCACCCTCATTTGAGGGTGCCCAACAGGAGAGGTGTTCTGCTCCCAAATGTATGGGTCATGTCCCGTCTGAACTGCTTGTCAGGGCTGAGAAACGCCAGATCTGAGATCCGGGGATACATGTGATGCCGGATCTCAAGCCGGCCCATTGACCAGCGCTGCATTCAGCCCCACCAAAATGTTGGAGCTAGCTCCACCCCTCATCCTAAACATAAAGACAAGCTTTCAATAGGCTGATCTAAGATAACCCCTATGGAAAATGGCCATGATGACCAAAGTATCCTCACAGCCATCCCAGTCCACGTGTAGTTTTTGATACGAGTAGCTGGTGTTGCCAGCGTTTAGGTTTGTTTGCCCGTCCAGGACTTGCAGACAATCATGCCTGCAAAGCGGCTTCTTTTCGATTTTCTTTCTTTCCAGTGTTTTAGGCGTTTCCTTTGCAGATTTCTTGGAATAAAATCCAGAAAATGGATCACAACTTGCAGAAGGAGCCCTACCCTTGGCTGCTCACTTAGCAAGAATGCAGCTGTGACCCAGATCATATGCTATCATTAGAAAGCACGTCTGGACAGCATACCCGGAAACTCTGTGCTAAAATGCATTGCGTGTCAAGCACACCTTGTGGTTCCTAAGCTGTATCCCAGGAGGACCTGTCCTTTGAATGAAGAAAGGCTTACCCAATTTAATTCCTGGAGTTGGGGTTACTAGCTGTGTGGGGGCGAGGGACTGATAAATGCAAGATGGGATATGCTTAGAAGTAGCTTTAACAAGTAAAAGATAGACTAAGGGCCTCATTTCAAGTATGGAGGTAGCCATGCCGCTAAAAGCGGCATGACTACCCCCATACCGGGTACCGGGTCCCGCAAAAGGGGACTTACCGGGCCATTCCGACCTTGGAGGGCCCGGTAAATCCCTTTCGCGGGACCCAGACCCGGTACATCCCCATTCCCATTTGAGCCCCCATAGGGCTCAATGGGAATGAGAAGGATGCCAACAACGGGCCCGTTAATAACGGGCCCATTGTTAGCATCCTGGTCTGCTTGCGGGTCCCGCTAAGGACACCTGGTCTGACCAGGCGTTCCTTAGCGGGACCCACTCCAGACCTCATGATAGGGTGGTCCGGAATGAACGGTGCCGGTCCCTTACCTGCACCGTTCATTCCGTGGCCGCCTGGGTCGTAATGAGGCCCAAACTGTATTATTTACGGCAAGGTTCTGCAACCTTTGGCTCTGCTGAAGTTTAGGACTTCATCTCCCTTCAGCCCCAGCCATTGTAGTCAATGGTGAGGCACCATGCAAGTCGCAGTCCAAAACATCTGGAGAGCTGCAAGGTGCAGTTCCATGACTGACAGTAGGCCAAGGTTCATTGCTGTTGCTTCGGATGCTTCTGAGTGGAGGGAAAGGCAGCCGGGCTGAATTCTCACACCATAAATTGCAACATGGAACATCCTGTTACACCAGCATCGGTCAAGTTTATGTATTTATTTATATAGATGTTCAGTATGCTTTCTCCAGAGGCATAGTTTATTGAATAAGATATAACAAGTTCCTCAAGAGTTTATTGAGAACTCTCTCACAAACTAAGGGCAGCTGTGTGTGATGCAAGCAATGGAAATCTGAGGTTGGGCCCCACTAGTCACGTATCATGTCACCAAATATTCTTCATATTGTACATAATCGGAAGTAGGGAAAGCCTTGCTACTATATTACTTGTATTCAACCGTGCAGTGCTGCAATCTATCAGAAGAGAGACGTTATAATCCTCACCTGGGCACTTCTGTGTTCTTTGCACTTGGCACCAGAATTTCTCATCATGCCATCGCTCCTATCGGGATGTCCAAGCATAAAGCTGTGAAATCCTGTTTCGTCTGGGACATCTCGTGCCTGTGTTTATGACGCATGGCCCTCCACCGTGTGAAATGCTGCTGCTCCGGCCATTTGAGCGTTGACCAGGCAAAATTACGTTCGTACAAAAGCTCTGGAATAAACAACATGTACAACTGTGATGAATCAACTTCCGGTGCGCCAGTGGTCCAGGGATGAATATCGGTTTCTAAACCATTAATCAGCCCCACAGCTATAGTACGCCAGAAGGGATCCGAACAGATTGGAAACAAGCAAATTATAAACCAACTTGTCCAATTTTGGTAACACGGACGGAACGGCGGGCTTATCTCAGCAAGGTCGTGGATCGTTTGTTAGTTGCAACACAGCGAAAATAAAATGTTTACCCAATGATTAAAGGGACTGTCCAGTCAAGGTTCTATACAAATATCTACTTTATTATTATGACAACAGACAGTTCTAGCACACTACAAAATACAACCCACCCTGGAAAGGAATGCAGAGGATAGACAGTTTCCAAGAAGGAAAAGGGATGCACTATGATGCACTATGGATACTGACAGGAGGGTAGTCGGCAAAGTAATTAATTGCAATAGTTCAAGAATACTTGGGGCCTGATTCATGGAATTATTTTCACAGGAAATAGGGAACTTGCATGAAAAACTGCATGTGCAGGACTTTTCCAGGACTTGCGTGGAGTTCGGCCAGGCTCGGCGCATCTCTGCGATGCGTCGAATGCCATGTGCAAGACACCATGCAGAGTGTGGGTGTGGCTTGCACAGAGGGCTGGGAAGAGGGCGGGAAAACAGAAAATGGGGAGGAACATGCAAAAAATGTGGGCGTTCGGAGGGACAGCCCGCAGGCAGTAGCTCACACGCTCACAATTGCGCCAAATGACACATATTCATGGAACCGCCTCTCTGCATAGAAATGGCCACCCAAATCCCTCTATCTGTACGCCACCTGAAGGCAGGTGTAAAGATGCATGAACATAGGAATTGCAGTGCAGGGGTGGGTTTGCATGTCGTATTCAACAGTGCGTGTACGCAACTGGGGTTCCAATCTAACTAAGGGGTGCGCATAAACAGTGTAGCGGGGTGCAGGACCGGTTTACGACTTTGAGCTGATTTACAATGTTTCATATATATGTTGTCAGGATGCCGGCAACAGTTGCAGGTGACCCTGCGCAGGTTCCGCAAGATGCAGGCCTGCTTGCAGGGGATCCCACACACTGTTTGAAAGGTGTGTGTTGTCACGGGCGAAACAAGCACGACTTGCGAATACGGTTACTTTGCACAGTAAATTCCATGAATACATGGGGTGTGCATTTTTTATTCTGCGCGCAGGCTCGTACAATGTCCTCATCGGCGTGCGACCCTTGCAGGATTTCTGTGCACATTTCCATGAATCAGCCCCATGGTTTCAACACAAAGGGAGCAATGGGTCATAAAATGTCACTTGGGGCCTTTTGGGAAGGAACCAGGAGACAGAACCACAAAGTACCTTTGTGTTGCAGATGTTCTTGCTGCTCGACAGGGTCGGTTGGTTTCAGGGCACTTGGCAGCTTCTGCAACAGAGTTGCAGATGGGAGACAGCTGTGGGTATCAGGCGGCAGGCAGTTCGGTGAGAGAGGCTGGGCGGACTACTGAAGGCTGGTCTACACATTGGCTCAGGGTCAGGAATCATCTCATTGCTGGTCGGCGGGTCTGAAGCACGGTCGAGATGTCTCGGACAGCGTTAGCGACTGCAGCGTAACAACAGTCAGTGGTGCAGTCAGTTTCAGCTCGAGGGGCTTGACTGGCTCAAAATGTCCTTTAAGGCAGATGACGGTAGATGCTTGGCGATGCACTCCTCCTAGCTTCTTCACCGGGCTCGTGTCGTCCTTTAAGGCGGATGTCTGAAAGCTGAGGAGAGTGTTGCAGGCAGCTGCCTTGTCCTTAGTTTGGTTCAGAGACTCTCTGGCTTCCCACGAGGAAGCTTGCTGGGTACTGGTTCTGGAGCTGCTGGAGGGTCCTCTGGATTCAGTTTCTCCCTCTGTTGCCTGGGAGAGATTTAGGGGAGGGATCTTGCTTCCCTCTTGGAGGTCCTGGCCTTACTTCACTGGCGGAAGATGTAAGGCAGACTGCACCTTCAGCCAGGGTCCAGTGCTGAGTTCTTTAATCTGGTCAAAAGAGGGGCTCAGCCCTCTTTTAAAGCTTAATGGGCAACAGTGTTTGGTGTAGGTTAAAACTAATTTAATGAACCAATCATGGGTCCCCACTAACAATCACCTGTATGCATGAGGTCATAACCAGAGTCCTTTGCAACAGAAAAGGTAAAGGGGTGCAACATGTAATACCAAGTCCCACCCTCCTTCATGTCTGTTGTGGATAAAATGGTCTCTCAAGTTAATGGAGCTCCCTGTGGTTCCTGATTAAAGTGGCAGGTCTCCTTCGAAGCTGCAGCGAGAACAGACTTTCTGTCTCCTGCAAACCACATTCTTGTACATTCTGAATGGGGTCCCCCTGTGGGGGTTGCCTACTGTAAACTCAATAGTCCCAGACATGGCAGGTCACTGCCCTTGATACTGAGAGGCAGGAGCTGGCTTTAGGTTGACACAGTCCATATCAAAGTTTGTGGGGGTTTCCTGGCTCCTTTGTTAAACTCTGCAACCAGGCCTCATGTGGGCCTGTTTGAATTAAACTCACATTGGTATGCAAAGCTGCCACCAACAGCAGAGCCTAAACAAAGGAAAAGGGCAGATCCATGGAGTCTTTGTTAGTTAGTTAGGCTGGACAAGGCAGGAGGATGGATTGGCCCTCCCCCTTCTGAGATAACAGGTGTAATTCTGGCTGTCATATCCCAACTAAATATGACAGCGGGGACGGCGCCTGTAGGCTGTGTCCACCCAGAGTGCATGAGTCTATGCTTTTGTCATGCAGTGAGAATAGGAAAATGTGTGCGGATTAGCCCCACACATTTTCCAAAGGTTGATCTACCATCATTCAATTTCATATAAAATTTCAAAAAGCTCCGGTGAGCGCACACTCACCGTGCGGATGGTCGAATTCCTCACAACATACATGACACATTTTTTTCTCACCTTGTCTTTTCAATTTTGAAGCAGTAGTCCTGGTCCTGTTTGAATTGATTTACTACACGTAGTCTGTGTTTCTGACCTTCTTCACGTAAACTGTCATTGGTGAGGGATGGGGCGGCAATACCTCTCATAAACATAACAAAACTGTTTAGTTGCAGCTCGCGCTGCAAGTGATGGATGGCCTCATAAGAGGGCCTCCTTAGCCCGCTTTGATGAAAGGCATTTACCTTTCGATGCTGGGGCTGATTTGCCGGGTTTTAGCTCAGGCCCTAGGGCACTAATTTGTTCATGTCTTTGGCTTGTCGGGGATATTGTTTTCTTGAAGGATGAAGGCAAACTCTGCAGTGAGAATTCTGCTCATTCCAGAAGAGCCCTCTTCTTACTGGCCCGAAATGAAAAATGGCAACTGCATCCTCCACCAACTGGTAGAAAGGCTAAATAAATTAGGTTGCGACTGTGAAAACACGTACACACTGATGGGGATTAATATTGTGTGCTATGATGGTGTCTGGGAACGCCATCTTCAAGCTCACGGAGCAGGCCCGCCAGCACTGTTGTTCATGGAAGCCAATAGATGGTAGTGCATGGCGCCACCACTGGTGAGCACCAAATTGTCATTACAAGCAGCAAATTTGACCCATGACCTGAGGAAGAGGGTCACAACTGCCATTGGAGGTAGGGCATCAAACATTCTTGCTTGCCCGCAGGGGTGTTGCTAGGTCTGGGGCTACCCTAATGTTGAGACTGTCGGGACTCTGGGCTAGCTAGCATTTTGGTTGTAGCTCCTGGGCTTCTATCCGGGTATACAACCAAAAGACCCATGGCTATAGCCCCCTCAGCCCCCACCCCCAGCAACGCCTCTGTGCCCGAAGGATTTCCAGGCACAGGCACCCATTTCCATAGTTCCCTCCAACACAGAAAAAATGCTTTTTGCCATCAGCAACATAATGAGATAGGCTGATCTGAAACTGGGACATCTGAGTTCTAATCCCTGTTTCCTAAATCGACCCCATTTTGTGATTGCTGACGAATCAATTTATCTCCCTGTTGTCTATTTCCCTAAACGCCAGCATTAAGCACAGTGCATCTGCATAAGTGCATAATAGCTGCCTGGAGAGAGCTAACCCGTCCGCGAGCTGGGAGAAGGCTGCGAATGTCACGAGCCAATCAAACAAGCGTGCTCATGCGTGCGGTCTCGGAAATGTGCCTTTTTACATACAAATTGAGATGCCGCTTTGCGAAATCAGAAATGACTGTCCTCTCTTCTCCGGCAAAGGGGGGAGTAATTTAATTTGTTGTTGGTTTATGTTATTTGACAGTCCCCCGTTTGTTCTTGACGCAGGTTGTTACACTGAATTACCCTTTATAATGGGCACATAATACCAGATATTGGCCCGCAGGTTAGCTGGGTAATTGAATAAGGAATGCCTCGGCAAGCTACTTCACACTGCTGGCAGCATACCCGTCTGGGTTTATCGAGTTCAAAGCTATGCCGATGGGTGTGTAATCACTGTACTTTTAAATAAATATATGCCTACTTGTGTAGTGTAGTGTATCTTTGTATCCCGCCACATTTTTTACAGGACGGGATGTGTTAATGCATAGCTCAGTGATGGGTTTTTATGCAACTTAAAGTCACTGGCTTGCAGCATCAAAGTGATGCAAACGGCAGGTGTGATTATCTCACCTGAGCTTTGAAAAGCAGGTGAGCAAAAAGGCAGAGTTCACCTGCTGGGAATCCAGCCTGCAGTTTAGGCTGAAATGACCTGCACGGAATCTAACCTATGTCTTGACTGAGTTGACCTGCGGGGATTGCAACCTGCGATTTAGGCGAAATTGACCTGCAGGGAATCCAACCTGTGACCGGCAGGTTGCACCGGCATCTCGACAGGAGGCTTTTTGATGCACTGGCCTGTTACGTAACTGCTTCGCTTACTTGCACGATTCCCAGCGCACATCAGTGACCTCATATAAGTATGTCACAAAAAAGGAAGATGCATGTCTTACATTGTTCGCGAAACAATCCTATGCAGCTGTTGCAATCCCCCATCTTGAATTAAACAACTAGACCTGCCAATAAGTTCCCGCTTAGCAAAAGCACACAGGTTTTCAGGCCTGCTTCTTTTCTGCAGAGGTATGCTGATATGTGCGCAGCAAGAGGGGCGTGCTGAGGCCCACCTACCTGCGGTGTAGGGCCTACATTGTGATGCTGCAGTCTCTTGATACATTGTGCAGAGCGGTGGGTTTGAGTGAAGTTAGAGAAGGTGTGTCACTTATATGGGGGGTCACGGTGGACAAAACCTGCACAGATGCAATACTCATTTTTCATAGTGAGGTGAGTAGACAGCAGGAGCTTGACCAAGATCCCAAAAGCAGCCAGGAGGGAATTGGAAGTTGAATGTCAAGTTCCCGATTCCAAGTCCACAAGCTGAGATGCAGCACCACCCTCCCTCATCATCTGCTCTGAGAATGGATAATAAAGAGATCAGTCGTGGGAAAATGATCCTCCTCATGCGTCAGATGTCTTATTCCGTCCTTGCACCAAGGTAGCGCGCCTCCTCTGTTTGTGCCTGCTCGAGCCTTGAGATAGCCAAGATCTGAAACCACGTCGTCTCCATTCTGGAACTCCAGCTTCGGCTGCGTTCGGTCCTGGTCCCAGTTAGGAAATCACAGTGCCTCTGGTCTAAGGGTATTGCTATTCTTGATGCAGTTTTGCTCAGTGTGGAATACTTTGCTGTCGCCAGAGGCTTTGTCTGCTTTGCAGGAGCGCCCGTTGTTAAGCACAGTCATTCCCTTTGTAGGCCTCTTGGCTCTGCAATGGTCAATGACGTAATGAGCAGAGCCAATAATGAGACCATAGATCTAAGCTTGGAAAGCAGTGGAAAGTAACCATGCTTTAACCTGCTTGTATAAGTATACGTGATCAGTACCAAGTTTAGTTTCCAAAAGAAGGGAGCTTGATCAAATGCCCACAAGAGAAGAAAAGATGTGGCCACCAAGCATCAAAGACAATTGACAGAACTTTCAAAAGACACAGGAAGGAAGATCTTGGAGTACAGGGGGGAGTTTAGCAGGAAGGGATGGCTGATTCTATGATCTGCATGATGGGCAATGCACACTTCCTTCAACTTTATCCGACTTTCCACTATAATCCAGTGCAGTTGGTAAAGAGACACAGAACTATTTAGATCAAGAGAAATGTAGGCAGGCCATTGCACTCTGGAGCTGCAGCAATTGGATCGCTTGGAGCCTACGTCTCCCAAAATAGCCCAAGTGCAAACATATTTAAAACACCAATGCACTGGGCCACCAGAAGACATTTCAAGAACAGACTTAAGAGGGTTAGCTGAAAAAAGCACCTTTGTATCACTCTACTCTGTTTCTGGGGCTCAAGGGGGAGGTTGGAGTCAATAATATGGTGCTGTTGCAGACGCCATCCTTCTGGGTTGCCTGTGCTGGTTGGTCATTCAGCATCCAGCATAGAGCTGGATACAGTCCTCCCTGAATGAAGGCACACAGTCCATCACTCTCTCACCATTTGAGTCCAAACCACAAACACAGTGCAGCGGTATTCTTCAGGGGTCTATTTGACCCCTTTACTTTTTAACTTGTATGTTCAGCCGCTTGCCATGATGATCTGATCCTTTGGTGTATCTTGTTACATGTATGCAGAGGATACCCAGATCCAGTGCTTTAAGTGGGGTAAGAAATTGAGGGGGGGTGCTCATTTGGGGGTGTGGCTTCCATGATGATCGTGGCCTGAAAAGTACACAAACCATAGTAAGCTATGCACACAAATATATAAATACTTACATTTACATATTTGTGTGGGTACCTTAATATGGTTTGTGTACTTTTCAAGATATCTTTTATAAACATAGAAATATGTACCATATTCACCTGTAGCTGATTCACTTCTGACCTAATCCTGCTTAGCAGCACCTTACCAGCAGCCATATGTTGACTTCATGCAAAATCACCCACTACCGGTGTTGAGCAGTGCCAGTCTGAGTATAGCGACATCTGAAAAAACAGGCTTTTTTTAATCGAACATACAATCATTTCATGTGACATTGTGGAAATACCAGATGCGTTAAACAAAGCTTGAATACCGCCTGAAAAAATGATGCTTTCATACTCTCCCGACAACCTCAGCGCTCCCATCCATAAACCAGCTCGACATGCGTCACTAGCAGGGACTTGGCCACCCCTACCTACCTTCATATTGGCTAACATGAACGCACACATTCTACACTTCTCTGACAAATTTCCCATACCTTGGACTACGGCCCCCCGAGGGCATTCACCTACAGCACTTTTAGGCCATACCAATAGGAAAAGGCGCTATATAAATGATAAAATACATTACAGATATGCACTTTCGATCTAGCTGGGGACATATTGTGTCCTGTCGTGACCTCCCTCAGCGCCCATCCACATGCCTTGCTTCTTGGGTTGGTTATTAGAGCCTAGCCAGCCCTCCGAAGGCCTAATCTTGGCCAAATGCACAACGCCTCCTAAGCCTCCTCTTAGAACGTTCCCAAACCAGTCCCAGAGGGCGCTCCTACCACTATGTGCTTTGAGGCCCTACAAATGGGAAAAGGCACTATATAAATGACCACTACAATACAATACAATAAAATACAATGCACATGAGGAATAATAACTACCCTTGCATGCGTTTGGTCAGCACAGGAGTGTATACTGCTGCTCTATCACCTGCATTCCCACCCCTCAGGGGGGGGGGTGGCAATGCAGCTATTCCAATGTCCAAAACACGGGCATGCAGTACTTCTGGAACACTTTGTGTGGTACTATGTGTACTGCATGTGTTATTTCTGAAATACTCAATGCCATGCATGGTTGTAACTGCCCTAACTGTGGACTCTTCAGTCCATCACAAGCAGTAACAGCATGCAGTAATCATAAACGGAATATCGCGAAAAGCTAAATGATACCCCCAAAAGGAGCGCTGCAGTTTGTGAATATGGAGAAGATGTGAACATCTGTGGCGAACTGTCTTTTGGGAAATAAGGGGGATGCCCGGAAGCTGATGACCCGGAAGGAAAAGCTAGGCCAGAGAACAGCGGTTCGCTGGTCTGGCAGCCGCTCTTAAGGCTAGTCTCCAGATTCCCCAGTGATCATTGACAACTCGCGGTTATTGGCTCGGGAGGATAGCACAGGGGCAATGTACTCGCCTTGGAAGCAGGACAACACGGAGCGCCACAGGTTCGATTCCCAGATCCGTGCTTAGAAACCTCTTGGTATTAAGCGCGTTATAAATAACCTATCATATCATATCCAAATCTGCTCAGTGGTCGATCATGGATCAGGTTGATTCAGGATATTTCACGTTTGGATTGTTCCCGGACAGTCAGCCCCTGCTAGCCTTACAGGCCCACATTGGGATTGCGTCTGCTGTCTGTTCCTGCTGCATGCTTGTACATTAATTGGTGCCAAATATTGCAGGAAAGTGGCTTTCGGAGTACCTTGCTTGCCTTTGCTCAGGGTGCGGTTGCCCCTTTCTGATCATGAAATCTCTGCCGAATGTGCCCTTCATGCAGACCTTGCACCCCCACATAGTGCTCTCTCGCTGAATTGTAATTCAATTGAAAATGATAAATGTGGCACTGTCGATGCAGGCAGAAGCGTGCTTACAAGTGTGCAGGACAGAGAACGCAGCAACTGCTAGCTTGACTGCAGGCAGGTCTTCCAGTCATTATATTTCATGGATACACGGGGGGTGGGGGGGTCACAGCTTCCTCTGGCAGCACCCGCCAGCCAGTTGAGTTTCCATCCCTGAGTGCACTCTGCAGGCTCATCAGTAGAGGCTATATTCAAGTTCCCACCTCAACACAAGAGGCGTGGTTCCTCGTTGAGCTGGACACATCACTCCAGTCGACGTTTCACCAATGAGTGGACGTAATGCTGCATTCACAAGGACTGGGCACAACACCTCACATGAGTGGCAACAATTCTCCAGGTGAGGTCTCGCTACTACTGGGGCTCTGAAACGGTGTCACGCCCGTCCCCTCTGCTATTTGTACATTGTGTAATGCGGCACACCGCTGATATTCCTCCTCCCATTGTTATGGAACCAATCAGACGCATGAGAATTAAGGTGATCAGACTTCATCAGGTGTCACCTGGGACACGATGACGGCCCACATCAAAGGAATTCTGAGAGCTTCTGATTGGGTACACAGCATGTTAACCAATCGACCCAAAGGACCAGATGACAATGGTTTGCAAATCAAAAGCCCTTAACCGCGTAAGTGCCAAGGACGAGTATGCTCGTCCTTTTTCCATAGACTTGCATGATAGCCTGGCAGTTCTGGGTTTCCATATTGTCATAAAACCTGGTTCTAACCTTACGCGAGCTGTACATCTAGGAAAGCAGGACTGTGGCAATGACTGTGGCATGGGACAGCTGTTTTGACTTCCAGTGATGGCAAGTGTTAGGTAGGCTTCACTTCTGGTGGTGGAAAGAGTTGGCTTCATAGGCACACACAGAGGCATTGCTACGGGGGGGCTTAGGCGGCTATAGCCCCAGGTCTTTCGGTTGTAGCCCCGGATAGAATCTCAGGGTCTACAACCAAAAGGCCAGCTAGTCCTGAGTCCAGACAATCCCGACATTAGTGTAGCCCCGGATCTTTTCCAGACCTAGCAACACACGAGTGGGGGAACTCACCTGTGAACATTAGAAATGTGTCCGAACCAATCGGCTAATCCCCAACCACGGCAAGGAGGGTGTAGACCAGCCTGCGGCATGACATTGAAAGAAGACCCTCGCACCCTGGACGGGAACTAATCACTGCACTAGTGCTGCTGGACCCGTGGAAAGCATATGTTAGGGAGGATCAGCTGGCCCTGCTGGCATGATGGCTGGCCTGTATCTGGATTGCCGGAACAGCCTTGTTTGGCTCGGTGCTGTCCTCGTGCTCCAGAGCCCGTGCATCTGACGTCACATGACTGTGTCCAGCATTACAGAGGTGATGTGTGGGGTGCAGCAAGGGTCCTGCTTTCCCCTCTAGCTGCCCTACAAGCCGCATGGGTGTAGCACAAGACAAATAGTTGCAACGTCTAGGCATGCCGGCATGCGTGGATACATAGATAGACTGGAGGCCTGGTAACCGCAGAGTGCCACAGGAACACTTGATCGCAAAATGGGTCCACGGTAAGTATTTTCTCAACTACATGTTAAATGGACATTATTTAGGGGCCTTTACAATGAAAATCCATAATTTATAGATATAGCGTCATGCCTCTGAATTACATGTTTTGAAAATAAATAATACTATATGTACAGGATGTCATTGACGTACAGGTGCTGCGATGGGACGCTAAACTCAACTGTCGGAATAATTGGCAGTTTACATACTCAATAAACCCTGCCGGGTGCCCCCACCCTGGCCCCTGCAGACGCTCGCCTTCAATACTTGGGTTCAATTTTGATGGGTTTAAGGTTGGGTTGGTACCTTAACTGACCTATTTCGGGACTTGGAAGACTTTTTAAGCGTCCCAGGCAGGAGCACTTTCCCGTGATACATTTGTAATTGTTTTCCCTGGGAACCCAGCTTTCGCCGCTCCGCTCTGGTGCTCCCCAGTAATACTCCATCACAGGCCTGCTTTAGCAGGGCACTGGAGCCCGAGCCCAGCTGCGTATCTCGGGGATTTATTGGCTGCAGCAGGTGATCTCGTGACGTACCACTGGGCCCGACGCCGGGATTGCAGGCAGGTCATTCCCCTCGTGGCGCATCTTGATGAGAAAACCATCGAGTGCCACGGTCTCGGAGTCTCGCGGTGGCGAGGCGCGAGAGTTGAACCTTCGCCTTCTCGAAGCGCCCGTGCACGGGCCCTCGTGACTGACAGCGCGCGCCTCATGGTCTGTGCCCGAGATGTTGGCCTCTCGCCCCAGACGGCTGCACAAAGTCCTTTGGCAGCAAATGATGCATCATTGCAGATGTCAGTTTGTATTAGACGGCAGGCCCGTCACATTAGGCTCAGGCCCCGAGCTGGCAGTTCCTATATCCCGGTGTGACTTGATCCGGCCTGCCGACCTCACATCAGCAGGCATGGAGCCTTCAGAGCAGGCAAGCAAGCGGCTGGACTGAGGCATTGGTGTACGGCCGACAAGGACGCGTCCACTTGTCCAACCATTAAGACTCGGGCCTGGAATGTAGGTAGCCTGGAAGCAAGGTACATTGCAGCACCTGGGACAAGAGACCCCTTACATTCATGCAGTCCCTATGTCTAGCAGTGTCTTTATATAGGTCTCTCTGTGTCTATAGCTTTGTCTGCCTTTTTTCTTATAGCTTTGTCTGTTTATCATCGCCTGCCTATTCATTGCTGCAGGTCTACTTTTATGTCAAACTCTATCTACAGGCCTATCTCTCAGTCTGGATATGAGGATCTACATTTCCTTTTCTGCAAGGCCCACTCCACATTTTTCACAGATGTGGCATTGCTGTGCTTTCCAGATCTCTCTATCCGTACCGCCTATTCCAAAATCCTTGAGCTGGGTAGGGGTCCTCTTTTCTCTTCCACCCACCCTGTGCCTGTACCAGACTCGGTACCACCCAGTTTCTCACCCTCGGCGTCACTTGCGTCAAGACCAGCCAGCCACTTGAATGGCGCCAACCTTCCTTTAGACCAGACCTCATTGCCTTCCACAACAACCCTCCATTCCTCACAGCAGTGATCTTTTTTGCACCCAAAAACGTACTTTCCAGACACTTGAGACCAATTCTAGGATCAGGACCAAGTCTCCCACTGCCCAGTCCTGCGACTTCACTCTGTTGGCCTCCTCAAAAAACATGTTATACTGTCTCTGACTTTCCTGTATCATCCTCATTATTGCCTCATTACTGCCTCCCGTTCCACCAAAACAGCCCCCGCCATCCCCATCCAACCACTACTACTCCTGCCCCCTTCAGTCTGAGCAGGTCAGCAGTCACTTGTTGCTTCATTCTAGCAATTCATCTGACTTGGAAGATGGACCTTTCCTTGATACTGAGGGCATGAACCAATGCATAAAAATCTTTGCTTACTGCATTACGCAAGGCTTGGACCAATACAGAGTGCAATTGGTGCATGGACTTTAGAACAGCGGATGAGCCTGTATTGTGGAGATTTTGCTGTCTCTGATGTCAGTTGAAGCCTTCAAAGGCAAAATATCCACCTCACTGGTCGCATACTCAATTTAATGTTGTGTAGGGTGTGTGTGTCTGTGTTGTTTCTGTACAGCTGTTCCTTGCGTGACTGATGAAGCTAGGCCACGTCTGTGTGTGTCGGCACTCACTGAGCTGCCCAGTTGCTGTTGACCATTTGAGGCAGAGCTTTAGGGCGCTAAAATCACGACTACTACCATAACTAACATCAATACTATTAATTATCACATCAATTGTGTTACTAGTACCAAAAGTACTGCATCATCTTCTATTTTGAGTAGTACTACTAATGCTAGTTTTGATAGCTGTGCTGCAAGCTATACTACAGCTACTAGTATAAATACTACTAGGATTAATGCTAATACTAGTAAGGGTCGTACTACATTATTTGGGCATATTACTACCAGAAGTCCTACTTCAGCTACTGGTACTGTTACTAGCACTATTGTTATGGCTAATGGTAGTACGGTTACTACCACGAGTGCTCGTACTACTACTAATGCCTGTACTACTTCCTATGGTGCAGCTACTGGTGTGTGTATACGAGTGCGGTGGTCGCCGCACTATAGTTGAGACGAGTAGCATGATCCATAGGAAACACAAAAACTGAATTGCTATTAACTTTTGACTTTTAGGATGGATTTGGCTGATATTTTCCAAACAAAAGGTTTGTCACTGGCCCTCCTACCCCCAGTTTGGACATTTTGTAAAGATTCATTAAAAAATGAAAAAGTTATTAAGAAAGCAAATAAACGCTGTTTTCAAAATTTCTGCACAACACAGGGCAAAAACCACTTGACAGAATTGGACCAAATAAGAAACAACTTGGTCATGAAGCGTTGACTCGATTTCCGGGAGGGGTGTGGGGTTATTCCATCGAGTAGGTTTTAAAATATGTGACGGGGAAGGGGGTGCCCCCTTCTCCCAAAATTATAGCTACATTCTTTCCATGGTACTTTGCAGCAGCGGATTTTCAGAATTGAAAAAGCCAGCATTTTGTTTGTTGCTCGATGCAAGCGAACATTTATGTGATAATGCAAAAACAAAAAGTGAAAAAAAAGCTATTTGGAGGTTGTGGTGGTCGGAAAAAGGAGTCAGACACTTTGATGACATTTTTGTGTTCTTTATTAAACACAGAGGGCGTTCAACCTACCAGCGCCTTGAGATCATACCAATGGTACATAAGGCGCTATGTAAATGCAAAGTAACATAACATAACTAAAGCAATAAGGCCTAGCTCCCCCTATGGCTAAAGGGAGTACCCTACCGATCTAAAGAATCTAAAGGTGCTCGCCAGATGTCAGGAAATCCAAAGTAATTCTGTCCTCTGTCCAAGCCTAACCCTCTCTGACCCTACCACTAAATATATCTAAAGAAAAATAGGACAAGCAAATGTCTTTTCCTCCCTTGGTCTTCTCTGTATTCAAGTTTCTTCTTATACTATCTATTTCTTAGTATAGTCCATTATGATAGTCTTTCTTATTATGTCTGCAAGACAACCTTTAGTTCTTGACCTTTCTACGGTCCTCTCTTTGTAGTAGTTTTCACTACAATCCTTTCTCCTCTTCTTGGTGTCACATATACGTCCTTCACACTCTTTCTGTTGGTTTAGGGTGATTACATCGAATCTATTTGGTCATAGGAGAATTGGTCAAATTACTTTTTTTGACAGGTTGATTTTGCTGCATATATATGCGGGGGGAGACACCCCCATACCCCTCCAAATAACCACCCTACAATCATTATTTCCCTCAATTCACCCCCACATATATATATGCAGCCAAATTCTTCAAAAATCGGTCACAAATTCTCATGCAGATAAATAGGCTGCGAAGTAATCCGCCAATCCCTTTATGTTTATGCTTTTGCAAAGTATATTTACTTGTTTATACTTTTAGGCTTTCTTTGTCAATTATACTCTCTCTGGGACTTAGCGTTCTTCTATATTTTTTTTAAAATTTCATTTCATTTAGTTTATACAAACTTTTTGAAGAGAATTCTTTATCCCTCCTCCTTTAGTGTGTCGGAGGGCCTAGAGAAAACAACTTTTAGCAGAATTTCGATACATAGTAACAGCAGAACCTTTGCCAGACCAAGTCTCTTGACTGTCCTATGGTTCCCAATGATTCCCTCTTGTTCAATCAACCAGCTTTGTTTCCACCATGCCGGCATCAGAAGAATAGTTTGGCGCAAGTTCGCACTTCTTCGTCTCCGACACACTGGTATTAGTTTCGGTATGATTTCCATTCCTTTCTTATTGGGTTTTTAACAGAATCTCCAAGGATTGTAGAAAGTTTGTCAACCCATATATGTCTTTTTCACGCGGACTGTGGAATTTTCGCCATAAATCTTCGCCACAGAGGGTATAGTATTGTTGTACCAGGTTTCCCAAATGCACAGATCTCAAGTCTTTCAAGCTTTCACAGTATAGGGTTAGATGCTTGAGAGTCTCTTGCCGTTTACTGCAGAAGCGACAGCTTAAGATCGCTGTTATTTTTCGTGCCCTTATCGCTTGACTCACCCTGGTGTTAAAGAGATTTAGTCGGAATTTCATGTAGATAGCTCGATGTCTTGCATTAGCTGACTTCATCACGTATTGCGGCGGTTTCCTTCGATCTTTAGCCTCAGTTGCTGCATCTTCCATGAGCTTGTGACGATTCCGATCATCAATCGTTGTACACCAGTCGAGCTCCCATAACTTTCTTTTAACATAGTTTGGGTTATTTTTCAGTGTGTCTTGGTCTGTACCCAGGAGTGTTAGTTGATTGCCGCATCCAATGGCCCATTTACACAAGAGGGCTTCTTGGTTGCCCTGCAGTGCATCTTGTAGGATCTTAAACTACGGAGTGCAGTTTGTTAGGATAGTTTTCCTGTACATGGATAACATATTCCATAACACTCGGGCCTGCATGGATATTAGATTGAGTTCATATCGCACGCAAGCACTCGAGATTCCCTTTTGTAGGTGTAGTACTCTCCTCCAGTACTGATTTTCTAATTCTGGCCACAGCGTTGCTGATACTCCTAAGGCACTTTCAGCACCATAGATCAATGTTGGTGTCACTTTTTGATTATAGTGGGCTAGCACAGGCAACAAGGAAAATTTTCCGAACTTTTTGTTTATGATTGCTCCTTGACATGCGAGTTGTTTACATTTTTGTTTGGCGTTTTCGACCCATGGTGCATCAGTTATATTACTGTTGATCCAAGTTCCTAGGTACTTTGCCTTATTTACACATTTCAGATTTTTATTAGGTAACCTCCATTTTGGGGCACATTTCGTGTTTCTGTTATTGGTTCGAGAGAGATCTTGCAGTATTATTATTTCGGACTTGGCAGGATTGATTTTTAGTTTGTTTTTTCTTACATATCCTTCAAGAGTGGATAGCTTTCGTGTTAGGCCAATGGGCGTTAAATCTAACAATGCAATGTCATCCGCATAGAGCATCCAGTTTACAATCATCCCATTGATTTTCGGTGGGAAGGAATTTACAGCTTCTAAATCTTCTCCAATGTCTGACAGAAATAGGCCAAACAGCGTGGCTGCTAGGGGACAGCCTTGTTTCACGCCTTGATTTGTTCTTATTGACTTACTTAATGTTCTGCAGGCGTCTAGTCTGACCTTAATTTCTGTATCTGTGTGTAGCTTTTTTATGGGTTGGAGCAGGTTGTCCGGGCATTTCCATTTCGTTAGCTTGTTCCAGAGCATCTCTCGGTCGATGGTATCAAAGGCACTGGACAAATCGACAAATGCCACGTAGATCTTCTTATTTTGACAGATTGCTTCCATCTTTATGAAATTTAGAATTGTCAAATTTAGTCCGCAACCAACCCCCTTCACAAATCCGGATTGGCGTGGATCATGTCTTTTGGAGTCCTGGATCCATTTTAACAGTTGGATTTGGAGCTGAGTCGCAAACATTTTTCCCACCACATCTAGCAATGCTATTGGTCGATAGTTCTTCTGGGTTTGTGCGGTCTCCCTTTTTGAAGATCGGTACAACAGTAGCACTTCGCCAGGACGATGGAATCATCCGGTTCTGTAGGATCGATGTAAACAATGAGTGGCATAAGTCTGCCCAGAGTTCCGGATGTTGTTTTAAGAGATGATTTGTTAAGCCATCTGGCCCAGGAGCTCTTGATGTACTCACATTTTTGATATTACAATATATGTCTTCTCTCTTTATTTCAATTGACCACTCAGACTCTGATGTTAATGATGCAATTCCCTTGACGATGTCATTATAGAAGATTTCTGTATAATGTTTTACCCATGTTTCTTCCGATATTATGGATTTTATGATTGCTCCTTGGGGACTTGAGATGTTATTCAAGTATGCCCAGAAATCGCTTGTATTTCGGTTAGCAAGCGTTGTCATCATGCTTTCTGCGTCTCTTTGAAGCATTATGTGTTTATGGCTGATTAGCCAATTCTTATACATTTGTTTCAATTGTTTTATTTTACTTTTGCTATTTAGATCAGTTTTATTCTTTAGCAATCTTAGTTCTTTGTTCAATTTTTTTCCCTCAGATTAAGCTCAGCATCCCATACATGACGTTGTGAGAAATTAGATCTACTTTTGTAAGTTTTCTTCTCTCGATAAGTTTCCAAGAGAGTAGTATATTCGATTTTATCCTTGTCTTGTTTTGTTTCTAGTGAT
Organism: Ambystoma mexicanum; assembly: GCF_040938575.1. Lineage (NCBI taxonomy): Eukaryota > Metazoa > Chordata > Amphibia > Caudata > Ambystomatidae > Ambystoma > Ambystoma mexicanum. Next base: position 1,079,446,496 of record NC_090925.1, read on the forward strand.
GTCTGCAGTGAAATTATTTGGGTTGCATTCAGTCGCAGTCTGTTGCGTCCTGGCCCCACTTCAAGAGCATTTTTGACTGCGTCTATTGTTCTGCCACATTGTTGTAATTTCACATCCAGCTTAACCAGGCTGTGGTCACTAGATTTCATTTAGATGATTTCCAGCCGTTTTACTTCACTTCTTAACTTCTCATTTACGAACATGTAATCGATTGTTGAGCTTTGCTCATTTCTTCGCCAAGTTGGATGGGCGGGAATATCTCCTATGGTCTGTCCGTTTAGCATCTGTAAATTCCATGCGTTCATTTCTAGCATCCAGAGTGTTGCCGCGTGTCCATCTTTGGTTTTTGTCTCAACATGGTCATTATGGATTTTATCTTGGAAGCAATTTATGTTGAGATCACCACATATTAAGATATATACATCTTTTTCATGTCTTTTAATTTTGCAGATGAGTTCCGAAATTGTTTCAATGAAGTTTTCCAGTTGTATGGCAACGTGTTGCCAGTAGATGTTTACTAGTATTAACACGGTCTCCTCTTTAACATATGTCGCCGGGAGTTTGATTTTACATACTTGTACGTACGTTGATACGTTAGTTGATGATAAGATTCGTATACCACTTTTGATTTTGGCAAGGATCACCATCCCGGACATGGGGCGTCCTTTGGTCCCTTTAATCGCTGGATTAAACGCGATCTCAAATCCTTCTGCAATTGGTGCTTCTAGTAGCCAAGTCTCTTGCAGGCAAAGTAAATCTACATCCTGCACCTCCTTGGGTATGTTTCCAAATAAATGCGTATGCCCTTGCGTGTTCCATGAGGCTACGCATATGTTACCAGGATCCTTAAGGTTTAAACATTAGCTGTTTTTAGTGATGTTGATCGTTTTAGAGACCCAGGTCCAATCAAGATTCTCATTTTGTATGTTGATGTTCTTCTGTGTTTCATTGTCTAGGTTCACATCTATTACTACAGAGCAATCATTGATCTGATTTTTCATTTCGTCATTATTTGTTCTCATGGCAGAGACAAATTTGCTCTCTGGGTTGCCTTTTTCGGCTTGTTGTACTGGCCCACAATTAGATCTTGTTTCGAATTTTGGAGATAATTTTGAATCTCTCGATAGTCCTTTCTCTTTTGGGTTCCAGATTTCATTTATATCGAATCCCAATGAGTTCAAGATCATGCCCACATTTAGTATTGAATCACGGATAATTTTGGAGCTTATGTGTAGTACCACACAGTCATTGATTTTTTCCCTTTCGAATTCCACCACTTGGATGTCTTCGGAAAACACAGTTCTTAGTTGTGGGATGTGGTGTAATAAGTTCATCACATTTTTCCTATTTAGCAGGAGTCCATCTCTTTCTCTTACTATTCGCTCAAGTCGCAAAAGATATTTCCCTGTTTTTTTGTTGTTTCTATCTTGACGACCTTGATAGTCATAGTTATTGCTGGTATCCGTGTTACTTTTAGAATGATAATGCCTGGTCTCTGACAGTGGCTGAAGGTGATCGCATGATCTCCTTGATTGTAAGGAAAGATCTTTAGTCAACTTCTGCAAATAAAGTTCAGATTTTTCCGAGTGCAGAGCTCCGCATCTTCCTTCCAGCTTTGGTAGGGCTTTGGGTAAGCCAACATCCATTAAGGCCATTTTTGCCTCTAGTGCTCCGAATTCTTGCTTGTATTTCCACAAATTCGTATTACGAGAACTAGGCTTCGTGACAAATTGATCCCGTTTCATAGAGGTCAGAGTTAATATTCTTTTAGCTTCAAGTGTAATTAATTTTTTGGATGTATCTCCTGATGAAGGTGGTGAATCGTCGTCAGGTTTCGATGGATCTGAAGTCGCACTTCTTTGCAGATTTACGAGTTTCTCACTTGGAAGACAACTTAAATTGTGGTTATTTCCAGTTCCAGAAAGAATTGATGGCTTATTTGGAATAGTCTTTTTTGCAGATGTTGTGACTTCGTCCAGTGGAGCAGTGAGGTCGATGTTAATTAGGACCACAGTAGATGCTTCGTTCAGTGCTAGATCAGGAGTCTCGATTAGGCTGCCTTTGTCTCTTTCACATTCATCATACGTCGAGAAATGTAAAAGATCTTCAGTAGAGCTCTCGACGAGCATTGGCTCATCATTTAGTGCCTCGATGTTATCCATATGGTTGACATTTACCGGAGCTGTTTGGTTGGCGGTATTAGCCTTTACCAATGGTCCTGCCGCTTGCTTGGATGATGTTGTAAAGCTAAAGCTTTTAATATTCCTTAGAAATGAACGCACGCTTGCTCTAGTTCGCGTTTTCCTTTTCTTCATATTTTTCGTTTGTTTCCCATCTTTTGGTTCCACTGTTTTAAGATTTTTGTCAGGCTCTGTTTTTTTTGGTTCGAAAATTGCGAACACATCTTTTGAAGTAGCCTTTGCTTTCTTCAACATAGCATCCTCTACCTCGTTCTCTTTACAGTTTTCCAGATTATGATTGTCTTTATACTTGGAAACCAAGTTAAATTCAGATTGATCTGCATGTAATACAGATTCAATCTCCACACTTTTGTTCAAGTTGGTCGCTGATCCACCACTTCCAGATGACAGCGGCGTTACAGCATCCGCACGTCTAGGATGAATCACAATTGATCGAGGTAAATTCTGCTTTTCTTTTTCTCCAACACTTGCATAGGTTCCATTTATTAAGGTAAATTTCTCATTAGTTTGGTCGGCATTGTTGTTGCTAGTTGAACCAGTTAGTTGTTTCAGTTTTTGTTTACATTTGGTCGGTCTGTCATTCATACAATCTTCTCCGTTGCTTAGTTCTTGTAGGTTCGTCTTAGCAACATTTCCCGTCCTCAGGAGTGCAGGTTGCGCATTCGAGTCGGTTAGATTGGTAACCGATGTCATTTTCGCACTGACTTCCAGGAGCTCTCTGTTCTCATTTAGTTCCATCTCCGTTGATGTGGAGTTCAGCTTCTGTTGCTTTTGCAGAGCGATCGCTTCTCTGGCTACTTCTGCAAATAGTCGTTTGTTGAGAGCACTGTTTGTGGTGTGTTCCAATATAATTTTCACATTTGTTTCAGCTCTTAAATGATCATCTTGCCATATTTGTTTTGAAATTTTCAGATCTTGCTCTACATTGATCATTTTTGTGTTCAACATAGCTAAAAGTGTGGTTTGGTCCTTTAAATTCTCATTCAATTGTTCGTATAGTTTCATATATGGCACCATGGATATGGTGTGTGCGGACATTATAAGTGTATTCAATTCTCTAGAGATTTCTTTAGATAGGCATTCTGCTATGTTTTGTATTTTAGAGTTTGATTTGTTGTTATGTGTCAACCTTAATCTGGTGATTTTTGACATTTCTTTCCGACGCTTCTTTTTCTTTGTGCTTAGATCTCGTATATGGGGGTCAGCGGAGAGCGGCACAAAGTATGACTCAAATCCAAGACAATCCAGGCCCGCTGATTCTCGCACCTCGGCATGTCTTTTTTGCGATGCAAACAGCTGGTCTCTGTGATCATCATCTAAAGAATCAAGTCTTTTCCTTTTAGCCATAGGTTTGAGCCACGGATTCTGTTTTTCCTGGGATTCTTGGATTTCGGGTTGTAAATTTAAGCTATCTTTCATGTTTTCCGCTTGGAGCCCCATTTGGGGCTCATGCTCGTGTTCTTGTTCTTTGTGCAGTTCCCTAGAATGTGCTTCCGCTCTGTTTTTAGCAGTATACTTGCTTCTCAGACTGGTATTTATTTGGATAAGATCTTTGTCCACAGTAGCAATTGAGCTACGTCGATTTGGGCTTCTGGTAATGCTGACTAGTTGGTCAGATAGGCAGGCTGAGTTGGACCACACAGCGTTGTTTTGTAAGCCAGTTGAGCCAGCCGCTGGCAATTCACTTGTGGAGTTAGATAAATTGTCGCTGGTGCACCATTCGATTTGAATTTGGGCACGACGAGTTGATGTAATAGAGTCTTTACGGCTGCTTTCAATATCCTCGTCAAGCGATCGATCAAAGCTCTCTTCACTTTCATTCTCCTCAGACCTAACTTTACAGTCGCCTAAGGCGTGGTCCATTGACAGAGGAGCCGTGATAGGTTGGCTTTCACAGGCTCCAATTTTATTATAAGCTGTCGGGATCTGATGAACTTGTGTATCACTAGGGATATCTTTGTTTTCTACATTTGTCAGTGGCAAGATCAATAACAACCTTTGGGAATACTTCAGACATGACAAGGCGCTTGTTTGCTCTCTCATGGTTTATATCATGAGTTGTATCAATTATGCCATTCGATGTATGTGTTGTTAAAAATGTTTGCGATGTAGAGTGGGTAAAGGGAGTAGAAGGGGCTGTAGCCATTGCAAGTAAGGGAGAGCTGCTTGTTCGACAATCAAAAAAAGTTTCAGTTAGTTGAAGGAATAGAAACACAGGTCCTTTTACGGGACCTGCTACAGCTTACCGGCGGGGCCACTCGCGTTTCAATAGGCGTGCTTCCAGAGGCACCGGTAGCCAGAAAGCGACGCTGCTGTCTCGTGAGCGGGTGTACTCTTCTGCCATCGCCAGGAAATAACGCAGCCGCTTCGGTCAGGAGAAGACCCGAGGGACCTGGCTCATTCATTCGACCTCCAGGAAGCACTCCGTCGATGTTCGTTTAAATTAAACTTTGGTTTGGAGTGAAAGTGAGTCTGCCCGGCACCTCCGTGCACCCCTGGCAACACTGACAACACTCAGCTCCACTCTGCGTCGCTCCGCGACAGAGCAGGGTATCTGGAAGATAGAAATGAACTTCCTTGCACAACGATGCCAATAACCTGCAAAACAGCGAGTCCAACACTAACAACACTCAGCTTCACTCCGCCGTTCTTCTATATTCTTCAATGGTGAACCTTACCTTTCCTTTCTTGTAACATATTTATGGCCTTTCCTTCTCACATGGTTCAACTTTGCACATATGGGGTTCTTGCCCTTCTTCCCAGGGTTTCCATTCCCAGTCTCTCTTATCACTTGTTGTTCACTTCCCTTCTTATTTGGGCTCTTCCACAATATCTTGATCTTGGTACTGGGACGAGTTTCTCTTTTCATATACTCCCTGTCTTTCTTTCCCGGATTATTTACGATGTGTTGTCTTCGATTTTAACAGTTCCAACCATTCTGATTTCTGGTTGTGGTTTTGTTATTAAGAATGTGTAGAGTTGTTTCACGTAAATAATGATTCCCCAGTGGCCTCCCGCTCTTCCCTCTTCCCCCAGTACCTCATGTGATATGTGGAATGGTTGCAGGGCTCGGCTCTCGCTCGGGTACTGTTTCTCACTCTCTTCCTTCTTCTTCTTAGGACTCCTATTCTCCGCTCAGCATCGGACGTCTACTGGCTACATATGCTGTTGCTCGGAAGGCGTTCAGACTTCCCGTTGCGGTAGTGTCAGCAATGTTCTTTGTGAATCCTGCCCACGACTCTGCATGTGTGGCCGCACTAGTACCAATTACCTTCTGCTTCTCTTCCGGTTTATACCACTTTCATTGTGGTGTTTCGCAATCCGCTGCGCTGCTTCTTCAAAACTCGGGGCCATCCCACTGTACGTTGACTCCGCATCCGTACGGTGTGTTGAGGTCAGGGAGCTTCCCCTGCGTATCAGGCTCTCCTCTCCTCATCATCCTCTGACTCATCGCAGTTAAATACACCTATTCAATTAAAGGGATATTTTCCTTATTTTATTCAGATGCGTTTCTTCCTGCATTGCCTTTAGCTAAACATGAAGCCTCCATAATATTCTCTATGGAAGAAAGTCTCATATACGAGGCTATGGTAGTTCCTTCAGGGTGTTTCTCACAGGAACGGGAGTCCTTGTCCCCAAAGGGGAGTCGCTCCTGGTGAGGACCCACTTGCCTCGACCCCTAGAGAGGGTCTTGCGGAGCAGGCTCACCTCTCTAGCCTCAGAGGGGGAGTCTAGGGGAGAAGGGACGAATATCTTCAATACGTCACAAGGTGGAAAAAGGATGAAATCGCATCAGGCTAGAGGTGGGGAGGGGGAGAGAGGACATCCTATGATGTTGGGGGATGGGGGTGGTCTGGGGTGCCAGTCATGGCTCGAACGTTTTCACATTTCTGCAGTAATATCACGATAATTAACGCAGTAATTACAGGGTAAAAAATGTGTCACAGGTTAAAACCAAGCGTTATCGCAGTAATTACAGCACGATTACCATGATAAATACTGCAGTAATCATCAGGGGAATGGAAACTGAGGAACACAAAATAAAATGGGGACATCTGTTGTGATCAAATCCATGAGGTAGGGGGAATGGGTCGTTTTATAGTGGCCCTGGCTAGTAGACCCCCAAAGAAACCTAGTGCTCCAACTTGTGCAGCAGCCACAACTGAAGACGAGGACGAGTGGGCTTGAAAGAAAACCTGTGTATTAAAATATACAGTGGGCACGGCCAAACGCGGTGCTCACTGGTCAGGGCCAAAGGCCATTGCTAATAGGCCCCATTGAAACGTAGAGGTGCAACATGTACAGTGGCCAGGGCTCAATGCCATGGCTAGTGGCTCTTAAATAATGGTGGTAGAAGTAACAACAGCAGACTGAGGCAGTGCTTGCTATTTTATTGCAGGAGGTAGTATTGCAAAATAATTTCTATTGCTGCTTCATCACTCCAGTGCCACATGGCTGTCATGTGGGGTGACATCACAGCAGTGGATGAGGGTTTTCCCAATTCACTCCTTTCTACTTTTCTTGCATGTGAAAACCATACACACTGAGGATTAAACCGCAGAACAATCTACAAAATTCATGTAGCATCTGTCCGAAACCTGTCAATGTTCTGACGCCTTCTCCCCCGGGATCTTCCACTCAGGTGGCCAGGGAAGGGCCATTGCTTATAGATCCCAGCCCTAGGGGTGGACAAGCGAGGGAGGATCACCTGAGTGGAAGGTCACGGGGGATCTGTAGGAGAATACCCAAGGGCGAGACATGGTATCCCCACCCCACAATTATGCACCAACCCACTCCCCCTCAGCCTTAATGGGATATTTTCAACCACACCACATCTCCCCGTTCCCATTTCCAACATTTACTGGGATGAGGAAGCGGCAATCTTAGTTTTCTAGAAGTGGCCCAGTGACTGTGTCCCCCCACCTTCCCCTATATCCAAAAGCTGTGGCCAGTGCACAGCACCGGTGCCCAATAGCATTTGTGATCCTGGCTCTTAGATATTGCACCTGACATTGTAGCATGCAGAGGGCCTCCTAGGGGCCCCATAAGGAATGTGTCCTCTCTGAAATCCATACTCCAAACTCTTCTCAGGAATTATTCTCAGCGACTGTTTAATAGATTCCCGCTCCTTCATGCCTCCTCTGCCCGCCCCTGGGGTGTTCGCCCACACCCATCCAGAATCACTTTGTTGCACACGGTCCCCAGACAGGGCTATAAGCCCAGACACGGTTGCTTACATATGTCTAGTCACACGTGCCTTATCGAAAGGGCATCCCTACTAAGGTCAAGCATCACTACAGCCATATCAGATGAACCCTCTAGGTTGCTCACCAGGCCCTCAACTAACCTCCACGCACTAACGTTCTCAACTTCCGTGCTCAACCACACTTTACGCAGGCCACCTAAGCGGCTATCCCTCCCGAAGACGTTAAACAAAAACATCCCAGACCCCTGCAACCAACTTACGGACAACAGCCACGACCAGTGCATCTGTGCCTCATGGGCACATGAGACTCCCCTGTGGGCCCACTTGCCTCTCAACACAGAGTCCCCAGGTAGCGACCTGCATGCAAAGCCCAGTCTGCATCCATTAACGCAAACGGTGAACAGAAAAGCTCCCTTGCATGTTACCTCTATCCCCCAATACCCTAACCCACCCGCTTCTCTTTCAGGTCCAGCTGAGCACCTGCAGTCCATTCAAAGGACAGCAGTAAAATAAGGAATCGTACAAAAATGACGACCTGGGAATTGCGATGGCCGAAAATGCCGACTTTTTTTTTTTTACCACCCTAACACCACATATATATGTGAGGGGGTTAAGAGTATAATATTAATATAGGGGGGACACGTGGGGTCTCCCCCCCGCATATATATATATGTGGTGTAAAGGGTTAAAAAAAAGGTAATATTTTCGGCCGTCGCAATAATCACATAGATCTGTAAAATAATGCTGCATTACACTGACACGAGTGCATTTCTCTGGGGTAAAGTGGGGAAAGGTGCATTACTAGATTATTTTGCCTTCTGGCGGGGGAGGTCTGTGGAAGGGGATTCTCCCCAGTCTTACATTTCACTCCATGGCTTTCTTTTGGAGGAAATGACAATGAAAGTTCAAAAGGTCACCAACTACTTTAAATGAAAACATTTAGCGCACGTGGGAGGGGTTCCATTTGCCTTCTGTGTACCCCAGGATCTTTGTATGTGGGTCTATTTCTGCACTGAGATTCCACTTGGAACCGTGGGCCTCGTGAGAATGGCCTTCATTCTCTTTGGTGCGTTAGAAGGTAGAATTTCCGATGTCGGGGCCTAGTAGAATGGGTGTGTAAAGGCTGCTTTCTTATAAGTGGCTAACCTGAAGTCACTGGTCATAGGCCTGCAGGCCACCACAGTTTAACACATTCAATCTTTGTGAAGTGTTGGACCTCTCCAGCTGCTCCAGAGGTGCCTTGTAGCGAACTTTTGTTATGGAAATGTACTAAAAAATGTGTTTCCATTGGCAGCAGAGTATTGTCAGAAGGGTTATGGGGTCTGCGCTGATCTGAAGGGGTTCCTTATATCCTTAAGTTTAATGTCATTCTAAAATATAGTTGGAGCATGCAACCTTTTCTGCAGACAGGATTCTGGCATATTGTAACTCTGGGTGGCTTGTTTGTTGGGATGCTGAAGTGTCCTTTGATGAACAGCAGCTTTTCTCAAGGTTCCTCTTGGCGGGGCTGGGGGTACCGGGATCCAAGGAATTCCGGCCTTCACGTTCCACAGAGCTGTTTCAGCGCCAAGGGGTGGGGGGGGGCCTTGGCTCCCTAGGTACAAAGTGGGAGAATTCTTCCGGCATCCTAAGACTCCTATCCTTATTGGACGATGGATGGAAAACATTACCTAGAGACGAGCTAGAATGTGCTTATGGTCCCTGCCTGAGTTTTGAGTATAAATAACATGGCGTGCATGACGTTGGGAGGAAGATGTTGCCGTTACAACAGGAGGGCCATGGGTGGCAGGCCCGCATTAGCAGCAGCTCACCAAGATTACCAACGCCGGGGTGGACTGCTTACACAGAGCGCATCAGCTGACCCCCAACGTATCCCTCACACCGTGTGATATTGAAGGACTTCCCAAGTTCCTTCGTGCTGTGCTGTGGAGTCGGAAGCTCCACCTACACCGGGATCCTAGAACAGCCTGTAGCGCCTAGAAGACTTGGTTGAGTGTGCCCGGTTCTTTGCATAGAAGGGGTTCTTAGGGAAGTGTGAACAATTACAGGACACTTACCCCCTGTTAGCATTGGCAGGGGTTAACCACAACAGAGCCCCCCCTCCCAACCAAAAGAAAAGAAACAGTGATAGGCACTGCCTTTTATCTGACTGCTTAAGGAGAGCATTCACTGGACGCTGACGACGCCTGGGGCTGGTGTGAGCTTTTCACCATGGAACGAACTAGTGACTGAAACGGCTTTCGGGCCCCCACACTCTGCAGAGCCCTGAGTGAACCCAGCCTGTGGGCTTGCCCTTCTGGTGAGATTTCTCCTCCCTTCCAGACACTGGACGTTTTTTTTTTTTAATTTGGTATGTATTAATGTGATTAACGTTCCTTTCCCATAAGCAGCCATTTTGATTGTAATCTCCTTGACTGCACTGGAACATTCGAGGATATTTGTCATGGGTCTATTTTTGTTTTTCTCCTCTGGTCTCTTTCTGCTAAATAGATAATAATATTGGATATTTTTAGAACTTGGTTTAGAGAGAAATGTTTTGTTGTTGCTGGGTTTGCTTTTTTATCATTTGAACGGGTTCCACCTCTTATGGCTTTCCTGCGCATGCGTGCCCTTCGACCTCCATCCCAAAGGAAAGACCAGGGATATTGTTTGGGTTTGTTGGATTGGCTCATCAGGAAGCCTCTTCCTGAAAAGGGGAGGTGTGTTTCAACAAGTCTGGGACATTAAGACTTTAGTGCTATGCCTGAACATCAACCAACATTGCAGATCGGCCATGCAAAGCCTTCATGCCGCACACGTTGAGCGAGGGATGCATTTCTGCTCTTCTCACAGAGCGTAAGTTGACAGCGACTCAGCAAGTCAGGGGTGGCCTATTAGAAAAGGCAGTGGACCCGGTGCAAAGGGAATTGCTTCATGGTGGTCTTTGGACCCAACTTACACTCTGGTGGAAGGAAGGGGTAGGCTCCTGCAGTCAGAGTGTGAGTGGGCATCTGATTGCAGTGGGCACTACTATTAACCATCTTAGTTCTTATGATAATTAATCATACTTAATACCCAGCGGGGCATGGTTTTGGCCTCCCAGCCAATGGGTTCAAATAGTAAAGCCCCTGCGCTAAAGCTCTTCCGAGTTGGAGACTGCCATCTTTTCCTGTCGTGTGTGTGGTAAGTGCTCCCGTGTGCTGCCGCGTCCCCATATCCCACCCCATTTCTGCTTCCCACTCACCTCCACCCCACCACTTACCTCTCTTTGCCTTGTGCCTTGCCGGCGGCAGATACAGTAGTGTTCCCGGCGTGTCTCTGACTCGTGAACGGCCGCCATGGAAAGGTAGAAGGGACTATATGTAGTTCCCCTTCTCCCCAATCGATGGCAACCATCTTTCTTTGTAGTTTTTTCTAAAGTTGAGTAACGGTTTACACGCCGCTTCTCAACTTGAGAAAAATACAACATGCCAGGGTACTAATGGCAATATAACCCGAGCAGTGGTGGGGAGCATTACTGGTCTGGTAATGGCCCCCTTGATCGCGTAATATTGCTTAAATAATACGGCACTGGAGATATGGCCCAAAACAGCCCCACATTCGAATTTGAACTAAATTCACTTATCGATAGCAAGCAGATTCTGCTTTATGTTAGAAGGGCTATCCAGAAACTTAACAGGAAATTTGGCAGTAATGGAGGGGCCAGTGGCAAAAGCTAATCGTTGGAGATCCAAGAGGTTATGAGCAACCCTTTATGGTGGAAGGATTTGGTGGCACGGAAATTGCATTAAGCTTGTTCCCGGGGTGCCTATTTAATGCCTAAAGAGTACCTCATCACTTAATCTGATGACTGGGTCCAGAAACCATTGCATTACTCATTCATTTTCACTCTTGAAATCCGGATTAGGGAACTCATCAGATCATAACTCTATCCAAAAACTCACCTCCCATATCACTATGCTTACTCTGTACTCTACACCAACACACAATTATAGTGCAGCTACACCCCTCGATCAATTTCGGCCCAACTGCTCACATATGAAAATTTCCCCATGAACACTGCATCATTCTTATAAAATGCAGCTACATCCCGTGACAAACCGGCCTAGCTGCACACATAAGTGTCCTACACAGGCCTAATGCAGCCAGAACCCAATCTTGGTCTCCACCCGCCAGACTGCACACTTTCAACTGATATCGATACCACCACACCTAATGCTAGGATACAGCTACCATCAGGCCGTCACATCGGCTGCACACAACTGGTGCAGCCAAGCACCCGATGACACCTTACTCTCTCAACTGACCCGGAATGCGGTCCCCAAGGGCGTGAAACCTACCAGCGCTTTGAGGTCATACCAATGATGTATGGAGCACTATATAAATGGCAAATAACATTATGCCTCTACGCTCTCCTTTGGTGACCCAAATGCATATTTGTACTTTAATCCCACCAACCTCACCATGCACCCTGTACATTATTTTGCGGGCAGGCTGCACAAAATATATATGATGACTGCAATGCCTCTGCCTCATGTTATTGCGAGCTATTTTATTGCAAATATTTTTGATAGTGGCCCTGCCGCCAATGCTCCAGGGTCTTTAATTAACTCCCATTCTGAGAGCTGTTCTAATGGCGTGTAACATGGGCACCAATACATTCACGAATACCGCAGGCACTACGGGGACGCTCATCTCCCGCTCAGGTACAGTACATAAATTGCAGTAATAAGGCAACTGTGGACTCCAGAAACCGCCCCCTTCTAATTAAACCCGTAGCCCCAGCCAGCATTATGTATCTGGGTGGTTACAGGGGAACAGGCAGATACATTTGTAATTCTCTCTCAACCTGTTCCTTCAGTGCCACAGGCTAGACTGGCGGTTGGGCCTCGAATGTTCTGTTTTTAGGAATGCACGCACTTGTGTAACGGTTTCTTCTGCTCTTGTCGTTATTGTCCTTGGCAGGTTCCTGTGCTGCGACCGATGGATTTGATGGTGGAGGCCGCGCCGAGAAGAGTGTTCTCCAATGCGCATACATATCACATTAATTCAATATCCGTCAACAGCGACTATGAGACTTATATGTCGGCCGATGACCTGCGGATAAACCTCTGGAACCTGGAGATAACCAACCGGAGTTTCAGTATCCTTTTATTGGCCGGGAGTTCTCTCGGGTGGACGCCCACTCCTCCTGGTCCCATCTTGGGGTCCAAAGCACTCACCCGGTTCTACTAAGATGCAAAAGTAGACTGGTTTATAGACAGCGGTCAAGTCCTAAAAATTAAAGTGGGGGGACTCAACCATCGCAATGGGATGTGACGTCACCAGTAATTAGCATATCAAAGGTAAATATGCAGATTTCATTAAATTGCCTTTGCACAACCACCCAAATTACACAGAACGAATGGCATTTGCCTTTCATAAAATCAACACACACAAAACCGAGAGAATGTTTTCTTCTAATTGTGTTTTTGCAAACGTCAAAAGGTGTGCATGTTTTAAACTCCAAGAACCAATAGAAATGTTTTCCCTGGAACTTGCAGTACCAAAATTGGACATTTCACCTTTAGTTGTTTGCTATTTTTCATCAAGTTATATGGTGCACTGGTGAAGTATCCGACCTGCAAACACGACGACTGTGGTTCGATCGCTGAGGTTGGCTTTAGTTCAGTAATTCATAGAGGACATTCAATGTGTCTCATTTTAGCTGGGGGGGGGGGGACTAAGTCCACCCTCAGCGTGTACCCTCGACATGAGTACTGTCTATAGACATATCAGAAGGATGCATGGAGGGCCGAAACTAAAAGGTTGGTTGGTCAATGGCAGAGCCAGTCAAGCCCCAGGCTGGGACTGACTGAATGACTGACAGCTCCTTCCCCTCTCATAGACACTGATTGACCAGCTGTGAATCCTCCACATTCCCCAATGGGCCCCTGAGATCTACTGGGAGGTGGAAACGCACAGCAAGGTAAAATGACACAAGGAATCGTGCATTAATTGGAAGCAATTACCATGCTCATTTCTCTTATTGTAAAATGCAAAGGGCGTGAGCTGCAGACTAGTGGGAAAATTGGCAGCGACCAGTTCTTCTTTGAGCCGTCAGATTGCTGGTGCCAAACAGAAGCCTGAGGGAGGCAGCCCAGCCTGGCAGCATGGCAGGCCTCTCTGCTGGGCACCAGCATTGACAAGGTGTTGAAATGTGCCTGCACAGCTTGGGGGTGGGGGCAGTGGGGGGTTGGGGAGGGGAGTGAAAAGAAGTAAGAGGGGGTCTTTCTGGAGATTCAGAAGACAGATGCCATAGAGGGTGCGGGGGAGGGTGAAATCAGAAGGGAGGAAATGTTAATGCTGTGGCATAATTCTCTTTGCAGGCTGTAGACGCGTGCCAAGATGCTACATACAAGGACAGATGGAGCGAAGGCACTACCTGTTAACCCCATACGCGCCAGATACTTTTTAAAAAAAAGCTGTTAAGATATTTCTCGGTGTAGTTGGCATCGCATTGTCTAAACCTGCTGCTGGCGGTGCGAGGATTGCAATTGCAATCTGTCAGCGCTGCTTCCAGCCAAACTGGCAGCCCCGCGCATTCGTCTCGTATTTCTTCTGTCTTGTGTGAAATGATGCTTTTGTTTTCAGAGCATTGTGTCTTTTTATTTGTGGATGTCATCAAAATAGCTTTATGTTTCATCGGTGGGCACCTTCATTTGTTTGTATAAAAGGTTTGTGTTTCTTTCCCACTACCATCTCCCGTTTCATGTTTGGACAACGTGTTCCAATCCGTCTCCATCCACCCCGCCTGGGTCCCATTATACCGGGTCTGACTGGGACAAGAAATAGGCCTGGTCACCCAAAAATAAGTGGCCCACCCCTCGCCTCACGACCCTTGGCCTCTGATGACATCACCGGAAGTGATGTCTTTTGACCCCACTCCAAAGTGACATCCCGGGAAGCGATGAAACACGACCTTTCACCCCTTGACAAAACAGGAAGTGGCATCAAATTGCAATATTCCTAAGTACACTACGAAAAATATGGTTATGATTTCACAAATGTGATCTACAATTCATACAAGAATGGATCACCATATGTATCATTACTATCTGTGTGTATAGATCCACATTGTCAAATTACTGTGAATCCAAGCAGACGTCCAAGGCCCAATGATAATATGTTACTGTATAGCACTTACGCTCTTTCTTTATAGAACAAATATACATACAATATCACCCAACCTGTGTTGGTACTCATTTATCGACCCAAGAAGGATGAAAGGCTTTTTGAAGAAAAAAAAGTGAAAAAATGTTTTTTTTTTCACTTTGTTTTTCTCAAAACCGGCCCAGGTGTGGCCAGAAACTGGCCCCGACTCACCAGGGACGATTTTGGCCCGGCATCGGGCCGAAAGGTCGAGGGGCCAATCCGGCGCTGCCATTATATTATGCTCACCACCCTCTGGCCGGTTTCCTGGGACCTCTACAATAGGTGTTGTTGTTACCCCTTGTGTTATTGCTATTTGGATGGAACAAGGTTTTGACGATCAGGACCTAGCAGGCGGCAGATGTGAGCCCCCACAGATCTCCCTTAAAGTCCCATCATTTCTGCCCCCGCCCCATGTCAGAGCACAACGCCACCACCTTTCCTTGGACATCGTCCATTGGTCCTTCTCTTTGGTTGTCTCCGCCTATGTGCATGTCTTTTTACCCAAGCTGCAATGGTAGAGCAAGACTTCCTTTGTGTTCCGCCATAGAAGTCAACTAATTCTGGTCTGCTGTCGTTCCTTTTATGAACACCAAAACATAACCTCTCCACAGAACAAAGCCTACCCAAAGTACCACAACTGCTTGCCCAATTGAGCACAAGCTCTTGACCAATGAACACAAACTCTTGCCCAACCTCTTGGCCAACAGAAACCAACGTTTTGCCAAATGGATCACAATCTCTTCCCCAATGGAAGACAGCCTCTTGTTCAACAGAACAAAATCCACCCAAAATAACACGACCTCTTTCCCATCAGAACACAAGCTCTTGGTCAAAAGAACATAACCACTCACCCAATGATACACAATCTCTTGCCCAACGAGCATAAACTCTTGCCAAATGGCAAACAACCTCGTGTCCAATGGAACACAACCTCTCACCCAAAGTAAAGCAACCCCATGTTCAAAATAACGCAACCCAACAGAAACCAACTTCTCTCTAAATGGACCATAATCTTTTGACCAACAGAACAGAACAGAACCTCTCCTCCAACCGAACACTACCTCGCACACAACATCACACAACCAGTTGCCCAACAGAGTACACTTTCTTGTCCAGTGGAACACAACCTTTTGCCCAAGAGATCACACCCCTTGCCCCAATGTGGCACGTCCTCTGGCTGAGCAGGGCATTACTGCTTTCCCAACAGAAACCAACTTCTTCGGCAAATGGAGCACAACCTGGTCCGCACAGAACACAACCTGGTCTCGACAGAACACAACCTCGTCCCCGCGGAACATTACTTCATCCCCACGGATCACAACCTCTTGCACAATGGAACACAACTTCTCACCAAATGGGACACTTCTTTACCAACAGAACACGGCTTCTCTCTGACTGGGTGACGCAGGCCTCCACAGGGTTGTGTGGCCATGCTTTCCTCTTCCCCTACTGCTTGCCCTGCCAGTGACACCGGCCGCTGAAACCAAAGACCCTCATAGGAGGTCACTGGTCCTTCTGGATGCCCACATAAACATGTCCCGTGATGCCAGGCCTAATACACATTGCATGAACTTAGATAAGCAAATTCTACTTTCTTCGGCCTGCTTGGCCTGCCAGTGACACCGGCTGGTGAAACCAAGGACCCTCATAGGAGGTCACTGGTCCTTCCGCAGGCCCACATAAACAGGCCCCATGATGCCAGGGCTACTATATCTTGCATGAACTTAGATAAGCACATTGTACTTTCTTTGACCGTGTTGCATACGAGCCCTGGTACCTCCATTAGAATAAACATTTCTAGTTGCTGGTATCTCTCGCTATATCTGCATACCAACTAACAGTGGAATGTAAGCGCTTTAAGCATCGCCGTTTAATGCCATATGGGGGTCCTCTAATTCAAACCCCATAAGTAACCCTTTGTCTGTTACGCTCCCGCTCACTTAAACCAGGAGCTTTCATGTACGTTTCATATTGCCGTGCAATGCCTTTTCCTCTCAAGGGACTCATCACAGTGGGGACATTCATGTAAGGGAATCATGTTTTTAGAGCTTGATGCCAGATGTCTCTCTTCTAAGCACTGTAACAGCTGGTGTTACTATTGAGCAATGCATTGATACTCAATGTATTGACCCTGGAAGGGTGAAGGACTAAGTCAGCCCTGGCAGAATTCACACTTGCAAGCCCTTCATTTGTGAGATAGCCACCTGGATGCTCGCTCACACCCCCCATGACATTCTAGCTTGGCACTTAAATGATGTGCGTTAATATGGCCAACACAATTCTAGACATCAGACGAAACTCCGAAGGAAGACAGTTTGCATTGGTCCTGCCTGGTTCCAAGTCTGTGACTTAAAAAATAAACGCAGGTCTATACAGCAGGTGCTCGGTGCACTGAGCTATCCTTACGGAATACTGCTTTACTCTGTTGATTTGAACATAAGGCGTCTTTATTAAACCATGCCAAAAACAATATGCAGATAAACAAACAGGTGTGTCGCGTCAAACCCAATCCCTGCAGACAAAGGAACGATATGAAAGAGCGCGGTGCAGCGAAGCACACACGGCTTTAGGGCAGGGCCTGGCGGAGAATTGGAAAACTCGTACACAAGCCGTAAAACCAGCCACTGCATTCATTAACGGCACGGCCACCCGCAGGTCATTATTGCTATTTATAAGCTGTAAAAAGAGACAAGCGGTTTTATAAATGCTTTTAGCAGCCCAGAGCCCAGTTGCCGTGGCAACGGTGCTTTCTTGGCAACTATTTCCCTCGGAATTGTGGTCCCAGGGAGCCAGTAGAGTGCAACAATCTAGGCTTCGCCCGATTTTCTTCACAATGAAACCAAAAACAGGGCCTGGCTTTTCTGTGTCTTTCCATCGAATAGGAATAGGTGGCACCCGTAGAGGTCAGTGGCCAAGACAAAGCAGAGGCCCGTCCGTCCTTAAAGACCATGATCTGATGCGCAGCCTGGCCTTTGTTATTCTGCTGCCAGGCCGAGTGACATGTCTCAGCGGATCCATGCGTGCAATGACAGATCACTGGTGCAAATTCCCAGTTGTACGACTCAGCCTTCCAGGGTCACTTTGTCTCTCCCGGGCTCTGAGGGACCCCGTGTGGTCTGCATTACCTTACAGGCCAACTGACCCGTGCAGTGATGGCGTGATGTGCTAGTGGCACCTGGTGCTGGGGCAGCCATTTACTGGTTGGCTACTTGAATTAGGCGGGAGGTTAAGCTTTCTGCGTGGAACGCTAGTAACCGCACTTAACGGTGAGCTCTGGCTCTTACTTTAATAAAAATTGTTTTATTGGGCTCAGAGTCTTTCTCCAATTTTGTGAAGTGCTGTTTATTTAATGTGTATTTATTTTTACATTTGTTAAAAACACAAAACCCAAGGGCATCAAGGCGTGGCCAATAATATTGACAATACACCTTGCATCTGACCTCCCTTGCAAGAGGAACACCAAATTATACCATCACACTTGATGTGGGTGATGGTTTCATTCTTTGGTTTCCTCAGTGATGGCACCATCCTCTGGTTTCCTGCAAACACTCAAGGTTTGACAGGCTGGGGTCCGAGTTACCTTCTTTGGCATCTTGTTGGAAGTTACATCATTCCGGCAATTGGCAATGGTTCCATACCCCTTGATGAATGACCGGTAGTACCCAGTAAGACTTAGGAAGGCTCTCGTCTGTGTGGTGGGTCTATCCCATTCCTTCAAAGCCTGTAATTTAGCTTCCAGAGTTTGTTTCTTACCTGCACCGATCAGGCGGTCTAGGTAAGTCACTGTGCCCTGCGGTATCTGGCACTTTGTGGCGTTGATAGTCAGATCTGCATTGTGCAGCGCCTGAGGCACTTGTTTCTTGTGGGATAAATGATCCCTCGGTGTGGTGTTGTCATCTAAATAGGTGACACTGACGTTTTCCAGACCAGACAAAACCTGGTTAACCATCCTCTGAAAAGTGGCAGGGGCATTTTTCAATCCAAGGGCATCACAGTGAACTGATAATATCCTTCTGGGATTGAATATGCTGACCTCTCTCTCGCTCTGCCTGTCAAGCCAACCTTCCAGTTCCCTGCCGTGAGGTCAAAGGTACTCATGTACAAGCTTATCAATGAGCTCATCTGCCCGAGGAATGGGGTGAGCATCTGTCTTCGTGACAGAATTGAGGCCCCTGTAGTCCACACAAAAGCAGACTTGAGTCTTCCTATGACTGGCCTTTTTCGGGACCAGTACCACTGGGCTAGCCCAAGAGCTGTGGGGGTAGCTCTATTGCTGTTATGGCCAACCTCTTGGAAACTTCCTCCTTGGTGTCCCTCACTTTAACAGACATCCTGTGAATCTTGCTCTTCACCGGCTTACTGTGTCCAGTTTCACATCATGGGTGCACCAATCTGCATGACCTGGAGTCAGCAAAAACAGACCTGCAAACTGTCCCAGTAAACGGCAACAGTGTGTCACTTGCTGTTCTGACAGGTGTGTTGCAAGGTTGACACCTTCAACTGACCAGTCCGTGACTTCAGTGTGGAGGAGGTCTGGGAGACGATCAGTCTCCTCCTCAGTCTCTCCATCTGTCAATAACGCCATGACCAAATCCTCCGGGCTGTAATGAGGTTTTAGCCGGTTGATGTGAAATACCCTGCACATCTGTTTAGGTCCTTTCACTGTTTTTTTCCAGCACACAGTAAGGCCCACTCCACTTGTCCTGAAGGGCACTGGGTTTCACTGGTTCTATAATCCACACCCACTGGCCTGGAGAAGAAACGGTCACTGTGGCCTTCTCGTCGTGGCAGTTCTTCATCAGCTCCTGGATGGCCTTTAGATTCTTTGTTGACTGTTCCATGTATTTTGTCATTCTAGACGGAAGGCCATACTTCACCACATTTCGCGTGGGGGGATGAGGGGTTACCCTCTTATCCCTCTCTTACTAGACTGAGGGGACCTCGTACATGGTGTCCAAACAGAACCTCAAAGGGGCTAAACCTTACTACGTTCTGTGGCACCTTCCTGGAGGTAAACAGAAGGCATGGCAGGGGAATATCCCATTTTCTCCTCCGGTGGTCTTCCAAGCCACCTATCATGCGTTCCAGGGTCTTGTTGAGCTGCTCTGCATGCCAGTTTGTTTGTGGCTGGAATTATGTAGAGAACTGGTAGGTACCTCCATGCTCTTCCCACACTAATATGAAGTTTGTTCCCCTGTCAGAAATGATTTCCTTGGGGAAACCAACGTGGGAGAATATCCCAACCAGAGCCTTCACAACAACAGGAGCTTTGATACTCCCCAGGGGGACAGCCTCAGGGTACCTTGTGGCGTAGTCTATCACCACCAAGATGTATCTGCTCCCTTAGCTGGTTTGGGATTCAAAGCAACCACAATGTCCATGCCTATTCTCTCAAAAGGCTGGAATTAGGGGGACCTTTATGGCACTGCCTGACTTGACAAAAGCCTCTCAACTGGCTTGAAAATGTCCTTTAAGGAAGATCTCGGAAGAGGCTTGTCACAGAACTTCTCCCAGCTTCTTCAATCAGCTTATGTAATCCTTTACATGAGATTTCTCTTAAACTACGCCGTTTTATTTTCGTTGCATTTCGTTTTTGCATTTCGTTTTTAGCACTGTATGAAGGTCTATTGTGTGTAATGTCATGAAACTACAATTGATTATAAATTGAATTTTAACTTGTGTCATCATTAGTTGGGGCCATTAGATAACGTACCTGCCCAAAATTTAGCATTTTATTAACACAGCTAAGATTTTAGCCTGTTTGTTTCCCTGCATGTGCTGCCTGGGCATCTGAACTACACAATCGAGCAGCCTTGTCGTTCTCTGCTGCCTCATTAGTTTAAACCCGGCGCGAAGGCGCCGGCGCGAAGGGGGCAAGCCGGTCTGTGCCGGTCTCGCCGGACTATAAAGTCCATTGATTCTCCTTCATCTTGAGGTCTCTCTTAAACTACGCCGTTTTATTTTCGTTGCATTTCGTTTTTGCATTTCGTTTTTAGCACTGTATGAAGGTCTATTGTGTGTAATGTCATGAAACTACAATTGATTATAAATTGAATTTTAACTTGTGTCATCATTAGTTGGGGCCATTAGATAACGTACCTGCCCAAAATTTAGCATTTTATTAACACAGCTAAGATTTTAGCCTGTTTGTTTCCCTGCATGTGCTGCCTGGGCATCTGAACTACACAATCCAGCAGCCTTGTAGTTCTCTGCTGCCTCATTAGTTTAAACCCGGCGCGAACGCGCCGGCGCGAAGGGGGCAAGCCGGTCTGTGCCGGTCCGTGGCCGGACGGGTCGGAGTTGGTGGAGCCGGGACTCGTCACACCTGTGTCAGTACCCGGGATTTGGGGAGCCTGGGGCTTAGGTAAGTCAAGATCTGCGCCATGTTGACTACAGGAGTAGCGAGAGAAACAGGTCAACATGAGAGGGATGAAGTTTTAATTGATGAGGTGGAGGGAAATTTGGTCACTGGTTCAGTACGGGAGGATACGGGGAAGTTCTCAGACCTTAATATCGGCCTACTTAACACACGATCGTTAACCAAACATGCTACCAATATTGGGGAGTTGA
Organism: Ambystoma mexicanum; assembly: GCF_040938575.1. Classification (NCBI taxonomy): domain Eukaryota; kingdom Metazoa; phylum Chordata; class Amphibia; order Caudata; family Ambystomatidae; genus Ambystoma; species Ambystoma mexicanum. The sequence goes on from NC_090925.1 coordinate 1,079,467,646, forward strand.
TTACTTCCAACAATTTTGACATTCTCTGTTTAACAGAAACCTGGCTCAAGGACCCAGTAGGTCCCACATGTGAACAGGCTGCACCAGATGGCTACAGTATTTACTTTGAAAACAGACAGCAGGGTAGAGGCGGCGGGGTGGCAATTATTGCCAAAAACAGCCTTAAACTTTTTAAGGTCACTCTAGGACTTAGTGGATGCGAAGCTTTGCACTTTAAGTTAATGCTCTCACCCAATAATTGCTTAAATTTAATTGCTATTTACAGACCACCAGCTTTGGTCTCAGACTTTTCTTCGGAACTTTGTTCATATTTAAACACCCTGAGATCTGATAACGTATCTACAGTTATTATGGGTGACGTAAACTTCTGGCGAGGGAATAAGAAGGATAAGGGAGCTATTGCCCTGGAAAAAGCATTGAATAACCTGGATTTTTCTATTCTCAATATGGATCCAACCACCCCTCAGGGAAACCAGTTAGACTGGCTGTGTGGTTATAATGTACTATTACAAAATTGCAGAACCACTCCTTGTATATGGAGTGACCACTACTTAATATCAGCCAATTTAAGATTACCACTCTATGCACATAAACCCAATCCTCATATTAAAATAGTTAAGAGAAACTTCAATAATCTAAATGCGCTACTTCTTAAGACTTGTATGGATAAAATAGCGGACTCATTTCAGGATCAGGACTCATGTACTAACCTTCTAGATAAATATAATAAGCATCTTACAGAGTTAGTGGAATTAGAGGCACCGCTCATCTCAAAATTAGCTAGGAAAAATAACAACAGCCAAAAATGGTTTAGTCCAGAGCTCAACTCTTTGAAGAAAGAAAAACGCACTTTGGAAAGGAAATGGACTAAAGATAAAACCACAGAGAGTAAAAAGAACTGGAAATTGAAGGATAAGGAATATAGAAATAAGATTAAGGTAGCCAAGGCTGATTTTCTCAATAGTGAAATTGAGCAGGCAGAAAATAAGACAAGCAAGCTCTTCGATATTTTGAAGAGCATGGAAAAGCCGGCCTCTCTCACCCCGCCTTTCATGCCCTCCGAGGAGGATTGTAACAAGGTGTCACAGGCCTTTCAAGCAAAAATAGAAAAAGCAAGACAGAACATTATCAAAGCCAGACTTATCGCTAAACAAGACACTGATCCCCCACTAACGGAGACTCTTGTCAGAGGACAGTTCTTCAAATTTAGCTCCATCTCAGAGGCAGAGATGTTAGAGGTGTTGAACAACATGAAACCAACCACTTGTGCAGAAAATATCCTGCCTCCTAGCATCATTCTCCAACATAAAGCTACCTTTGCGCCCATTCTTCAGAGAATAGTAAACGCCTCATTTAAAGAGGGCACAGTGCCGAGAGACATTAACAAAGTTACTATCACCCCTCTTGTCAAAAAAGCAGGTCTGGATCCTAAAGATCCTGCGAATCTTCGCCCAATAACCAACTCAAACTTTGTTCTCAAGCTATTGGACAAGGTTGCTACACAACAACTGCAATAATTCGTTGAAAACGAGGAGATCCTGCATCGGCAACAATCGGGATTTAAAGCCTCCCATAGTACGGGAACAGCCATGCTGGATCTGCAGAACCAGATGCTTAGCTTAATAGATAAAGGCAAGTTAGGAGTGTTAATGCTTTTAGATTTAAGTGCCGCCTTTGACCTGGTGGATCACCACCTTCTCATCAAGGCACTCAGAGAGAATGTGGGATGTTCAGAAGGAGCCATAGATTGGCTTCTGTCCTTCCTTTTGGACCGTCAAGCCAGAGTCCATTGGGGCAGTAGCTTCTCCGATCCCTGTGATATTTTATTTGGAGTCCCACAAGAGGCCAGCCTGTCCCCAATGCTGTTTAACATATACATGCGCACTCTGTGCAGCTTACTGGTGAAGGAGGGGGTGTCGTTTACAAATTATGCAGACGACACCCAACTCATATTGGAACTGGATGGCAGCCATCATGACGCAGACAGTGAAGTAATAGCCAGGGTCTATAAGATAATTAATGCTTGGATGCAGACAAATTGGATGTGTCTGAACGACTCCAAAACTGAGCTTATGCTGTTTGGATCTAGTCTTCAGCTTGCCAACTTGGGGGCAGAGTATAAGTCATTTAAAATCAAGAACGCCACTATCCAGGTAGTCCAGAAAGTGAAGACCCTGGGAATGATGGTTAACGCAGTGGTAGACTCTCATGCTCAGACTAGCTATCTACAAAAAAACACGGCATATTACTTAAGGCTCATGAAAGCCATTAAGCCTTACCTTAATGAGGGCAACATGGCTACCATAGCCAGAGCCATTATATTATCAAGACTTGACTATGGTAATGCCCTGATGCTAGGGGCTTCCTCTAGGGATGTCTCTAGTTGTCAGGTGATTCAGAATAACGCGGTTAGGCTGGTCAAAAATTTGAGGAAAAGAGACCATGTCACTAAAGATAGAATGGCGTTACACTGGCTAAGAGTAGAGGATCGTATACAATTTAAAGCTCTCTGCCTGGTTCATAAATGCCTTTATGGCTCTGCTCCAGAGTATTTAAAAAAGAGGTTAGTGCTTCACACCCCCAGTAGAAGTCTTCGCTCCGGGGGTAAATGCCTGTTGATCGTTCCCAAGTTCAAGCTGAAATCGGGGTTGGGCAGCTCCTTTTTGGTTCAGGCGCCCAGCTTGTGGAATAGTGTTCCGGAAACACTCAGGTCTGAAACAAACCTTCTTGCTTTCAGGAAGGGTTTGAAAACATATCTCTTCAGATGATGAACCGGGATAAGTTGGATCAGGGACATCTTCAGGGTTCAGCTTTGGACTGGCCTCTTTCTGTGTTCTATGTGTGTCTCTGTTCGTTTAAAGCGCCCTGATGCCCTTGGGCTACCGGCGCTATATAAAAATGAAATGAAATGAAATTTAAGGTGGACGGCCCAAAGCTAAGGAATGAGTTGCAGGCAGCTGCTTTGCCTTGGTTGTAGGTTGAACGATCTTCTGGAATTTCCTATCCAGGCAGCTTGCTGCAGAGCATGCTGTGTTCTGTCTGGGTACCAGTTCTGGAGCAGCCGGGGGGTACTCTGACATCTGTAACTCCCCCTGTCCCCTGGGAGTTGTTTAGTGGAGAGATCTTGCTTCCCTCTTTGGATATCCTGGCCTTCCTTCACTGGCAGAAGATGTAAGGCAGACTGTATCTTCAGCCAGGGTCCAAGGTTGAGTTCTCCTTTCTTACTTCTTGTGAAGTCTTCAGATCATCTGCCAAAAGAGGGGCGTGGCCCACTTTTAAAGGCAAATGGTCCACAGCAATTGTTGTAATCTAAGCCTGCCTTATTGAACCAATCCTGGGATCCCTGCCAACAGTCTTCTGCATGTGTGAAGTCATCACCAGAGTGCTTTGCAACAGAAAAGGTAAAGGGGTGTAAACAGGAACAAGGTGCGCCCCAGAACTAATGTGGCAGAACCTGTCTCTTAACAGAAAGAGCTCTGGGCTCATTCCCATGTGCTACTAAGTCTCACTCATCTTCCTGTCTGTTGTGTTCAAAGAGTCTCTCTGATAATTAGTCCTAGACATGACAGTTCACTGCCATAGATACTGAGAGGCGGGAGCTGGCTTCAGGGTGACACACTTACAAATAAAAGGTTGTTGGGTTTCCTGTCTTCTTTGTGGGCCTGTTTGAAATATCCCCTGTGGATATGATTATCGCTGCCACCAGCTGCAGGATCTAACAAAAGAGCAGGGCATTTCCATGTAGCCTTTGTCAGTTAATCAGGCTGACAATGGCAAGGGGGAGGTATTCGTGGGATAACATTGCGCCCTCCTTGGCTGTCATATTCCAACTAAATATGACAGGGGCAAAGGGTGCCTGTAGGCAGTGTCCAACCCAGAATACACAGGTCTATGCTTTTTTCATGGTGTGAGCATAGGGAAATGTGTGTGGATTAGCCACACACATTTTCCTGAGGTTGGTCTACCAGCACTCCATTTAATTAAAAATGTCAAAAGATCCCAATCGAGCGCACGCCCACAATGTGGATGGTTGAATTCCTAACACCTCACATGCATAAAAATGCACTGTTCAAATAAGTATATATGGCTTGTGGTTTACAGACATTTTAAAGTGAAAAATAAACGGAGCCCTGTTTGCATTGCTTGCTCAGAAGGGTTTCCTGCTTCAATTACTATTGCAGATGTGTTTCAAATATAAAAATCTCTATTCATTTTAATGTTTCCAAAATGTTCATGGCATTCATGTAAATTACCAAGAAACCTCATTGGTGCAATCTGTCCCCTCTTCTTTCTAATAGGTAATTTATTTACAGCATGAGGTTGATTTACTCACCAATTGATTTGTTCATAGACTGAGCGAGAGAGGGATTGATGTACAAACCCTAGAGAAAGGGATTTACAAAAAGCAGACCAGATGCAAACAATACCTTCTGCGACCATGCAGAGTGACCCTCATTGTCCTCATTGTGACCCCATGGCTCAGTTCCTCCTGCAGGTTCACCACAGCTGCACTTGAGTTGGTTCCTTGAGATGATTGGGCCTTTCTAAACTTGGGCTGGTGCTTGCCCCTTAGCCCTACCCTCAACACTCTGAGCATCCCCCTCCAGCCCGAAGGGTGGGGGGAGCCCCATAGTAAATGTTATCCATTTCCAGCTCTGACTAGTGTAGACTTCACAGAATCTAGAGTTATGTTCACCATGCACTCCTGTTCTGGGTAATTCATAAAGTTCTGATTATGTTTTAGTAGCAAAATGATGCTTTTAATAAACTTAAGGTGCAGGGGAGATAACAGTCAACCCTGGCATATGGGTTGTGAAATAAATGCAAAACGAAAATGTATGATCATAAATGGTAACCATCAAGACATAATTTATAGAACGCCCATGAGATAGGTGTGTAAATTGAGGCTCTATTGTTTGTTTATTTAGTAAATTAATCTAATACATGAAATGAGTACACCAAGGTGTTGTATACACCCTGATCAATGAGTTTTAAGTATTCTACTTTAAGAAATGTAAATGATTTGGAAACACCACTATAAAATAAGTAATTATATTTTTTTCTGTAAACTTTCTTTAGATGCGATTGAATGAAAAATTGGATATGCCCCTGAAAGAGATGTTTTTCTCAAAACACGTTGGTCCCTTTGAAAAATAAAACTACATTTTAAGTAAAATTATTTTCTATAAATTATGTTTGATGTTTACCATTTATGATCATAAATTGTTTGTTTGAACAAAAAGAACACATACCTAGAGTATGTACAAAAGTTAACCTTAACTGTTTGGCTCATTCATTGACCTTGTGAAAGTGTGCAAGGGACGGGAGTTCCTCTATTTAGGAACTTATTTCGTACAGTAGACTTCACAGCCAAGTCTGCCGGCAACAGATTTTTGGTGCTAAGGGACTTGCGCTAAACACAAAAACAACAGAATTTAAAGGGCAACTACATGTTACAATGTGAATAACGGGGAGGAAGGATAGTTCGGGGGCAATGCGTTGCAACACAGGTTCAAATCCCGAATCCTGCGCTTAGAAACCACTCGCTGGTATTAAGTGCAATATAAATAAACAATAAAATAAAACAAGATAAATGAGACCGGATGCAGCCTTATGGATTTTAGCAAAAGTCTTAAATTATACTCTTCAAGGAACCTTCTATTTTATAACCTCTGCTTCCCATCATAGAGCGAGTGGATGAGCCATTGTGTTCTGAGTGCTCTGTGGACATAAGACTCATTACGATTTTACCAAGCGCCTGGAACCGAGAAAAAATTGGCATGCATGGTTTATGATAACAAATCTTAAAATAACCCAAAAGACCACATAATGGCCCAGCCACCAGTTCTCTGCACACTGCTTTTTAAGCAGATGTAGCGGAAGGAGAGAGTGATTACTTTTACATGGCAGTGAACACAGAACTACGGGCCCTAGGGTCTGACTGGAGCATACAATTGTCTCCGTCACCAATGAAAAAGTGGCCCACAGTTGTAAAATGCAATCCATTCCTTTTGTGACAGACTGTTTGAGTAGTACCCAAGGGGGGAGTTTTTTGATAAAATGTGATGCAAATTGTGCATTTTAAAGAATATTTAATCAACAACACTGGTCAAAACTACTAGCCTCAAAGTGAAGTAACTCAACAATCTTGCCCACATTGGCTCAAAAAGTGGCCCACTTTGTCCAAATAAACCGACCCACATTACCATTTTGTGCTTTTGGTTCGGGCATTGCTCTATTTCCCTATAGGCCAGACCGAGCCTGGCTCCTAGGATCATACACACACCACTATGCAACACTTGGACTTATCTGTGATTGCTGACTAAGCCAGAAGCAGAACCAAGCAAGAGTTCTTCTGGAGTCATGAAAGCAAATGCCTTCCGGGACCCACTGAAAAGACCACACACGCAATAACATGGTTAATCCACCGAAAAGCCATCATGGATGTGACCTATCATTATTCGGCCATGATATTAACCGAAAAACAAACTGCAAGTCTACAAATCATTTTGCTTAGGTCAGCAAGGTCATTAAACTGGTACACACTTCTATAATCTGATCTCTAAGCATACCACCAAAGGATGTCCATCGGCACGTATCCAATGTGACATTTATTGCTAAATGCCCTTATCCATCTTCATAAAGCGCCAAAAGGAAATTAACCACATCTAGCAAAAAAAACAATAAGGGATGCAGGTCTCTCCCCTGGCAACAATCATTCCTTCTTGCCCAAGTCAATCTATAATTGGGTTGCCATTCCCCAGGTGCAAGGACCACTAATGAGATAAAAAAAAAATACCTTTGTCCGCTTTCACGGCATACTTTTCTAGGCCCGTTCGGAGGACTATGAAGATGCTCGCTTATGTTTACCCCCAGGCTATTGATGCCTCTGGACCATCAGGGGGCGCTAGGAGCAGTAACAGTGTGTCCCACATGGTGCACAGAAGGGCTTTCTGCCCTCGCTGCATGCTCTGATTGAAGTGTGACATCCAAAGACTCCCATGTCCATTGCCCAACAGCCGGTGTGCCCAGGCCAGATTGATGAAAGCAATCAGGCGCATTGATCCGTCTCGCTCCGCGTCCCTTTGTGATTGACACCGCCCCCTTTCAACCTTCAAGCCGCCACTGATCCCACTATCGTAATATTTACGGCTGAGCCAGGCAGCTTGCTTCCAAATCTTCAATTTATGCTACACTCAATTGAATAAGACTCCTGAGATCACAGAATGCACCTGCTCGAGAGGGATTTATTTTCCCCCACTCAGCAATTTTCTTTCGCTGAAGATTGACACTATGTCAAATGATTGCTCTGTAGGAAACTGAGTTTGAAAAGGAACCTGACAGCATCGTGCTGACCAGGATCATCTCAAACTATTTCGATGATAAGGCAAGTGACACAAATCTGGTTGCTAGACAAAGGGAATGATCCATATGTGACCTATAGGTCGAAGTTTGGAATCCCAGCAGGGCTGACATATCCTCCCAGTGTTCTCATCAAATAAGAACTATTGAGGTAAGTAATCTTAGTCATGCATAAAATTCCACTACGAAGAAGTAATTTAGTTAGCAGTGGGCCACAAAAAAGAAATTCGCAATACATATTTTGTTAATAAAAATCAGCTTAAAACAGTCGCTCGAAATTGGTTGATCTTTTACCAGCCACAAGTCACTTGTTACATATGTAGTGAAAAAATTGCCACTTTTTTAAAATCAGTTTAAGGAGAGGCTCTTGTAAAACCGGATCCCTGTTCCCTTTGTAGTTTCGCGAGTACACAGAATAATGGCACCAGGAAAGATGACGCTCTGTGCCCTCGGTGCAGCCTGCCAAAGAAGCCTTTGTCATGGAAAACCTCTGATACCTCTCCTAAAGCCTAGTGGGGGAGGATGCAAGAAACAGCCAGATCCCAAAAAAGAAAGAACAAAAAGCAAGGCGGAAGTTTTGTTATGCTACATCGTGTTCCTTAGTTTATTGCATGCTCCGTTCCCTGGAGGCTTTTTGGCGCTATCGGAGTATAACTGGCCCTATTGCAGGCGCAGAGATGCAAGCAGTCTAAGGAAAGCGCCATGTTATTAGCTGCTTTTGGCTAAAGGGAAGGAGAAGAATTTGGCAGGCCTTATGCCATGATCTGCAAGGATTAAGTGCACTGGAACGCCGGCCGGGCTGGGACAGAGTCGAATATCAGGCCGAGGTTGAACTGAAGGATGAACAAAATAAAGTGGGAGTGCGGATTAGAAGAGAAGGACAAGGCTTGGAATTATTAGAGGGGAAATGGAGAGAAAAAAGACAAACAAGGCTTCACAAAGCATGTCATTGTGTTCCTAATGCAAGATTTGCTGTGATGAGCTCAGAGATTGTGAGAAATTCGACCATCCGCATGGGAGAGTGCATTCGCTTGGGCTTTTTTGATTTTTTAATAATGAAAATAAATGATGGGAGACCAACCTCTGAGAAATTTGTGCGGCAATTCCGCACCCATTTTACCTGCTTCCCACACAAAACGCATAGTCACGTGTACTCGGGGAAGACCCAGCCTAAAGGCGCCGTCTTCCCCCGTCATATTCAGCTGGAACACAGGCACATCAAAGCATCTCAAGAAGAGGGAAGGCACACTTTCCTCCAGTCATGGGCAGCCTAATTTAAATATCAAAGGCTCCATTGATCTGCTTTCCCTTTGTCTAATCCGGCTGATGGTAGTGTAAACAAATAAGATAATTGAGGCAAGTCTGAAGGGGCTTTGTTGCATGATAGGCTACAGAAAAGGTGTGGCTAACTCCCCTTTGGTATTTAATGTGTCAACTTGAAGCTAGTTCCCCACTCTCTGTATGAAAGGCAGTGAATAGCCTGTCTAGGTCTAGCAGTTACGGCGGGTGTCCTTTCAGAGGGGGATGTATGTGATTTGGGGGTGACAAGAAGTCTGCTCTCGCCACATACTTCAAGGGAACCCTGCACTTTAATCAAGAGTCACAGAGGGCTCAGTTAACCTGAGAGACAATTTGATCTACAACACACAGGAAGATGGTTGGGACTTAGGTATATGTTGTCACCCCTTGTCTCTCCTGTTGCATAGCACTCTGGTCCCGACCTCATGCATAACAGAAGATTGTTGGTGGGGACCCAGGAATGGTTCATTAAGGTGGGCTCAGCCTGCACCAATCACTGGTGCCCAATGGCTTTAAGAGAAGGCTAAGAGAAGGCTAAACCCCTCACTTGTCAGATCATCAGACGACTTTGAAAGAAGCAAGAAGGACTCATTTGGACCCGGACTGAAGGTACAGTATGCCTTTCATCTTCCGCCAGTGAAAGAAGCCCAGGAGTTCCAAGAGGTAAGGAAGATCCCTCCTCTAAACATCTCCCAGGAAACAAAGGGTAATACCGGACTCAGAGGACCCATCCAGCAGCTCCAAAACCAGTACCCAGCCAGCACCCAGCATGCCCTGCTAGGTTCTGCCAGCAAGCTTCCTAGGTGGAAAGTTCTGGAGAGTCTCTGGACAAAGGACGAGGCCGTTGCCTGCAATCATTTAGCTGAGCTTTGGGGTGTCCGCCTTGAAAGGATATGAGGCCTGCGAAGAAGCTAGGACGAGTGCCACACAAGCATCGTCCAGTGTCCATCTTTTAAGGACATTTTCGAAACAGCTGAGTCCTCGAACCGCATCCGGCTGCACTGCTGACTGTTGTCACGCCACAGTCCCCAGAGCAGTCCAGGCCGCCTTAACCAGCATTCCAGATCCACCAACCAGCACATAGATGATGATTCTTGGCCCCCAGATGCCATGCCGGACAGCCCGCAGACTTCTGTGCAGCCTCGCTTGTCGAACTGCCTGCCACCTAGTACCCGCAGCTGTCTCTCGCCCCTAACTCTTTCTCAAGGGCTATGAAGTGCTCTGGAAATGCCTGACACTGTCGAGCACCAAGAACTTCTTCAGCGCCTAGTACATTGTGTTTCTGCCCCTCTGGTCTTTCTCCGAAAGGTCCCTACAGACAGTTACGATCCCTTGGTGCTGGAACCGAATAACCTTGAACAGTAAGACTGATTACTTTACCAGTATCCAGAGTGCATTCCTTTCCTTCGTGAAACTGCCTGTCCTCTGTGTTCCTTTACAGGGTGGTCATATTTGTAGTGTGCTAGAACTGTCTTTTGTAGTAATAATAAAGTACATATGTGTATCCCAGAAAATCGATAGGGTTAGTCATTTAATTGGCTAAACAGCATCATATTCTCAGCCATGACGTCATCAGCTCTTGCACGGTCTCAGTCAGTCTACTTGCTCCATCGGCTACAAACGTATCTCTTCATTGACGTCATCAGGATCGGGTCTAAATGGCTGTCTTAGTGAATAACATTTCTCACACCTGCGGTACATTGTAGATGGGGAGGAGGGGGCCAGAAATGATGTGTGCACCTTTCATTTCTGTGACGTGGAGACGAGGGGGGGTCCGGTGCAAAGAGGGCCACATACATATTTCCCTCTTCAATGGCATTGTGCAGAATGGTTTTACCACCCTAGATCAGCAGAATTATAATCTGGGGGAACCCATCAGGTTACTGTATGTGGTAAATATACTTATCACATGCAGGATTCCTGGTGCATTTACAGTCAACCCCATAATGACCAGCTAGGTATGGACTACCATGGTACAGCAGGCATACTTGCCCAGGAGTTACTTACCCAGAAAGTCCCTTGGTCTGTTTTAATGTTTTCTTTTTAAGAAGAATAGGTGATGGACTGCCTGTCTATGAGCTCCTACTATAAAGAGAGCCCTCTAAGCTTGCAATTTGCTGAAGTAGCATGGTCTCCTCTTCCGGGACTGTATCACCAGCTCCCTGAGTGGAGACCAGCACATCCCTCTCCCCTTTGGATAAGCCTTTAAAGACATAACAGTGACTGAATACTTACTGAGACTACAGAGCCCATCCTAGTTACTGGTGGAGGCATCGTTCATAGGCAATGAGCCTTCCCAATTAGGAAGCACTTTGTTGACTTACATGGGCAAGAAGGGTGGTCCCCAGGCACCCTCATTGAAGTGTTGTCTGTTAGAAGCCACTTCAAGCTTGGTGAACCTGCAATGTATTCTCCTCTGTGCAGAGACCTGGCATGGTCCTGGTGTCATTGTAGTGTCTGGGGGATCTTCATTACTCTAGCCCTTGCCTAGTAGACACTAACAACTTCCCAGATGGTCCATGATGATCTATTTACAACTACTATTGTTTGAGCAGATTGCAGGAGCAAAATAATGTTGATTTTGCATTTTAAACCACTTTTTGATATTTTGTAAGACGAATTAAGCTTAACTATTTGTATGTCTTTTGATTATCCGTAGTTTTGCTAACATTTTATGTCATAATTGTCTGATTAAATGGGCCCATATATTTCGGTAATAACCTGCTAAGACGCTATTTATTTATTGAGATTGCACTTATGTACTATTATGTAATGGTTGGCCATATGGCTTCTACAGAGTACAGCCTGAGAGTACAGCCTTGTTACCAAATTGTGAACCTTTCTCATAAAACCCTTCTTTGGCATTACATTTACAGTTGTATATGCTGGGGCACAAGGGAGCTTATGGAGTATCACCTCTTTACCATCATTGCCCAAAACACATTCAGCCTCTCATACACTGGGTGCTCCCTTCAGGATAACAATCCCCAAAGATCTGAGCTGAGCCCACACAATCAGATCAGCACTCAGCAGCCGTGTACCTCCTACCTGCACCCATGCACAACACAGGTTTCACATCTGCCTTTCCCGCTATCCCACTAACTAACTCCCTCTTTTCTTTATGGAGCCACCTAAAAGGCCACGTACAAATACCGAAAGGATGCTATTCAAGACCACTTTACTTACTTACAGGTCAACTCCCAGTCTCCCAGTCTGACAGTCATTCTCTTGCCTACTAATTCTATGTGTCAGTCTTTCTGTATCCACTCCATATTGCACCTTGAGTAAAGAGTAGATTTGAGTTTGGGCCCAGAAGCTCTGCCATGCAATACCTGAACCCCCCTGGAACTTTTGTTTATTACCTGCTTTAGTCCAATAAAATGTATTATCCCTTCCAAAGAATGTATTTTTTTACTCCGGGCAAAAATGGGATGGAAACCTTTCAGAAAGCTACCGCGAAGCAATGCACTATGGACACAATGCTATGTTGAACCCTTGACTTAAACTGTGCCAGACATTGTGGACATTAAGCCTGCCAACATGGAAGAGTTGACCGAAGTGATCACTGCAGCCGAGTTCCACCCGCACCATTGCAACACCTTTGCGTACAGCAGCAGCAAGGGGACAATACGGCTCTGCGACATGCGATCCTCCGCCCTCTGCGACAGACACTCCAAATGTGAGTACCCAATAAAACGTATCTTTACATACGAAATGCATCATGTGTTTTGGCTGGTGGTTTTGGAGCTACGTCTAACGGTTTGCGCGTGACAGTACGCAGTTTTTTTCTGCGCCTTTGCACTGCGTGCTCTGTGTAGCACCGCCTCACAAGATATCGGCAGCCGAAGCCTCCAGGAGAGTGAGGGGTGGGGCTCTTGTCCCTTGTGCTTTTTACATTTGTGGGTCTCCAGGTTCATGAGAAACACCACATCCCTGCCTGGTGTAGGTAGGTGGACATCAGTGATGCAGTCAGGGCAGTTTCTAGCCAACTTGGTGCCCAGGGCGAAACATCAGAATGCGCGCCCCTCCCCACCCCACCCCCGACTGGCACACGCCACTCCCAAACTACAACCCTGTTGTGTGACAAAACAAACCCCTCCTCAATATCAATAAATAATTGCTATATAAATGAAGCTGGTTTCATTACATTGTAATTCAAGTACTTTACAGAAGTATTCTAATGTGAAAATACAGCTGTTGCTGCACAAGTAAATGTTTTTTCTGTCACCTGCTCTTAGGAAAGGCCTTGCCTGAATGCAGTTTCAAACTGTCTGTACTGGCACACTGTGGTTGAACAGCCTTTCTGGGTCTGAGAGCTCACTCACTGATCTGGCCCTGTGTTGCAGGTGTTCTGTTCGTACCACCTCACTTGTATTTCGCAAGGGGCAATTCTAGACTAACCATATTAATTATTTTCTGATAGTAGGTTATCATTCCAAGGTGGACAGTCTGGTACACTCTTATTGTACTGTTTCAAAATAGCTCTCTGAGAGTGGGAAAGGGGACAAATAGCACCAATGAGGATTCCTGTATGCTTTGCATTAAATCACAGAGCATTTCAGGACTATAACAGTGATGAGAGATCTATACATTTGATAAACAAGTCTGTGATAAAAGGATTAAATGTGTGAATCTCTAAATTCATAACTGATGCATGGCTTGGTGCTTATATCACGGTTCACAATATTCACCCTAACATTAAAATGTTTGTAACCATGAACCATACACGCTCATTTGGACAGTTTACATTTTTGGATGAGAGTATAAAATGACTGCAACATCAGCAACTCAAATGGGGTACAAGGGCTCTTTTGCTTCGTGTTTTTGAAGACTTTTAGAAGAAGGGCTGGGTCTCAGTATGGGCATGCCCAATCCCAATACAGGAACATCTTTAGGGAATTATATATACAGATAGGCCAGGATACCGCACAACAGAGACCCAATAAACAATGCAAAGAAAGGCTACATATAAAGGATTGTACCTCTTTCTAACTTTAGCCTGACCAGTAATAAGCTAATGAAGCGTTTTAAACAAAACCGGCTTCTGATGCATGGTAAAGGGTCCACAGTTCCTCAGCCATTATGATGTCATCAATGATATTCGTGATGTCATCTTTGATGTCCTGGATGTTAGTGTTAGCAATGCACGGTGGTGGCACGAGTTATGGTTGCTTAGCTTACCATAACTGGTGAATTTCAGGGATTTTTGATTTTACTTGTAACCATAATGTCCCCTTAACAAAGTTTTTTTTACTGAATTGCATAGGTTTTTAGTAGTGCAACTTAACCATAACGTCCCTTTAACAAAGTTTTTTTATTACTGAATATATATATATATATATATATATAGTTTTGGTGTGTCAAATAAAGAGATATGAAAATAAAGAAAATAGTTTAAAACTTTTTCGGTGTGGCACGTTAATTCTATTTGAAGAATGCATAGGTTTGGTAAGCCAACTGATACTTGTGCTGGCCTGGTGAATGAAAATGCCCCATGTTCTTAACACCTACTGTGTAAAAACAATGGCTTGTTAAGTGAGCCATCACTTATTAATTGCCAAACTTAAAAGTCTATCAGCACAAAGAATGGGGGGCACGGGGTGTGTGACGCCAGAGCATCACTCATGCTGCGTTTGGAATATGCATTCCCTGGTTTGCATATTCCAAATGTCTCCTGTCATCCACAAGTCTGCAGAGAGCAGCCAGCCGAACATCTCAGAGGAGAGCCCACCGGCACAGCAGCAGCTCAGAAGCAGCTTTCTGGGTGAGCGCCTTACTGCGCCCTCCTCCTGAGCTATTTAGCTCTGCGCCCGGGCCATCACCCGGGCCAAGAAATGGGGCTGGATGCAGTGCGTAGCTCTGGCTACTTCCATAATCTCCCACTATCAAAGTAAGAGGGGGCGGGCATCTGGAAGCTAAAATCCCATCACCCCTGCACTCCTTGACTCCACGGCCCCCCTCAGTCCCGCAGAGCGACCTGGGAGACTGTCATGGCTTTAGAAGTATGGGGCCACTGTGCTCCTATTCCACAGCCATGCATATTCAGTCATGCAGACCACCAAACAAATTCCCTCTGGGTCAGCGACCTGTGAATCTATCATTTAGAAAAGCCCAAACTACTGGGTTTGCCACTGCTTATTAGTTTTGGCACATTGAGGTGGAGCTTCAGCGCCAGCAATAAACGAACCAAAATGAATCTGTGCAAAAATGAGGATTGGCAGATCAGACCCAGAAATAGAACGTGTTTGGCTGCACTGCCTTGTGCATCAGTTAGCAGCGGTTTCATGGTCAGGCGGTGAGTGTATACTTTGGTCAGGTCAATTTCCAGGCGGTGAGTGTATACTTTGGTCAGGTCAATTTCCAACCACAGGCAAGCGAGGTGGGACGAGATTAGCACGTGTTGTATTCACATGTGTGGGTTCAGTGAAATCAATACAGGGGCCCGCAGAAATATTTTGACGGCTACGGGATCGTTGGCACTCCAATTAGGTGGTCATGTTTTGGAGCGGTCATTGTGGGTGTGGAGCCTCACTTGAGGTGGCCTGTCTGGGTGATATGATATGGCATTTATAATGCGCCTATACACAGTGTTTCACGTTTCATATATCTGCCTACCCCCTGATTGCAGCGAGCCTGGATATTCTTTTCAAACATAAATTAAACATTCCATAAAGAGCACCAATACTATAAGGCAGCAGACATACGACACATGCTTTTTAGTGGTATAAAAGTAGTTTGAAAGGTTTGGTTCAGTTCCCGTCACTAATCGTACGGAAGCGCAACAGACCTGGGCATGTGGATTACCATGATCAACTAATGTCATGGCATGTAGCAGACTTTCTCCCTAAACCAGACTAGCCCAATCTTTCCTGCCAGAATGAATCCTTGCCACTGGCTACTACATGGAGAGACAGCCTGCCTGTTTTGTAAACCTGGTTGGCCAAGTTGGGCTTGTGAATGGCGCGACCGCAGATTTATTGACCTTTCAGCAACACCCTGCCAGCCCAGCAATCTCCAGATTCCCCTTTGCCAAGCCCTTCTCTTGGACTATGTGTAATCCTGCACGTTCCTGTGATCAGTGGGTCTTGGCCAGGACAACCGGGACATGTCAGATAGGAATAGCACCTGAACGCATTACAGGAGCGTGCTAAGGCGCAATCATACCTAGAGTTAGTCTATTCTGGAAGTGCTCTACATTTAATAAATGCTGGTGATGGACAACCCAACATGCCCGAAGATAATGAGGCATTGCTCAATTATCCTCCTCTCCCCTGAGAGTGATTAGGGCAAAGGTCCCTAAGCCTCTCTGCCGCCAGACCCAATGCATGGAAGAACTGCAGTGGGTCTGAGTAGATTCATGTTTACTGAGGACTCTCTGGTATGTCAGACAAAACATGCCGCCGCCTCCTATCCTCCATCCCGCCTTCCATGTTAGACTGCACGAGGCAGATGAGATTGAAGCACCTTTCAAGCAGACCATCCCTGTCCTTTTCTTTGTTCTGCTTCGCCCTCCCACCTTTGTACGCCCCCCCCCAACACAAGCGAGATCAATTTGACCTCCCCCCTCCTGACATTTCATATTGATTTTCTGAGTCCTCCTGAAAGCCCTGGGTTCGCTCAGTCGAAGTTGGCCAGATGCGCGCTGCTCAAATCCGACAGTTCATCAAAGTTCCAGATGAAGAGTCGCAGTGACTTTTGTGGATGGGTTCTTGGGGACTGATATTTAATAACATCAGTGGTAAATCAGAATGCAAACGGCATCCCCCTGGGGACAGACCTTTGGCGCAGGGTCGATGGCTCGTCCGCCTCTCGATCGTCCATTAAGACCCAATGAAGTATTACGACAGTCAAGTTGTTAGATATCGTGTGGCTTGCGGTGGCCTGCAAGACAAGACGTGGCCTCAGACGAGTTCCCGAAACATCGTTGCTTACCTGCCTCAGAACCATAAGGACACCTGTCACTGTTTGGCCCAACAGGTGGTGTTCCAAAAATCCAGACTAAGAATTGAATGGCCTTGGGTGGTGAAATTAGGTCACGGCCTTCTCTTTATGTGTTGTCAAATATATGTAGACAATGCCAGTGGAAGCCCCTTGCCCACGTGAAGTTTCTCCAGAGAATGGTGGGGACACTTTAGAGATAATGTGTCCACCTAAACGTGTGTGTGTCTTGGCGGAGTCTAGTATTTTACAAAGCACATTATATTCGTGAAGTTTTGTGGTTGTAAATAATGATGTTTTTAAAGTACTGCAACATCCGATAGAAACAAAAATGTTAAATGCACTTAAGCCAAAGGGACAATCCTGAATTCTATGCTACGGTATCCACGTCCATTGCGTACTCCTGGGGATAACACTCTGTAACCGAAAAGAATGGCTGGTCCAAGGCACGGGGAACTGTTGTATTCGCACAGGCCCAACTCTCGCGGTGGCCTTGCAGCCTGCATGTGATAGGCCGCTTGGTAAACACCGCTACCCCAGCAAAGCTAGCAAGTCCACAAACTGGGGGCTCTCAAATACTGTTTTGGCATTCTTTGTTATCAGCAGAACATTTTAATCGGAAGCTCGTTTTAGCAGTGATCAATTTAGTAGCCATTTTCTCTGACAGGAGCACAATGTGTATTAATGGTTGAGTGAAAATAACTGATGGGTGCTTGTGTCTGAAAGCCCACACAAAGCTCCAGTAGCTTCCAAAATATGTGCCTTCATGCAAGATAATTTCTCAGAATCACAAAATCACGTTTTAACTGTCCCCTTAGTTTTCAGTGTGTGCTTATTTAACACACTGAAATTGTGTTTTTTTGTGAACTTAATATGTTCTTCACATCAAATACAATAACATACTGCATTTCAGTGAAACAATTTCTACACCCAAGCAGCCTAGTTGTACATTAGTACCCGGCCAGGGTTAGTCACAGGGGTGTTGCTATGTTTGGAAAAGATCTGTGGCTATGCTAATGTCAGGACTTTCGGGACTCGGAGATAGCTAGCCTATTTGTTGTAGCCCCTGAGCATCTACAACCAAAAGACCCGGCTATAGCCCCCTCACCCACCCCCACCAGCAACGCCTCCTGTCAGTCAGTTTGCAACAAGCAATCTGACTGGCCCTCGCCAGGTGCTTACCTGTCCGACCAGGCACCAGTCACACTGGTCACCGCTGCGTCACTCGATGTTCCGGCCGCCATGGAAAGGGAGAATGGACTGCCACATGTAGTCCTTCTCTTGTTCCATGGTGGCCATCTTTGTTTTCTTTTCTTTCTCTCTTTTTAATGGCCGCCATGGAAAGGGAGAAAGGACTATTTGTAGTCCCTTCTCCCGTTCCATCGCGGCCATCTTGATTGTTTACTTTTTTAGATGACTGCCATGGAAAGGGACAAAGGACTACATATCCCGTTCCATGGTGGCCATCTTTTTTTCTTCTTTTTCCAGTTGTGGAACGCCATAGTGTTTCACATCTGAGAAAAGACAATATTAGTACCCCTGTCTAATGGGCCAGGGTACTAATAGGAATAAGCCCCTCCCTGGGGGTCATTACCATTTCTGGTGATTGCCCGGGGCCTGCGTTAAGGCCCTTGCTTCGCTTGGCCCTGTAACAATGGGCCCTGGGGAATTACCTGGAGAGATGACCCCCAACTCAGGGCTTATTGCTTAAGTCTATTTAGTTGTGTGTCTTTTAAGTATTGAAGGCAAATGTTCAAACCCCAGAAGACATCATGGTTTCACATTTCTTTGCATTCTGTTATTTGTAGGCTTGAAGATGGGTAAAACAAAGATACAATCAGACACTTTCTGCTTAACTTGTTTTATACAGATTTATATATTTGTCATGTTGACTTGGTATTTGTGTACTTTCCAAGTCATGTATTTAAGACAGAATATCATTGAATTGCAAACATTAACACATATTTCTATCAACTGTGGTCAAGTCCCTAAATTGGAGACTGAGCTCAAATCCCAGTTTCACCCCACAATTAAGTGTGGTATCCAGGGAAAATCATTGTATTTCACTGTTTCATCTGCCAGCATTATAGGTCTTTAGGAGTGAATCACAATACATTATGTTGAAAATAAGCTCTCTCGTGGTATTGCTCAATATTTAATAATGACAACAGTGACCATTAACTAACCATTGGTCCTCATTACAAGTTTGGCGGTAGCCTTGCCAGTAAAACCGGCAGGGTGCTGCCAAACTTGTGAAATTTTCCGGCGCCCGTGAATGGGCAATTACCGGGTCATTACGGCCCTACTGGACCCGGTAATTACCCATTTGTGGGTGCCGGAATGAAATGCTCCCCTTTCCCATTTGAGCCCAGTAGGGCTCAATGGGAATGGGGAGGTCGGATGCACCGGCACCATTCAGAATGGTGCCCATGCATCCGACATGCTCTGCTTGCGGGTGCCGGTACACCCGCCAGGTCAGACCTGGCAGGCGGGAAGGCAGCCATGAGCAGAACTCGTAGTTTGCCGGTGTGGTAAGTAACAACAGTACCGGCAAGCTTACTGGTACCATTGTTACCGGACGGGTAAACTTATAATGACTCCACTATCACATCAAATTCCAGGACAACCGCGCAGCCACTAATTAAAGCATAAATACCGGACCACATTGTTACCTTACAACTCCAAGTACACAGCAAGTCAAACCAACTCCTTTGTGACAATCAGGGTTCAGAGTGGTTAGAAGCACAGAATTCACCCTACTAAATATCTTGCCTTTGGGCCCACTTGGCCTGTGTTGTCTCACAGGCCTGTACTTATTGTATGGGATGTGACCCTCTTCCATCGAGTGGTCACTGCCTGGCACTTACCTGTTGCCTTTTCAACTGGCTCTCTGGCACTTCTCCCCTCTGCGGAACCTCGAGCACTTATCCTTTCCCCTCTCTTTCTTTGCACTTGCAAGATACAAATGTTCACAAGGCCTAGTAGGACTACTTGTACATTTTTGCTCATCCCTGTTATCATATTTAATTGTCTTGCTGTTCCTTTGTTCCCTTCACTTGCCCTGTGGGCGCTTTGAAACACAATTTCTTGCTGTATAAGCGCAGAAGCGTTGCTGGGGGGGATTAAGGGAGCTATAGCCCCTGGTCTTTTGGTTTTAGCCCCAGATAGAATCTCAGGAGCTATAACCAAAAGGCTACCTAGCCCCCAGGCCCAACAGTTCCGGCATTAGCATAGCCCCTGGTCTTTTCCAGACCTGGCAACACCCCTGTATAAGTGCCATACAAATGCCCAATAAATAAATAATTCTCTCCCTTGACAACAGCCAACCCAATGCACTGATCGTATTTGATGTCTGTGTGGCAGACGACTCAATAGACACCACGCGCTCCTACTTAGACGTGCAATGGTATTAATGGCAAGGCCTTAACATGGCTCAAATCCTTCCTGGGAGACCAGTCTGCCCAGGTTTTTGGGGGAGTTTCACTTCGAGTCCTCACTAGCTCAGCCCTGTCCACGTCTCCTATTTAGTGCGCACATGACGCCGCTTATCTTCCTTGATGTTCAACTAATGTTTTCCTTGGAGAAGAATGCCATTGTGTTCATCTTGGCCATCGGATGTGGGGCCGCAAATTTTGCCTTCATGGCCATAACACTGAGATTCTAGTATGAGGGATGACACAGACTCCGCTCTCCTTCCTTCTCCGCTCCCATCCCCATCATTAGGGATTCCCCCAAATTCTGCAGGGGATGTAAGGAATTCGGGCATCACATCTGACTCTAGACTTTCATTCATCCCTCCAACTGGGAACATATCAAATGCTGCCACTGAAGTACTCGATTTAGTCAATCTACATCACAAGACCATATGAGTGTGCGGGAAAAACTGGTCTATAGTAACAGCCTCTATGCAGACCTCCCCAAAAAGTCGATTGAAGACCTCAGAGTTCCCAAATAGAGCATTAACGCTGAGTTTTGATCTGAAAAGCCAAGACTATGATACCATATTGATCTGGAAAGCCTGCATTGGCTCACTTTTAAACAGAGAATTGCCTGATGTATTCTGCATGAAGCTATGCGGGGTAAATGCCCAACCTACAAAGTGGAGGCGTTGGACCACACACACAGGCGCACAAGATCACTTAACAAGACTTTGGAAGACTACTTCACGAGGGCCCGCCAGAGTGACAGCCGTGCTGGAGACTCCTCTCAGGAATTGGTGCAGAACTTGGAACATCCGAGAGACAAACCCATTCTTAAAGCTGTTGAAACCCCTCTTGTTCACCCAAACTTTCAGACATGGACATTGACCTGCATGCTTGTTCAGAGGCGTAGCCAGGATTGTCTAACAAATGGGGCCTGAGGATAATGTATATGGCCCACCGTAATGACATTAACCTCTGTAAATGCCCGCAGAGTGCTCTGTGCTTGTTTATTTGGCATGTGTTCTTGTACCTTATGGTGTAATACAATCAAGATTGTCATTGAATGCTATCCGGGCTGCCGAGCCCCTTTCACGCAGCCACCTCTCCTTCCCTCCTAGGAAGTGCTGTGCACCAACACTACGCAGATATGTATGCATTTCACATCACACAGTTATTTGTCTCGTGGCTTACACGTGGCAACTTCTTGTAATGCGCTTTTCCATGATGTCAGCGGGCACATGGAGGCCAATCCTTATGATGGTATTTCCTGTGATGCCGCTTCCATTGATGCCAGTACATATGCCCATTAGCCACCCCTGCATGTCCTTCACAGCGCAGTGCCCCACTAATCCTAGAACTGGCGTTGCCAAGACACGAACCTAATGGCCACCCACGCTGGCAGAGCAGGTAAAGGACGTGTGAGTAGTCCGGTTTATGGGGTGCGGAAGGTGCATATCAGGCCCCCGCCCCTGCTGCTCCTGGTCCAGGAGTTATATGAACGGCGTACCTGCCCGCCACTCCTGACATGTGCTGCCGGTACTCTTGGCGCACCGTAGCATCACAGCCATCTCTGCCTGCGGCACGGAGCGGATAATGGGAAATGCTAGGACAATAAATTGTGTCTCTCTATATCTAAGTTATGGATGATCAATTCCATGCATAGAGAGCAAAAACAGATGCGGGGGAGGGCAGGCGCGTTTCCCCGGCAGGCACTCCGGACTCTGGTCTGCAGATTGGAAATCACGCCAGTCCTGAACGATTATGCAGATATCGTGTAGAATTTGGCTAATACATGCGTGCCTTCAGATCTATTCTAATGCAGTGTCCCGTTCAATCGCTCTCGCCTACTGCACAGGGGCCTTGGCAATGCTCGCCTGATGGCTGCTGGTCGGATGGATATTCTCCCAGTAGATGTTTACGCTGACTTCCCCCTTCTGCAGTGTGTCCTGGAAAACACATAAAACAAAATAGCCCATTTTTGCTATTGTGTAGATCAGAAAAGTGAAGGCACACAACAAATATGTTTACAATGTGGATATAAAATAGTACTTCCTGGTGTATTCTTGAAGGGTCTCAAGCAGAAGAATCGACCATCACCAAAGCACCAGCTCCTGCTTTTGCCGGAGTTTCACATGATTGCAACACGCGAAGGGTTGGTGTGACTGTTCTAATACATCGGATTTGTTTCTTTCAAATTACTTAAGTGTTGGTAAAACGTCCTGGAGTTCTTAATAGGAGAAATAAACATTGGTTTCTGTCGCTTACCAAATATACCACCGTAACTGGTTTATCAGACTAGTACGTCAAATTGACCAGTTTTCCAATTCCTTTCCGAAGTGTGGTGCAGAGTGACTCTCTGCATGTCACTCCTTGCATCCGTAATGGTGATAACCCGTTCTTTCTTACATTTGAGGCGGTGTCCACAGGTACCATGAACCCACAGCCGGTGGTTGCGGCAGGCAAAAGGCAGCTTCTTTGGAGTCAGTTAGACTGCCAGGGCACAGATCCCCATCCTAGCGGCGAATCGGCGGAGGACGTCTCACTTTTTTTGAGACTCTAGTATCCCTGTACAACTCTAAAGCTGGGGGCAGTGTCGGTACATAGTCACTCCCCAGAGCCACGGCTGTTTCCTTGGACTCATCCGCGGCGGGGGGGGGAAAGGAGCACAGCTTGCTCATCATTCTGATGGTAGTGATTGTCCTAAGAAAGGGGGACCCCACCATAGCCCAGACAATGTTGCAACAGGAGGAAGTGCAGGCCCATGTACCAAAATACAAAGAGAAAAGTTATTAGTTCAGTTGCAAAAAAAACTCTAAATCTGCATCGCCCCAAGTTTTCAACTCATTGTTGCTTAGGTGAAGTTCCATAGGGACCCCCCTGTGCATGGTGAGATGTAGGAGCAGTGTGTGTGTAAGAGTATGAAGGGTGGAAGACCCCTTCTCTCCCGCTCCGCCTGCCCGTGAGTGAGGTATCGTACAAACCAATAATAAAACCATACCTGAGTTGCAAATAAAAAAGGGCCAGAGTTGTAATAACCATTACCCGTAAACTCAGAGATTGGTGCAGCCATCCCAAAATGAAGACTCACTGGAGACAAGATTCTCGGACAGGTGAGTCGCGGACTTCTGTTGGATTGGATTGGAGAAATTGCTCAAGAGAGCACTGCTAGCCTGTTTGGCCTTTCCTGCTTCATTTGACTCCTTAGACAACACCCAACTAGAGAAACCCAGATTGCTGCTTGCTTCTCGCTTGTCCGACCAGTAGCAACGGGTGACCGTGGAAACCCTGTGGCACTGGAACTGCAATGTTCTAAATGGCTGGCTTCCCCCTAACGCTGCTCAACAGCTTCACATGCAGAACCCTCGACTAGGCCAATGGACCTCTCTTCCAGCCAAAACATCTCGCTCTGACCAAACTAAATGGTACACTGGGCATGCAGGTGCACCCGCCCCACTCCCCCACAATGGAGGTGTAAGACCCCCTGCACAGGATTCTCTAAACAAATTTGGGTTCTGTTTCTACAACACTGTCTTCCTCGCCAATCACGCTGACTCATGCAACAGTGCCGGGCCCACCCCGCTCCGTGCCTTTCTATAATCAGCCGGCCCCTTTTACTCGAATCTATGTTGCCACACGTTTTGCACAGGTCATTGATGTTTTTCCAGTGTTTCTCCTGTCCTCTGGCGTCTCGGAAGCAACACGGTGACCATTTCCACTTACCAGGGGCGTTGCTAGGGGGGGGCTAAGGGGGCTATAGCCCCTGATTTTTTGGTTGTAGCCCCGGATAGAATCTCAGGAGCTACAGCCAAAAGACTTGCTAGCCCCCAGTCCCAACAGTTTCGACATCAGCGTAGCCCCAGGTCTTTTCCAGACCTGGCAACTCCCCTGCCACTTACCCTTCAAAAGAACCTCAACATCTCCCAACAGAACTTTCGAAAAGCTCTGCTCGTTTCTGTGCCCCACACCTGTACTTGCATGGGCCACCTCTCAATGTTTTAAGATCACGAGAACTCTATGATTTTGCCATTAGCACAGACCTTTCATGTGTACTCAATCCGTGTCCCTCCAATGTCCTGTTGACATATAGCACTGCGGCCTCCTGTTAGATTGGGAGGCAGGTTTTGTATAGGCGCTATACCCGAGCCTGAAGGCGGCACTCTTTAATAATGGCGGCTGTGGTTCAATTTATGGAGACCTTTGAACGCTGAAAGTGTCATTGCTTCTCGGGATTTTAGTCAAGCTCTAGTCCGACCTTGGTTTGGGTCGATTATTCCGGTTGAGAAATATCCTTGGAAGGTAACACAGTTGGAATTTGTGTTGTGGGCAGCGTTTATTACCTGCAGCACATGACATCCCTGTGCCTTCCACGGCAGGGATTGTTTTCCCAGTGCAAATAATACAACTTGACAAGAACAAATTCAAAATTGCATTTTGCTGGAAGACCCTCCTAGGGGAGACCCGCCGGCTCACCTAATATCTAGGTAATTTTGAGCCGCCGATATTGCCTCTTTAGTCTTCACGAAGATTGTCTTCTTCGCCCCTCCCCCCACGTTCCCGTCTCCGCCTTTGCAGCCCTGCCATCAAACCGCCTGTACCTGCGCAGACACCCTGCGCTCCCAAGGCGGGCTTTCTGGCTGCGCTGAGAGGCGACCTTTGACCAACATGCTACTCCGTGTCAAAACCAACCAAGTGATTGGCCGTTATTAGGTGATGATGGGGGTATCGTCGTGAAGTCGGTTGCCATGACTCCCCGAGAGCTGGGCATTGCATGGGCCTGCCAAGCAAGGGACGTTACACGCCCGCCTGTCACAATGCGATACGTTGTGTGGCAGATAACGTCACAACGTTTAAATAAAGAGTGACATGTGAAATTGTCCACTGACACAACGTGTGTTCAAGGGCTGTTTGTAATCACCTGGAGGGTCTCCTCTGGGGACATGGTAACCCCGCAGCTCTCTGCATGAATGGCATGTTCCTGTGACGCCGCCCTCCCATCAGACCCATCCCCATTATTTTCCTCATTGTATTGCTGTGATGTAGCCATTACTATAGTGTGGACCTGGCTTCAAGAATCGCAGTATCTCTTTACAGAGAACCTAGGTGGGCGTCACATACACGATTACAGAGGATTGTGTGTAACAGTGCACACCTGCTACATAGCACTGCCCTTACAAAACAGTGGGTTCATTTGCGTGGGGTGAGGGGCGGACCCAGGGGGAATCGTTTACAGAACGAGGAAACGGAGAGAGAATCTGGACGGAAGAGCCAAGGTGCAGGATCCAAAGGCAGAATCATGTTGTGAATCTGGGGTCAAGCCAGGCTCCGTGGGCAGGGACTGAGTGGGTGTCCCTGGGTGAGTGGTGCCATCTCGCGAGAGCACAAAGACGACGGGAACTACAGCAAGGGATGTGGGGACTTGAAAGCGCGCCGAGGAGAGCAGTTATCTCCAGACGTGCCTCCGGAAGATCGGTGCTGCGGCCTCCCGGCACTACGAGACCTGGGCCCCAACATCAAGAGACACTTAAATTAGTTGCTGCAATGCATCTATTGCCCAATCTATATAAGGAATGTTCCAACTGCAAAAGGTTGGGCCACATTGCGGTTACAGGGCCACATTGCGGTTACATGCAAGTGGTGCAATAAGAAAGTGACTTCTGTCCGTCTGGAGGAGAAAGTGAGCGGGAATACTTTGTCAGAGGAAGAAGGAAAACCAGCCATAATAATGGTCAACAGCTCAAGAGCCAGGCAGGAAGAACCACAATGGCGTTATCAAGGTGGACGGTAATGAAACCGTGAAATGAGAGTGATGGCTGACTCAGGGTCAGATCTTTTTTATTTTTATTGTTAATTTATAATGCGCTTAATACCTGCATTGTGGTTTTGAAGCACAGGATCGGGATTCAAACCTCTATGGCGCTGCGTTGTCTTGCTTCCAAGACAAACGCGCTGCCCCAGGGCTACTCTTCCTTCCCTCTGACTAAATTACCCATCCGTTTTTTTTAAATAAACTTTATTGTGCATTTGGTTAAATAAAACCTTAAGGACATTTACATGAGATAAAAATAATGATTTACAAATACAAAGTTTGACACTTTAAAACATTATAAATATATTCATATATTAACAATTCAAATTCATAATGTACTTAATCCAATGCTCATAAAACTGTTCAAAACTAATTATCGTCATCCATTCGCTCACGGCTATAATGTTAGCACCAACTTCCATACACGGAAAGCGGCAGCTGTAATTACCAGCAAGGTGGCTCTTTATAAGGTGCCCCAAAAAGGATCAGTTCTGATTCCCTCAATTTGCTTCACAAATTTACCATAGTTCGTTATGTATAGATTCACGAGGGCTAGACACATTGTCAATATATGTCGCTCCGTTTCGATTTCCTTGCCATATAAACAACATAATCTTTGTTCGGCTGGGATGTTGTGCCATACTCCCTGATATTCCCTGGTAGGCAATAGGTTGAGGCCAAGATATATTATGGATCTCCTTAACTCCAAATCACAGGGCTGTGTGCGATAGTTAAGCATCACATTGTGCTTGAAGCCCTGCGTTGAGTACAGACTGTATTGTTTCTTCTTTCTGAGCTTGTCCAGACTGTGGATTCTATCTTAGTCTTTAACTTTAGTTTTTAAAACTTGCTCAATATCGGGTAATGAGATGGCAGTAATCAGTGGTATATTAAGCCGTGTAAGAAGAACATTTGCAGGGTATGTCAATTCACTGAGAAATAATATGTCCCTATGGTCTGAGGTGCTGGTGCCCAGTATATTGCAAAGCTTATTCATATCCCCTCTCGGCGCAATTCATTTGAAGTATAAGATGGTGCACTGGACGAGCCAAATGGAGAAAATGGAGGAAACGCCAAATTCCATTTGTAATGCCTCAACTGGGACCGAGGGCGGGAGATTCATAGTGGAACGCAATATCTTTGCTTCAAATCCATCAAGCCATTTCACCAGATGCCCAGAAAAGGCTTGTAAGACAAAGTATTGACGGGATGAGATTTGTACGATACAAAATGAATAGGCCCTCTAAGTTATCGCCTACTTTTTGCAGCTAACATGGCACTTAATAGCCAACCATTTCTTCCAAATCGTGTTGTTTTCAAAGTTCTTTGTGAAAGAATGGGTGATTTTTAACTTCAACAGGCATCCCAGATATATACAAGTGTCTACTATTTCCAACGGTTCCAATCCTAACTTCCAAGTAAATCTTGGAGTTTTTGGCAGAGATCCCCCTAAGCATATAATTTTAGTTTTATTGGTGTTAATCACCAAATGATTATCTTGTGCAAAGTGGATTATGTCGTCAATGGTTTGGTGTAGGCCAATGTGGGTTTGGTCGAAGAGGATGATATCATCGGCTTAACCAAGCCATCAGATTGGGACACCATTCATCTTAAGAGGGTAATGTCTCACTGCTTCTAAATATATGGTCATGTAAGCTGTGTATAGATTGTATAGCAGGGGTAGGAATATGCATCCCTGCTTCAGGGCCATATTAGTTTCCACCAGCCCAGTTGTAATGCCATTTAGGCTGAGACGCAGTGTAACATTAGTGTTGGTATATAATGATTTTATGAAGTGTAACAAATGGGGATCAATGCTCCAGGATGTAAGCTTTGACCAAAGAAGTGGACATGATACCAGATCAACGGCTTTACTAAAGTCTATCAGACAACAATATATATTAGGGCTCGTTGTGAGGACTTCGACAATCTGCCCAGGGAGAATGCGCTCACCCGGGCTTTTTGATTTTTTGATAAATGAAAATGAATAATGGGAGATCAACCTCCAAGCACTGTGTGAGGCCATTCCGCACACATTCCATCTGCTTCCAGCACAAAATGCATAGTCACATGTACTCCGGGAAGACACAGCCTACAAGCACCATCTTCCCCTGTCATATTCAGCTGGAATGTGACAGCCCCGGGTACATCAAAACATCTCCAGAAGGGCGAAGGCACACCTTCCTCCAGCCATGAACAGCCTAATTTAAATATCAAAGGCTCCATGAATCTGCATTTCCTTTGTCCTCTGGCTGGTGACAGTGGATACTAATGAGAGATAATTGAAGCAACCCTGAAAGGGCTTGGTTGCCGGAATAAACATCACGAAAGGCAGGACTAATGCCCCTTTGGTATGCAGTGTGTCAACTTGAAACTAGTTCTGGCCTCTCTGCATGAAAAGCTGAGTCCAGCAGTTACTGCAGGTGTCCCTGCAGAGCAGACCCCTTTCAGAGGGACGAAGGATGTTATTTGGGAGATAAACAAAATAGAGAATCGTCAAGGCTGTTTCTGTCACACTCCCCACTTGTTCACTCTGTTTGTTGCCAGTACCATGGAAACATTTAATTTCTCTATAAAGGCATCTGTTTTATTTTTGCTACCAACATGTCTTGTGTTAATCTCACTGTTCAAACAACACAATTAGATACAAAACATTTATACACATTAATTCCGCCAAAATAGGACCAACACACAATATTTCATATATTAATAGCAACATATATTTTTTTAGACAAATGATCTAGACACTGATATTTTGCAGTGTCTTATTTCCAGTTCATTTCTTTTGTTGTGAAGGGCCTGCCTTAATGTAAAAAGTGCTGATGGTCACTGTATAGAAAGGTTGACACAGTGTGTTTTGGCCGTCTTGTCACCCACTCTGGTGTAAAAGGTAAGTGACCTTCATCAGGACGATAAATAATTAGTGGAGTATACAAACGAATGTGTGATGTGTCTGGATAGGTAGTGGCCCAATCCAATCTTCATCAAGGGGAAGAAAGGCAAAACCCAACCTACTAGGTTCAGTCTACTCTATGGATTTGGAGTGCCGCCAATCTTATATGAAGGCCCAAGTTCCACTGGTGACAAATTTCCCATGAACAATGAGGCTAGCGATACTGGTCTGCGTCGATGAACATAGAGCTGGACAATTATGCTGCGGTGTAGTGCCGTCCAATTTCGGGGTTGCTAAGTGGATATGTATATAGTTGCTCTTTTCGAAGCATAAAAGACATCAGTTACACAAGAGTTGTACTTTTTGTGTATAACAGCCATGCTCATCTGGTGGGTCCATCTGATGAGCAGCAGGCAGCAGTGGGGAGTTGGAACTGAAATGGCTTTCTTCCACCCAGATGTCAATGTTGGGTTCACCCAATCTTTTACCTCACAGATTCTGTTTACTGTAAATACACTGTGCCATCACCTGTTTGTAGTCATTTCACACATCATGTAAATGCATGACTCTGTTCACCTCTCTAATTACTCACCATACTCGCATATTTAGGTACAATAGTGCTCTCAAACGCCCATCCTACTGCCTCTTTAGCCATTGCAGGTTACTCACACCTGTTTTCAGAATCTTGGGGCATTTGGCCCAATTCCAGCACTCACTGCAACACTTAAGGGTTTGCCCTTCAAATGTTATCAATGTAGCCATTTTTTAAACTTTATAATCCTCTATCTTTTGGTGATAGATCCAAGTGCTTGAAGTATGGTTCACACAGTGCTTTAAGTGGGATGAGTAATTCAGGGTTGGCACTAAACAGGGGTGTGGCCTAAGTATAAGCAGCCTGGGGACCAGGTGGGAGGGAATTTTTAAAAGTAGTGGCGGGTGCACTACTAGCTTACTTTTTGGTGAACCTCCCTCCACTTTTGTTTCTTAATCAAAACCGCTGGCTAAAATGAAAGGGCTGTCTGTAGGGGCTGGGGCCTTTGTGACTAAAGCACATTTAGAGGTGAATGCATCAAAAGTTATGATAACAGTATGCCTGCCTCTCCTTTTTAAACAGAAGTGCAGACTCTTGCAGGCTGCACTTTCAGAAGAGATAATTGTCCCGGGAGGATAGCTCAGCGGCAACGTGCTTGCCTTGGAAACAAGACGACACGCAGCAACACAGGTTCGATCCCCGGGTCCGCGCTTAGAAACCTCTGGGTATTAAGCGCATTATAAATACGCAACTAAGACATATTCCGGTAACAGCGCCTCGATGCCCCTGGGCTGTGTGAACACTTTAAAAATGAAAATAAATAAATGATCTCTGTTGAGTGAAAGGACTGACTGCGGGGGTCAGCACCTCTAGGGCTAGTGGGGCCCTTGCTTGGGGACACTTTTTGGAGACTGCCGGGCCTTTGTCCTGGCTTGCCGAAACCCGCTTAAAGCCCTGAGTGCACAATTGTTTCAACTCTACCTGCAGTGGCATTACAGTTTAGGGGAAGGGGGTAGAGTTGAAACGTGAGCTCTTGAAGTAGTATTGTAATTGTGTCAGCTGACCAGGAACAAGAACTGCCTTGAAAGATTGACACCCCCTTCCACTGGACACCACTTCCTGCCCAGAGGAGCATAGATGGAGGTTGGGGAGAGGGACTACACAGATTCGTAGGTTAGTGCAGGACATGCATGGTGGATGAACAGAAGCAGGTCATACAGGTTGGAGACGGGAAATAAAGATTCTTCAGTACGAGTAACGCCAATCCCGGTGCCATCTTTACCTGCCCTCACTCAGCAGAACACAGCAGCTTGTTTTTTTTTTTTTAAAAAATGTATCGCAATTTCTGCATGTGTGCTGTTAGTTGTCTTGGTAAACACTCCGGAAGAGAGGAAGGCCTTTATTGCTCGTCTAAGTGCGCCACTTGTTAACGCCCCAACGAGCAGATACACGCATTTGACACTCTTCCCAGGCTAACCAGCTAGCCAAGATAATTATCTGTATTCTTTTTTTTTTTTAACAAGCTCCGGGTCAGCACAATTCCTGCTGGCTATTTAAAAAGCCTGGGCCTTCTTCCATTTGCAGGAACGTCAGCCACATGGTCACCGCAGGCCCCTTGCACTGCGATACAGAACTGTGGGGAGGTTGGCTGCACTGCGCCCCAAGACATGAATGGCGTCAATACGAACTAACGGCTTGGCTCGGTTTGGGCGCGGTGGTTGGCAGGCCCCGGACCCACCAGCTTCTATCATTTTGCACTGTCTGGCTGCTCCACTTTGTGGCGGGATCTATTCGTCAACAAGATTACACGCACCGAACAGTGACTGGTCTTTGGCCAAGTGCGTGATGAAGTGTGTTGGTGTGACAAGCTGGCCAAATTGAAGATAGCGAGCACGGACTACAGGTGAGTGGTCCAAATCGCCTTTATTGCCGCAACCCTGTTAGATGTGCCGGGCGCGGGCAGGGCACCAGATGGAAGAAACCCGAGGCCGGCACCCGCCACCCAGTCTCAGCTCCCCCAGTAACACTAACCATCTCCTCGTAACGTTTCCAAACAAGCACACGCAACGTTCCACTCTGGTCGGCATACTCAGCATGGCTGTCCAACACGAAGAGCGTTTCAGGGTGTGGCCTTTTTTTGTGTGGAGAAATCCGATTATTCTAAGGTCACGCTCAGCGCAATATGCTCACCTGAGGGACAGCCAATGCTGTGCCTCACAGGTTCAACACCCTAAATAAATCGCCAAATTATTATTATCGCAGCCCTTAAGTTTTTAGCGATGCTTGGGTGATCGCTTATGATGTAGTTTTAAAGCAAAATCTGTCCCGCAAGTGAAACATCGCTTATTTAACTCGCCTGATTGCTCACAGGAAACCAAAGACGCAGTCACGAGGAATGTCGCTCTGTCATTTGAGTTCTGCATGGGGCGCCGTCTCGAAATCTGCCGAATGGGCCCAATCTTTTATCATAAAACCATATGGAAATGGTGTCAGCGGGGAGGGGGGTGGGGCTGGAGGCTTGTGAAGGCCTCTCTGAGGAAGAGATACTGAGGGAAGGGGTTGCAGTTGAACCTCCCGAGCTGCCTCCTCAATTAGAGCAGTTCCCGGCCTCCTTCTGAGCATGTCGCTCAGCGCAACCCCCGCCTGCTGTGTTCCCGGGAGTAACAGCCGGATGGATACGGGACCCGCCTGACTCGCTGCCTCGGATCACCATGGTGACACAGCGCAGCAATTATAATTCAGATGTCTCTGCACCCTTCATTTTTTCTTGCGTGGGAGGGGAACTAAAAGCGGAGGATCTATATTGGGTGCAAAGAGAAGTTTTAGTATAGAACAAGTATTATATGTGCTCCTAGCACAGATTTGCAGTAAATGCTGCAGATAGCAGAGCAGCTGGGCGGGGGGAGGGGTGGAGGGGGTTGTGTGTGCGTGCATACATGCGCGCGCGCGCACACACCATGGAAATCGGTTCAGGATGGCTGTAACATAAAGATTCTTGGGAGATGCAGTCCTTCAGCTCAGGGTTATAGACAAAAAAACAGAAAACAAAAAGACATTCAGAAAGTTCCAGTCAGGAAGGTCTCCTGTTTAGGTCGCTCTAGTATTTAGCCTTTTTTCACTTTTTCTGGGGACGACAAGGCCTTTCTGTCTCTCAAGATTTAGGGTTTCCTCCCTTTGGGAAGTGTCCATACAGTCCTTTCCTTTCCTGGGGATCGCCTTCTCCCCCTCTGTGCTTTTACTGAGGGACGGGTGCCATGCTCGCCTTTCACACTCAGAGAGATCGTGCCCTGCTCCCTCTTTCTCTCTCTTCCACATTGCACACCCCTCTTCTGGATTCAAGGGGCTCTCCTCTTCTGTTGCACATCTCCTTTTCTGGGGTCAAAGTCACTCTCTCCTACTACTGCTCACGCTTACCTTCTCTTTGGTCCAGTGTATCTTTCATTTGCCCTCAATGTCCTCTCCTCTCCCACACCGGAGCCCACTCCTCTTCTGGGGTTCATGGGTTTTTCTCTACCTCACTGAAGCACTTCCCTCTTCTGGAGTTCAGGGAGTTTGAGCACACCCTTCTTCCAGGGTTCAGGGAGGGTGTTGCATTGCTATCTGGCAAGGATGTAAAAGTCCTGGCTTTTTTGATTTGCACTAAATAATAGAATTCTGCGGGTAATTCCAGCTCTGAAAGGGAAGTCTGCTAATCAGATTCCCCTTGCATAAACTCAATGCCAAAAGCATAGTGTGAATTTGTGCCCTGCTGCGTCAATATCAAGATGGATTTCAGAAGGCCAGCTTATTTTCTTGGAACAGGACAAGCCAGACTAATCAAGGTAGCATTGGCAGTGGTCAAGACTAGGTCACAGGAGGGGTGAGGGTGATCGAAAGCCCACAATGAGCATTCACGGTAAACAAAACCACAAATTACTCTGTCAGGTGTATATATAAAAAATACATATACATTTATTAAAGGCCTTTTAACTCAAACACAAAGTAAATCTTCAGCAGTATTAACAAAACTAACACAACACTAACTATAAAATATATATATCGTAACAGTGGCCTAAAAGAATATTACACAAGTAGAGATCCACAACCTGCAAAGAAAGGGGTCACAAGTGTGAATATATTTTAGGAAGTTCTTCAACAATTTAAACCCTAACAAATAGGCAGTCCAGTCCCTAAGAAGTGTGGAGCCTTGCGCTCAAAAGTACATTCAGTGCCGGAGCACTCGATCGTGTGGTTAAGTTCAAAACAGGTCTTCTTCAGGTGGTTGTACTGTCTCAGGAAGGTGGGTGAGGTGATAAAGAATAGCTTCTGACTATTCAACGAGGGTCTCCCCAAGAGGACAAGAAAGGTTAGAAGAACTGGGAATAGCTCGGTAGCACAGGCTACCTCGACAAAGGAAAGTGGCCCTCAGGGGACACTTGTGCGTAAAAGTCTATGGATACGTCACGGGCCACCGGTAAAGGATGCAAGTACTTACCGACCCTCGGTGCATTGCAGACCAAACTTCGACAGTCAAATACAGTTCATTCGCAGGTTCGAATCCTGCAGTTGCGTAGCTCTGCAGCTTTCAGGGGCTGAGGTCCCGAATTGATTCTGTGGCGGGACAGTGATATGATAGTTATATGATAGTTTATTCATATAGCACCTATACACAATGGGCCTCATTAAGACTGTTGTGGTAAGGCAACAATGCGGCGGTGGTGCTACCGGCCTGCAGACCAGGCGTGCAGAGTGCCACCCGCGATCAGACCAGGATGGTAGCAATGGTACCGTTATGAACGGTACCGCTGCTACCATCCTCCCCATTCCCATCTGAGCCTTATGGGGGCTCAAATGGGAATGGGGACGTACCGGCTCCGGGTCCCGCAAAAGGGAATTACCGGGCCATTCTGACCTTGGAGGGACTGGTAAGTCCCCTTTTGCGGGACACGGACCCAAGTTTGGGGGTAGCCATGCCCTTATTATGGGCATGGCTACCCCCAAACTCGTAATGAGGCCCAATGTGTTTCAAAGCGCTTCAAGGCAAGGGAGGGAACACAGGAAAATACAATTACATTCTTACAGGCCATGAACAGTAAGGATGTGAAATTAACTATCGTATTCGGCCTGATGACATTTCAGATACTGCAAGAGCTAAAACACAGATAAGGAAGAGAGGGGGAGAGTGGGAAGGAAATGGAAACAGACAGGCAACTTCTGTACTAGGACTGATGACATTTCTGGTAAAGCCGGAGAAAACAACAGGTGAGGGAGAGGGGTGCAGAAAGGGAGGGGGGGACAAAACAAGCGACTATCGTACTAGGCCTGATGACATTTCAGATCGTGCTGGGGAAACAAGTTAGGGGAGGGGGAGGAGACAGACGAGGTTGCAATCATACTACGTCCAGGGACAATTCTGATAGAGTAAGCAAGTGCTTAGAAGAAAGTAAGGGGAGGAGGGGAGGAGATAGAAAATGGGAGAAAGGGAGAGGAGGAGAGAACAGAGAGTAAGCAGTCAAAAAGATTGGAGAAGTAAGAGGGGAGAGCGAATACAATTGAAGATGTCAGCAGTAACACATAATGTAAGCTAGGATACAAGATGAAGTTGGGAACAGCATGATTCAGGGCACCCATGTGAATCAATGAAGTCCATAAAAGTCAAATCCAGCATTGGCAACAAGACAGTGAGGGTGAAACCAGAATATATCAGGACAAACTCCTGCAGAAGTAGGCTGGAGGGGGAGGAGGGAGAGAAGGGTTTCTCAGCTCCTGGTGAAGGGATCAGGCTAGTTCCACTGCAGCGAGTCTTAGGGTACAGGGGGGCACAGCAGCAAGGCATCCGCGAAGATCGTGACCACAGCTGGGCGACACAGTGACTGCGTATGCTCAGGTTCAAGAGTACTTTCCTAATTCCAGACCTAGGAATCCTAGGTGTACTAAACTCGGCAGGAGAGTGCCTTATACCCAGAGCTTACAGTCTCCAATGGCTCAAGTCAAAACTCGAGACGGCGGCGGTTCCAGAGCAAAGGTCCTGTATGAGCTGGTCAGTTCACTGGGTGGACCAGGAACACTTCCGAGCAGGCTCGTTTGCAGGTTAAGCAGGAGGTGCCAGTTAAGCAGGAGATACTGAGAATAGTTAGTCCCACTATTCCAATGGGTTGAAGCCCTTGCAGGCATTCTGTGATTGATGCCAAACAGGGGCTCCAGTGGGACAACAGCGGGGTCGGGGTGCCAAACCTTCCAGCAGTTCACCAGTGGCTCCACAGATCTGCTTCAGCGGTTCAGGATACTTGGCACCTTTACTAGGTTCGGTGTGAACTCAGAAGATCGACCTGGAATGGGTGAAAGGTACCTTCTCTTATCCAGAATCTCCTTTGTGCCAAAACAAAGAGATACCAATAGGAGATTTGCTCACATTCAGCCATCCCAGACTTGGACCAATCATGGACCACGGTGGTCCCAGTCACTCCCAGCACACCAGACATCCTGGCACCCATGATGTGTATTGGAACTAGACCGCTCCAGCCCATATCCTGGGTGCACCCACACAGGGCATGCAGAAGCCTGCGCAAGCTTCGGTTTGCGTTGGGGTCTGCATGACCACATAAGTAATTTCCTGGGTTGGCTCAACCTGGAGGAGGCAAAGGGACAAGATGGCCAAAGGACAGAACAAAGGACCTTGTGGAATGGCCATTTTGAGCAAAGGCTACTGTCCTGGGCCAAACGCGGTATGGAGCATAGAAAAAAGTCAAAAATGCTTTAAACGTAACTGCTGCCACCAGCTCCATCCCAGGCACACTGTACATTCACCAGAAATCCTCAGAGGGTGTCTAGGGCCTTAAAAATGAAAACTAGACCCCAGCGCACTGTGCTGTAAGGTACATTGTGCACTGAAAAAATGTTACTAAGAAATAGCAACAAAGTGAACAACTAAGGGAAACAACGTTTCCCAGTGCTGACAGTCGGAAGGGCATGTCAGTTTCCCCATAACCAAATGAGCAAAAGCCCAGCAGAGTACAGCAGAAGACTGTGCTCCACTGGTAAAAGTCAGGTTAGGAAAGTCAAACAGCAAAAAGTTGGAGGGTTCACAACTGGAGGTAAAATTACCCATAAATGGAAATCTTTCTTAACAGTCAGTCGTATCCTGATTTGCACTACATGCTCTACCAGTGGCACAAAGCCAGTTCATAGATCATAGGTGCTCTCCTGACAGCTGCATTGACATCCAAGTCTCTGCATCTAAAATATGCACCCATGCTCCAAATACTGCATAACTCAGGAGATCCTGTCCTGGTGGCACAATACACTACAAATATAAGTCACTCCCAAGTAAAGGAGTGGTTACCAGCATCTCTCAGAGTTATCCAAGAAACATTAAATTGATTTCACTCAGCCCTGTGGGTCCAGTTAATCTGTGGGGGGATTATGTGTATTCCTCCCAGACAAGGCCACCCCTGTCCACTGACAGGACTTGTCTTGGGGGAATTGCTTCTCTTTGTTCCTTTGTAAGGCAGGTAACAACCTTTCTCGCAGGACAGCCACTCCACAGGACGCTGGCCAAGAGTCACACCCGTTCATAGAGAGCCAGACCTCACACCAGGGGTCTGTATTTCTAAAGGCCTTTGATCCTATTGAGAAGGAAAGGGGGCAGGATTAGTGTAGACAAAGAGGGGTCTGCACTGTTTTGGGGAGGGATTGCCATCTTAATTCTCTCTGCCTCCATTTCTCATTCCTGTCCCCTCCTATTTAGCTGGAGCAAAGCACTTGGGTGTGACATCATAAGGGCAAAGTCCACACATTTCAAGAGCTGGGATTGGATCCCTAAAGCAAGCTCACTTTAGAGGACATAGAGTCCCAAGGCAAGACTTTTTAATTTTCAAGTGTTTTCCTATTACCAACGGAATCGGCAAACGTTGAATTGCTGTAGGAATAACAGGAATAATGTCCGCAGCAATAGCAATAGAGGATGGCAACAAAGGAGTTATTGTTGGCATGAGAAATTATTGTGGGATCAAAAAGAGGGGAAGGAAAACAGGTACTCAATAGCATATGGACCACTGGGACTTGGCAATAGTCTTGTAAACCTGCACTGAGGTGGAACCACATTGGGGGGACATCCATCATGCAACACCCAGAGGTTTTGGAACTGTGTGTTGGCATGAACTATGGCCATGCTTTAAACAGGCTCTCTATTGCCAAAGCCTTCCCCTGGAAGGAACTTAATTTGGCGCCCCAAATTGTCTTGCTACATTGACCTCCACACAGTACCTTCAGTGCATCGCTTGCAAGCATACCACTTGAGCACCGATTCTACGTCACGTGCAACTTCCAATCCTAGAGACATCATTCATGCCCTCAATATCCACTGTGCCTGGCCTTGCACAGGGTGCACGCCTTTACTCAATCCTTCTATCATACTATCTTCTTTCCACCAAGGCATTCACACATTGGTGACATCTGTGACCTCATCAGTGTCGTTATTGATGATGCCATTGTGATGTTATGAGCACTGCACAGATGCAGTGTTATTAACCATAACTCAAAAATGTCTATTGTTTAGCGTTTGCATAACATCCCCTGCGCATAAAGGTTCTTTCAACAAATACAAGTTGACCATAACTCTTTAGTACAAGTTTGTCAATGTTGTACTATATCAATATGTATTAAACGCCAGCGGTTGCTGTGCCCGTGGCATGGCCTTTATTTGGCCATGCACCAGAGACAGTGGAGCTACCTGTAAAGCCTGTTGGCCATGGCATGCAGCCATGCACCTTGCTCACTGACCCTGACCCAGTAGTCATCTATGGCCATGCAGAGCAGGGACGCCGGCGCCGGCAGGGCAAGCCTTGCAGTCACTGTGCCCTGAGCACGGTGAACCCGCCCGCAATGCCTGCCCGGACACAGTAACCAAGCTTGTCAACTTCTCACAGAAGTTTGTTGCCAATCCATCCAGCATTTTTCACAATCCACTTTGGCAAAATTAAAATCCATCCACAGAGGCAAAGGTTGAATGGAAAATGTTTTTGGGGCATCACCCACTAACATTGCTTTGCACCCACTCACCAGACATAACTTTCCAATCAAACCTTAGATAGCTCCATGTGAGTTATAAGCTTCCAGAAATGGCCTCGTCCTACTGTTTAACATTACCCAAAGGTTTTGCAGGACATTCAAAGATTTGCAAATCAGCTCTACCTCTCAGATATGCAGACCCACAACCAAATGTTGCAATTCTTTTCTTGAAATAGGCATATTCCACCTGTCGGGGACATGCCCTTGCCCTCCTCGGGTGAGGGCATGTCCCAGGGGTCTGCTACAAGCACCATTGATTAGACCTTTCAGTGCAGGATCTGTACACCTCTGCCTGGTGCATAGACCCCAGGGCCAAAGTTCATTTTTTGGATTTTTTGATCCCAGGATACATGATGGTGGGCAGTTGACTATTACTCACCCCGGCATCAGCCAATCGCATCTCTGGATTGAGGTTGACCTCATATATTGTCATTGGGCCATCCAGTGACTCAATAACAATATATTCTTACCAGTGTTGGTTTTATTATTCATCAAACTTAATAAAGATCGAAATTTTACCCAGGCACCAACTACTAATCCAAATATGTACATGTGTTCTGCACTTTCTGTTCTAGGTGAGAGAAAATGTTCCCTATTGGAGTTTCAATTCGATTTGCAACTTTGTGACCCTACAAATATCATTGACCCAATGGGTTGAGCTTTAATTTAAAAGAGTGTGATGTCAATATTGTTTTGTTACAGGAGGTTTGGCCATAGTAGATTTCATTGAGAGAGAATTGGTCGAATTTATTTAGCTGCATTTTACCTCAAATGTATGTGATGGTGAGTTAGGGGAAAAATAAAGGTATGGTGTGATTGTGAGGGGCTGGAAGGGGTCTCCCCCTGCATACATTTGTGGTAAACCATCCTTAAAGAAAAAATAATTGATTAAGGATACCACAATCAAATCAATTCGTGGAAATCACATAGAAAGTTTTGTTTGCTAAATTATGTGCAGTTTAATCGAATGGTGCCAAAGTGATTGAAATTATACAATGTCCTCTTTCTAGGGGAGTCGATTTTAAGAACAACTATAACCTCGCAACGCTATCTCCAACTCTGTAATATGTATACATTGGCTAGACAGATATGTAGAGACTATGAGAGAGGACATTAACACAGGGAGGGATAATGATGGAGAGATGCCATTATGTACCTCTCCTTTTCCCCCGTTATAGCCTTCTCTCTTTCTCTCTCTGTCTCCCTGCCACCATCGCTCCCTCTGTCTCTCTACAGCTCTCTCTCCATGTTTCACACTCGCTCTCATTGGTTTATCAACTGGTATTTAAAAGGGCTAAAATCATCCAAGTGAATACTGTGTTCCATGCATTAGGAAATGTTGTAAAGAATAAAATAATTCATTCTTTTTGCACTGTGGGAATGGAAGTACACTTTAAACAACATCTTACTTCAAGAAACACTAAACAGGATTGTATTCATAAGATGTCACCTGATTTCTCTTGTTTGTGTGATACTAAACTGTAGGAGTAATTAGTAAGTAGTACTCGAGGATGAATTGGGTTTGAATGGCCTGGTGGATCAGGGTAGTGGGAGATCCAGGGAGCTTTCAGGGGCTGCTTCTCAGTAAAGCTGGCCATATCCATAGTCTCTGTTTGTGCCTGGATCCTGAGACCAAAATGTCCTAATTGGACCTTTCATCCTATAGAGATGTTGGGCTTGCAACAAAAAACACACATTCTTTCCACGTACTAAAGTGCCACACAATTTTGAAAATGACACTTAAAAGGTGTAATAGTTTGTATTGTATTCCTCTGCCACCCAAGTTATTTAGACTGAAGGAAAAATCACTGTCACTTTCAGGTCTCTGGGGTCCACAGCACCAGTGTTCCCAAACCTCACGAATCATATCCAATAAGCAACCCCTTCTGGAAGAGTTTGTTTTTAATCAGAAGAGCTAAACAATGACCATGGCAACTACATTCTATAAGCTTAGCATCCACCTATCCTTATCGTACCTAAACATGAATGCCACCAAATGTATAGATGTATGCTACAATGCCCGCTGTTTCTTGATGAAACATTTGGAAATTAAACCAATATATCATGAGAGTTCTGCTTAATAAAGGACTCTTGTGGCCGTGTTCTCTCTAGATGGTCAAGGTGGACATTTCCTTTCTGTTGGGAAATGAAGCGGATGTTCTGGCTTCATCAATATCTTAAAATATTGAAGCTCCTTATGATCATCGTCTCTGATGAAGGTTTTGTATTTCTCTCCAGTTTTTGAAGAACCCGAAGATCCCAGCAACAGATCCTTTTTCTCTGAGATCATCTCCTCAATTTCGGACGTGAAGTTTAGCCACAGTGGCAGGTATATCATGACGAGGGATTATCTCACGGTGAAAGTCTGGGACGTGAACATGGAAAACAGGCCTATCGAGACATACCAGGTACGGCGAGCTATCCCCTTGGTTGTAGTGTATTAGCATCAATTGTCCTTGAAGTAGGGCGTTCCTTGGATCAGCCTGAGGTGAGCGAGGACATAGCCACTCCAAAGAATAATAAGATGCTGGATAATACAGAGCCTCTGTTTATATTCATTTGATTATGAAAGTCTTTTTCTTTCTTTCTCTCCCTCTTTCTGGTTTTCTGTCTTTCTCTTCCTCTCTCTCTATCTCTCTTTCTCTCGTTCCGTTTTCTGATAAAATACCAATAAGGAAGTAAATCCCCAGGGATGATATCAAGCATTGAATTAACCACATAAGATTGTCCAAAGATGGTGATGTACTTTATCTTAGGGTAGTGGTGGGCCACCTTTGTCTCTATAGATATTCTGGACTACAGATCCTATCAGCCCTAGCCAGCATAGCCAACGGTGAGTGATCATGGGAGTCACAGTTCAAAACATCTGGAGACCCCATACATTGCAGACTCCTGGCTTACGGTCCCAAATAGGTCCTCTAAACAATCCTTAAACACACTTTATTGATCCAATAAATAGTATCAAGTCATACAGCCCAAATAAGTCTTCATTCGGAGATGCTTAACATTGATCAGCATTTTGGATACAGCAGTAAGATTGTCTTTTTATGTTCCCACTGGCTTCATTTGATGCAATGCAGCACTGCCTGTGTGCAATATTACATTTGGTGAACTGTACACCAAGGGACCAGCAGTGTTCTCTAGAAGTAGATGTCACTAGTTTGAAAGTGCCCTCATAGCCCCTTTTATCAATTGTGGATGATGGATAAAGGTCCGCCCCCCCCCGGATGAGCCGAACATGAAGAAGATGCAGGATTAATATATATATATATATATATATATATTTGCAAAGTTTGGTGAGGATTCCTCCAGGGGGAGCGAAGTTATAAGCTGCTGAAAAAGTGCTCTTCCTATGAGTTTAGCAACTTAACTATAACTACACGGCCGCTACCGCGGGCCGTGTAATGTGGTTCATGCATTGAGTGCACACAGAGTCACTTGAGGGAGGGAAATGTCTGTATTGGAGAGGTGTTTCATGATGTTGAGAAGAAAATAGAAAATTCTTAACCTCCATTTGTGTCTTCACTCCTAGGTACATGACTACCTCCGCAGCAAGCTGTGCTCGCTCTACGAGAATGACTGCATTTTTGACAAATTTGAATGTGTTTGGAATGGATCCGACAGGTGAGGACGGCTAATGTCTAGCCACCTAGCAATGGAGGCAGCCTTTATTTAATCCGGTTGACCTGTCTGTTTTATGATTTACCCGTTCTGGTTCCTTTCGGATGTATTTTTCACACTTGTGTTGAAGCTTTGCTTAGTGGGTATAAGTAGGGAGTAATGTTTGCTGTCCACTGCAGGGGTTGCTGCTGGTGAGTGGGTTACTCAATGTGCTACGGGGGTTGTTGGGGGGAAACCGGAAAATAAAGAAATGATGTCCCCTGAACCAGACAGTAAGATTGGCTCTGAACCAGGCACATGTCAGGGATGTTTTCCGAAGGGACCAGCTGCTTGGGAGATCTAGTGATTTCCCTCTTAAGCTAGTCATGCATGCGATGGTGAATAGTCGAGGCTCGAGCTCAAGAATAGGCTGCATCTGGTGTCAAAGCAGCAGGGAAATGGGAAGT
This sequence comes from Ambystoma mexicanum, assembly GCF_040938575.1. Classification (NCBI taxonomy): domain Eukaryota; kingdom Metazoa; phylum Chordata; class Amphibia; order Caudata; family Ambystomatidae; genus Ambystoma; species Ambystoma mexicanum. The sequence continues at coordinate 1,079,510,013 of NC_090925.1, forward strand.
CTACACTGACTGGAGGGTCCTTTCCTAACATTGGAAAAACAAAATCTGTGCACTCTCTTATGCGGTGAGATAGTGGAGGGAGAGGTGCTCTCACGGTACCATATCAACCAAGGGGATTGAACTTATAAAGGCCTTACTACCGCATAAAGCAGGATTACTATAGCTAGCAAGATCAGAGAAGATGTGTCTTCTGCTGATGCGCAGTGCGTAGGTACCTATGGGCTGTACAATGGTTCAATGGAAAAGTACAATAATTATTTTTAAAAAAGGCACAGAAGGCATGTTGTGGCCTATATCTTGCTCTGACGCAAAGGGAAAAGGATCTGGTATCCAGTGCTAACGTCGCCTGGGGAAAAAGTCGTCAGGGAGCGACATTTCCCAAAATGTGCACTCCCTACAAAAATAAAGCACTTTCCCCAAATATTGTAGGACTGGAGTTAGAATAGAAAATTGTACCCATCCTAGAACATGTGTGGGAAGGCTTGTAAGGGAAACGGGAAAGAGTTGGCTACCTAGCTATTTTTCCCCATGGGACATTATCACATGCAGTCAAGGATCCTTATGTGCCTCAATGTCTGTACTCGAGCGAGATTTTTATTCTTGATATGTTTTATATAAGTATTTATTGTTCATTTATACAGCACCAACTGCAAGACAGAATTATTTGGCAGGAACTTAATGACACCCCATACACCAAAACTCAAAGGCACCCTTACTCAGCTTTTAATCACAGCTTGTTAATTTTACTTTTCCAGCGTCATAATGACTGGGTCCTACAACAACTTCTTCCGAATGTTCGACCGCAACACCAAGCGCGATGTCACCCTAGAGGCCTCACGGGAGAACAGCAAGCCGCGGGCCATCCTCAAGCCCCGCAAAGTGTGCATGGGCGGGAAGCGGAGGAAAGACGAAATCAGCGTGGACAGCCTGGACTTTAGCAAAAAGATCTTGCACACAGCGTGGCACCCTTCCGAGAACATTATAGCAGTGGCGGCCACAAACAACTTGTATATATTTCAAGACAAGGTCAACTAGGAAGATCTTCTAGCCAAGCCCTAAGGAAACCAACATTTTCAAGTTCTCGCTCCCCAATTTTTTTGGTGTTCTTTTCTTGTGTGGTTATTTTATTCTGAGGCAAATAGAATAACAAAAATAACTTTCTATGATGATTATGTGTTGGCAGCCAGTGAAACCAGTTGAGCAGAAGTCCACTCCCAAAATGTGTGCTCGATGAGGGGGCAGGGTGGAGGACGTTTCCCATTCCTCCCGCAGCTGTGCTCTTTCACTTCTGGATTTTTAGGAATCGGTCGCGCAACCTGCAGAGCCCAGGCCTAAGCCAAAGACCTCAGAAACCAATTTTTTTTATAATAAAAAAAGTAAAAAACAATTACTTCTTCAGTATAAAAGACACAAATCCTGAGGTTTCTTTTGTTCCGGAGCTCACTATTTTGTCTGAGGCCATTTCTGTCTCCAGTTCAATACTGTATTTATATTTATTTCTGGTTTTTATATGTATTACTATTCTTATTTTCCCTTACGCCGTCTTTTCATGGGACAGGGGTGGCCACGGCAAGTCATGAAAGTAGGGTGATTTGGGCCCCCCATCGCCCTACATTGACACTTCTCTCCTGATGAATGTCCTACCAGGAGCTCCACACGGATCACGTCTTATGGACACTGTGGTGCCTTGATAATACGGGAGGACACCTTTCCACTTCTGCGTTGAGCATCTCTCCAAACCAAAAGCAACTATTTCCATCGGTGTCTTCTGCGCATTCTTTTGTTTCATTGACTTGTTCCGATTCCTCCCTGCATGTCCTATTTAACTTAACTTATTTTTCTTTTTTTTAAAGAAACAATTGCTTATTTATACAATGGTGCAGTCTTTAAAAAAAAAGCATTTAATGCAGTTTGCAAAGTACTTCCGGGATGAGATTGTGTTAATGGACTACTGCGGAATAACAAATGGGCGCTTCCTGTTTGCATGGCCAGGCTCCCTTTTTTGTATTGCAACCTGGATGCTGATTATTCAGGTACCTACAAGGAAAGCAAAATAGCTCATAATAAAAAAAAAATGCTTTATTGAACTCGGTGGTAGCAAGTGTGATGAAATGGCCTTCAATGTGATATCCAGACATGGGCAGAAATATACAGGACACGCCCACCATATTGTTACAGTATCAATTTAGCAATGGTAAGATAAAATATGGAAGATGAATAGGTGCAGGGGAGAAAAATGCCAGAGTCGCTTATTGCAGTCAAAAGGAAATTTAGGGCCTCATTCTAACTCCAGCAGTAGCCGTGCTGGTAAAACCGCCAGGCTGCCGCCGGACTTGGACATTTTCCAGCGTCTGGCTTGCCGGTAACAGCGGGGGATTCTAACCACACCAGTCCGGGAAGTCAGGTGCCGGAAAAATGGAATTCCCCATTCCCATTGAGTCACATAGGAGAACACAAAAGCACCAGCACAGTTAATAATGGTGCAGGCACCTCCGTGTAGGTCTGCTTACCGCAGCCGCTGTGCCCAGCAGGGTCCAACCTGCCGGGCACAGCAACTCTGGCAAGCAAACCCTTAGTGTCCCGGTCTGATAACAACGGTGCCGGTAGGCTTGCTGGCACCATTGTTAATGGACCAGCACACTTGTAATGAGGCCCAACGTGTCCTCAATGTGTGGACACTCCATTCCCCTGCACACCAAATTAACTGACACACAGTCAGTCAATAGTTTGGATTGAAATTAAATCTACGTAGTGTATTTAGGATGATCATGTATTTCAGATTAAAGATTCTATACAGTAGACATTTGTATACATAACTCAATTGATTTATAAGTGAAACAAAATGTATTCACAATTTTCAACATGGGATTGGAACATGGGGTTCATGAGTTGTTTCTGTGACTGTGGTATCCCTGTGAACATAGTTAAGAAATCCACCCGGAAAATGGCACGAAGTGTGTACTTAACTGTTCCTGGATAGGTTTTCATTGGGATGTGAGGGCATCAATGGTCCGGGTGTGCAGCACAGTTATTGGGGGCGGGGGTGGAGGGTGGGGTGACAGTGTTATATCTGGTAGCAAGTATGGACAATGATGGAGTGCTTATTCGGAGAGTGTCTTGGATGTACGAGTTTGGCAATGCTCAGATGGCACTGTGGATGTTGCTGTGGCCCTTGTTTCCTAAGAGGGGGATAGGGTTGTGATTGGTATATTGTGCTGGAATGCAAGCTACATCAAAAAGCAAGGATGCTTAGAAGAAAATCCCGTTGTGCGTCATGAATTCTTTATGGGGTGAAATAGCCCCTAGCTGGTCACATACAGAATACTCTAAGTTCTGCAGAAGTTGCATGGCGATGTAGAGTCTTTATAAGTTCTCAGCGGTCAAGCATGACTCCTCATATCCTGATGAAGTATTTGGGTCGGAATATTTGATCCCCTGTTAAAAATGGTTTCTATACTCGATGCTCTGTCCGATCCCAAAATGTGACTAAGGACAGGACACCATATGGTTTCCTTTTCCAATCACAATCATGTTTGGGTTGCAGTTCCTCCAATCAAAATTGAATGTAGTGTCCTCTATCCTATTCCAACACATGAACTGTCCTGTACCGCCATCCAACCATACCTGGTAATTGACTTCAATCTTAATTATAAGTGTGGCCCTGTCATTAAACCAAAACATACCTGATGTACTACCGCCAACCCATACTATTTAAGTGATGTCCTGTTCCAAATCCAAACCTTCCCTGATGTCCTGCCCTCCAATAAAATATTGCAGACCATGGTGACTTTCATACCCTCTAACTAAAATCAAATCTGGCTGTAAGGAATTCGACCATACGCACGGCGGGTGTGCACTCGCCTGGGTTTTTGACATTTTAAAAGAAATTGGTGGTAGATCAGCCTCTGGAAAATGTTTGGGGCTAATCCGGACACATTTTCCTATGCTTACCGCACGACATACACACAGACCTGTGTACTCTGGGTGGACAGAGCCTACAGACGCCATCCCCCCTATCATATTTAGTTGGGATATGACAGCCAGGATTACACCAGGTCATTTCAGAAGGGGGAGGGCAAAACATTCCCCCTGCCATGGCCAGCCTAATTAACTAACAAAGGCTCCATGGAGCCACGCACTCAATTTGTTATCTTTGATGTTGGTGGCAGCTTATCATACTAATCCAAGTTTAATTCAAACAGGCCAACATGGGGGGTAGCTGCAGAGGCTAACAAAGGCAACAGGAAATCCCCAACAACCTTTGATATGCACTGTCAACCTGAAGCCAGCTCCCGCCCTTCGTATCATGGGACAGTGAAATGTTGTGTGGGCACTGCGTGGATTACAGTAGTCATCCCCGCAGAGAAAACCCATTCAGAAAGTAGGAGTATGTTATTTGACAGAAACAGAAAGTCTGGTCCTACCACAGATTCAAGCGAGACCTGCGGCTTTAATCGGGAACCACAGAGAGCTCAATTAGCTCGGGAGACCCTGTGATCTACAAAAACAGGAAGATGGATGGGACTTAGTATTACATGTTTTCACCCCTTTACCTTTTCTGTTACAAAGCACTCTGATTATGACATTGTGCATACAGGGGATTGTTGGTGGGGACCCAGGATTGGTTCATTAAGGTAGGCTTAGCTTACACGAAACACTGTGGCCCATTTGCCTTTAAAAGAGGGATGAGCCCCTCTTTTGGCAGATAATCTGAAGACTTTTCAAGGAAGAGCAAGAAGAACTCAGCATTGGACCCTAGCTGAAGGTACAGTCTGCCTTATATCTTCCACCAGTGAAAGAAGTCCAGGACCTCCAAGAGGGAAGCAAGTTTCCTCCGCTAAACATCTCTCAGGGAACAGAGGAAGATACTGAACCCAGAGGACCCTTCCAGCAGCTCCAGTACCCAGCCAGCACACACCGTGCCCTTTTAGGAACTGCAAGCAAGCTACCTAGGTGGGAAGTGCCAGAGAGTCCTGAACCAAACCAAGCACAAAGCTGTTGCCTGCAACACTCTCCTCAGCTTTGGGCCATCCGCCTTAAAGGATGGTATGAGCCCATTGAAGAAGCTAGGAGGAGTGCATTGACAAGCAGCGTCTGCCTTAAAGAAAATATTTGGGCCAGTCGAGCCCCTCAAACTGCAACCGACTGCACCACTGACTGTTGTCATGCCCCAGTCACTACCGTTGTCCGAAACTCCTCGACCAGTGCTTCAGACCCACCAACCTGCACTGTGACAAGGATTCCTGACCCTGAGCCGTCGTGTAGGCCAGCCTGCAGCCGTCCATCCAGCTTTGCTCGCGAACTTCTTGTCACCCGATACCAGCAGCTGTCTCCCATCTTGAACTCTGTTGCAGAAGCTGCAAAACGCCCAGAAACCAACTCGACCCTGTTGATCACCAAGAACTTCTACAAGTGCAAGGTACATTGTGGTTCTGTCCCCCTGGTCTTTTTATAAAGGCCCCTAGTGACCTTTTCGCACCCATTGCACCCTTCATGCTGAAATCAAGTATCCTTGAACTATTGTAATTAATTACTTTACCGACTACCATCCTGTCAGTATCCAGAGTGCATCCCCTTTCCATATTGAAACTGTCTGTCTTCTGCATTTCTTTACAGGGTGGGTTGTATGTTGTTGTGTGCTAGAACTGTCTGTTGTGATAATAATGAGGTATATATTTGTATACAACCTTGACTGGACAGCCCCTTTTATTTTGGGTAATAATCTGCTGTGTTGCAACTAGCCAATGATCCACGGCCTTACGAAGATAAGACTGCTGTTCCATCCACGTGACCAAGATTGGACAAGGAGGTTTATAATTTGCTTGTGTTTCCAATCTGTTTGGATCCCTTTCTGTTGTACTAGTCGTGTGGGGCTGATTGATGGTTTACGATGCAATATTCATCCCTGGAACATTGGTGCCCCTGGAGTTGATTCGTCAGACTGATTTACTGTCCTCAATCCAAAACATACCACCAAAGGATTGGAGCGGCATCTGGTGTATTTTTATTGCAGAGTGAACGGCCTTTAATCCCTAAAAAAATGAAATCTTTGACCTGTAGCACAATGAGTTATTCCAGTTTGGCTGTAATGTGAACTTCATGATGTTGACAAGTTATATAATGCCATAACATTCGAGTGAAGGGACAGAATTTCCAGGTTTTCAATGTGGGTATTTCGGTATTATCATTTATTATACAGAGAGGCAACTATACTAAGCCCTCTCGGAGCCCTGCACTACTGTTGAGATCCCCATTAGTATCATGCTGTTTAAGGCAGGTAGAAAAATGCTTAGTTCCATACTTTTGCCAAGTGACAAGTCAGATTTATCACTTTTTCAGTAGAAAATGTGCATAATTATTGAAAAGAAAACAAAATTCTGAATCTCATTTAATTGTACAACTGCCATGTTTTATTAGTTGGCAAACAAAGAGACATGCCATTAAAAACAATATGTGGCTACAATTACTTGGTGCGGTGGACAAGCTCCCATCGAATGTGACCTGCATGGTTGTCTGTCCAGAAATGCCTGTGGTTGCGTAAACACCACAGTCGCCCAAGGCTTAGCCAGGCAGGGGGGGCTAGAGGTAGGATGGGCATTTGGGCAGTCAGTCAGATCCACAATGGTTATCTAAGGGAGAGGGGTTAGTTGCAGTGCCCTCGCTGCCTTCTGTGGTTTTGTAATAGCCGAGTGTTCCGCTGGCACTTTGCACAGCCCAGGGTGGCGTGCATCTAATGCCGAGTTGTGGATCTTGCTGGGATGATAGACGTACAAAATTTTTCATCAGACAGCCACATAAAGGATTCAAAGACTGATATAAATATATGCATATATATATATATACACATGGCCTGCGGTGGTGGCCCTGTAGTTATGGTTAAGTTGCTCAACTCATAGGAAAAGCACTTTTTGGGCGGCTTACTATATATGAATACAGTGGTCTTGGCCTGATTCCCACCGAATGGGTCCCTAAGCAACACCCCCTCAGCTAACACAAATCAAGGTATATAGGTGGCTCTTTCCAGGCATGCCAACTACATCATACAAATGAAAACGGGACAAACCTCCATTTGTGGAGCATCTACATTTGATTGGCCAAGTCGCTTTGAAGTCACAAGTGAGATTATATTCCCTTCACCACTGTTATACATAGGAGATTAAAGCAAAGCAGCATAACACCCCCGCTGGTCTTGGAAGCAAGACCACGCGGAGCAGCAGAGGTTTGAATACTGGATCCTTGCTTAGAATCCGAACTCAGGTACGGTATTAGGCGCGTTATAAAAAAACAATGAGTCAATAAATAAACATGAGGTGGCTGAAAGTATTGCAATAAAAGAATACAGGCACCCAGGCATTGCCATGCAGGGTCTGTGCGACCTGCTTTTGGTGCAGAAAGGCTCATGTCTGCGACATGTCTGTTTTCCGAAGACAGTGATGATCCGACCACTGATAAGGACCTTTAGACTGAGATTTGGGCTAATAATTGCTACTTTAGCCACATTAACACAGAAAAACATTTACCCACCGTCATGAGAAGAAGACCCTGCAAGCGTTCAGTGGGTGCCACCTACATTACAGAATAAAGTTGGTGATAATTCGCAACACTCTTCTGGCCGTTTATAATTTCAGTTTCAGATTAAAATCCTCTGGATTTATCCCGTTTTTCAGACTGAAGCCAACAACCATTCTCTGGAGTTTCAACATTTCACCCTTAGCCCAGCTTCTCCAGAGCGTCCAGGGACTAGGGGTGGGGGCAGGGGATTGTCCTTGACACTCAGAACCAGTCACCCTCTCCCCTGAATCCTCTGTGCTAAGAAAATCCGTAGCTGGCTGCATGCCGCTCGAGAGTAATCCCTGGCTTGTGAGATTGGACACTATGTACAGCACTTAATAAATGCCCAAAAGCGGTTGCATCCTGTCCTTATTAAAGATACTAGCCCCATTCAGACTTATCCCAAGATCTGAAACAGTGGTAAATGTCCACAGTGCGAGGAGAGAGCAAGACACAGATGACTGGGCATGGCCAACCATGTATGGCTTCTCAAATGTGCAATATGGGGCCACTTTAACAATTATGTCCATGGCCTCTTTTGTTTCCCAGTACACCGCTGGCTGTGGGGAGGCTCCTCCCATTCCAGCCACATTTAGAACCGGAGCCCACGGCCGGACAAATAGGTCTGAAAGTTGTCTTGTGTGCTTCGGTTCGGTGATTTCCCAAAGCACTCCCCTGATGGTTATCGTGCCAACGTCCATCCCGGTTGGTCCGCAACGAATGTCAAAGATTAGTAACCCTGCCAGAGGGCAGAGTGGGTCGATATGCGGCAGGCTTCACTGATCCCATCTCAGTTAGTTAGTCAATGACTTTCCAGCAGACGACTAGCGTGTCAGTAAAGACGGAGGAAAATGCCCCTAGGAAACCTCTATGAGCAAAAAGTACCACAGCACACTCCTCATCCCGGCACACTGCTCATTCCTGCACACTCCTCATCTGGTGAAACAATTCAGTAAATGCAGTAATGCATGTGTTGAATTTCCACAATGAGGGATAAGTAACTTTGTGCAAGCCAAGGAAAATCTCCTTGGGGTGATTAGATGATTTGATAATTGAGGATAAAGCACAATCGTCTCCACAGGAAAATATGGGACCAGCAAATAAGTGATCAAATTTCATTCCAATGCTCCCCTACATCCCAGGTGGATCACTAGGATACCTGGTGAATGGAGACCATCTGCATTGCCAAAGCAAGAGTCCCACTGTGACGCCACCTCTACCAGTGGTAGAAATGGAAAAAATGTGAAGGGGATCCCACAAGGGTTGGGTGGGGTTGGGGTTTGGAAGACAGGCAGAGTTCCGATGAGGCGGCGTTCAGAGGGGGCACAGCTGGCAGTTGAACTCCTATCGAAGGATGTTCGAAATAGTTTACAAATGGTGTAATTTCTTCCATGGCTTTGAAAAGTACACAAACCATAGTATGGTATGTGTACTTTTCAAGCCATCTTCTCAAGACTACAAATACCAGAATCTATTTGGGAAAGGCAATTATCACTGCAGCTCGATAATGTAGTGCTCTGTGTGCACAAATGTGGGGTGCTTGGTGATCATTGCGTTTTCCAAGTGGATTCTGCTCTGTGAGCACAATGCGCTTTGCGCTCTGTCACAGGGTCCTTAACCATCAGCGAACCTGGGGGTTGTCCTCGGCAGGGGAGTATTCAGCATTGCAAGAGTGGGGGTGAGCTACGAAAGAGGTCCTGCCACTCCCCCCCCAATCCAGTGCACACAATTCCATACAGTCTCATTTGTGCCCCCAAGCCGGCCACCCTCGCCCAAATCTACATTCTTGTTAACATTAGTGGCAGATGTCTTTCTAACAAACAACAAAACAAAAAAAACTGCAGAATCATCACAGATGCAGGTAACTCATCTATAGAGAGCTCTGTCCAGGCGCTCTGGGGAAAAATAAATGCAAACCTCCTAATTTGCATATGGATTACACCAACAAAAGTGACTTCACAGAAAAGGAGATTGCAAGGAGCATCATCAGCCTTGGATACTTGGAGGCACCATGGAAATGACTTTAGAATAAGTTGTCATAAGTAAGCCAAGTGGCGAATAACTTTGTGGTGCAAAATATCTAAATTGCACTATTATTATATATGGAGCAACTCTATAGTCATTAGGTTTTTTTAAAAATAATAGCATGAAATATTAACATAAGCTATGAAGTGAATCAGAATCACTTACAGAGCTGCAGATAAGACACAGTGCGATTAAATGATTTGCCCAAGATCACACAATTTGGTGAAACCAGGATGTGGACCATTTACGCAACTTAGGACATCTTCCCAGGTTTAATTGACATACATATTTATTAAGGTTTTGCTTTGCATTTCATGTGCTTAAATAAAACTGTATAGCAATGCCTTAGAAGCAAACCACATTACATAATAAACTAGCCGCTCATACTATACTGTGTTTGTTTGTTTGTTTATTTTATTTATATTGCGCTCCTCACCCGAGGGTACCTGGGCGCAAAAAAAGGAAATGCAAGTGAGATATTATTTACAATGTGACTATACACTATGTACATTGTCATAGAAATAAGTTGAGCAATATGAGTATGGCTTTAGTTTTATTCTCCCCTCTCCTGCATTCAAAGTGAACCTAACAAATGCCCCTTGGGTTTTAAAGCCATAGTCATTATTTCATACAGCATGCAACATTGTGCACACTTATCACTCCCTCCCATTCCCATTTCTAAAGACAAAAGTCCATGCTAATAGGTCCCCCTCCCTCCCATCAGTACCTCATGGCTCACCTTCTAATGCTCGTTTACACAGTGCAACGTGAGAGCCCCTCTGCTGCTCGGACTGCCTTGGGACTTTTAGATATATTTTGGGGTTATATCTATTAGTTCATGGTCTTTTTTTATGTGGCATTTGGTGGTATTTTTGTAGACCGTGGCAATATATTGTGGTAAACCTGTTGGGGTATTTTTATGGTGGTGAGACTGATTCCAGAATGCTGCCTAACATTTATTTCTACCAGAGTCACTAACAACAAACAAATACTGGACTTAATACACTCTGAATAGATGGCTCATGCCCCCATGTGGTATTTTATATACAATACCAGATTATGCTGCTGAGTTTCAACAAATGTAAAGCATGCAATTGAAATACAGCACTTTCATTCAGCCTCTCTAGATAAAACAATTCACTGCAACTACTTTGCTTTGAGATATGTCTTGCCGCATGTCTTCATCTATCCCTCTATGCATTTCAAGTCAAAGGGACTATTTCAAGTCAAAGGGACTGAATGCAGAATAAATATAATGAGACTAAATTACCTTTTTTGAAGTTGTTCGTTATCGTAAAATAGAATTATGCAAGTTACACAGAGTGACACTTATGCCCACATTGTACGTCACAGTACAAGTATGTTTTTTTTCTTGCAACAGCTTTCAGCACTCTATCTGTGCAAAGCTCTGCCAATTGACCTTGTCTTCGTAAAACTTGGCAAGAAAAATACCCTTTAAAAAATAGCAAGACTTTGAGAAATATGAACACAGTAGTACATGCACGTTGAAATTCAAATCTCTAAAGCAGCACCTAAAATGAACTGAACTATTTAACATGTGCTACATAGTACCATTCACATCACAGCACCTCAATTAACCTCATATTTACCTAAATCTGTTGGCGATATTCCCGACTCAGCTTGACGGTG